>NW_026775581.1:69777180-70992680 GCF_030987335.1 Cornus florida | reverse complement strand
TAATATCATTATCTTTGGAAATAGAAACAAAATTTAAGCAAGTAGAATTTAAGCAAGTACTTTGACATTGTCTACTTAAGTCAGGTCCATCGTCAAAATAATAGAGTCCATCTTTTTCCTTAGCACTACCAATCATCCTCCCCGTGGTCAATTCCTGAAACTCACAATAAGAAGAGTAAAACCAGCTGGAAGTGTGCCGATGAGGACGTCGGGCCTCCAAGGGGGGTGGATTGTGATGACCTTGTGGGCGGGTGTGCCGTGGGCGGGTGCAAGAAACACTGTCAGGCTACCACACTAGTGAGCTACGGGTGCACAAGTCCCACATCGCTTGGGTAGAGGAAAGGTGAAGTGCTTATATGTAAGTGTGTCATATCCAATTAGTACGAGGCCTTTTGGAGTAAAACCCAAAAGTAAAACCGTGCGGGTTCAGGCCCAAAGCGGACAATATCATACCATGTGGTGGAGTGGGTCGTTACAAATAGTATCAGAGCCTGACCTAGCCGGAAGTGTGCCGACGGGGACGTCGGGCCTCCAAGGGGGGTGAATTGTGATGACCCTGTGGGCGGGTGTGTCGTGGGCGGGTGCGAGAGACACTGTCACGCTACCACATTGGCGAGCTACGGGTGCATAGTCCCACATCACCTGGGTAGAGGAAAGATGAAGTGCTTATATGTAAGTGTGTCATCTCCAATCGGTATGAGGCCTTTTGGGGTGAAGCCCAAGCAAAACCGTGCGGGCTCAGGCCCAAAGCGGACAATATCATACCATGTGGTGGAGTGGGTCGTTACAAATGGTATCAGAGCCTGACCTAGCCGGAAGTGTACCGACGGGGACCGTCATTGTGTTGCTCTGGTCTAATTCCATGAATTCAATTCCATTCTTTTCTCTCACGGACCGCAGAAAATGTTTTTCATAGAACCGTGTCTTAAATTCTTCCCAAGTCATAGCGGCTTTGTCTACAGTAGTCCCAGTCACAGTTTGCCACCACTGGCGCGCCTCACCCGACAAGAAAAATGCAGCTATCATCCTTTTCTGCACTTCAGTGCAGTCCATCATCTTAAAATACTTTTCCATGTCGTCGATCCATTTTTCGGCATCAAGTGGATCAACAGCTCTAACGAACTTAATAGCTCCTAATTTGCGTATGTCCCTTATGCAGGGACGGAGCCAATGAAGGCCTGGGGGGGGCACGTGCCCCCCCTGAGTTGGTCAGCAACCTATAATATATGTGGTAATTTAAAAAAAAAATTCCATATATATAAAAAAAATTATATAGTGCCCCCCCCCCCCCCCCCTCTCAAATTTGTAGTTCCTAAAATTATATTCTTATTTGTTCTTTATTTTTTCTTTTACTCTTCACATTCCTTAAATTTCCTTAGTAGAAAAAGTCAAATTTTCCTTCCTCAATTGAAACTTTTTAACTATTTCTTATTAAAGTTCTTTCATTTTTCTTTCCTTTTATATTTTAATAATTTTCTTCTTCTTTGTCTTTTTGAATTTTATAGTTATTATATATATAAATATATATATGTGTGTGTGTGTGTGTGTGTGTGTACTCCGTATTGTTTTTTTTTTTTTTTGTTTGGCAGTGTGCCCCCCCTCACTTGAAATCCTAGCTCCGTCACTGCCCTTATGCATGTAGTCATGGGAACTTGTTCCGCATTAGGATTCGGCATTTGAAGTGTCTCATCCATCTGAGCCATGCCGCGGCCTGCACCACCCTGATCGGCGCCTCCTTGACCTCTGCCTCTAGCAGGTCGTCCTCGGCCTCTACCAGCTCCTGACATCCTATTTAATGAAGAAAAATGATATAATCATTAGTCCTAATGATTAATCAAACCTAAGATGGAGCATGCTACGAAAGCAGATAATCTACGCGTTTCATAACATATTTCATATCTTAATTTCCATTCTTACAACATTCCCTTCACCCTAGGATTCTTAAACCTAAGTTCTGATACCAAACTGTCACGACCTAAAAAATTCTAACACAAGAACCTTTGTCTTATACTAAAATCTGGTACGCGACTCACATCATACATCCACCAAAATTCATGATTAAATCAGTAAGAAAACATTTTATTTAAAAATCTAACAATCCAAAGGAGATTTATTACATCCACCAACGTACTAAGTGAATCTTATTACAAAATGTTTGCTAAGAAACAATAATAAAACCAAAATGTGGAAAATCCGGAAAATCTCCATCTCTCATTAAGCCTCCTTTGCAAGCTAAATCCATGTGCACAAGCTCAGCAAGAAATTGCTAAACACTATCATCGTTCAGCAAGTCAACCCATACCCTGTATTCCCATACTTAAATGCAATCCATAAAAAAATATATTAATCACCTTCATCAAATCACCTACTAGGTACTAATATTGCCGAAGTACATAAATATTAATATCTAATAGTCACTATAGCTACTATCACATTTAGTACAACAATGTTACTATAATCTCATTCCCATCGAATAATTATTTCCTCATAATTATTATATCTCAATACCATTATGTCATAAGATAATCAGAATCTCGAATTCACACTATAAATCTATTAATTATCTCATTAATTAATTTACTAAATTTCACTTACCTCACATGAGCCCCTGGCTCCCCTCAACTAGTTGGCTATTTTATTGCCAATAACTCACATGAGCCCCTGGCTCCACTCCAATTAAATGGTGTGAATTGCATAGTCCCTGACTACCAACTACACACATGTGGCTAGGTTGATCCCTGATCACTTCCACACAATAAGGGCTCATTAGACCAATGGCCATAACACAAAATAGTGCACTCGCATAAGGCTGGTCCTTGACCATGCCTAACTGATCCGATAATCTCGACCAATCATTAAAAGGTTAGTCCCGAACTACCGCTCCGACTAATTTAATCACTTCAGAGCTAATTACTAAATACTAACATTCCCATTAAACAACCATAATCCTAGCGTAGCTGTGCGTACATAACTCCAAGTACTAAGGTTCAGAGTAGATTCTTATACAACTATACATAATATGAATCTGAACGGTCAAGTAATTTAATACCTTAGCAAAATATTATATAGTCATTTTATCTCCAATAATAGTTAAACATGTGTAATCTTACAACTACAGTTAAATATTAACAACCTCCAAGTGCTCATCCAGAATCACATAACAGTCTACAAATATCCACTCAATCCAAATCTTCCATAGTCATTATGTCACAAGTACAAAATAATTACACCACAAATACTAAGGATTTAACACTTTTAGTCACTAGTATCATTTCAAGTTTCATCACTGAACTTCCACTTCTTTAATTCAGACTTCTGCAATGTAATTCTACATCCTTGACCAGACCATTGTCAATGTTTAAATCTAATCATAATTGACTATAACAGTACTAACACCACTGGCTTCATATATAGGTCTAATTCTCGACTCACATGCCCTAAAATAAGAACACACGCACACATGACCAACTACAGGATCAATTCACACCCAAGGATGGTCAATTAAGCATTTTCCTACAAACCCAACATTCTAGTTCCTTAACTCCATCTATGATCATTAGATTAGATTATAAACTTACTAATCATATAAAATCCCCTTGTATTACCTCAATACAAAAATAAATAAAATTAAATACATCAGTATAAATCTCCCAAATAATCCATTATTAATTTAAGAGCAGATTCACACTAATTTGTGTGGGTATGAAGGTAACCATTAAATCAGATTCATCTATATAGGCTCAACATCAACCCAACGAAATAAATATATGACAAACTACATACTTACTAGTTATTACATACCAGAATTACTCCTGTAACCGTAACAGTTCAAGTTGAGTTATACCTATATATGCTTCAATGGTTTGCGCCTATTACTACAACCATACACATTAGCCAAATCCATTAACAATATCAATAAATTAAGACGAAGAACATACATGGACGTATGGATAAATATAAAAGTGCATAACTCTACTCCTGTTATGTCGCTACTACATAATATGAAGGTTTCCATTCCTACCATGAATGAATGAATTTATTTAATCCAATGATTAATCAATAATAAATAACTAAAAAGGTTGCGTTATATCCTGAAAGAACAACGGCAAGAGTTAACTTGCCTGATAATGGAATCTGCTTTAGCCTCTTCGTTACTCACAGAATAGTATTGCGCGTAGTAAATGCCGATACACCAAGTCTAGATATATATCTAGTAGTTGGGTTCTATAAGGACTCTTTTTAAAAAAAAAATCAAACTGAACTGATAGCCTTATATCTCTCAAAATCCATTATACGATAAACCTCATATCCCTCATAATTCCACATAGATATATATTATATGGATAAAACATGAATTCAAAAATAAAAATATATATATATATATATACAATATATATCTGGGGTGTTACATTTGTGATGACCCTGTGGGCGGGTGTGCCGTGGATGGGTGCTAGAGACACTGACAGGCTACCACATTGGTGAGCTACAGGTGCACAGTCCCATATCGCCTGGGAAAGGGAAAGATGAAGTGCTTATATGTAAGTGTATCACTTTAATTGGTATGAGGCATTTTGGGGTGAAGCTCAAGAGCAAAACCGTGCGGGCTCAGGCCCAAAGCGGACAATATCATACCATGTAGTGGAGTGGGTCGTTACAAATGGTATCAGAGCCTGACCCAGCTGGAAGTGTGTCGACGGGGACGTCGGGCCTCCAAGGGGGGTGGATTGTGATGATCTTGTGGGCGGGTGTGCCGTGGACGGGTGCGAGAGACACTGACAGGCTACCACACTGGCAAGCTTCGGGTGCACAAGTCCCACATCGCCTGGGAGAGGGAAAGATGAAGTGCTTATATATAAGTGTGTCATCTCTAATTGGTATGAGGCCTTTTGGGGTAAAGCCCAAGAGCAAAACCGTGCGGGCTCAGGCCTAAAGCGGACAATATCATACCATGTGGTGGAGTAAGTTATTACAAATGCTATCAAAGCCTGACCCAGCCGGAAGTGTACCGACGGGGACGTCGGGCCTCCAAGGGGGGTGGATTGTGATTACCCTGTGGGCGGGTGTGCCGTGGGTGGGTGCTAGAGACACTGACAGACTACCACATTGGTGAGCTACAGGTACACAGTCCCATATCGCCTAGGAGAGGGAAATGTGAAGTGCTTATATGTAAGTGTGTCATCTCCAATTGGTATGAAGCCTTTTGGGGTAAAGCCCAAGAGCAAAACCGTGCGGGCTCAAGCCCAAAGCGGACAATATCATACCATGTGGTGGAGTAAGTTGTTACAAATGATGATCAGAGGTAATTTTACTGATGGACAACAAATTGCAAGACAAATTGGGAGCGTAGAGCACATCATGGAGGGTTAACAACGGAGTGAGTTTGATAGTTCCTATCCCGGCAATTACCAAAAGTGAACCATCTGCAATTTTGACCTTTTTATTTCCTGCACACGGACTATAGGATGAGAATAATTTGGAGCAACCAGTCATAAGATCAGTTGCACCTGAATCAATTATCCAAGAATGAACAGGGTTAGGAATAACACCAAAAAACGCAGTAGCAAGAGAGTTACCCTTCTGTACCAAAGAACAAGACAGAGTTAAGGACAGTTTTGGAGATTGAAACCATTTGTAAAGGTGCTCTAATTGCTCCTTGGTAAAAGAGACTGCATCCGAGTTGGTAGAAGGCTCCTGAGTCTCTTCAGCAGTAGCTTGGTAGGTGCGACTGTTACGTTTGGATTTTGGCTTCCAATTTACTAGTTCACCATGAAGCTTCCAACACGTCTCCTTCGTATGCCACGGTTTTTTGCAATGCTCGCACCACGTTTTCTTACGCCCGTCATTGTCAGAATCAACACCTCTTGACACGAGCAAAGTTCTCGGGTTCCAGGTTGAAACCAAGCTCGGTTATTGCGCTACATGATTTTTCTCCTTGACTCCTCACGTCTAACTTCAGAAAAAACTTCCCGAATAGAGGGCAATGGCTTTCTGCCGAGAATGCAGCCTCGGACCTCGTCCAAACTCCGATTCAGACCGGCTAAAAACATATAAACCCTATCGTTTTCGTCTCTCTTCTTATGGCGAGCATAGTCGTTCGAATTCTCCCAAACATCATCATAACACTGATCAAGTTCCTGCCATAACGTTACCAATTCGTTATAATAAGTAGTAACATCGCGATCATTCTGCTTGGATATCCAGAGTCGAGTTTTCAACTCAAATATTTGAGAAGAATTCTCCAGGTCCGAATAAAAATCTCGAACAGCCTCTCAGACATCTTGAGCAGTGGGAAGAAATAGGTGAGGTTTTCCAATGGCAGGTTCCATGGAATTGATGAGCCAAGCAAACAAGAGAATTTTTGGACTGCTATTTTTTCAGATTAGGGTCACCAGCAGCAAGTTTCGATATTTCGCGAGTCAAATGCCCAATTTTGCCTCTGCCATCGATCGCCAATTTTACGGACTGCGCCCACTCGAGATAGTTGTGCCCATTGAGTTTTGTAACCATGAGATAAAGGGCTGAATTCTAGGAATAGTAATCCGCAGATACAGGTGTGGGATTGGGCGGAATGGTTTCGGAAGTACCGGAAGAAATGGTAGGATTTCTTTGGGCACCGGTCATCACCGACTTATACGACATCATCAGAAAATAGAAAAAAAAAAGCGCAAGGCTCTGATACCATGAAGGTTTTTTAAGAAAAACAATCAGTCTTCATATTTTTCAAGAGAGACGATTACAAGATAAATAGTAGAGAAAGGCCACCAAATCAAGAAGCCCACAAAATCAGCAAATCAAATCAGTAAATCTCTAGGCTAGAAAACAGGAAACGGAAACTAATAAAATCTGAAAGAGTAATTTCAGATTTTATTTTCAAAAATAGAATTTTCTAATTTATTTCCTAGAAATCCGACAATACTAAGAAGAATATCTCGACGTTCAATAGGTAAATATATAATGTCTCCATAAATGGGATGAAGAGGTAGAATTGTCACACGACAGGAGCTTGGATGCCAAGGCATCCAGAAACCCAATTGTATCCTGTCCAGAACAAAATTGTGCACCAAGGACAATTCAAGCACATTGTAGTCCCAAATGCTGAGAATGAGGCTGAGAATGGGCTGATAATATCGAATGAACCAGAGGTGTCCTTGGCACTCAACCAAGAGATGTTGATAGTCCTTGGGAAATCTGTCCTTTGGCAGCCTTATAGTACAAAATTGATCAGTGTTGTTGAATGGATCATAGGCGAAAATCTTGCCACGAAGAAGGTGCATCCAGTGGAGTATTCCATAGCAAACCACAACATTAGATAATTTCTGTCCATTTCCATGTGTCTGAAGAGAATACATCTAATTTGAGATTGGTCGAACGTGGTTGTGGGTCTTTTGGTTTTTCGAATCGGTGGATTCGTACCACTCTGAAGCTAGTTGTGCAGGTTGTACTATCAAAAGAATAAGATGGTTTGCAAACAAATCCAATGCTAACCCTTTCTTGGCAAGTGGGTGGTGGAGGAAGCTCAACCCAATGCATTGTTAGGGGTTTGCAAACATAGTAAACCCTTTGGAAAGTTGAGGTTGCAGAGCATAAATACTAAGCCATTGCTTGATGTTAAGCAACAAATTGGATATGGTTCATGTTGCTTGAACGACGACGCCGATGATAGATTCGAAGAAGGAAGGAAGTTTAGAGAAAATCCACGAGATTCAAAAATGGGTGCTTTGCATGTTAATTGGACTGCACGACCATTGTACTGGTAGAAGAGGGCAAAAGGAGGCATCAAAGATGAACAATTCTGGGCATAACTTCAAGCAAAATGAGGAGTGGAGATCAAATCATGCCAACCTTCTGAACACACTTGCAGAGATGGATGAGTTTGATAGGGAGTCTTTGGAGAATTTCTACGAACAACTGTAGTTGGTATTGACTAAACTCTTCATAAGAGCAGCTAGTGTTGTTGTGCTTGAATTCATTTGACCTTTTTTTTTTTACTTTATTAGAACTTGGATTCACTAGTGAGAAAAAATGATTCATTTTGTGGTTTCTTTTATGTAATTAGGAGGCAAGATGCAGAATTAATGAATTTGTGGTGTTTTCACTTATTTCGAGAAATTTCAGTGTGGATTGCGAACAACTCAACAATTGATTCCGCTTAGACCATTATGTGTGTTTTCCTAATCCAAAGCAGCGAAGTCGCTTGTGTTTGTCATTGAGAGATTTGGCATCCCAGCCACCAATAATAGCCCTTCCGTCGCCTGTCATTTCTAGGTAGGGGTGTAGTAGTGCGCTAGGAAGCTAGTAAACCATGGTCTTATGTAAGCTTCGTTGGCCGTGTGTTTGAGTGCTCGATTGGTGATTGTAGTTGCCCAGATACTCTTTGGTTCGCGAGAAGATTTCCCTTAGTCTTCTCATAATGTTGACACGTGTAAAGACATTATCTCCCATGAATTATAGCATTAGAGGAGTGGGTTTGGTGGTCCAATGCCAATTGAAGGCTTCTAGCCACGTTCTGGAACTGCTAAGTGGAATGGACTACGACCTTCTAACTACAAGTAACCGCCTCCAACTGCAGGTAACTGCTTCCTTCTTTGCTTTTGATACCAAAACCTTTTTTTCAAAACAATGTGACAATTCTCGTAACGTTTTTGGTCACACTAAAACCACTTCATTTGAAGTGTGTATTTTTCAAGTCTTAGAAAACTACCTTCCAAGAAAAGCGACCATTTTCAAGTCCAAAATCCATTCTCCTCTTCTCTGAAAATATTTAACTCCAAGCACATCTTTTAACCCATATCAAACAATCATCCAATCCAAATCAAGCATACCATTAAAACAAACCAACACACTTTCCAAAACAAAAGCATGAACACTTTGCACACATACACATTCCAAGAGCACATAAATTCTCAAAACCAACCCTCATTTGAAGGCACTCGATGAGGAAGGACAATCGTTTTCAATTAATGCGTATAAAAGTGGCATCCAATCTTCAATAAATAGTCACCGTACTTTCCATGTAGGGTGCATGTTTTATGTCTACAGCACCATGTAACCACATCATTACAAACAAAATTACCAAAACCAGTTTGCTTAGCTGGAAATTTTTTATTTTTCTTTTTCCAAATGTTTTTAGGAACCAAATAACCAAAGTGGGTCGAAAGAATGCCGAAAAAAGAACGTTGTAAGTCAAAATAAAGAAACGAATTTGGGTGTTGCATACTAGTTTAGCCAACGATTCAATAACTTATATTCCTAGAATAGAATCATGAAAATGTAAAAGTAAATTTGGGAAGGCAATTGGCATCATAAACATGACAACATATGAAAGTATTTTACTTCTTGTATTGAAATGGAATATTAAAAAGAAATCTCCACAAATTCATAAATAAATGTACCTTGATGGTTTTACTATTCCACTGACATCTTGAAGTATCTTGATATTTCTCTTCTTAGGAGGAACAAGCTTTTATCAATCAAAGAAGGTTCTATTAGCCATATCAAGTCAAAACACAGAAACAAAATACATAAGTAACCACATGCCAACTATAATATATATATATCATAAGATCAATATACTCCACAGTCAAAATAAACATTAAAAATGTACTCATACAAGCCTGCTGGATATGCAACAGGTGGTAGAGTCTACTATTAAACAAGCCATATCCTGCCCATTCATTCTGCATTGCTGCTTCATACTCTAATAAATATAGGAAATCATGTCATCCTAAAATTTATATACAAACGGTTAATCATCTTTTCTCTGATCTGACATAATCGCAACTTAGTAAAGTTAATCATGGTCATACTTGGTAACAGAAGTAATGATGGAGATGATTAACACTTATTATATTCTACAGAAATAGCAATTATCAACCAACAACCAGCAATGTCAAACACTAATTATACCATTAATTATTAGAATGCTACTGCTTCAAGACCAAAAAACAAAAAGGGCTAATTCTTGTGGTTAGATTTTATCAAGATAAAATTGGGGAGGCTAATTGTCCGCTTTCTAAAATAGCTTCAAATTCTTATAATTGGTAAATTATGTAATTCAACCCTAAAAATTCTTTCTAATACTCTTCTCTTCCTGAATGATGCAATGAAATATTTCCTAGTTCACTTAATTGCTGCCAAAAGATGTAAGAGAAATATTTCTCAACTCACTTAATTGAAAACATATACAAGTAACAAAATTTTATATATGTTCATGTTAGTCCTTTTTTTGGGTTTTATATTACGCAAGAACCCCTGCTTCATCCTGTGCTGGACTGATGGATCAGCAATCTCAGTCTAATCCTCATCAAACTCCTCATGTTAACTAGCAGTCTCATTAGAAAAAGAAAGTCTGAACTATCTGAATCCTTAGGCACCTCCTCTTAAACTGACTTGCCATATGTTTTTATATGCCCTGCACAATATCGACAATCAATTAAAGCAATCAAACCAATGCACCATAGTAAGATTGAAACTTTAAAAAGTGAATTGCAGTTAAAAAGCACAAATTGGAGGATTATAAGGGACAAAATAAACATCCAAGAGCAACATTAGCTTTGGATGTTTCCAGACAAGACCATCAACATTGACGATACTAAGTAATACATGTAAAAAAATTGCCTTGCTTCTGTCATCAAGTTTCTTATAGACAGTTACAAATCACAAGTATTTCCTAACTAAATGAAATCTAATAAAAAAAATTGCCTAAACTATTAAGACAATATGCCCTTCAATTAAAAATATGGTGTCTTTTTTGAAAAAACAATATTGGCTTTTGCCAAAGCGATGGACAACAGTGAAAGCATATGGTAACAACTGTCCATATAAGCATTTTCTTTGACAAAAGCCGATACTGCAATGGCAAGAACAGTAGTTTAGAACTAGAACACCCCATAGAACAACTAAAATAAATATAATCCCTTGCAACTAAAATAAAATGATACTGCTTATGACTCTTTCACTTGATAATAGTTGATATTAATTTTGAATAAAAAAATGACCTTCATTAACCAATGGTATTGATAAGAGCAGCCTCTAGGACTGCCTACAATGCACTTGCTTTAGCAAAAGCTAATTTTGCCATGGCAATAGCAGCACCCTAAAAGTAAAAACCCAACAAAACTAAAATTCCTTGAAAACCAAAAAAAAATTAAAATAAAATAAAATAATAATAATAATAATAATCCATGAATCTTCACTCATTATTAATTTATATAATTAGATTAGCTTCGCTGATCAATGAGCTTGTAAAATAGGGATCCTATAAAGATATATTCATAACAACACTGTCTCCAAAAGGAATAAAAATTAAGAATGCTTTACCAAAAAAATAAAGGAAATCCATAAGAGAATCAGTCAAGACATAATCATGGATCACTGATACAAGCAAAAAAGAAAAAAAAAATTATAAATGAAAACGTTTTCCCCGTATCATTTTTCTCTATAATAAATCACAAAATAATGCATAATATCTAAAGAGTTATGCAAATGACATTCTCTGATCAATTAGAAGCAAATCTGAAGGTAGATATAAATTGAAGAAAATGAACCCATAAAAGAAGATAAAAAGGAATAGGTATGACCGTATGAATTAGCACAACAAGACTGGACTATAATTGTTACAGTGAATGAAATTTGTACGTTTGTGTATATTTTGGTTATATATATATATACACACACCTGAAGTTGATGGGATTTTGTCCTCGGGCTTCTTCCTCTGCCTTTTTCTTCGCTTTCTTACTTTGATTTTCCAGGGCAGAGGAACCAACACATCGCTTCTTTTCTCACTAAACTCGAAGAGTGACACAATAGAGAGAGAGGGGCTAAGAGGGACGAAAAAAAAACACCAAGTGCACAACACAAGCTCAAGAACCCTAAAATCTCTAATCCAGAGTAAAAAGTAGAGTTTGTAATTTTAAACAAAAAGAATTAAAAAAAAAAAAAATCCTAAACTTTTTAAAATAACAAGAAATCTAACAATATAAAGCAGCTAGAAACTGACAAAATAATGTGACCCAGTGTACAGCTCAACTTCAAGAACCCTAAAATCTCTAAATTCAGAATAGAAATTAGGGTTTATAATTCAAAATGAAAACTTTTTAGAAAATATTTTTGGAGTATTGAATTTGATTTTACCCATCCAGCTTGCTTTGAGGCATTGACATCAATGGAAAGGAACTTTGGGAGTGAATCTGAAATCACTAGAATTGAATCAAATAGCAATTTGTTCTTTTATATCGCATAGGCTTGTGAAAATGGATGATCATTGTTTGCATACCATTTGCATAAAAGTTATCAAAGAAGTAGTAGTGCTAAGAATCAGTGGAAGAGCCATCGAACCGAACGAGTTTCGTCGTCGATTGAAGCATCCCAATGACGACTGCGGAAATGAAAGCCAGTTAGTCTCCATATATCAAATTCACGACCTTCTCCCACCATCTCAGAGTCACCAAAATCATAGGAAGTCTAATTTTCGTCAATACCAAACGACGCAAAGCAATTGAATTTCTAACCTAGGGCTTCAATTCTCTGCAACACTTATGGATTGAACGATCTGTATCAATCTCATTGAAGCTCAAAACCACAAAATTCCAGATCAGATAAATAATGACAGATGTGAGAGGAAATAGATAGAAAATTTCACAATACAGAAAAAAAATATATAGAGAGGTCTTTTCTATCATACATCATATAGGATCTCAATAGAAGTTAAAGAATAGAACCCTAAATCACGTGCTTGGTTTTGCTATTCTTGTTTCTAGTACAAAACCCTAAATCACAGCTTAGTGATGAAAAATGGTGTGATTTTTGAGTTACATAGGTTTGATTTGCCTGAAGAGACAAAAGTGGAATTTGAATACTTTCTCAAACAGGCGCGTCTTTGAAATTTCAAAAGGGACCGTCAAATCAAGGGAGAGAGAGAATCACATATTGTATTGTATATAAACCAAATACTATTTAACCTTGGGGCTTTTACCCCAAGTTAATTACCCCACCGGCTGGAACAGGATATTGTTCCAACAGAGAGGATCCGGATCCGTCGATTAAGCACACAAAGTTTAAACTCTTCCACCACACACTAATACAAGGAATAAACTGCCCAGGGTTCTCTCCATCAGCTGCAAAGAGGGGGGGAAATTCATTGTATGTATATAATCAATATGAGGTATGGCAGTGTTGCTTGAGTAGTAAAGGGCCGGGGCTTAAGTGCCCCCACCCTATGCTCCTGAGTTTGAATCCCCTTCCCTCATCCCCACTAATTACTAACTCTCTAACAATTGCTAGGTCAAAAAAAAAAAAGAGATGTATATTATCAAGATGGCAAATCTTTTTGGTAAGTGAACTATTTTTTATTTTCTTGAAACTTTGCTAAATTTTAATTTAGGAATCCCACTATACTAATCTATAATAAATACTACAATTTGAGTTTCAAACCTGTCTCAAGTAAGCCAAGATTTATTTAAGATTTATATTATCAGAAGAGAATTGGTGGCCTGCAAGGTTCTAGGTAAGCATTGCATCTTAATTAAGCTTTGCAGCTCGTATCAGGTTGTTTCCATCCTGATAACTTATATACATTGTTGGATGTATTCCTAAACAGCTAAAGCTTTTGATGCAAGTAGTTGATTGTTATGGTCTCAGATTAGCAACAAACAACAAGTTCCAGTCCCAAACCTAACTTTAAATTTCCACCCAAAATGCAAAAAAATAGCTCCAACACTATTTGGATTAATCACGACTAATAGTATATGTTTGCATATTAAATGCATAGAGTCTATAGACTATGTAACCCCATTGAGAGCAACACTATTTCGATTCTATAACATAATATATATTATATATAAATTCATATGTAACAGAGAAGTTGATGAAATCAAATTGATGAAAGGAAGAATAAAAGATAAAGAATTAGCATACCATGAATAAAGAGAGGGCATGCATTTGCCTCTGAGAACCGTGAGCCCGTCCATTACCATAATTTCCTCGATTTGTTTTGGCGCAATTTGGGTGGTTTGGGTGCGGGAATGAATGAGATGGGTGTAATTATAAATTGGGCTATCGAGTTTGGGGTTTTGCTGTTTTTCGTCGGCTACGGCTCCATCACCGTTGCCACCGATTGTGATGGTGGCGGCAGCGCCCGATTGTGACGGTGGACGCGTCGTTGCCGACTGTTGTAGTGATAGTGTTTCTGTGGATTGTGTGGTGATCCATATCGATTGTGATGGTTTGTATTGTGCTCAATTGAATATTAATATTTTGTGTCGTGCTCAATGCCTGAATCTCTGGTTCTCCAACTGTTACATGTAGCTCAATTGAAGATTAGAGCTTTGTGTTCTACTTTTTGAAACCCAAAGGAAGAACTTCCGATCGGCATTTTTTTCTTTTGGGTGCGTAAGTGGAGTGTTTTCATAATTAATATATACTCATATAATGGATTTAATTTTTAAATATATAGTAATATTTAATTAACTACTTATTTTTTAAATGTGTCTCCATGTCAAATTTGTTCAAATTTCAAAAAAATGTCATTAGAATGAATCCTAACATATATAAATATGCAAACGTGTTAAATGTTCACTTGTTCTTTAGAATATAAATATACAAAATAATATTTAAAAAATATATACACAACTGGAATATTTTTTACTGGATAGTTAGAAAGATTGTTTATGTTTCTTTATCATTACTAATTATATATATATTAACCTTTGACACTGGTATTTTTTCAACTTTATTCAGGTCTCCCATCGTATGTTTGTTTTTTTTTTTTTTCTATTGTATTCAGGTCTCCCATCGTATGTTTTTTTTTTTTTT
Organism: Cornus florida; assembly: GCF_030987335.1. Classification (NCBI taxonomy): domain Eukaryota; kingdom Viridiplantae; phylum Streptophyta; class Magnoliopsida; order Cornales; family Cornaceae; genus Cornus; species Cornus florida. Next base: position 70,977,869 of record NW_026775581.1, on the reverse strand, counting down.
TCTTTTGTATTATTTATTAAGAAAAAATATTAGGGGAAAAAGTAGCATGTAAACTATTTGTTAATAAAAAACATTAACTAATAATTTTTTTCTGAACTTCCGAAAATTTTCTGCCATTAATAATTGAGAATTTAAATTTTTTAATTTTTACTTAGGTCTTTAGTTGTATGAAATTAGAATATTGGAATAAGAATTTGTGAAATTTTAAAAAAACAATTAAGAAAATTGAACCAAAAATTTCTCAAATTCCACCAATTCCAATTATAAAGTTTCAATTCCATACAGTCAAACACATCCTTAAAGTATTTAAATTGTGATTGTGGCGACCTATGTAGGCGAATGTGCATGGGCGGGTACGGGGCACCAATATGCTATCACACTGGGCGCGAATGAGTGCGAGGCACTGACATATACTATCATATTGGGCAAGTTACAAATGCACAATACCACGTTATTTAGATGTAAAAAAAATAATTCTTATATTTACATTCAATACTCTTTTATGACATAAGGCATTTTAAACCAGTGATAACCTTTGATAAATCTATCAAAACTCTTAAGTTAGCGAACGTTAACAATTAGGAGTTTAAAATTTCCAAATTTATTCTAATTTTATTTAAAATATTTATAGAGAAATAATAAAAATGACAAGTGCAAGTTGGTGTAACTTTTTAAATGTAAAGCTTGTTGTCTAAAGAGGAGACAACTGACAAGAAAAAGAAGCAAAAGTAAAGTGAGGGAAATAAAAAATCATTTTTCATTGTTCATTTATTTAGGTCAGTTTGGTAACTATTTATGTTTACAATTTATTGTTTATATAAACAGATTTTGAAGAAAAACACATTTGTTATTGTTTATGTTTATCGATTATATAAATTCACTTATATAATTATTGTTTACACAGATCAATTTTATAAATGTCAAAACGGATGTTTTTCATGAAGAAAATAGAAAGCCAATAAACAAAACAAACATCATTCTTTTGGTGGATATTCATAATGAGTATCTCCAAAAAACAAAAAAAAAAAATTGATTAGAATAGCAATTTGTTACTTAAAAGTCATTATAAATAAGAAATAATTGGACAATGAAGATGCTTTTATTATCGATATAAAATAGGTGTTGAATTTTTTAAAAACAAAAAAAAGTTTAAGGATAGCAAACATATTTTTCTATTTATTATTTTAAAAATAAGATAAAGATTTTTAGGTTATCAAACAATTACATATAAACACTCATTACGTTTAAGTTTAAATGATAAACAATAAACAAAAACAGTTACCAAATCCTAACCCTAAACCCTAAATATATTTTCAAGAAATTTGTACCAAAATCTTACTTTTGTGATTTGGATAATTATTTTACAAGAATATGTTTTTGCTTCCCTAAAGAGTATGCTCGTAATTTAAGTGAGAGTATTTTCTCATACTCTAAACCAAGTTAATTCACATAATCACATTTGCCATCTTCATCTTCAAATGCAATGTCCTTCAAAGTCATTTGATCTCAATATTTCCCTCAATCAAGTCATCTATGGTAAATTTAATAAAATAAAATTTTGATACTGTTACAATTCCATGACAAAATTTCTGCAGAATGAAAAAAAAAGGGAAGAAATAAATTGCTTAAAAAACAAAAACTTCGTATTCAAACACTGTAATATCTCAGGATGCAAAAGTATGACCAAGAATGATTGTGAATTTAAGATAAAGAATCACCCAATCAAACCACCAAGCTAATAAATTAAATAAACAACGTAACAAAAACAAGAGACATCAAAGATTTACAAAAAAAAAAAAAACCTCCAGTACGGTGGGTTAATAATAATCTCCACTAATAAAATCAATCAATACAGCATTCTTAGAGAAATTACTATCATCAGGAGAGAACTCAACAAAATAATAGTCTCAATTTTCACTGCAAGAAAACCCTTGCAAAAAAAAAAAAAATCCCAAAAACCTTTCCAAAAGATTCTCAATCTTGCCTGAGAATCTGAAATAATAGTGAAAATAAGTAATTTTTTTTTTTTTTTTGGGAACAGCCTTAGTAAGTATAACATATGCGTTTCTCTGTGTGAATTTTTTTCAACTGCAGCAACTGTTGCTCAAGCACTTCATGCATCTAATGGTAACCATTTATGTGCTACAATTGAAACACCTTTTGCCATCTCAAGATGTGATTTGCCTTTGTGATTCCTAAAGTTACTACTACTCTCAGGTCCTCCTTTGGCTCCCCTATTCGTCTCTCTACTCTTGTTTTTTGTGATAGGAGCGTGTGCATGATCTATACCGGAATCCTTTCAGGTCCTCCGTTGGCTCCCCTATTCGTCCCCTGCCTGTGCATGATTTGCACCCGAATCCTTCGTCTTGATTCTTCGCTGAACATGCTACCTTTCATCGTACTTAATGTCAACTTACCAATAGGTGCAGAATTACTCACGGATACCACTCGTGTCTCTCCCCAAGTGACAGGGAATGAACTAAAAAAAAAAACACTGCTTACAACTCATCATCTAATCAAATCTCCATTGTGGTCAATCAGTTCACCAAACTCCACTCAAATAATCTGCAATGGAATGTCCTCTTTAAACTTTAAAGTAACAAGTTTTATTAAACTTTGTTCTACACGATCTTCCTCTCATACGTGGCCTCTAATTTTTTCAGAGACAACAGACATTAACATTAGTTTCCTATGCAACATGATGAATCATGAAACACACTATTATCAATTCACTGTTTAATCAGTCCCACAATTTTCCTCTTCATTTTCTCCCGGTCTTTCACATGTTTATTGACAAGCTCGACAAAATCACCCCAATAAGGCTGTATAAATCCTTACAGTAAAGGATATTCTCCATTCTAGGCTTCCAAATTACATAATTTGAAGCCCTCAATCTAATCATAGCACCGAAAACTTCTTCCATCTTACTGTGAAAAATATAACACCTACCAACCTCGCTCTGATACCACTCCCTCCTTACGACCTTGAAAATTCCTTCAGCAACGACCTTTTGTGATCCAAGAGGACATTTATTAGGGTCTTATGGCAACAACCGGGAGGAGATGTATAACACCATCAATAAGATTACTTGTGGCATATATCCCAATCCTCGTCATCAATCCCGTGTCCTTACTATGCAGTATGCAGTATGCACTATTGCACTCCCTAGGTTTTCTAAATCATACAAATAGAATATCAGTTTTAATGTTGTAACTTGCAAGGCACAACATTATCCTCTCGTCGAAATTAACAAGCTATGAAGGAACTATTCTTTAACATCATAGCTTAAAGCTTCCATATATTCTTCCAAACTGTCTACAATATCTAGAAAAAAAGAGGAAAAAAAAAAAAAAAAAAAAAAATTAAAGAAATTAAAAAGTAATCAGAAGAAGATAATCACTAGCTGTTCATCAGAAAATTTTGTAAGCCAAGAAGTAATATTAAAATGGACGCAAACACCTCTGCTAAACATTTTGATCTCTTTCATCAGTGTAAATAGCACTACTCTTACTCAAATACAACAACTTCAATAGAAAATAATTAAGCACCAATAACTATGCAGAACTTCAGAAATTTTGGGATTAAAAAAAAATGACGATAATCAAGAATCCAGCAGTAGCAAGGAGCTCATCTTGTAATTGTGTATAGCATACGAACATCAAAATATATGTACGACTATATATAGGATCTAAAATATTGTAGCTCAACAGTCTCATGACAGAATCTACCAACTTTTAAGAATAACAAAGTTTTTTTATTTTATTTGTAAGAAACAAATTAATTTAAACTTATTTTAATCTAACATAAAGAACCTTCAGACCTCCTTTAAAAATAATGGCTTCAGCCACACCTGCTGATGTAGCTTCAGGGAAAAACAGATTTTGCAGAAAATATTAGCAGCATACACAGATAGAGTTCTTTCATATGATCAAACGAAGTCATTATCTTGACATCACAAACAAGAAGCTTCAGTTAACCAGAACCAAGTTGATTCACATCAACGTCCTTTATAGCATCAAAACTCTCCTTCAAGGTCGCATATTTCCCCTTCAGACGTGTAGCCACCTCCTCAACCTCAGCTATATCCTTCTGAATCCTCTCCATTCTAACAGCAAGTTGTACCTTTGCCATCTTCATCTCAGCCAAAGGTAACTGGTCTTCAAGCCATGCGATTTCAATATTTGCTTCCTTCAAGTCATCCATGGTAGATTTAATAAACTGAACTTCAGATGCCGAAACAGCTCTGTGACGGAACTGACGTAGTATGAGAAGTATTTTGCCCACAGACTCGAAAACAAATTGTTTGAAAAAAAGAAACTTCTTCTCCAAACACTGAAATGTCTCAGGATGCAATAGGGTGACTTCCACAAGAATGGTTGCAAGTTCGTGAGTCATGGATATTCCTCGCCATATAACTGATTGGTTTTGAGCTGCTGTGGATGAAATGAGTGCAGCGGTGGTCTGACTCACCTTGCATTGAGCTTGTGTACTTATTCCCTCCTCTTGACCTTGACATTTTTCTGTAGAAACTACTCCTTGTGATCCCAAAGGACATGCGTTAGTGTTATCTTTGTCAATTTGGAGTTTGTTACTTCTAACATCTCCCTCATTGACAACTTGCTTATCTACAAGTTGGCCTCGAGTAGGCTCCGGAGCAGCAGCCTCCTGTTGCGGATTAAGAATATCCTCTTGGGCATGGATATGAATTGTAGGTTCTGACACTTGGATGCTTTGTCCATTGATTCTAAATATACAAACAAAAGAAAAAAAATGAAAAGATTAAGCTTATTCTTAGTATAAAAATCCGTTGCAATATCACTATAACTACTTTGTTCAATACTAATTTTTCTACATTAAATATTCATCTCCTAGTTACTGGGTTCAATGCTAGTTTCCCAGAACATGACAAGCTGACAGAAACATGTACAAATCATTCCAAGATCCTATTTGATGTTGAACTTTAAAAGAGACAATCATTGCAAGTTATTGGTCTAAGATAAATCGAAGTATATTTTAGAGGGAATTGGTGTGAAATAGACAATAGAACCTACTTAGAAAACAATGTAACCAGATCAAACACTTCATAAACAATTTGACTGAAGAAAAAATAAACCACATAAACAAAGAGAGGAATATTATTACCTGATGGCATTCCGTTGGAATTGAGGAACTGTTGTAGGCCACCATGGGAGCACAAAGGCAAAGGTCATCAAATGCCAAACAGTCCAATAAGCGTCCGGAAAACATACTTCTTTCAAAGTTTTGCTCCTCATGTTGCAGAGTATAATACGATGAGAAACATGTAGATATACAATGTCTGCATCAATGGGATGAAGAGGTAGTACTAACACTTTATTATTGCGAACCCATAAACTATCTTCTGATTTCAACCTGTCCAGTTCAACATTGTGCACCAAGGACCATTCAACCCCACTGTAGTCCTTAAGTTCCCAAATACTGAGAGTGGAACGATACAGTTGAATAAACCTGAGGTGTCCTTGGCACTCGCCTAACCGATGTTCAAAGGTTGAACATGTGTCCTTGGGCTGCCTTATGGTACGAAATTGATCAGGGTTGTTGAATGGATCATAGGCAAAAATCTTGCCGTGATAAAGGTACATCCAATGGAGTATTCCATTGCAAACCACAGCATTACAAAGATCAGGAGTCATAATAAAGCTATCCCCCTGGGTTGATATGATGATTTCTCTCCATTTCCATGTGTCTGAAGAGAAAATATCGAATTTGAGATTGCCCGAACGTGGTGGTGGGAACTGTGGTTTCTCGAATGGGTGGATTCGAACCAATCTGAAGCTAGTTGTGCAGGTAGTACCATCAGAAGAATAAGATGTTTTGCAAACAAATCCAATGACGACCCTTTCATGGCAAGTGGGTGATCGAGGAAGATGAACCCAATGCATTGTGAGGGGGTTGCAGACATAGTAAACCCTCTGAAAAGTCAAGGTTGGGGAGCATAATACTAAGCCATTGCTCGATGCTAAGTAACGAATTGGGTCTGGTTCATGCTGATTGGATGATGATGATGCAGATGATGATGATGATGAAGGTTTCGAAGATGGAAGGAAGTTCAGAGAAAACCCACGAGATTCAAAAATGGGTGATTCGGAAGTTAATTGGACTGCACGATTTTGGTACTGGTAGAAGAGGGCAAAAGGAGGCACCAAAAAGGAACAATTCTGGATATAACATCGAGCAAAATGAGGAGTGGAGATCAAAGCATACCAGTGTTTTGAAACACACTTGCAGAGATGGATGAGTTTGAGAGGGAGTTTTTGGAGAATTTCTACGAACAGTTCGTGGGTTAGCTTCTCAAAGTGGGATTTTGCGGAGACGAAGGAAGAGGGTGACGAAGTTTCTAACGGTTTGTGTCTTCTTAGTGGTGGAGAGCTTTCCACCACCGCCGTCTCCGCCATAACGATCAGACTCTCTCTCACCATGTAGTGATTGCAGTACCGTGTATATATAGAATTGATTCTTGGTATACATTTGGGTATGATTGCAGTTTTCGAATTTTAAAATGCTATTATTTAAATTCCCCATCGCAAGATTTTCGTAACAGTTTAACGATTTTTTAACGGTAGAGGGTCATGGTTAACGCCAGAAAATAAATTCAGGGCACAGTGTAAATAAAAAAATCAATAAATATTACAAAATCTTTTAAAAAAGAGGCAAATGAGAAAAGAAATTATTATAAAATAATATGTAAATAAAATGATAGAAATTTTGAAAGGAAGAAGGAAAGAAAAATGAGATAACTTTGAAAGAAATAAAAAAATTATAATTTGATTTTAAAAGATTTTGACTTTTTCTTTAAGAAAATTACACCAATTTAAAGGGCAAAAGAGAAGAAAAAAAAGTCAAGATATAATTTTAAGAAATAGATTTTATCACGTATAAATGTAAAAATACAAAAAATTATTATATATATTATAGTAGGTGGAGCCACACATTAAGTCTATTTTTCCACACATCTAAATTTGACTCACATATTTAAATTTGACTGAAATAGGGTAGATTTAATATATAGAAAGTAAATTTAATTGTGTGAAAAATTCTTACAGTATTGTAAAAGCAGAGGATCTAGCTCATCACACGAAGATTATACTTTTTTTTTTTTTTTTTCCTGAATTCACGAAGACTATACTTATTTCAAGATTTCAAAGAAATTGTGTCTCCTCAATTATGGGATTAAGTGGTACGAGAAGGGTTTTACCTTGAACGAATCCTATAATTGAGGAGACACACAAATCCAATAATTGAGGAGACACAATTTCTATGAAATCGTAGAACTATTTATGTGCATTAAGACTTATTTAATGTCTCTTGATTTTTTATTTTTTCTTAAAAATGTAATATGTGATGTTTGACTATGAATGTCAAATGAGCGAGTTCAGAATGAAACACCCTTCCCAAACCCATTCCATAAATAAAAATATTTTCCCAAACACCATTGCATCTAAGTCCAAGCGGGTTCAGCAATACGTACTTTTTAAGAAAAATAACAAATTTAAAAAAAAAAAATTAAGTGTAGTCAAATATTTAGTAACCATAATAACAATTATCATAAAACACTACTGCCTTTTTGTTCTTAGGAATTAGGTTTAACACGCAAGAGGTTTAAAGATGGAGTGGATGGATCTCGGGATCTTATAAAATTCAAATCCCCATTTGCTTTAAATTTATTTAGAAGAATAGAAATATCTCGTATTAAAATGAAAATCTTTTGACAAATCTTCTGACTCCAGCTTGAAGATCGAAGATTTGAGAAATATAAAAGATTCGGTTGAGATGTCATTTCCTAACTTCCCTTTTGTAAATAAACAGACACGAGATAAACCTTCCCTTCTCATACTTTTCATTCTATTCTCTCCAATTCTCTCTATCCAAACAAGGCTTTAGAGTTGAATATTCTTTTCAAACTAAAGACGTTTTCATTATTCAATTATATTTGGAGTAGTAATACTCTAACACTTATAGGGAATTGCAATTGAATAATTTTTAATTAATTATTTATATCAAATACAACTAAGTGTTATACCAAATACAACTAAATGAAGTGAAATGACAAAATTTTACTTTTTTATTTGTTACATAATTGACCAATTAACAGAGTAAATCTAGGGGCCAATATTTATTTTGTCAATGATATCTTTAAGGGCCATCATATAATGGTAAAAACTGTTAGCACTATGGATTTGCATTAGTTGTTAAAAAAAATAACAGTAATACACTGTGGGTGTGATTGTTATCAACTTTTTCCGGGTAGTTGAACTATGAAGTTCACTAGGAGACCCCACACCATCATTGTTTTAAAATAATAATAATAAAATAAAATTATATGAGAAAATAAAATTATTTTGATCATTGAATCATCAGGGACAGATCCTCTAGCTGACAGGATGAACATAACAATATAAAAAAGTTCAAACTATTAACTTGTTTTGCTTGGCTCGCACTACTCAAGTGTGTAAAGCTCTATTAGCATAATAGACAAAAACTAAAACATAAAACCATATTGAACAAAATCTCCTGCGATCAAACAAAGCTCTAACTTTCAATTACTTTAGGTCTTGAGCAAGAATGCCTTCCAGAACTGGAATCAACATAAAGATGAACAATAAAATAATCTTATAAAAGCTCCATTGGAACCAAATGCAACTTCAGGAGAAGACTGAAAATACGAAAAAATACATGTAGAACAAAGTAAGATACGAAAATCATAAGTTGTATATGCATGATATCAAGTGTCAAGATGGCATGCTACTCGTCGTCTTTGTACGGGTACTCCTCGGGAACTTGCTTCAAGAGTTTCACCTGCAGTTCAAATGCATCGTCCCCCCTAAGCATATCACGGACCCATGTGACTTCAGTCTTCATTGATACCTGAACACAAGCAAAAAAATTGCAGATATAATTTGGAGTAGAGTAACTATTAAGAATTCTTCAAAACGTGAATGCATGGATTAAATTGAATTTGGAAACTGAAAACAATGCAAGTACAGGATATATTCGGCAAAGCATATCCAAAATCATTTCCGAGAAACATATAAAAGCAGTATCTTTGCCACACTCAAAAGGTTTAATGTGCAGGGTTCAAGTCCCACTTTGGACATGGGTTTTTCTGTTTCAAACTTTCAATATACACATAAACAAACAAATACACAAGGTCAACTTCGCTTCATCCTCAATTTTCTTTCTTCGAGTACCTGTTCAGCTGGAAAATCATTCTGAAAGGCTTCGGTTCTCTCAAGTAGATCAATTTATTTTTTCAGCTTTTATCCCCTTAATTTGTTTATTACTATTTGAGGGAGGAAAAAGAATTCTTGTTATTACTGGATACCAATTAGTCAAGGTATCACTATGCATTGCTCCATCATTCTGATACACTGGTGATTATCAAATACCAATCCATGTACAATGGTACAATCAGTTCTTATTGCAACACATAAACTATCTTGAACTTAATTTCTATGTGCCATAAACCTGAACTGGACTGTAATGTGGTAATGCGATGCATGAAGCAACTTTGGTGGCTTGGTGCCATCTGATAGTTAAACGAAAAAACTGCATAATAATCAAAATTTTCTCTTTATTGTAAAAAGAGGAAGAGAGTAGGACAAGATTAATCAAAATGCAACTGCAGAAACTGTGGAGATCAATATTGTCTTGACATACTCTTAGGTAATAATCATTTTAATTCCAAAAAAAGTATATATTTAACTAAAAGGAAAATAATGCGGAGAGGACAAAGCACCAAAATTGTGCTTCATATAAAAGAAAACTATGCCTTTTCTTCTATGTGAACGATGCGGACAAACTCACTTAAAAGAATTGATAATCAAGGTGGTCCATGTCAGATGACAGTGATATTTTACATTCTCCAAAATTGGAAGTCAAGTAAACAAATTATCCTTTTCCATATTGGAACAATAATGTTCTAGTTGTAAATTAGCCAACTCCCTCACAGTCAGAAGCATAAAAACCATTCAAATAAAATAGAGACATTCTAGAAAGACAATGCATTGCACATTAGTGTCCATTCCACGTAACAAAACCAGCGTACAAATGAGATGTGCAAAGGAACTAAACCATGTCATTGAGAAGTACTCTAAAATTCCGGGACAAATATATGTGTTTGTGTGTGTCTGTGTGTGTGTGGTGTATATAAACAGCTGTCATGCATGTGTCATATAAGAGAAAAAAACTTACCATCTCTAGAGCTCCTCTAATAACTCCACTTAAGATATTGCAATAATAAAGACCCTGACATGTATCAGGAAGCTCAACAAAGTCTACTAGCGGGTTATCCTCCAAAATAAGACTGCAACTTGTTCCATCAGCATCCCAATTGGTCACAGATGCAGTGACCCCTAGGAACATTTTCAAACCAACCTGTTTATGAGTATTGTCAAAAACTGAATAAATAAAACCAAGTACTTCAAGATAGGACTTCGATGAGTTTTGAAACCAAAACATGATGCAAGTCATCACCTGACAAACTTTTCATTGTCATTCCAGATAACACTGGGAAATATGACCTTCTACGAGTTCAGCCAAGTATGATACAATTACATTGTCAATAGGTGTTAAATTAAGCACTTTTCTGCACACTTTTAAAATATTGCTTAAGATAATAGAACCCACCGAAGCACCAAACCAACCAAAAACTGACCATTTAACTTTCACATCTGATTTTATTGTTATCACACACCTCCACACGCCTGTATCTAACAATTGTTTGGATATTCATATCATCATTATTTACCTAAAAGGAAGTACAGATGTATGTTATGCATAAACACAAGTCTATTATGCATTTTTATCAATAAACCGGCAACATGACCATCACTTTCATCCTTGTTTAGTTATTTCCTTATTTGTGGTTCTTCGAGAGCCAATGTGCGATGTATCTTTATAGGGTACTTGATTCAGCAGATATCGGTCTGGAACAAGTTATGAAAGCAAATATTTTATGGGTAACAATGGCGGAGGAGCATAGGATGTACTTGGCACCTTTTTTTTTGGGATGTGCACAAACTTATTCAATTATATTTATGGCATCTAACATTTTATACATTCTGAAAAGGGCATCTGTAAAATGGTAATTTTTTGCAACTTATCCTTAGGTTTATCTCATAAATAACAGGAAGGATAATTTGGGTAGGAAAATATAAATAAGATCATTGCAGGAGAAGAATATAGGATACACATGACCAACCCCTTACTTCTAAAATTAAATTTTGATTCTTTTATTGGTTATTCCTCATTTTTTACTTGAACACACATCTGCTTTCTTCGTATACTGATTAATTATTTGTTAAATAACAACAATAACCTATACACCATCGAGCAAAATGGTAGACAGCCAATCATTCAACAAATACATGTGCCAATAGCGAGCAAATGTATGGGAAGCCACTACGCGAAAACAGTTGAATCGATATTCAAGAAAGCAATACAGAATCAAAAATAACCTTGGCAATAACTTCAGCTGTTTCCTTGAAATCGACACATCTGGAGACACCGGATTTTGCTAGAAACTCATCAACCAGTCGAATTCCAATATTATAACCCCTGCAAGAGGCAATCAAAAGTACAAAATTATATGTATAATCATCAAAATAAAAAATAAATAAAATAGTGAGCTATACATGTATAATCATCAAAATATGAAAATTTAGTGAGTAATTCAAACAGTACACTTAAAGTTGTCAGTCTAGTGTAGGTATAAAATAGAAAGAGAGAGGAAGAGAGAGAGAAATGACATCTGATCAAGCTGTTTGTTGACTTCCTCGACATCCTCAAGATCCGTAAGCAGTTGGCGCACAATCGCCCCGTATGTTAGGGTGAAAAGCTCAGCATTCTGTGAACAATTAGATTCAACAGAAATCAAAAGACCATTTTAATACAATTTTATCACTATATCCCCTGTTTGTTTGCTAAGAAATCAAAGGAAAGGAAGAGAAACGAAGATACAAAACGGTCACTGGAACAACCAAAATTTGAAACATTCAGTTCCTTTTCGCTACTAGTTTAATAGAACAAAAGTGAGAGAAGAGTAATTAACAGGAAAAAATGAATTAGGGTTTACTTACGACGCGCTCAACGCTGGCGAAAATGGCATCTCCGGATCTGGGAGCAAGCGGAGCCATAGGAGCTTTTTGATCTGTTATGTGTGTTTTTGGGGGTCCTGAAGTCGTCTCGGAACGGAGATGCGAAATGATCCGATTACACTCTATTTACCATCCCTTAATTTATAGTACAACTTTAATTTTTTTTATCTTCTTTACTTTTTTTTATTATTTATTATTTATTTTTCTTTTTTATTTGTTTTTTTTCGAATATCCTCCCAAACAAAATAATTTATTTTGTATTAATAATTTTGGTTTTGACAATCAAAAGATATAATTTATTTCATAATAATATTTTTTATAATAAGAAGAATATTTATTCAACAAAGTTAATGTTTTTTTAATCCTATTAAAAGAGAACATATATATTTTTTTTAGTAATTTTTTATGAGTCCTATTAAAAATAATAATTTATTCCATAAAAATAATTATTTTTTTTTTGTCTTATCAAAAAAGATAATTTATTCAATAAAGATAATTTTTTATTACTCCTCTTCTTTTCGTACTTTTTTATTATAATTATTTTGGAATTTTAACAAAAGAAATAATTTCTTCAATAAATATATTTTTTTGGGTTTTTATGTCGAAAGAGATAATTTTTTTAATGGTTACTTTTTTATTTTTGTTCTAGTCAAAAGAGATAATTTATTCAAGATAATTTTTTTTTGCCCCGATAAAATAAAAAAAAAATCAAATTTTTTTTTGTTTTTTTTTTTTTCTTGTCAAAAGAGTCCTAAAATAATTATTTATTCGTAAAATTAAGACTATAATTGCCATTTCATTTACTATTGTAATGCAAATATTGAAAAGTAAAATGTGTTAGAGTTTGTTGCAAATATTTTTTCCCTTAATTTTATTATTATTATTTTTTATAAATGAAATTAGTGATTTATTTTTACCAAATTAGGGAGTTAGCAAATTAAGGAAGGGGACTCCAACAGGCACACTTACTTGAAAATATAGTGTTTGAAAATTAGATGCTATACCAAATAAAATGAAATTATTTGTACCTTTTCTTTTTTGGGTTTCGAAGATGATCAAATTTGATTGAAAAATACTTTGCCCCAAAAAAAATAAAAAAGAAAGAAAGAAAGGGTGAAAAAATCGATTGAAAATAGGCTAAAATCTCCAAATCAATTTACTTGTAAATTATGATCTGCCAAGTACTAAACATGTCAGTGGAGTGGATCTGATTAGGGATGGCAACGGGGCGGAGATTCCATTCCCCATACCTGCCCCGCCCCCGGCCCAGGTCTCATTATTTTTTTTTTTTATTAAAAAAAACATATTTTTTCTTATTTTCATATATATAATAAATCTAATTTAATAATAAATTATTATATGTAAGGGTATATTAGTAACTTCATACCTAATTGGGACGGGACGGGACGGGGCGGAGCGGGTTTACCCCCGCCCCCAGCCTTGGCCCCGGCTGGGATTGATAAATTGCCCCCATCCCCATCCACATCCACGTTTAACTAATATGATTCCCATCCCCGCTATAAACGGGGCGGGGTGGGGGCCCGACTAGGATGGGGAATTTGTCATTCCTAATCTTGATGTGGATTCGATTCGAATTCGATCCGATTAGTCAGATATAAATTAAACAAAAAATTCGACAATCCGTTAGCTTAACAAATCGGATATGAATTATGCTGATTCGATCCAATTAAAATCATATATACTTATTTATCAATAATTTTACACACACACATATATATATTGCAATCCTCCTATTAAAATTGTTTTAGAGGTAACCCAAAAATCCAAAAAAAAAAATCATAATGTTATATATACAATAGTGTGATATTGTCATCCACATACTAATAAATTTTTTAATATACATACTAATAATATCATACTCTTTAATCAATATCAAAGAGTAAATAATTTACAGTATACTATATATCAATGTTATATATATTAGTTATATATTACTAAATTTATATATATTAACTATTCATAATTATATTCATTTGGTTGCATAGTTATATGTAGCATTATGTATATTAACAATTATCCGTTTCATGTAACTTTATAATTATATATGTTAGTAAATATGATTTTAATCCGAATTCAAATCCGATTCGATACGAGTCCGAGCTAAATAAGATATAAATTGGGACATTCAATCCGAGAACCCGGTAGTGATCTGAATTCGATAATCCGTTTACTTAACAAATCAGATATGAATTTAATCAATTCGATCCGAATCCGATCCATTGACAAGCCTACCAAGTACAGCCACATGTCAGATATTGTTTGGATTGTCAATCTCACATTACATGTTAATATCATTTTGAAGTCTCCAACCAAAATAAAAAAAATAATAACAATAATAATAAAGAAGGAAGAAAAATTAACTCACATAAAGCGAGAGCGGGAGCAAGAGCGAATTCTAAAGCGGGAGCATGAAGCTGTAAAATTAAATAAAAAATAATGAGGATTTGAGCGAGAGCATGTTCGGAGTGTGAAAGTGAGAGCATGTTCGGAACGTAATAGCGACATTGTTGAAAATGATTGTGTGATTTAGAACATATTCACCACCAGTATGGGCCAGGTTAACAACCAAAGCCCAGGATTTAAGTTTAGTTTGTTTTTTTAAAATAGTTCTCAAAAGAAATAAAAGACAGTTATTTAAAATAAATATTTTTTAACTAAATTTTCAGAAAAAAAAAAACAGTTATAAAAAAAGACGGTATTTGTACAATTTTTTTAATTTTTTTTTGTAATTGAAATATAAAATCGTTCTAAAAAAATGAAACAAACACGCTGGGCTCTTTTTATTTACGGTTGTTTCTGGCCCAATTAGGCTAAACAGTACCCATGAATCTATTGTAGTTCTAAGCCCAAATTTAGTTTTTGCAGTGCTCCAATTCTCTCTCCCAGGCTTCACGCCGGTGAGTCAATGACAACAGCAGTTCTCTGCAACGCTGTATTTCCAACGTTTCAAACTGTGAGACCCTATTGACATTTAAATCTCTCTCTCTCTCTCTACAATGGTTCTATTTCTAGGAGCAGTTCGTCCTGCACCGTCTTCCTTATTCTATTTTGCCCATTCAAGGCTCCAATTCTCTCTCTACAACTCTTCAATCTCGGTTTCCAGATATGGGTCTCATTCAGTCAGGCGTATTCTTCAGGCTTGTCTTCAATCCAGTTAGTTCTCTGATGATACTCTCTATGTTTGTACAGCTTTCACTCCCCATCCATCATGCCTTTTATTTCGATTCTTTTATTTTATTGCCTCAAAAAATGTCAATCTGGATTAGCTTTCTCTGGATGAAAATACTACAAATTTAATGGGTATTTTCAATTTGTTTGTTATATATATATTTTTCACCAGTCTTACATTGAATATGGCTTTGATGATCTAAATTTCAATTATGCTAAATGGGTGGTTGTTATTTCTTAGTTTTGTTGTGTACTTTGTGGACATTATTTGTGTTTGTTTTTAGGCTTTTCAAATTTTAAACAACAGTGAATATTGCAACTTTTTCAATAATCACTTGTAGCATTCTATAAGCTAATAATCTTACTACAGAGTCTTTGGTATAAATATTATTCTCTTCTCTCTTTTGATTACTTATCTGGTTATTGTGCCTTTTGTCATCTCACCTTTATGGAGTCCTATTTCAACTACTTGTTAAAGCATTTTGTAAAGGTTCATAGAATCACGGAGAATAATTTCATGTTTCTGAAACTAGCCCATTTTATAAGGTTTATGCTCATGAAATATATTCTTCTTAAATGATGAAAGATTATGTTGCCCTTACCAGATTCTTGGATTGGTAAAACTCAGACTGTAAGAGCAGTGGGGTGTGTAATTAATTCCCTTTAACTGGTCACCAAAATCTTTAGCTATACATTTGAGAAAAGTGTTTTATTTAGTGATGCTGTCTAATGTTTGGTATCTGATACTTTGGTGCATTTCCTATAAAAGAGATAACCGCCAAAATAGAAACTGGTCCGATTATGGTTAGTAGTAATTGAAAGATTGATTGGTTTCACTTGTGATTTTCGATTTGACATTTTTACATGAGATATGTATTAACCTGTAGTTGCACTGCAGATACTACAAGTGCGCAAATTGGGATACAAGAACCCAGCAAACAATCTGAAATCATATTTTTGGGAACAGGAACTAGTGAAGGAATCCCACGTGTGAGCTGCCTCACTAATCCTATAAAGCCATGTCCGGTATACCAACAGAACCTCTATGGAGGAGAAATTATGTTATACTGAAAGAGTTGAATTAGTTTTGAATTTTCAATCCAAATTCATTAAATGAAATTCTTCATGGCTTTCACAGGTGTGCTCAAAAGCTGCGGTACCGGGCAATAAGAATAAGAGACTTAATACAAGCATCCTTATTCGTTGTCCTGGGTCCTCTGGAATGTCTAACATTCTTATAGATGCTGGCAAGTATGTAAATGATTCTTATATTAGTTGCCTTTGTTTATGTTTCTGTGAGACAGGAAAGAAGGACAATATATGTTTATCCATTTGTATTCATCATATATTTTTTGTTTCGGAGTTGCGATGTAACAATGCTGTAATAAACATTCCTTTGCTGTTGCCACCGTTAGTCACTAGCCAATTGTTAAGCATTTGTTTTGGTTTCTATTCTGCAGGTTCTTCTACCATAGTGCTTTAAGATGGTTCCCTACTTATGGGTAAGAGTCCTCTCTTGTACATTCTCTTAGCTATTAGTTGTTTTCTTTTTTTGTTTAGTTACTGTATGCCTGTATCTAGGAGAACATCCAGATATCACGTTAGTGTTTCAAAATTTTCTGCTTTAGAGGCTAAATGTAATGCGATTGGTGTAAATATGCTTTATGCAGAATACAGACTAACGTGCAACATAATTTCTATATGAAAAAAAAATGGCACCTAATTTAGTCCCATAACCTCATCCTTACCTTATGTTAGTCAATAGTGGTTGGTTTAATGTTTATACTTCGCTATTTCCATATATGATTCAAATATTATGTGAAGCACAATGGCCTGTTTTAGTATCCATGTGGTCCTCTATAACGACTCAATCATTGTGTCAAGTTTTGTGAATTTTATGTTGGATTGTAACTTTGTCCAAATGGTCCAATCCAATATAACATCATGAAGAATCATGTGAACAACCAAGCATGGTGATACTAAATGCAAAACCAAAGTTTATCCATGTGTAACTACTTATCCAAAATATGTTTTTCTGTCTGCGATCATTTGAGATTTACTAGCATATTGAATAAACACAATACTGATGAAGTATGAAATTAATATAATTTGGTGTTTAATAATAGGAGTATGCCCATGAAAGCACATTATGATACTAGATTACTAGCATGCACTCAAGATAAAGGAAAATGCTGAAAAGAAAGTTTTCTAGAATTATTTTGACTGCTGATTGGGGGATTTAGGACAAGAAAATGGAGTTTCTGTTCTATAAGGAAAGATTGCAGACAGAGCTTGAAATGGTTCTAATACAGCAAAAAGTCTTCATTCACTACTTTATAGCTGGTAGGTTACGTAAGTAGTGTACAAAATCAATTTTATCAATATGCTCGCCTAGTTTTTTGAGGGAGTAACAGAAAAGAACTCTTACATGGTTAGGAACCCAAAAGTTCCGAAAGAAAATAAATTCACGTGTAACTTATTCGAGATCTTTAATTTTATGTCTTAGCTGGGTAATCATAGCATTTTAAAGTATTATTACTCTGCTCCTGCCCCCTGATAAACTGTATTTGTTCATCTTTATTTTTATTTTTGTTCTCCATTTACTTAATTTATTGCATGCAAAGAAACAAGCATCCCCATTTGAATCCATTAAGAATAGTCTCAATTCGAAATGCCAAAGCTTAAAAGGTTAACTTTCTGATTCAAGAACATTATAGCTATTGTTGGGATTTGGCAAATTTTCGATTTAAAATGCTGGAGAATTTCCGATTTTCAAAATTTTTCATGTTCCAGGATCTCTAAAACACAATAGTTTGGTACAAGAACTTTTACATTTTGGTTCTATAGATCTAGTATCACTGTGTTTATTCTGTGGCAGGCTGGCAGCGTTCTATAAGGAGGTTGGCTTTTTAAGTTTCTCAAAAACTTTGTAATTCCAGGGCAGGTTATTACGAGGCTTGAAAGCCACTTGATCCTGGGATTATTGTCTATTTCCCCCCTCCTGTCATAATCACCTACAACCCTAGAATATTGTAACCCAATAAAGCCTTATTCATATTAGTAGAGATCAGCACTATCTTTCACTTATTGGGGGTCTCTTTTGCAGGTCCATTGATTTCCTAGTCGCTTTCAGAGCCAACACACCTTTGAAAACTAATTCATGCAAGTCTATATACTAAAGTCACAACACATAATAGAGCTTGAGATCAGGGTTTCACCTATATCAGCAAAATTTGAAATTTCTGAAATTTAATTTATTTGGAATTGTTGGATTAAAAAAAATTAACTACTAAACCTTTTATATGAAATCGGCATCTCACATATTGATTGTCGACGATTATTCAAAAGGTTTGGCCATTTAATATGATACCATTGGAACAAACCTGCTGCTTGAAAACTACTTAAATTTTGGAACGCTTCTGGAGTGGCATTACCCTCTGCGCGCACGTGTTTCCCTACTATTTCATGAACTGCGTAAAAGGAAGGAGCTACTAAGTGGAGATCGGACTGGTTATTATACTTAAAAGGAAGGAGTATGGTCCTGAATGTTTTTGGGGTAGATTGGGTTGTGTCAAGGACCACAATGGATATATTAGAGGCTTGGAGAGGGAGACCAGTGGGCAGCCGGGTTAGAAGGGCTTGGAAGGTAGCCCCTCTTTGTGTATGGTGGGGGTTGTGGCATGAGCGGAATAGGAGATCTTTCAATGGAAAGGAGTCGCCGGCGTGGGTTATTAAGTCGAATATTTTGCATTCTCTTTATTTTTGGGTTATTGGGAAAAATTGTTCATCTGTGGACAGTTTTTTGGATTTTGTTGACAACTTATCGTTGTAATGGCGCCTTTGGCGTCTTTTGTTTGCTTTGTTAAGGGTTCGCTCCCCTTTGAGCGTCTTTGTTAATATATATTCACTTATCAAAAAAAAAAAAAAAAGTAAAAGTTGAGATCGGACTGGTTAGCTGGATTTTCCACCGCTTTCTCTTACAGGGTGTCTCATTTATTATTTGATGGACTTTTTTGCATACATTGAAAGTTGACTTTGGATTAGCTATGCTAATTCATTCCTGATGTAATTTTATGTGCATATGCACTGTATAACATACACTATAAATTACTTATACTTGTGGTAATTTGGGATTTGTAATATGCTCTTGACAAGATAAAAGAATTGTAAAATGTATGCATCCAATCATTCATTTGTTTGTGGCATTCTATTTTCTACGTCGTATATATGCAAATTCTCATACTTCTATCTAGATCTTCTATTACAAATTGCAATTTTTTTTTTTTTAAATGTTTGGGCTTTCTTCTTCCTCCATGGTGTAAGAAAGGTGCTCAAAGAATTGCTATAAAGTTTTCTCCAACAAACTTTTCTCTGTTCAATTGGAATGCTATTTCCAGCCTCTATTTGTTGCACTAGGGTCTCTAGTTATTTAAATGCAGTCAAAATGTTGCAAAACATCGACATATCATTAATCTTTTAGATTCTAGAGTTTTTCTCACGACTTTCTTCCCCAATTCACTGTATAAAAATAAAAAGATAAAAATCTCAAATAAAAAATGGAGAAAACAAATGTTTTAAAACTCAATGGTCTTACAGATTTTCCTATGTCTTTTTATACCTATTGTTGTGTATTTGCCTTATGGTTACTAGTTGCATTTGTCAGGATAAGAAAAATGGATGCGGTTATTATTACTCATTCTCATGCTGATGCAATTGGAGGTTGACACGAAAACTCTTTTTATTTTATTTTGTTTATGATTAGAAAGTCAAGTTATTGTATTATATATATATATTTTGGTGTTGGGGAAGGAGTTGCATGTGATCATCATTGAAATTTGTTTCTTGTTCAGGTCTAGATGATCTTCGTGACTGGACAAACAATGTCCAGTCCCATATTCCAATTTATGTAGCAAGGCGCGATTTTGAGGTACAAGTTTTGTAAGGCCTTTCCTGCATCAAAATTTATTTTATTTTTCTCGTATTATCATCGATGTCTGGATGTTGAGCTAAAAATGAATCAATAAATAAAAATGCCATGTAAATATAAAACAATTGTAATATTTATGATATTTAGCATGGGTTAATGATTAATCAAGCTACTATGCTTCAAGTATTAACAAATTTTGCATCGGAAACTTGTGGATTACCACATCTTGCACAGGAGCCTTCATGTGCTCATTTTAGCATTAAATTCCGTTTTAAGGTAATATATTTGAAAGCATTATGTCTTGTATTATTCTCTTCTTCATATTCATGGTTACATTATGATGAAAGAAAATTAGGTTTTGAACACATCTATCACATGGATCTATATTGCATAACCTCTTTTAGGCGGGTGACTAGGAGTATGAATGGGAGTGTTAAACAATTATATCATTTTTATTTAGTAATTCCTTTAATCATACATTAAACACATGTATACTTAAGCTTTAAAATAACAACCAAAATGCCACAATAAGCAGTCATCTGAGGTTGATTCATATTGATACTGTTTAAATATGCATTGATGTATTAGCATGGAAAAGTAAGCTATAATTATTGCCTGTACACAACCATAACCTAGAATCTAGTCAACAATCAATAAATTTGGGACTGCATTTATTGAAATTCCCATTTTTCTAGACCAGTATAGGAATTTCATATTCTAGCTTCTAATGCAGACTGAATATATGACATCAAGTTATTTAGCAAGCATTAACGCTTACTCTGTTGCTTTTCATTAGAGTTTACATTGTCAACAGTACCACATGGAATTGTCCAGTTATATAATGAATGCTTATTTTTCATGTCCCTATGTTTGGTTTGGTTGAATGTACTTGTAGTAAACTTGATTGTAAGAATTGACCAGGCTGTAAAATTATATTATTATTTATGGGTATTGTAAGTACAACTAATAACATTGTGTTATTGATCCGAGCTTCTATTCACACTCTGATAGGATGAGTAGGTCAGGTAGGCTAAATACACCCCTCGTCAAATTTAGCCTAATTAAAACCGTTATATTTGGTCTATGTTTTTTGGTCTTTCTCCTTGTTTGTCCTCATGTTGCCTCTCTCTCTCTCTCTCAATGCAATTTGCTATGTGTGGCTGACCACAAGAATCTTGTTTCTGTGGTTCTTCATGTCAATAACATAATTGTTAAGTCAAATTGCTTAATGTGATATTATAGTTTCTTCACAAATATTTTGTACTCAATTGCTTAACTTTCCGGGGAAAAAAAAAAAAAAGAAGAAAATTTGTACTTATCATGTATTGACTAGCTCTGTAGATCTAACTTACGATAATTATCAAGATAACTTCAGGTGATGACGAAGACTCATTATTATTTAGTAGATACAAGTGTTATTATACCTGGAGCTGCTGTCTCGGAGTTGCAATTTAACATCATAAATGAAGAGCCATTTGTTGTGCAAGATCTACAGGTTAGAAGCCTCGGAACTTGTCACTTTTTGCTTAGCAATTAGCATTAATATTGCTTATGAAAAAAAAAAAAAAAACATTAATATTGATTGCTACCAAAGGTTGTGGCCTTGTGGTATATCTTTTACCTCCAAAAGTGGAAGCTTGAGGTTCCCATAGGGGGGCAAAGTGAGTGTGTGTTATTTGCAACTATAAAAATAAAATAAAGTAACGCTGGATTTTGTTCTGTTCAAAATTTGTGGAACCTGGACAATGGTATATTAGGAGAAAGTATATTTAGTCCTATCAGACGGGATAAATGCTCTCTTTTCTGGCATAGATGATTGGTAACGCTGGTGCTATATAAAAAAATCTTAATACATGAACTAGCGAAGCAATTAAGTTCGTATGTCACGTAGTTTTGCGCAATGAATGTTTGAATAATTCTAATTGGGGAAATAAAATTGGTAATGGAAAAAGGGGATAAATGAAGGCACTTTTAACCTGAAATATGTACTGGCAGCATCTTATAATGAAGTTAAACTACTTTATGTCAGGCCATACTCTGGTCATTTTGCATAATTTTATATCAGAGAGCTTTGAGGTTTAGTTGCTCAGGAAAACCAAAATTGCATATTTTGGATGGTTTGGTAATTTAGAAATATGGCTAACCAAATATGATCACGATGCAAAACCTCTAAATCATGAACATTGATTCCAGAAGCAAATCCTTATTAAAAACATCTACCTGAACTCTGACTTTTGGTGGAATTATGATATAGTTATGACCATTTTGATTTAATTTCCACTGAACATTCTGTCTGGATTTTGTACCTGCTCTGCTGATATCGCGTTTTCCAAGTGCCAGCCATCATCAGTGACACGAGTGACACTTGAACCCACTTGTTTTTATCATTCTTGTCTTTTGACAATATATGAATTTATGCTAGAGCATGTGACCTCACCTTTCAGAACGAGACTTTTATTTTTATATATATTTTATATATTCAAAGATATATATATATATATATATATATATATTTATAACTCTTAAATCTAAACATGCCACAGAATTACAAAGCTAGGTGTTCCCTTCATCCAGTAAAAAATACAGCACAAACTAAATGGTAGTAAGAGATTACTAATTACTTCTATCTCTGGAGTTAAAAAATTCATGGGCATTTGATATAATGTGGATATCATATATTATTTGATTTTGATATCCAACCCTTTGTTTCCGTGCTGTTTTCAGTTTACTCCTTTACCGGTATGGCATGGTCAGAATTACCGTTCCTTAGGGTTTCGTTTCGGTAATGTTTGTTACATAAGGTGATGGTTCTAAATGTTCTGTTGTACTTTGTACAGTTCTTACCTGGACCTCAAACGGTAACCCTTTTTTTACATTTGCAGTGATGTAAGTGAAATACCTGAAGAAACTTATCCACTTCTGAAGGATTGTGAAATCCTTATCATGGTCTCTCTCTCTCTCTCTCTCTCTCCAGTTGCTACCTTCTTTGCATGACAACTCAGCTACAGTGTAGTAATCTTATTTGACCCTTTCTATTGAATTTTTTCAGGATGCCCTCAGGCCAGATCGTTCTTCTTCAACACATTTTGGACTACCAAAGGTGAACTTTCTCTTCTATCTTCGGGTAAATTTAATCTTCTTTTTTGTTAATAATAAGTTTACTTTCTTCCCAGGCATTGGAGGAAGTCCGAAAAATAAAACCAAAAAGAACACTTTTCACCGGTACGCGATTACTCTTTTTCTGTAAAATTGCTTTATTTTCTTGGAGGAAAATTGAAATTGAATTATGAAATGTCCTCTTTTCTTTTGTCCCGCATGTGACTAGCCATGAGTTCTTTCTTAACTTGGTGGCAAATTCGGAAAAAAGTCGTTTTTTTTCTTTTCTTGGTGTGAGACAAGAACCCAAAATTTTCATTACACACATACTTACAACTTCCACATTTTTTTTTTCTAAGGTATGATGCATCTGATGGACCATGAAAAAGTAAACGCGGATCTCGCGAAGTTGATGGAGACTGAAGGTCTTGATATACAACTGAGCTACGATGGGCTTCGTGTGCCAGTAACTCTATAACCTTTACATCTATGTATTTCCGTTCAACCATTCTTTCTCAATGAAAATAATTGTATTATAAATTGGGAAAATTTTATAAGCCATGGTCTCTGCTAAAAGGCCTTGAAAAGAAAGTTAAAACAGGTGGTAAGGTTAATTTCTGAGCTGTTTATCTGGTCTCTCATGTTAGGGAGACTATTTTCTCTCCATTATAATCGAGACTTTCTTAGGTCCAGATATTAGCTTCTTAGTCATATTTTCGTTTTCCTCTGTTTTCTTGAAACTGCTTCAATGGTGATCAACTTGTAGTTAAACTTTTGTGATGAATGTTAAAGTTTTTTTAAAAAACAAAATAGATTTCTATTGTTTGGTTTTTTTATTAAAGCAATTGTTGTGGAAGTAATACTACAAAGGTTAGTATTAATGTTTCATCATCCTAGGTTGAATGTAATGGGCCAATGAGATGGTTGAGATGCACATTGTATCAATGTTTGTTTTTTTATTTTTGTTTTGGTAAATCAATTCATTAAAAAGCAAAAGCAAAAACTATTGTATCAATGTTAGTGAAGCATACAATGTTTTTTTTTGTTATTAGAAAACAGTTCTGAGTTTTTCTGAATGACAGGTCCTAAAAGTAGATTACAATTTTTTATTTGGAAATTAAAAAAAAGAATCTCAAAATTCTTGGCTTATGATTTTAATTGTAATTGTTTAATATGTTATGGTTTTATGGTCAATTTTATCCCAATAAAAGTATAATGTACTGATGTTAGTGTGGGAGGCTGGGAAAGGAGGCATTGTCACGCCAAATTGCATGATTGCCAATTAGAAATTGACACGTGTGATGTAGGGTCTATGACAAGGCCACGACCTTTTGATAAGTCGTCCTTAATTGGGCTGCGGAAGGCAAGCGCCTCTGTCACCACACGCTTATTTTAGAACTCACCATCGCTTAAAAATGCAAGGTAAGGAGCGAAATAAAGTGCTCATCACATCCATCATTCCTCATGGACTCTCATCTCAGCAACCGTACATACTTTTGACATTTTTTTTCCTTCGTTTTGGATCCAACTTTGTGAAAATCTTTTCATCATAGATCATGATGTTGGAGCTCATATCTATGTCTCACGGTGTAGGACATTCAATAAAAGAATTTGTTGAGTACGTTTTCCAGTGAAAACATTCTCCTAATTGATTCACTCTCTATAATAATAGAGCCAAAAAAAATATATTAATTGTTGTGTTTGTTTTTTGGATCTTTCAATTCATGGTCCTCTTAGTGCAATGATTAAAGGTTGAAGCTTCCTCTCATTTCACTATAGAACATATAAGCTAACCATGGGACCACCCCCACAGTATTACTTTCTCTTGGAGGTAGTGTTTTCCTGATATTTCAATCATTTAGTGTAGGACCCACTGCCTTCCATACTGTCTCCTCGTGAACTCTCAGATTTATACTCAATTATTCTATTGCCCTATGTTTGTTTCACCCAAATTGGCTTCCTTTTCGTGACTCATGATAGTTTGGTAAGGAGAAGAATGGAGGGAAAGAAGGGGAAGGAGAGAGGAAAGTAAAAAACTGGATTATCTTCTTTGCTTTATATATGTGTGTATAAAAAAGTAAGACCATATAACCTAATTATACGCATTGTCTTGTCACCGGCAAAGGCTCTACAGTCTCTACTCTCTACTCTATAGAGAGATCTCTTTCGATTTTCTGTAATTTATTTGTGCCGACTTTATAGGTAGTGTGTTTGAGCGTGTGTGGAGATGGGATCAGTATGTTATCACATTTGGTGAGTTATATAAGTGCACAATCTTACATCCAGAGTATAAAAAGGAGAAATATTATATATATATTCAACCCTCTTTTATAATACAACGCGTTTTAAAATCGTGATTGTCGTGAATCCATCAATTTTTATTAGTAGCGACCTTGGTATGTATGAGCGTGTGCAAGTGAAATCAGTATGTTATCACACTAGGTGAGCTATAGGTAAACAATCCCACATCTTCAATGATACAACGCGTTTTAAAATTGCAATGGTTGTGAATCTACCGGAACTCTAGAGTTAAGTGTAGAATCAGAATGGGTGATCCTCTACGAAGTCTCTGATTCGGGAGAGTCAAAAGCGAATAATATTATGTCTGGCTAGGGTGGGGGTTGTTACAAATGGTATCAGAGCCTAATCTAGTTAGAATTGTGGCTAACGAGGACATTGGGCCCAAAGGGGGAGTGATTGTTATGACACACCGCATTTAAAAGCCGTGAACTCACCAGAACTCCAGAGTTAAACGTGCTTAACTATTTCACTTCCCCCTGGGAAGTCTCTGATAGTAAAAAATGAACAATATTGTGTCTGAATATGGTGGTGGTTGTTATATTATTAATACATTAATTTTGTTTTTCACCGCATTTAATTATATTTTTTAACATATTAATTATATTAAAAAAATTAAAATACTATAATAATAGAGAATTCGAACTCTTTGGAGGATTTTTATTCCGTAGCACTTGTAAATGAATGAGATAAGTTTATGGAAATTCTATAATTTTAACTTGTACTTTAAATAAGCAATGTGACTTGTGGCTGTGTGTATATGCATGCACATAAACATAAATTAGGGTGTACATGTAACATGATGTAGTCATTGCCAATTGATTAATAGGCTAACATTAGTCAATCATAAACATGCATGCATTGTTCCTATATGCATCTATTCTATCATGACCTCCCGTCATTTAATTAAGCGCCTGTCCACTCACTCCTATAATCTTAATTGAGGCGATACTATTAGATAGAACAATTATTTACAATCATATTTAAAAGAGATGCATGAAATCGCTTGTCACGTTTTAAAATACTAAAAAAAAATAAAAAAAATAAAAAATAAAATAAAATAAAAAATCCTTTTTGGGTCGCGTTATTGTAAAAGTTTCATTAGTTAAGATAATATAATTTCTCTTACTGAGAATTACGTAAGACGGGTTGACTATAAATGAAAGGTTGAGTGTTTGCTCAGAATAATGTGTGATTTTGTATACATTTAAAATAAAAAGTTACGATTAGCTTGGTTTGTAATTCTAAATTCTCAAGAATTTAGAAAAATATAAAATTATTTTTAGATAATTATAAAAGATAGTTATCTGAAAACAGATCTTTTATAACTGAGTTTTTATAAAATAGTTTTCATAAAACTGAACCAAGCATAATATTTGTACAGTTTTCTAATTTTCATTTATCCGAAAATAGTTTCCTGTTTTTAGATATACAAACTAAGCATGCCTTTAGTTTTCTAATTTTCTGTTATCTGAAAAGGGTTGACTACAAATGAAAGGTTGAGTGTTTGCTAAGAGCAATGTATGATTTTGTATACATTTAAAATAAAATAAAATAAAATAAAAAAGTTAGGTTTGCTTCATTTATAATTCTGAATTCTCAAGAACCTGAAAAAATATAAAATTATTTTTAGATAATTATAAAAGACAGTTTTCTAAAAATAGGTCTTTTATAACTGAGTTTTCATAAAATAGTTTTCAGAAAATTGAATCAAGTGTAGTATTTGTATAGTTTTCGAATTTTCAGGTCTCTGAAAATAGTTTTCTGTTTTTAGATATACAAACTAAGCAGGCCCTTAGTATTTTTTTTTTTCTTACTAAATAATAAAAGTGGCACAATTAACCCGTTCGATCACATTCTGCAATTAAACAGAGTACGCGAGACGGAATCGTTATTTTATCTGTCGGCGTAAGGGTGGAAATGGTATAATAATTACAAACCTGTTCCGAAATAGGGATGGAATTAGTATGATGAATTTTCTAACAGAGCCGAGTAAGGTTTAGCTAAACCCACCCAAATGGCCCTTGCCATCCATGGCTCTTGACCAGTTCTTACACCAAACCTCGAAGGTTAACAAGTGTTAAAAATAAAAAAATAAAAAGAAGTAATTTTTCATATATTTTTCAAATTGAGCAAATAAAGACATGCATTTTATCAATTTGAAGACTAAAATACTTAAAATACTCTTAAGATAAAAAAAAATAAAAATAAAAAATAAAAAAAAATTAATTTCATTTTAATAAAAATATTTGATCAAAATTAATTGTTAACGAGCAATTTACGTTAAAAATTTATATGATCATACTAAATGAAGGGATTTTTTTTCTTCTTCTTCTTCTTCCTTTTTTTTTTTTTTTTTTTTTTTTTTTTTTAACACTTTACCCAAGCTTCAAGCTAATTTCGTGGCACTATTGTCTTTATGATTTGTACTACTTTTAGATCAATGTGTCTAAATGATGCCACATTTTTACAAATGATTCTATATATTATTTTAAGGGACAGATGAGCTGGGAGGGCATGTTGAGTCTTGGGTGGAGCAACATCCTATTTCAAAATCTAAATCATTGAAGAATAAAACAAGAAAATGACAAAAGGAAATTACTTATTTATTTCATTATTTTATACCTTCTACACTTTCATAAGGGACACAAACTCATAGAAAACGTGGACAAGCAGAAAGACAATGTACCTCCATAAGAACTCCCATATTTTAAATCATTATACACACACACACACACACACACAGCACAGCACAAACAAGGGTTTGTATTTTAAAAGTTGCCTTCAGTTTTACATCTTCACATAAACTAATGTTTTTCTTTCTGGTGATTTCCCATTATCTCTGAAAGCTTTTACCTCTCATTTTTTTATGAACAAGTTCTTCTGATGTGCTGCACTAGAAAATAAAAAAGAAAAAAGAATCTGTTTTACCACACACACACACACATATATATATATATATATTTACTGCAACTTAAATGGATTAGATTATATTATAATTACAATCATAAAAGACAGTTTTCTGAAAGCAACGTATCTTTTTATAATTGAATTTTCATAAAATGATTTTAGAAAATTGAACCAAACAGAGTTTAAGGGTTTGCTTGGTTTGTAATTCTAAGAAAAGTTTTTTATTTTTTGAAAACTGAAAAAAGAAAAACTATACAAAAAAAACTCTCTTTGGTTTACTTTTGAAGGTCTATTTTTAGATAATTGTCTTTTATCATTCTCTGAAAATTATTTTTTGTTCTCTAAATTATTGAGAATTGTTTGGTTTGTAACTTTGAAAACAATTCTAAACAAAAATATGTTAAATTTTATTCATAAAATATGTTAAGTGTGGATTTGAATCTCTCTATTGTGCAAATTTGTAACTTAAATTGCGTTAATGTCATGAAATTGATACTAGTGAGAGATCATCAAATGAAAACCATTTAAAAAAAAAAAAAAAGCATCATGAAAAAATTTCAGAATTATTGAAGCTCTTTGTTGATACTAAATTAATTGACCTCTACTTTACTGATAGAACTGTAAACTAGAAATATGATAAAAACAACTTTTAGGCCTTGACCAGCTGTGTTAGGATTTAATCAATGAATCAATCATGTCACACTGTAAATGTAGAAAGCTGAGAACAGTCTACCAGGTCTATGAACCATTAATAATTACAAAAATATACAAATCCCAACATCTTTGTGTGTGTGTGTGTATATATATATATATATATGTGTATAAACAAATCAAATGATGTTTTGACATGGTTACTTTTTTCACTTACTTGAAGGGAAAGGTTGTGGCATTAAGCAAAAAGCTTTTACCAGAAAAAATGGACTTTGTAAAAAGCAAAAACATCAATAAAGAATAGATTTTTATTTATGGGGTAGGGAATATAAAACAAAAGATAAGACACAAAGGGCACGTCAGAGTTGGCCGTAGGGTTGTCTGTTGTCTTGGGGTTTTGGTTTTGAGGATTACAGACTTCACAGGGATCCCTTCTCATCCACATCTCTCTCTCTCTCTCTCTCTCTCTCTCACACACACACACACGCGCGCACACACACAAAACTGGTTCTTGTTTATTTGTTCATATTTGTATGGTTATTATTGGATTTTCTTGGTTTTAGCAAGCAGCAAATCAGTGAAACATGAAGGTGGATAGTGGCTGCAGTTTTTGTTTCTGTTTCAGTTAGCTCTCTCTCTCTCTCTCTGTTCTTTTTCCATTTCTTGTCCAAAAACAAGAATTGTCTCTTGGGGTGATGCCAAAGCAAGAAGAAACCATCAAGAAGCAGCTCAAGTTTTTGGGGTTCAAAGAACAACCTTAAGAACACAAATACAGTATTTCTCTCTCTCTCTCTCTCTCTCTCTCTCTCTCTAGTTTATTTATTTCTTTTTTTTTTAGCTTTTTGTAGGTTCAAATTTGTCTTTAAATCTCACATCCCTATCACACACACAAGTTTCAAGATCTATATATGCCACATATATGATATGCAAAACCATATTTTAATTATTATCTAGGAATAAGATGATGAAAGCTCTGATAATCCAACAACAACAACAACAATCACTTTTGGAAACTGAGAACATGTCAAATTTGACTTCTGCATCTGGTGATAATCAAGCAAGTGTTTCTTCAGCCAACAGAGCTGAAACAGCCCACTACTTTGCTCCATCAACAAATCAAACTACTCAACCACTCAAGAGAAAAAGAAACCTTCCAGGCAACCCAGGTCCTTTTGTGTGTGTATGTGTGTGTTTCATTTTTTTTTTTTTACCATAATTCTCAAATTTCTCACATGGGTTCCAATTTTTCTTGATTTTGAATCAGACCCAGATGCAGAAGTGATAGCTTTGTCACCCAAGACTCTGATGGCAACCAACAGATTCATATGTGAGATCTGCAGCAAAGGGTTTCAGAGAGATCAGAATCTTCAGCTCCACCGAAGAGGGCACAACCTTCCATGGAAGCTGAAGCAGAGAACAAGCAAGGAAGTGAGGAAGAAGGTGTATGTGTGCCCAGAAGCAAATTGTGTGCACCATGACCCATCAAGGGCTTTGGGTGACCTCACAGGGATCAAGAAGCACTTCTGCAGAAAGCACGGTGAGAAGAAGTGGAAATGTGACAAGTGCTCAAAGCGTTATGCAGTTCAATCAGATTGGAAAGCTCACTCCAAGACCTGTGGCACAAGGGAGTACAGATGTGACTGTGGAACCCTTTTCTCAAGGTAACTAACTAACTCACCCAAATCCCATCATTTTATCAAAAAGTTCATATACCTTATTATAATAAATCCCATTAAAACACACTAATCTGAAATCTTCATGTATAGAGATCTATAAGTAATGAATAAGAAGATTACAAAGCAAAACAATCCCCAATTGAAGACATTATAAACATTTAAGTCACGAACTCGACACAAGAAAATCTTGTAAGACTCTGTAGGAATCCCAAGCTAGCCATTTTCACGGGGAGAAAGAAAGAGGATAGAAAAGAGAGAGAAGAGAATATTTCTTAATTGTTTTTGGCAGTTTATGATGGTTTGGTTTTGTTTTCTTGTGTGTGATTCTTTTTGGTCTTGATTTTCAGGAGGGACAGTTTCATCACCCACAGAGCATTCTGTGATGCTTTAGCAGAGGAAAGTGCAAGAGCAATACCAGGGATTTCAACATCTCACATCAACAATCTTCAAGTTCAACCTCATCAGCTCAATATGAGCAGTGACCTCCATGCATTTTCAATGAAAAAAGAGCAGCAACAAAATTTTAGTCTAAGGTCAGAAATCCCACCATGGCTAGCATGTCACCCTGGCCCACCACCTATTGACCACACCTCACCAATCTTCACCACAAGGTCTTTGGATCAAGATTTCACACCAACCCAAGATTTAACAATCCATGAAAACCCTAACCCTAGCCTTGGACCCAGCCTTCCACCGTACTACCCAACAGCCTCCCCACACATGTCGGCTACTGCATTGCTGCAGAAAGCAGCTCAGATGGGTGCAACCATGAGCACCACCAAAATGAGGCCCCACCAGGCCCATCACGTGTCTGCTGATTCTGGTCACAACACAACAGGTTTTGGCCTCAATTTGGGCTCACGTGAAGAGATGGGTGGTGGGTTTGTCCATGGATTGGCTGCTTTTGGGAATAAAGCTGCAATTACGTCTGGTACCACTACTGCACCTCCTCCTTCTCTTCTTCAAGACATGATGAATTCTCTCTCCTCTCCAAATGGGTTTGATGAGTCCTCCATTGAAGACACTTTTGGTGAAATGTTGAATTCCAAGAAAACCAACACCAATTTTCTTAGTAGGGTTAATGAAAATGGTGGTGGTGGAAATGATGATGGTATGACTAGAGACTTCTTGGGTTTGAGACCACTCTCTCATAGTGACATTTTCAACATTGCTGGTCTTGGTAATTGCATGAACACTCCTCGTGAGAATCAAAATCAAACCCAAAAATCATGGCAAGGTTAGCTATAGATGTCTCTTAATTTAATGACTTTTAGTTTTTGTTACTACTACAAGTTTTGGTTTTTGATTAATTTGTTCTTAATTATGGTTTTAGTCTTCCAAAGGGAGAGACCTTTCTGAAACCTAAATAAACTGCCTCTAGTTATTAGATATATATTTCATGTATGTTCTTTGAGAGTAAAGTTCTGTAATTTTTCAACTGTAATTGTAAGTTGGAAAGCCTTATAATTTTGTTTTTTCCAGTAAATATAGGAACATTATTATTATATGGTGTTTCATTTGGAAGTAATGTTGAGGAAGAATGACTTCTTGAGATATGAATTCACATATTATTTTCAATTTTTTTCTCCATTGATGCACTGTTGTGGCACCTTAAATTTATATATAATGTAATTGCCAGAATAAATATGTGATATTTATTGGAAAAGAATGTCATTTTTTGGGTATAGAAATTTTTAAGAGGATATGTGGGCCATGGATCGTTTTCCTGAAAAGTTATTAATTTGTCTTTTTAAATTTTGAATATTCAAGTTTGAAATTTTAAATATATATAAAGATGTAAAATATATTATTTGAAAAAAAAAAAAAATAGACAATTATTTTGGGACAATTCAAAAATAAAAGATGAACATTCTTTTTGGAGCAAAGAGAGTACCATTATTTGGATGAAAACATAAAAATTAGGACTGATATGCCATAGAATGAAACATCGTTATGTTCACTAGAGTAGTCACTTTGTTAAAAATAATAACAAAAATTTAGAATTATACCTATATAGGTGGAGCCAACACGAGTAATTATTGATTGTTTTAAGATATATCGATAATTATTGAACAGTTGGATCACTTTTGTTTTCGTTACTGCATTCAATATTGAGTAGAGTAGTACTATTTAGAACGAACATTATTGATATTTTACATGCACAACCAATCAAAATTGAAAAGTATTTAGTCTAGCAATTCACTCCGCTCATCCTAAATAACATTGTTCTATTGATTAATTTCATTATCTCCCAAATTTACTATATATATAGTATGTTGTTATAAAGGATCAATCTATTCTAAGGACATTGATGTTGCAATTCATCTGAAATATTCTTGCAATGAAAGTAGTGGTCAGTCTGATGATAGGTCTATCTTTGGAAAGGTTTGGTCTTGACTGGTATATACACAATTTTGTATGCCAATCCCACTTTACAACATGATATATTATTTACTTAATTGAAATAAGTTTTTTTTTGGTACCACATTTAATGCTCAATAGTCACGGTGATTCAAGTTTTGGGCACATCCTTAATCTTGCACACAAACTAGTCGTATATGGGTTCAGTTCTTATCATCTACTAACATTTGTCTGTATGTATATATATGTGTGTGTGTGTGAGAGAGAGAGATTTATTATTTGAACTTATGTGTGTGTGTGTGTGAGAGAGAGAGATTTATTATTTGAACTTATATAAAAAATAAGTGATCCATAAGATTAATTGAATATACGAATATATACATGTGACGAGGTTTAGGGATATACCTCGGTCATTGACGGGTACAAGAGCATAGGATTCTCTTATGAAAAAGATTCT
Source organism: Cornus florida (assembly GCF_030987335.1). Classification (NCBI taxonomy): domain Eukaryota; kingdom Viridiplantae; phylum Streptophyta; class Magnoliopsida; order Cornales; family Cornaceae; genus Cornus; species Cornus florida. The sequence goes on along the minus strand of NW_026775581.1, from coordinate 70,944,170 downwards.
AGAGATGGTGCATGTATAGACGTGCAAGTTATATATATATATATATTGTGTTATTTATTTATTCAATTTTGCAAAACACACAAAGAGATGCTGGTTGACCCAGATGTGGGTTCAAAGTGGGATTCAATCCCGAGGAAGGATCATGCCCATATAAAATGCAAACATGAAGGAATGTCTTCTATGTTAATTTTCTTTTAATGTTTGTTTGTCAATAATGTAATTTAGTGATATTTTTTAATTTTTAAAAATAAAGGTTAATATTTTAAAGAAAAAGTGGGTTGTCTAAATTAAAGAAAATATATATATATATTCTTTTAATATTTTGATGATATAACCGAAAGTCATGTTTGATACTTGAATGCAACCAAATGTTTTTTTTATTGTTTATTGATGTACAATACAAATAATTGACGGATTTCACTTTTTTATTTGTGACATAAATATGTCAATGAAAAAAAATAATTACAAGCATCATTTTATTTTATCTTTTTATCAAAAAAAAAAAAAGAAAAAGAAAAAAAACAAACAAAAAAAGGAGTGTGTTATTGTGTGTAATCATGTGTTATTGTTGTAATCTAGGCTATGAATGTATGATTAGCCTATCATCATCATAAAAGATATATATATATATATATATAGGTGTAGGTAAACTTTATATAAAAAGGTAAGTGAAAGAAGCAAATCTCTAGAGATATTGTTACGTTGAGGTCAAAGAGAGTTTTTGGCAAGCTTGGGAGGTGATGTTGGCACATGTCTTTCCAGTGGCAAGAGAAAGGAAATAATGAAAAAAATAGATTACACAACAGGAGATTCCTCTGAACCCCACACCCATTTTCATCATATATTTTTGTTTGTTTTGTCTGTATCTGATTGTTTCTTGTGTGTGTGTGTGTGTGTGTGTGTGTGTGAGAGAGAGAGAGAGAGATGGCAGGATTAGGAGATGGTGGCATGTTTGTCATTTGTTATAATCAAATGACTTTTCTATTTTTCTCTGAATGAAAATTTAAGTACATAATGGCATTTGATACGCAAAAAAAAGAAAAAGAAAAAGAAAAAAAGTATATTAATGTTTTTTTCTTTTTTTTTTTTTCCCTGACAAAGAAACAACAACAGCCTAATCAAGGACACAATCTTTGGCTGCGAGAGCAAGAATATAAGCGGGAATAAAAGTTAAAGTAGTATCCTTGATAATGTGTTCACGGTAAAACTGAGCAAGAACATGAGCGACCTCATTACCATGGCTAAGTACATGGCTAAGTCGAGAATAAGAGAGTCGCCGAAGTGCCACTCGAATATCAAACACTACTGACTGAATCTCAACCGGACCACAATCATCACCATCAACTGCCTGGACCATAAACAAAGAATCGCATTCAAACCAGAACTTATCATAAGATATGTGTGTGTCTATTAATGCGTGTCTGTGTGTGTGTTTTTTTTGTTCATTTATAATGTATTAAAAAATCTTAGTTTTTTTCTCAAAAAGGTCTGATCCATTGGAACCTTAAATAGCCATCACAGAAACCAGTCCTAACAAACAAATATAAAATAGGCAGATAAATCGAAAATTATAATAATAATCTAAAAAAACAAATCATGATCGAACTGCCAAATATGCATAAAACCATGAATGTGTTTATAGGTTTTTTTTCTTGCCAAGAAACTCATTTGCCCAATTATGTCCCAAGACTCCCAACGACTTGAACCTTTACCGTCAAGCACGAAGTATATAGTCGATAGGCAATTGCCCTCACTAAATTTTTTTTTCTAATGGTATTCTACTAACAATTTTTCATTTATAAGAGATATCACTGTTTTAAAAAAATTAAAAATGGGTATTACCCATTTTGTAAGGGTTAAACTATTTAATTTTATTTTATTCTTGTAAAGTACATCGACATCCCTGAGGTATGCGATAAGGACAACCATATATAAGTTGAGTCTTTTTTGGATAAAAACACTCCCTTATCAAAAAATGAATCCAAACATTGTGAAAAGTCTATATTGCCCTTCAATAATTTTATTAATTTAAATTATAAAATATAATAACTTTTAAATGACATTTTTACCTTTAGTATATCACCCCTCTCACTTCTATACATACTAAACCCAGACAACCACCACCATCACAGAAAACCTATGACAAACGAAACATCGCTTCTCAAACCCACAACAAATGAGCAATCATCACCTCTCAAACCCACCATCAAACCCACGGCCTCTCCCTTAAACCCATATTTTGCAAAGATTAAACTTTCATTGAATCCGATTGAAGAATTTCATTAATCGTCTTTGTTGCTAAGAAGTAAGCCTCTTGGTCTGAAGTCAATTTCCTTTATGGAAAGATCTATCTCAACTCCACATCCAAATCTCTAGCCCTAAACCCCTCACCGTTATTGTTTCTTTTAGCAAAATCCTCGTATATAGTTGCCAAATTGGGTGGGAAATTCGAGCACATTAAATCAGGCGTCAACGTCGTTGCCGAAGACGAACACGCGCGCTTTTTCGGATCCTTCTCGCTTAGGAGCACATTAAGGTTGTGGTGGTATCGACGCCTCTACTACAACCACCGTCGAAGTCGTAGCTAGACAATTTGGGGCTATATAGATACACACACACACACACACACACACACACACATTCCCCTTATTTCTCCTTTCTTCGTTCTCTCTCTTCCTCCTCTTGCCGCTCCAACACCACCCATCATTGCCACCACCATCGCCCCACCCCTTCTCTCTCTCTCCACGACCCCACCCCCCCCACCACTTACCATCGCCACCACTACCCACTTTCACATCCATAACCCACAACAGTAATCCCCAATTTGGCCCTTAAATCCACATTCAGCTGGTACGATAAGCGCTCGAAAGGCAAGATTGTTGTGGTCATCAAGTCCGACAAGAATGTCGAGACCTTCTATGGCTACTTGGCTGCAATCATAGTTGATGAGGGTGACGTCAGAGCCGCCATCGCCGAAACGGAAAACGAAATCGACCAAGCCAAATTGAAGGCCTCCAGTTCATCATCATCATCTAATTCACCGGCTTGATTTATCCTTGACAGCTCATCGTCTTTGCTGCCTTGTGTGTGTGTGTGTGTAAAAAAGAAAAAATGGAAGGATGAAGAGGTGGTGGTTTAGTGGAATTAGTGCCGGCGATGTCGTGGGAAAAGGGGCGGCTAGTGTTGGAGTGGCAAGAGGAGGAAGAAAGAAAACAGAGAGAGGAGAGAAGGAAAGAAATGGGTATGCACAAACTAAACACATAGGAGGTTAGAAAGGTAATTTCAACATTTAAATTGGTCAATATAAAAGTCAAAGGGCAACAATGTCAATTCATTACATGTAAAAGACCATTGGGGTATCTTTAATTATTAACTATATCAAACTTGAGGAGGGTGTTCTTTGTTCAAAAATTACTCATCTTGTATATGGTTGTTCTTATGGCAAACCTTAGGGGTGTTGATGTACTTTACCCTCTCTTTTTTTCTTTTAGCTTTCTTTGTGAATCAATATCGTTTACATATATATTCTAGTTCTTGCAAACCTAGAAACAACATGGATGGAATCCGAAGTATCCCTCAATCAATAAATCTCTCATTTTTTATTTTAATATGGAGTTAATCAAAACTTTTATTATTTAAGCAAAACAATGAGGTTTTCTTATTGATTTTCATTGAATAATCATCTATTAGTATATCAAGAATATAAAATTTGCAAGTAAAAAAAAAGAAAAGAAAAAGGATCGTTATACAATAATATTAGGGTTAAAAAAGAGATCGCTATACAATAATATTAGGGCTAAAACAGGATTTGTTTTGCTATGAAGAAAGAGGAAGAGAGGAAGATGATCGTGATTAAGATGCGCAAAAAAAAAAAAAAAACCGTTATGAAAAGAAAATAAAAAAAGGTTTAATCAGTACAAAATGGGTAATACCCATCTTTAAACTTTTTTACATTGGACCACATCAGTTGGAATATAAAATTTATCCTTGAAAGGACACAAGTATTGTCCTTTTATAAATAATTAATATAATTTATTAAATAATTAATATAATTTATTAATCTTTCATCTTTTATTTACTAATTGATATTAGTCGATATTCATTCACGCGCGAGCATAAACACATTCTATATATATATATATATATGCACATTTATGCGAGTGTTCATGTTAATTTCTTTTCATATGTGTCAAAATTTTAAATTTAGTATTTTTGAATTAAAAAATTCTAATATATATACCCATACATATCAATATATCATCTATTTTTTCGGAATTACTTTACTAACTATGGCAATCATTTACATGGTCAGTGATTAATTTTAGAAAATTAGAAAAAATTTCAAACCTACATTTACTATTAACAGACTCACAATTGATAGCCCAAAATATCGTTTATAGTAAAACTAAATTCAGCTAAAATACATCTCTCTCTCTCTCTCTCTCTCTCTCTTCTCTCTCTCTTAATCCATCTTGTTTCTCTGTCTTTCCTCCCAATATTTCTCCCCATCTCCCATCAAACCTCATTTTCTTAGCTTCGAGAAAAGAAAGGAAAATAACACCCCAAACAAAGCCTCATCAAGAAACCACCACCACCCCCGCCGGAAACGCAGCCGATATCTGACCCACACTCCCCTAAAAAACAAAAAAGAAAACCCCATCCAACATGAGCATTCCAAGGGGCAATGGCACCCAAGCTTGCGCTGCATGTAAATACCAGCGCAGAAAGTGCGCACCGGACTGCATTCTCGCGCCTTATTTCCCACATGATCGTCAAAAACAGTTCCTCAACGCCCATAAATTGTTCGGAGTTAGCAACATCACCAAGATCATCCGAAAACTCGACAAGCACAAGAAGGATCTAGCCATGAGGACCATCATCTTCCAGTCCGACGTACGAGCAAGCGATCCTGTTGGTGGATGTTACAGAATAATTTGTGAATTGCAGCGCCAGATCGAGTACAGTAAAGTTGAGCTCGACGTTGTTCTTCATCAGCTTGCCATACACCGAGCTCAAGCTCAGCAACAAAATCATGATCATATTGATTCAGCATTGAATTGTGACGGTGTGAATGTGGACCTCTTGAATCCGTATAATACGATGAGCTACCATGATCAAAACCAACTGAATCAAGAACAATATATTACGACCACACAGTATAATCACGTACCATTGCAAGACATTAGCACTGCATGGGCCATGCAGGATTCCACGTCGACTAGCTTGCAAGACAAGCAAGGTTTTGTTAATGAATGTGATGATCATTTGAAGTTGCCTCTAGATGAAGCTGGAGAGAGACAGGAGTTCAAGTTTCAGCATGAAGAAACAATTGAAGGGAGGTTTGAACCATTGACATTATCGATTGTATCATCATAGGTTGCAGAATTAAATATTGTTTGTATTAGATACATTATTGTGACACTAAATGAAACCAAAAATATTACAATGCATATAAACGCACGGTCCCATATATACACACACAGAGACACGCAAAGACATTATGTTTACCGTTGAGGAACAAAGTCGATGAAAGTATTTTGTTTAATTAATTTTTGTTCACTCAGTAGAAATTAATAAAAAATTAAGAATTTGAGTGAACAAATTAAAGATAACATTTTCATTTCGTTTGAGAAATTGTAATCCGGGTTCTCAAGATACAAACCTCAAGAAAGATCAGTGTAGTTCATAAAATTTGACCGAACCTAAGAAGAGATCAGTGTAATTTTTCACTATCTTTTTAAAGGGTTTCGAGCTTCTATGGACCTAACCTGACCCATTGATATTTTAATGGCCCAAACTCAGCTGTAAGTCGGTTAAGCTAACGAGCCAATCCTGGGATTTTGTCCCAAGCCCAGGCCCTACTATGAATAACCGGCCGGAGTAGCCCATGAACAGTCAAAAACCAAAATATGCACAGTAAATATTCACCAGAAATTTCCTAAAACAATAGGAAAGTTAGGGCTTTTTTTTTTTTTTTTATTATTATTATTATTTTTATAACAGAGAAAAAAAAGGTCTGGTTTATAACTCTAAAAACAAATCATCATTTGAAGTTTCCAAAAATGTGAAAAGTAGAATGTAATGGCAAATTACAGACCACATATTTTGCCCTTACAACAAGCAATTTAACCTTCTACCCTTGAACCAATATTGACGATTGAAAAAAAATAAAAATAGAAGTCACTGTAATTGCCATCTTCAAATGAAGCTTGTACTGTCATGTTGTTGCACATTAGGATGGAGTATGCCATGCTGGTCTATATGACCAAGATCTTCAATGTGATCATCTATTGATGCAATGGATTCACTTGGTTTACCCCACCCCTTGGATTAAGCACAATTGATTCAAGATTAAGGTTTAAAGATCTACCACCATGCACTATTTAGTCATTTACTGGAAATATTTACATCAAACCAGGTGTAGTACTCAACACTAAACCGGTGTTAACATTACTGTAACATAAATCTCAAGTCTCTTTTCCATAAAGATGGTATGGTGACCATGCTTGCACTTTCACAACTTCTATCAGCTATCTCATAATTTTCTGAATTGTTTCGGTCTCTAAATGAAATTTTTTGCAACTCCCAAAAAAGAATGAAAGCCTGAATTCTCATTCGGCGTCTCAATAATATCATATCCTCAAATTCTGTCACCCAAATCAGTAGCCCATGTCATCCATATTTGGCATTCGATTTGCAAGTGGGTTTACCTCCCCCAGACGATCCACAACAATTGCCTCGGTGGTTGTCAATAGCAACGAGATACTGCCAACAAAGATCAAAGTTTGTTAGGTATATTGAAGGATTGTACATATTCACAAAGTAACATGATATACTATGATTTTCACCTGGCAGCATCTACTAACGCTGTTCTGACAACTTTGAGAGGATCTATTATCCCAGCCTCCACCATGTTAACATACTTACCTGGTAAAGCAAAAGCTACCTTGAGTGCATTAATAACACGAATAATTTGACATGTAGATAAAGTCATTAACATCCAACAAGCATCAATTTTCGAAAAGGAAAAGGAGCCAAAATTGGAACTAACTAAAATGAAGGCAGCAGCAGAATGGGCAATTTCTAATCAAAATTAAGATCAAGACGCTAATTGAAACCTCAGATGAGATTTAAGAAAGCAAATTTCTCCTAAATTTCATTAGTACAATCACAATAACAAACCTTTGGCAGCATCATAACCCAAATTAAGATCATCTTGTTCCAATAGCTTGCCAAGAACCAGGGCACCATCACCACCAGCATTTGAAACAATTGTGAAAGTAGGAGCCTATTAATTAAGAAACTTGCAGTATCATGAAAATGGAACTATAATTAACCACTTGGGAGAATGCTGACAGAGAAATTTGCACTTGATGGAACCTTAAGAGCATTCTCAATAATTTGGACTCCTCTTTTCTGGTCATAATTTGCAGTTCGAAGGCTCTTCAGAACTTTTGTGGCATACAAGAGAGCAACACCACCGCCTATCAGAAAAGTCACTTTGTGATTGTAGTCGTACAGAACCTGAAGAATAATACATGATCAACTTTTAAGAGCACAAAACAACTAACCTGGAACAATGCCCTCCTCCACAGCTGCTCTTGTAGCATTTAGTGCATCTGTAACCCTATCTTTCCTTTCTCCGACTTCTGCCTCACTAGCTCCTCCAACCTGAAAGAAAAAGAATTGCAGTGAAGGACATCAGAGACAATACCTCTCAAAGGATTTAGTAAGGTAAAGAACATACCTTGAAAACCGCAACACCGCCAGATAGCTTTGACAACCGCTCCTGTGCTTTCTCCTTGTCAAACGTGGCAGTAATTTTCTCAATGGCTGCCCTCAGCTGTTCAAACATATGTATATTGTCAATGTACCCCATCTAAAATACCATTTTTCTTCATTTACAGTTATCTCACAAGCCACAACATATATCTAACAGATCTAATTTTAGTTAGTGTAAACATCATCATGGTTGCACTGTACAGTTCACAACCTTTAGTGGAAACCTCACCACGGTTGCATCTTTCAGTTCACAAGATGTGATGACATCTATATTCAATTCAGAATTGATGATCTATTTTGAGTTAGTGTAAACCTCACCATGGTTGCACCTTTCAGTTCACAACATGTGATGACATCTATATTCAATTCAAAATTGATGATCAATACAATGCATCTTCACATGTATATTCAATTCAGAATTGATGATCAATACAGTGTATCTTTGCAAGTCGATGACTTTTATCTCAATTAAATGAAAATAAATTCTTTGTCTAAGTTAACTGCTGAAAATAAAATTTTCCCATTAGAAGAAAGTAAATTTTTTTTTTAATAACTACAGCTAAAACAAAAATTAAATCAAATGCCTTGAAAATTTATGACTTTTCGCAAAGACATAATAATGGTGTAGATTTCATGTTTTCTGTTACAAATAGGTGACAGAACACTCTAAATACATTAATTACATAAGATTATAAAAGGAAGTACCTAAAACAGTTTTGGACATGGTGCACATTCAAGTATACAAGTCCATCTAGAAAATATCTCAAGAAAAGGGACAAAAACTATATGCATATGACAATGCAAAAATGGTAAGCATTTTGGAAAAATCTATGCTGAAATGCATGCATCCTCCAAAATGTAGAAGTGCTTCCTTGCAAGCTTCAAAACAAGACCCAAAAATCATTTACACTTATTCAATTACATTAAACGTAAGATATCTAAATATACATTTTAAGCATAATAATGTATTCTTTTTTTTTTTTTTTAACTCTCCTATTTTAATTTCTGAGTTAGTGAACCCTGAATTTTTTTGTTTACTTTACTAGCATCAATGCAAAACAAATGTCTCGGCTGCAGGCCTTAGTTCTGAAACAAATTTGTACTTGTGCATGTTTGCACAAGCACACGGATGCCCAAACAAGCAGAGAAAATGTCTTTACTGATTCCTACTTGGAAATGTAGACAAATATGAAAAACAACGAAAATATTATTTCACCATCTTAAACAGTTATGCAGTAATAATAATTTAATCAAATAACAGCCTGCATAACCTATATTACAGAGAGGCAATATAAAATATTTTGACTTTCATGTATACAGTTTCAATGTAAATCTACATGCTAATTTTACTTCATATAATAAGTTCAGATGCTTGCAGATCGTACACGTGCAGCTGTGTCAGTAGTGACAATTGCTCAAGTGCAAATAATAATCAAAAGGTAAAAGGGGAGGAAAACGCCAAAAGAAACATAATAAAATCAGCATATATTCTCAATTAAAGCCACCAGCACCTGCTCACATCTTTCTTCAATCATCTTCTTGTCACCAGCCCCATTTAGAATTATAGTGTCATCAAGAGAAACAGTGACCTGCTCCAAAGAAACTCAGATATGTTCCATAGTGGCTCATATAAAGAATAAACTAAATATTATACAAACTCGCATGATCGCATACAAACCTTTTTTGCTGTACCAAGCATATCAATTTGAACTTTGTCAAGACTTAAACCATGTTCTTCATTGAAAACCTACATGTGATTTAGTGAGTATAAACAAAAGAGAGGAAAAACCCAGGTGCAGAAACAAGAAAAAAAAAAAAAAACCAGGTGCAGACACTTGTCTCACCTCTGCTCCAGTAAAAATGGCAAGGTCATCCAAATTGGCTCTTCTGTTATCCCCAAAACCAGGAGCTTTAATGGCACAAACCTACAAGGCAATGCAAAAAAAAAAATGAAAAAAAGAAGAAGCATGAATTACAAAAAGGAACAATAACTTGACAACATTCATTGAAGCAGTGACCCAGGATCTCCAAAACAGAGCCAGTCCATTACCTTAACCCCAGCACGATGCTTGTTGATAATAAGCATCGCTAGTGCATCACCCTCTACATCCTCAGCAACAATTAAGAGTGGGCGATTTTTCTTTTCATAAATGCAAAGCAAGAAAAGAGGTTATTGATGATAAGCTGCTTGATGAGATCAAGAACATGAAAAATCTTTCACTGCCCCAAGTGGAATATAACCCATTCAGAATTGCTTACCGTTATAGCTAGCTCTAATATTCTCACAAGTGAGTTCATGTCTGAAACTTTCTTGTCATGGATAAGGATCAGGGGATTTTCCAGTTCCTGCCTACATGCAAATCAAACAATTTTCAAACTATGTGAGATTGAAAGTTACAATACCGAATAAATAAGAAGAGCTCTATAACAAATGAAAGGGACAATATATATATATTTTTTTGATAAGTAAATGAAAGGGGCAATATATGGGACGATCAAATTAACATATTGGAATTTGGAACATATATTTTTATCAACACCAGCAAATAGGTTAGAACATATGCACATTTAACAGCTCCGTGTTTTATAGATAACAATGTGCTCACAAGAATTAAACTGCAGACTTCAAAGTCACAACCTCATTTTAGCATAGACAGGTTGGATATCCGACATGCAAAGATTAAATTATAAAAATTATCAGCATTTAGAACATTCTAGAGCCATACTTACACATTTCTGGGTCTTCCCATCAGTAATGAAATATGGAGATATATAACCCCTAGCTAGTTTCATCCCCTCCACTACATCCAATTCATTATCCAAAGTGTTTCCGTCCTACATAATCCTTGAGTTAGAATTTGCTTAAGCTTTAAACACTGGTTGACCAATATGTAGCAGCGGTAAAGACAGAAATATGCTCACAGCAACGGTAATGACTCCTTCCTTTCCAACTTTCTCCATTGCCCGTGCTAGAAGTTCCCCAATCTCACGCTCACCATTAGCAGAAATAGTGGCCACCTAACTCAGAGGAAATATATAAGAAATGTACAGAAGCAAATTATTAAGCACAGGTGTAAATAAAGTAGCGGCGTTTAATTAAGCAAGTTTGATTAGCAAATGTGCACTAGAACCCAGAATCATAAAAGTGATCATATTCATTCATTTAAGTTTGTTATTCAAATCTATAAAATGGTTCTTGAAACACTCAATGCTCTCACCCTTGTTCACTAACATTTTTTAAAAGGAAAAAAAACATACATATATGCAACATAAGTTAATTTTACTTTTCTAAAACAAAGCAGTTCCTACTTGCTTTCACTTTTAAGTGGAATATGGGATTTTGCTCACAAGGGCAAGAGATGCCAGCCAATGCACCCCTACCCTTCACAATATCTCTGCTAAAGATCTCTTATTCTATCATGTTTCTCTATCTACTTCCAACTTCATTTTCTTTCCTCTCTGTATCTTAAGTCCCTTGTTATTATCCATGTAACATGAACAAAAATCATCCTGAGTTCCAAACACACCTTTTGATCAGCCAACATTCAACAAAGCAAATTTGAGGAGAAACCGAAAACAGTAAACAATATATTTCCCAACATTTTGAATGACTAACTTATTTGATGTTAAAATGTATCAACTTTGTACTGCTCCAAACATGAGAGCATTGTATAGATATTTCCTAAATGTATTATTCCTTACTAAATGCAACAACAATAAGAAGGCAATCATTTGTTTGTTTGTAATCCCATTACCTGCGTAATTTCTTTGGGTGTGCTTATCATCTTTGCTCTGCTCTTCAAGTCAGCTATAACAGCATCAACTGCCATGTTAATACCACTTCGCAAATCCATCACATTTACACCAGCAGCTACTGACATGCAACCTTCAGTGAATATTGCCTGAGTCAAGACTGTGGCACAAGTGGTACCTGCAACCAGATAATACATCTCTTCTGTCATAAAATCTTGCTAAATGATGCAACGGAAATAGCACTAATAAAATGGCTTTTTTATTTCGACAGACATTGTTTCATGATAAATATATCAAATCCAAGCAAAAAAATAATGCTCAATTCAACTGAATTGATGGAAGAATCACCAGAAGATCATTTGAGGAAGAAAAGTAATATCAAATATTTATACCACCAATATCTTCTAGTCTTGCATATATGATGACGCTGCAACAAAAGCTCCCCTTTTCATGTATATTTTGGGTAATAACTTATATGAGGATTCTTGAGTGAAATGCAATTGTCAAATTCGATTCCTCAATGGAAAAAATGTTTGAGGATCCAAGGATTTATCCTTATATAGACTCACATGAACTAACAAAACCATCACAAACAATGAAACAGAGACATATTCAAATAAAATGAAGTGATATCATTGATAGACAAAATGCTACACGAGATTTTAAATAAGATGTAGTGCATGAAAATGAGTGCCTTCTAACCTTCAATTTTATGCATTATGCAATAATTATTCATAACATTGGTGAATAAAATTTCGTTTATTTGGATAACAAGTAGTCGCGATTTTGAAACTACTTCAAAAGAGCAAGACTAAATAGTAGATTTTTCTTAAATAGTTCTCTTTTTTGTGTAATGCATAGCCAACATAGAAAAATAAAATCTAACATATAATAAATGTTGTCAATGACTATAAAGGCATATGAACATTAAGGTAGGGTGTTAGGACCCGCCTCGCACTATGTAGATACGGTCCGTTTTGCGCTACACAAGCGCTCGCGGTTTTCAAAATGCATCTACACAGGTTGAAGGGATCCCTCCTTATAAGTGCCAGGAACGTCTCCCCCCAAGTGACGTGGGACGTCACATAGTGATAATGTGCCCGTAATGATAGTGGCAAAAGGGAAAAAGCCAAATTTCTGATTTTTAATGGAACTATTCCCTCTCTTACTCTATAGCTTCTTCCCCCTGCCCGCCCACCCCACAAAAAGCATTGTAAAGGTACATGCTAGAGAAAACGATATTACATTTTAGACATATCGAAAGAGCATTTGTGGGTTCAATTAGTGGCAATGCCTGTGGTTTGGTTGCATATACGAATGGTAGCAAAGCATGGCAAGAAGAGATGATGCAAGGTAATGATGAATGTGGTAGTATTTAAGGCAGAGCCTGTCTTGATGGCAGCAATGACAGTATTAGTGTTGGTGATGTTGTTGATGATTGTGAATGAAGATAGATGGAGGTGGTGATAGAGTGGACATGCAGGCATGCAGGTGACGGCACTAATAGTCAGCTTGTGCTGCAAGGTGAAAAAGAATTCTGCTCTAAAGGAATATTTTTCTCTTACAGTGAAGCATTGCTGTTCTTTATAAAAATAATTCAAAAATCAAAAATCAAAGTACACAAGCCAAGTGAACATTTTTAGCTACTTTCCTTAACTTCTAAAGCAAACAAATATATATGAGATGTTGTGTAAATGGATCTTTCTATAAATGAAGGGAGGCTCAGGTATGTTTGGACAAAAAAAATATAGAAATAAATAAGAAATTACCATCTCCTGCAGCATTATTAGTAGCATTCGCAACTTGCTTTACAAGATCAGCACCAACATTTTTAGCTTTTTCATTGAAATTGATGCTTTTGGCTACAGTGACACCATCTTTTGTTACCTTAGGATCCCCATGGCTTTTCTCAATAATCACATTACGACCCTGAATTAATCAGTGAAAGAAGAAGTGACAATTAGTTGGGAGCTATATTCATTCTGCTTTATGGGACCATTGTGCTGCTTAGAGATTACGATTTGTAAGCCTAGAATAAGGAATTAGGTGACTGATTTAAACATAACAAAAGGGTTAATTTTCAAAGATCATCTTTTGTGACCTTAGGATCCCCATGGCTTTTCTCAATAATCACATTACGAACCTGTATTAATCAATGAAAGAAGAAGTGTCAATTAGTTGGGAGCTATATTCATTCTGCTTTATGGGACCATTGTGCTACTTAGAGATTACGATTTGTAAACCTAGAATGAGGAATTAGGTGACTGATTTAAACATAACAAAAGGTTTAATTTTCAAAGATCAATAGAGAATTCTTGCATTATTCTACATCTTTCGGATTCTCCGCTTACTTCCGAAGAAAAGAAATGAAAAATAAGAAAGCTTGAAATCCTATTCAGTCCCTCCAGTCCTGACCAATTAATAAGAGACCAAACTTACATTTCTTCTCTGACAAGACTTACAGGTTAAAAGAAAAGGCACCGGTAACTATTGTCTATGATTCAATCTACAAAACTAAATATGAAGGAAGATCAACAAATTCTTAAAACATTGTCCACTAACGATTAGCTAAAGAGTTCCTTCCAATGATGTCCTTTTATTTATATATATCTCACCATAGTTTAAAAGAAGCAAACAGAAAGGAAATCAAGAAGATAAATTTTAATCACCTTGGGACCCATTGTAACCTTAACAGCCTCGGCAAGCTCGTTAACACCACTTAGCATGGCTGCACGAGCCCCACTCCCAAAAATGATATCCTTTGCAGCATAATCTCTGCTACATATAACCCTACTGCATAACTTTCCAATCCAAAGAGTCAACAAAGCAAACAGATCAAAATCAATTCATGCCCATCAAAAGCGAAAGCAAGATTTTAAAAAATAGATGCATTTCGCATTAATTTGTTCAATCTAAACAAGATAGTCTCGATCAACACTAAAAGTGCCAAATTGAAAATTTAATGTTGCAGTTGAATTGTTTGTAGTATAATACAATCTGTTCGGTTGAGCAGAAAATGAAGGGACGAAAAGAGAGAACAATAATTCTAATTCCTCAATTTTTTTCCAGCAAACCAAAAAGAAAAATGTAAATATAAGAAATGAAGTGAACTGCTGAAATGTATTGTTAATGGAGATCGAAGGCTTTACCAGTTTCCTGGAAGTAGGGGACCTGAACGATGAAGCTAAGGAAGCAGCGACTCGGTACATGGCCGTAACAGTGAGAGAGAGAGAGAGGAGGAGGAGGCTTTACTGCTTTGAAGCAGAGTCGGAGTTGGCTAGGGTTTAAGGCTAAAACCTTCGGACCCGGTTATGAACAGATTCCACTCTCTCTCTCCTTGAGTTATTTAACTTATTTCTCACAATTTTGATTGAATTTAGTTTTCTTTTTCTTTATTTCTATTTTGTTATTTTTTTATTATTATTATTATTATTATTATTATTTTGCAATATGTCACACACACAGAGTCACACACTACCCCTTTAGTTCTCGAAAAACCATTTTGAGAACTTTTTTTTTTTTTTTTTTTTTCCTCCTGCTTTTTTATAACATTTTCAAATGAGAAAAAATTATCACACTTTACCCGGTTTAGGTAGGTTTTCTCTATTAATTCAAAATTTACATTGATCTCTCATGTTAAATATTTTGGGTGAGATTCTTGAGAATGAGCGTGATTCTATCTTATTTTAGTTAAAAATCGGAATTAAATTGAAAAGATAAAAGCAAGTCACATATTTTAAAATGTTAATTTTATTGACATAAGCAAATTTATCATTTGTACGATGTCAAATTAACCTGCCCTGTCCTTATTGAAACGGGTTTGGGATATTCCTAATCGGATTAGGGGTGATTTGGGAAAAGAATGTAAAACCTGTAAAGTTCTGAATCCACCCCGATTAATAATAAATATTATTTTATTAGCTATAATGTTTATTTATTTTTATTTATTATGATAATGTTAAATTTTAAACATATTTTTGTTATTATGTTTGTTAAATATTTGACTTATACTAAACAAATTTTTACAAATTATCTTCAATTTGTTCAAGTTTTAATTTTTATTCTTAAAAATATATGTTACTGCTATTTAATAAAAATCATAAATAATATTAAAATATTATAATTATAAATATTAGTAAATTATTATTATGATTATATTTATTCCCATTATTATGTCATTTTAATACTATATTGATGGTATAAAACTTTACAAGTTGTAAGCTTATAAAAAGAGTTTTCAACCAATTCTTTGTGCGTGCCTTTTTAGATAAATATATTTGGGTGATATGGGAGTAAGGCTATGAGGCCATTGCGATAGTATTTTATGGCAATTTTGAAGGCAATATTAGTACAACATTGTCTCTCTTTGGGCGTGTTTGAAAAAGACAACGTGGATTGTATTTTGGAGCCGTATTGGATTGTTATTATCTACAAGTAAGAAGGTCATAAGACTTTAACACAATGTTTGCATGTCTCTCATTATCCAAGTAAGTTCTTTATTTTTAGTTTATTATTATTGTTTTTCTTAATTATTATTATAGTTAATATTATATTGTTATATTATTAAGTAATTGACTTTGTTGAAATTCTAAATTTATTGTTATATCCATATTGTTAAATAGATACAATATTTATTTTAATAAATACTGAAATATTGTTATGTTTTCATATTGAAATATTATTCGTTGATGCGTTGTTCACTATTTTGTTTTGAATTGTTGTATAATTGAATTGTATTGTTTTTAGTGTTTTATAAATTATATAAAAATTCTCCAACAACACATTATATCATGACGCCCCAAACCATCATGATTCTAATGCGGAGCACCCCGAATTGGATTTGTACAAAAAAAAAAAAAAAAATTATTTGGGAAAGGGGTGCCCCGTCCATAACCCATCCCTAATCATTTGACATAACATAAAAGTAATACTAAGAGCAAAGTGGGTGAATGAGTCTTGTTTCTTGTCAACAAAGTCCATGAAATTCAGGATCATTTATTTCTTTCATTATTTTAATCATTATTATTGTTTTCCTAACATTGAATGGGCTTAATTTTATAGCTAACATAGTGATAAATTCATTATTTCTAATTGACCAAATTTTAGACTCATCTTAATTACACTAGAGTGTGTGTGTCGTAGTTTAACCCTTGCAAAGATGTTCCAAAACCTTCGAAGCTTCTTCTAAGCTATGGTGATATCCATTTGGACTCAGTCAGGTTGAAGTTCCATGGAAACCTCAAAGTCAAAGAAGTGTAGATTATAAAGCTTTCAATCTTTTCCCAACTACTAATACTCAATCAGATCGTATTAGGTTTTTAACGAAAATTTTCTTCAATAAGAACTTAAATACTCCGTATTTATTTAAGTAGGCCCATAACCTTCAAGAATGTTTTTTTTTTTTTTTTTTCGTCTCTCTCTCTTTCCTTTTATGGTAAGTAAATTAAATTACAAATATTTTCGAAAATTGTCATACCACAAAATAACTGTACCATTTTAAAGGTAATTAACTTTGGCTAGATATTGATCCTCTAAAAAAAGAAAATGCAAAAGTGCTAAAAAAATCTCTCTGAATTATCAAGAAAGTGAAAAATAATCCTCTAGACAATATCGGTATCGGTTGATTCACATGCTTGTGTATTTTTAATAAATACCCAAATTACCCTTTTTGAGGATTCTCCGGGGGGTTATTTTTCACTTTGTTATTTTTCACTGTTTTCTTTTTTGTTATTATTATTTTTTTTAATCTGTTATACCACATTCATGGATGTTTTTTTTTTTTGTTATTTTTTTAAAATCTATTACACCACATTCACTGGATTTTTTTTTGTTACTCCGTTATACCACATTCATGGGAAATTTGTTTTTTGTTATTATTATTTTTTTTTTATCCGTTATATACCACATTCATTGGAAATTTGATTTTTTTTGTTATTATTGATAAGGAAAAATAACCCTAGCCTATCTTGACTTAACGAAAAAGGTAATTAAATATTGACTGGCCACCAAATTTCTTCAACTCTCAGGCGATAATATCTCGTTATCAAGGATAACCATTTCTACTAGATAAGAATGATGACAAATCGTATCAAGGATGCCATCCTTGTTTTGCAAGAAACGGTGTCGTACTAGACCGCGGCGAATTTTCAACCTCAACAGTTGGCGCCGTCTGTGGGAACGACGATTCCCTTGAATCGATTTATTACTCGTTGGGTATAGACGTTTGCGGTCCGGTATGGTTACCGAAGGAACACCGTCGCAGGGATCTGGTCAAAGGGAAGAGTCGGGTGGAAACCTAGACGTCCCAAATGACCAGACGCGGTTTGCAGCGTTGGAACTGCAAGTCCAAACTTTGAATCAGGGTATGGACCAGTTGATCCAACAAAATGTAGCACTCCTGCAACACCTTGTTCCACCGGTTCAACAGAGCTTGCCACTCCAAGACCTCTCGAATCCAAACAGGGGTAATGGGAATTTGGAAGAGCACGATACTCATCCTCCCCGACATGAGACCGAAGTTGAACAAAGCCAGGTGGGAAACCGACATAGAGAGGTGATCCACCCCTCTCTTCCACGGAGTTCCCAACCCCATGAAGACACGACTGTCATTGAAAAAACCGAGGAGATTTCCCACGTTGACCTAAAGATGCAAGATCTCAAGGCAAAGATGGAGCGTGTGATGCAGGCCATGAAGGGAAAAGGCATTGCAGCCATAGATGGTTTGGTGCAGAAGACCAATTTGTCATTCAGCCTCTCGGTTATGAAATGCCCTTTGCCAAGCAAATTTAGAATGCCCACAATTGAGAGTTTCAAAGGAACTAAAGATCCCCTTGACCACTTGGAGACTTTTCAGGCGCTTGTGTACCTGCACGCGATGCCGGATGAGATCATGTGCAGGGCTTTCCCAACGACTCTCAAAGGATCAACACGGGTATGGTTCAACAAACTAAAGCCAGGAACCATCGAAACCTTTGAAGAATTAAGTAAGGGCTTTGTGGACCATTTCATTGCTGGCCAAAGGCATAGAAGGCCGGCTACCCACCTCCTTACTGTGAAGCAACAGAAGGGAGAGTCACTGTGAGATTACATTAGTCGTTTTAACACAGAGATGTTACAGGTGGAGGAAGCGGATGACAAGGTGGCCCTAGCCGCCTTCATGGGAGGACTCCAAACCTCAAGATTCCTCTTCTCTTTATCAGTGAAACCTCCTACCAGCATGGCCGAGTTATTGGTTCGAGCTAAAAGACATATGAATGTTGAAGATGCAATGGTTACAAGAAAGGGAAAAGAAGGGGAGGATAAGAAGTCAGACAAGAAAAGACCGGCCCTGACAATCAGAGATGAAAAGGAAACTAAGTATAAAAAACCCAAGGTCAACCAGAGTGAAAGGGCATCTCGCTATAAGAACGCGGAGAGGTATACAAATTACACTCCTTTAAATATGCCGATAGATCAAGTTTTCCTGCAGATCCAGGAAGAGCCATATCTGAAGTGGCCACCGAAGTTGAAGTCAAATATGGCAAGGAGAACTCGTGATAAGTATTGCAGGTTCCATAAAGACCATGGGCACGCTACAGAGGATTGCTTCGACCTTAAGGATCAGATTGAGACTCTAATCCGAAGGGGGCACATGCGAAAGTTTATTGTGGGGAATGACAGAACCGACATTAATCCACTAAGAGCAGGCCGAGACAACCACCCTCCTGATCAACAACCAATATGAGAGATCAGGGTCATAGCCGGGGGGTGTGCAGGAGGTGGAGAATCGAGCTCAGCCCGTAAGGCTTATGCCAGGAGAATGCGAAACTCATCTGAGGTGTGCGAAGTAGGAGTACAGATTCAACATCAAAAGATGCCTCGTTTAGGTGATCCAGTTATTACATTCTCAGATGAAGACATGAAGGATGTGCAGCAACCTCATGACGACCCTCTTGTCGTCACCATGATGATCGCTAACTATAATACTCGGCGAATCTTGGTAGATAATGGAAGTTCAGCTGATATCATTTTTCTTGATGCATTCAGCAAGATGAAGATTGGTAAGGAGAAACTCAGACCTACTAGATCACCATTGGTGGGATTCACGGGAGACAAGGTGTGACACCCCCAGATTTCCGAATGTGGTTGGCCAGGCCCACGCCCGAATACCCGAGGATATCAAAACAAATTGATAATAAACGAACACAGAGTACAATTTAAGATAAATAAGAATAAATAAAATATGCTGAATAAAAAACTAAAATGATAATCCATTGAATAAAACCTCGAAATAAACTTTCATTAATAAATAACTTTTAT
Organism: Cornus florida; assembly: GCF_030987335.1. Lineage (NCBI taxonomy): Eukaryota > Viridiplantae > Streptophyta > Magnoliopsida > Cornales > Cornaceae > Cornus > Cornus florida. The sequence goes on along the minus strand of NW_026775581.1, from coordinate 70,924,337 downwards.
GGTACAACTGATCCTCCATATACAACTCGGGAATCCATCTAGTGGACCCCTATTCAAATTCCAATTGTATTCAAAAGAACTGGAAATAAAACTCAATTCTACCACATGAAATACAATCCTATGCCTTCGGTGGAGTGAATGACTTTATCTGCTCAGCACGATCAAACTCTACAGTTTGGACTGACGAACACCTGAAAAATATAATAGAAGGGTGGGTCAGGCCCACGAGCAAGTTCTAATCTAACTACAATCCATACAGTGACCCGATACGCAGATACACCATAGATACCTCACAATAGCTAGAGTAGTCCATATATGTATATAGTACACACTATAGGACGCTCGCTAGTCCAGTAGGTCTGTCTCAGCCTGAATAGAAGGCATCATGCAAATATGCACCCTAAGGTGGGCATGAGTACCTAGACCTACCAGGGAACAACACCTATGTCCAGTTATCCATCCTAGGCGATATACGCCCCCTAACCATGGTCCTAAGACTCAACCTCATACCATGGCCCATATAATAAATATATAAAGTCCGTACTTCTAAAATAAAATATCATCCACCTGTATAGTGGTCTAATATATGTATAACAAATCCATCCTGAAACCATGGTAGGTCATTCAATTTATTTGATAGACATGACATAAATAAGTGATGGACTTAACCTTTATGATTAATCCATACCTTAATCCAATTTGGGTAGGACTTAGTGTTTTGAGCTAATCCATTCCCAATATAGGTAGGTCTTAGTGTTTTGAACTAAGCCATCCCTAATATGACACCGTCCCATACCGGTTCATATACATCCATTTAAGTAGGACTTAACCTTTGTATGGTTAATCCAACTCATTCCAAATTAGGTAGGATTAGTGTTTTAACTAATCCATACCTAGTATGTCACCGTCCCATACCGGTACATATAATCATCCATATCCATGTAAATTACCACACATATATAATAAGCAAGTAATTTAAATCCAAAACCAAAGCCAAGTAATTGCAGCATCGTTTATACAATATTATAGCAATTTCAGTTCAAAACCCTAATCCAGTTGATTACAGAATAATATATAAGATTTCACAATTGGCATCCAAACCAAGTAAATTACAACACCTAAATTAAAGTTTAGCAATTTACAGTCCAAACCAATATCTAAACCATTGTAAGAAACTGTTTAAAGTTTCAGTAATCTAAATCCAAACAGTTAACCATATAGTTGCAGGAGATGATTTAATAAATCAACAACTAACATCCAGAGCATGCATAGATCACATCTAACACACCAATGACCCTATAATATATTAAATCCCACTGGAATGCCTAAAAATAAGCTTAAGCATTTAAAACTTCATCCATCCACTAACCGTATACAATTGTACATAAGTGTTATATAGTTTGATCCGTTAATTTAGAATTAACCTTAAATCAATTTAGGGTCTTAATAACACCCAAAATTAACTATTTAATCCCCCCCGTGAAGTCTCATTAAATTTCTAAAATTTAATCAAGCCATTTAGTTCCTTTCTCTGTTAGTAGCATACACCGTTGTATATTTTTACACTGCTTCATCCTTTGTCTTAGAGACTTAAACCATACAACAATAAGTTTAATAACACTTAAAATTAACTACTTAGATCCTCTGTTAAGTCCCTACAGTTCATTAGCATCACTCAGAAGCTCAAACAGTGCTCAAAATACCAAACAGAGCCCTAGAAAACACTTTCTGGACGTAAAACAAATTGGAGCCGGCTCTTGGAATGGAAGAGCCGGCTCTTCCCCTATTGGAGCCGGCTCCAATTCCCTAGGAGCCGGCTCTTGCTGAAGGGGAGCCAGCTCTTGACTTTCTAGAGCCGGCTCTCTCCCTTTTGAAAGCCTCCAGTTCATCTCTGCTCCGTTTCCGTCAATCTGCTCCTTCTCCGATCGATTCCTACCCCTTCTGTTCTTCCTTGAAACTAATTTAATGGTCTAATATTTATACCACATCATCCCAATACTTAGTGTACAACAGTGAGTATCACAACAACAATTAAAGCCATAACAGTTTCATGCTTTAAAACCAACAACTAAGAACAGAGATACGAGGAAACTTTCAGACATGTTGTAAACATATACAGACGACTAATTTGGCATATGATAGGCATGAAAAACTTAATTAATATTTAATTAACACCCTAGATACCATCTAAGAGTGCACAGAACACAGGCCAAGGGGAGAGAGACAGAATAGAACTTGCCTATGTAACTTTAGTTTGCCGTCCTCTGTCCAGACTTTCCGGTGACCTCTTGACTATCATCCACTCCATTGTTGCCCTAGGTTCAACCCATGAGCAGCATCCCTTCCTCCTCTCCTTGGTTCAGCCTTAATTCTTGGCCAAAACCCTCGTCTCCTCCTCTGTTTTCCTCACCATCTCTCTCTGTTCCCTCTCTGTTCTCTCTCCATTATATTGTACGTGTATAAGGTTTCCACCCTTTGAAGACCATAGCAGTATATATATATATATAAGCCCCAAGAAACCCTAAACCCAAATCCTAATCCACGATGGAAAACTTAATTCTAGTCGGCGTGAGATGTACCAAACTCAAACCCTAATTAACATTACAATTAAATACAAAATTTAAATTTAAATCAAATGGAAACAAAAAAAAATAAAACAATTAAGCACCTAGCCACATAAATACCAAAAATAATTAAAATAGATAATGAAAACAATAAAATAAATATTAAAATTCCAATTATAACCCTTACAAAATCAGGGGTATTACACAAGGTTTATCCTCTAGGAGCGATCATCCTTCCTGTTACTGTAGGAACCAGCCCAAAACAAGTCACTGTCATGGTAGACTTCCTGGTGGTGGATTGTCCATCTGCTTATAATGTCATCCTAGGAAGAGCTACCTTAAATTCGATGAGGGCCATCACTTTGACTTATCACCTATTAATGCGTTTCCCTACGGAGCATGGCGTAGGCGAACTAAGAGGAGATCAGTCCATTGCCAGAGAATGCTATGTTGCCTCTCTCAAAGAAAAGAGGTAGCAGGAGGCTTTGATTGTCGATGAAGTTGAAGAGAAGGAGTAAAACCGGGCTAAGCCAATCGAGGACTTGGTGGAGATATGCTTGAATGACACTGATGTAACAAAAAAGGTGAGGATAGGGTCTCTGCTCCCCTCAAATTTCACAAATATTCTTATATAGTTCCTCAGACAGAATCAAGATGTATTCTCTTGGTCACATGAAGACATGCCCGGTATTAATCCAACTATGATTGAGCATCGATTAAACACAGATCCTACATTCAAACCTATCAGGCAAAAACGAAGAACATTTGCTGCGGAAAGGAATATGGCTATATTAGAAGAGGTGAATAAGCTTATGAAAGCTGATTTCATCCAAGAGGTTCATTATCCCGACTGGTTGCCCAATGTTGTTTTGGTAAAAAAAGGCCAATGGAAAATGGAGGTTGTGCGTAGACTTTACCGATTTAAATAAAGCGTGCCCCAAAGACAGTTTCCCTCTACCAAGAATTGATATGTTGGTAGAAGGGACAACTGAACATAAGTTGCTCAGTTTTATGGATGCATACTCGGGGTATAACCAAATCTCAATGCACACACCAGACAGAGAAAAGACCTCTTTCATCACGGACAGAGGTTTATATTGTTATAAGGTGATGCCTTTTGGGCTAAAAAATGATGGTGCAACATATCAGCGGCTAGTAAACTTGATGTTTAAGGACCAAATCGGAAGGAATATGGAAATGTATGTGGATAACATGCTCGTAAAAAGCTTGAAAGCTCAAGACCACCTAGCTGATCTACAGGAAATGTTCCGAGTCCTCAAGAAACACCAGATAAAGCTCCACCCAAGTAAATGTGCCTTTGGAGTCTCCTCTGGGAAATTCCTCGGTTACATGGTAAGTAGAAGAGGGATAGAAGCTAACCCTGAGAAGGTCCAGGTGATTCTCAACATGCAGTCTCCAGCATCGACCAAGGAACTTCAAAGATTGACAGGAAGGATTGCAGCTCTGTACAAGTTGATTTCTAGGGCGACCGATAGGTGTTTGCCTTTTTTCCGTGTGCTAAGGAAAGCTTTTTCATGGACCCCTGAGTGCGAGCAAGCTTTTACAGAGCTAAAGGAGTATCTCACTTCACCACCATTATTGTCGCGGGCGATGCAAGGAGAACAGTTGTATTTGTACTTGGCAGTTTCTCCCTCGATAGTAAGCTCAGCCTTAGTCCGCGAAGAGGATGGAAACCAGAAACCGGTATATTATACTAGCCATGCATTCAGAGGGGCGGAAGAAAGGTACCCAAGGATAGAAAAGTTGGCATTTGTTCTAGTTATCTCTGCGAGGAAACTCAGGCCTTACTTCCAAGCTCATACAATAATAGTATTGACGGACCAACCACTTAAGCAGGTTCTCCGCAAACCTGATACTTCAGGGCGACTTATGAAGTGGTCGGTAGAACTTGGAGAGTTCGATATCCAATACAAACCCCGAACGGCCTTAAAAGCCCAGGTACTGGCAGATGTTATAGCGGAATTCACACCAGAAGATGGGCCTGAGCATGCTGCAAATGAGCAGGAAGAAGCCGAATCTACTTGGACATTATATGTGGATGGGTCCGTCAACGCTCGTGCAAGTGGGGCAGGGCTAGTAATTATCTCCCCGAATGGGGAATGCATCAAATATGCACTCAGGTTTGGTTTTAAAGCAACCAATAATGACACAGAGTATGAAGCCCTCTTAGCAGGCCTAAGGATGGCGAAAGCTTTGGAAGTTGAACGACTAATAGCATATATTGATTCTCAACTAATAACTGGACAAGTTCAGGGGGAATATGAAGCCAAGGATGAGAAGATGAAGACTTATTTACATAAGATAGAGGATATCAAGGGTTTTTTTAAGAAGTTTTCTATTCACCGGATTCCCCGAGAAGAGAATGAGGAGGCAGACGCCCTAGCTCGACTGAGCCAAGCACGGTCTGGGATTGGCCACAGAAAATACACCAGGTGGCCCATGGCATGGAGTGGGCAGAACCTATTATCAGGTACATTGAGAACGAAGAGCTACCCTAGGACCGCACGGTAGCACGAAAGATTAGGATGCGTGGGGCAAAATATTCCCCCATTGATGGGGTTCTCTACAAGAAGGGATTTTCTCTACCCTATTTGCGTTGTGTCTCCATTAATGAGGCAAATTACATTCTAAAAGACATACATGAAGGCCTCTGTGGAAATCATGCTGGGGGCAGATCACTAGCGCATAAAGCTATCCGACAAGGATACTTTTGGCCTACTATGAGGACAGATGCACTTGAGTTTGTGAAGAAATGTGACAAGTGTCAGAGATTCGCCAGTGTCCCAAAATAACCAGCAGAAAAGTTAACCCCTCTTACAGGGCAGTGGCCTTTTGCCCAATGGGGGACGGACCTCATCGGCCCCTTACCCCAAGGGAAAGGACGAACTAAATACGCAATTGTGGCTATCGATTATTTCACCAAATGGGTAGAAGCTGAGCCATTTGCTCATATTGGAGCGAATGAAGTAAAAAAGTTTTTCTGGAAGACAATAATCTGCAAGTTTGGAGCACCAAGGGTAATTGTGACCGATAATGGGAAGTAGTTTGAAAGTGAGCAGTTCCTCGATTTTTGTAATGAACTTGGGATCAAAGTTCATTTCTCCTCTCCTGCCCATCCCCAAGCCAATGAGCAAGTTGAGGTTACGAATAGGATAATATTGAAGATGATCAAGACACGCCTAGAAAAGGCCAAGGGCTTGTGGTTTTATAGGCCTATCGCACTATCGTAAGAACCCCCACTGGGGAGACCCCTTTTAGGTTAGCTTTTGGAAGTGAAGCTGTGATCCTAATAGAAATAAAGGTTGTTACCTTCAGAACCAAGTATTTTGAACCTCAATAGAACAAGGTGGAACTACGATTAAACCTAGACCTGGTAGAAGAGAAAAGGGAGCAGGCCCAGGTCAAGGTTGCAGCTTACCAGTGGATGATATCCAAGTACTACAATGCCCGGGTCAAGCTAAGGAGGTTCGAGCCAGGAGACTTGGTGCTTCGCGAGGTTACCCCGGCTACTAAGGAAAAAGGGGAAGGAAAGTTAGCTCCCAATTGGGAGAGCCCTTATCGAGTAACCCAGAGAAACAGACCGGGGGCATACTGGTTAGAGTCACTTGGTGAGAGCCAGCTTCCCCACTCGTGGAATGCAGAACATTTGAGGAAATATTACCAGTAGGTACTCATGCCAGGCTGTGTTTTATTTTATTATTTCACTTTTAAAAGTGATAGAATATTTTTAGCTTCAATAAAGCAGACCAGTGTGTAACGGATGTTAATACTCGACTATCGATTATTATTTTCGATAGGTCTTTAATAAAATGGTTATTCGTATTTATTGCACGTGTTTCTACTGAATTTAATAAATCACATAAAGACTAGTAACATATTAAGTCCACTTCTTTATTAAAAGAAATAAGTGACTTTCCCTTACTAAAGGGACGAGCTGGGTGAAGCTCGAAAAATACGTTCCTTCGGAAGAAGGACGGGCTGAGTGAAGCCTGGAAAAGTAAAATGAGTTCTGCATAAGGAAACAACAAGTATGAAACAATACCATGAAAGACAAAAGTAGAGCAACTATTCTCTGGATTAAGAGATATCTGAAAAGTTCTAAAGGAAAAACATACTGAGAAATCAAAAAACCTAATATATATATATATATATATATATATATATATATGTGTGTGTGTGTGTGTGTGTATATATATAACTACTACTATGGAATTTCATCTTCCTCTTCGCTCTCACTTAGAATGTCATACATAGAAAAGTCTATGTCTGGACGATCTTTGCCGACAAGAGCTTTGAACCGGTCAAAACCATCACAGCAAGCCTTGCCTATGAGCACCTTCAATTCATCAAAATTTTTAAAACTCTCCACGGCAGCTAGCTTATCGAGTTCCAGCTTATCAGAGTATTCTTTGGTAAGTTTCACTTTCTCATCTTGAAAGTTTAATTTTGCATTAGTTAAATCATCTTCTTTTATTTTAAGTACAGAAGTAACATCTTCATATTTAGCCTTGAGGGAAGCCATCTCTAGGGAAAGCTTCTCGTATTCTTTGGCGATAACAACAGAGTATGTAGTGCCCTATAAATAAATAAATAGTGGTGAACAGTTAAAAAAAAAAATAAATAAATAAAAAGGAAAGAGATGCACATAATAAGGGTAAAATCTCACCTGGCTGATTAGATGAAGAAATTTATTTGAAAGCTCAAATGCTTGCAGACTCTGCAATCTAGCAGTATCATCTTTTACTATCATTTTATGTAACCTGTCATTCGCGACATTAGTGTCATCGAGAACCGATTCCCCGTGGGAAAAGGCTTGGTTGGTTGATACCGAACCAAAACTTTCGAAACTCGTAGGAACCCCACCAAATCCGCTGAAACCTAGAGGTACAGGAGTAGGACCTGATAACACTCCAGGGCTTGAGGATGTACCATGATTCCCTTCTCCTACCCTTCATAATTTTTTGGAAGCAGGAGTAGAAGGAAGATTACTTGACCAGACTTGGGCTAGGAGCCTTTTACTGAGCTTCTTGCCTACATAAAGAGTAATAAGGGAAATACTTAATGAGATATTAACTAAAATCAGTAAGTTCACATATAAGTACCTTTGTTTTTCTTACCTTTCTCTGAGTGGGTGGAGCTTTCCTTTGAGCTATGAGCTCGTACATACAAATCTAAAGCCTCGTCAGTCATGAGATCGCTAAAGGTCTTCACTGGGTAAGAAGAGGCATTACCAACATACTCGGCTTCTTGAATAGAAAGTGTTGGTTTGTCCTTAAACTCTGGGAAAAAGAATTGTAAGTTGCACGTAAAATAAATAAATAAATAAAATAATAATAATAATAATACTATTCATGAACAGTACCCGAGGCTACTGTTCCCTCGGGTGCAAAAAAAAAAAAAAAAAAAAAAAAAAAAAAAAAAAAAAGAAGAAGAATTTGGAAACTATATACATATAAATTTTACCTGTTGGATCTGAATTATTCCAAACAGTTAGAAATTTCCCGTATATACTGGACATAAAAAAGAAACGACTCTTCCAACCTTTATTATTTTCAGGGGTTGTAACAAGGAGGAATGTCTTCTTTGATCTACACTGGAAGTACCAAAAGTTGTCTTTTTTCTTCTTTGGATAATAAAAATGCAGGAATTGATTTACTGTTAGACGACCATTGCCACACTTTCCCCAAACAATCAAACAGCCTATAATAATTCTCCATGAATTAGGAGCAATTTGAGAAGAAGCCATCTTCAGATAAGAAAGAATTTCTTCTACAAATGGATGAATCGGAAAACGCAAGCCCGCAGCAAAAGTCAACTCGAAAAAGCATACCTCACCCAAACGAATAGAAGAACATCTATCTTCTGGTTTGGGTTTGTGAAGACGAATAGATGAAGAAATGAAATATTTAACTCTACAATTCTGTAAATTCTTATCCTTAATTAAGGATTCTCCTTCACGAGGAGGTTGCTTATAAAAAGCAGTCCTTGGTCTTGAGGAGTAATCCACACCAGATTTATCACCATAGTCAGGATCGAGTTCTTCAACACTTTCAGAGGTTGAGTCCTCGGATTGAGATTCAGTATTCAAGTTATTTTTCTGCACGAACATGATGAGGTATCGGATATCGCGAAAATAGCGAAACCACTTTGGAATTACACCGATAACCCGATAGAGACAACTTGACCCAATTACGTATCTACAACGATCCACAAGAAACTCACAGTTAGGATCCAGTTTAGAGGATTTCAGACAAAAAAAAAAAAAAAAAAGAAGGTAAATAAATAAGTAAATATATTTATTTATTTATAGGAAAATTCTTTTTCAAGTAACAATGAAGTTCTTGTAAAGGAGTTCTACTACAATATGAAAGGGGCCTGTAGTAAAAATGAAACAAATGGAATATAGAAAGTATTTCCTTGGTCCACAACGTACCCGGAAATAGGGGGCAACTGATAGGAAAAAATAACCCTAGCCTATCTTGACTTAACAAAAAAGGTAATTAAATATTGACCGGCCACCAGATTTCTTCAACTCTCAGGCAATAATATCTCGTTATCAAGGATAACCATTTCTACTAGATAAGAATGATGACAAATCGTATTAAGGATAGGATTTATCATGGGGTAAGTTCAAATCTTATCAAGGATAAGATTTCCACGAGATAGGCTCCATGGGCTAAGGACGATAAAATTCCCTTATCAAGAATAAGGGAAGTGACTATAAATACAAAAATGACTCGGGAACAAGGTACACACACAAAAACTCCTACTAAGCAAATTACGATTAAAATTCCCTATCGAGAACCCTTACTAACTTGATCGTCGGAGGGTCAACGGCCGGCACCTCACCGGTGTTTGACTTTGCCATCCTTGTTTTGCAGGAAACGGTGTCGTACTAGACCGCGGCAAATTTTTAACTTCAACAATTATTATTATTATTATTATTATTATTATTATTTTAATATGTTATACCACATTAATGGTATTTTTTTTAATCCGTTATACCACATTAATGGGACATTATTTTTTTTTGTTATTTTTTTAAAAAAATCTGTTATACCACATTCATGGGTTTTTTTATTATTATTTTTTAATCCGCTATACAACATTCATGGGAATTTTTTTATTTTATTTTATTTTATTTTATTTTTTTATCCATTATACCACATTTATGGGAATTTTGTTTTTTGTTATTTTTTTTTTAAAAAAATTCGTTATACCACATTCATGGAATTTTTTTTTTTTTTTTAAAAAAAAAAAATCTGTTATACCACATTCATGGGAATATATTTTTTTAATCAGTTATACCACATTCGTGGGAATATATTTTTTAATCCGTTATACCACATACCATTGAAAAAAAAAAAAAAAAAAAAAAATTCTTTCATATGCATAGTAGTATTTATGGCAACTTAAGACTTTGGGGGTAAATATATTTGACATTTAGGATTTTTTTATTTTTTTTATTTTTTTATCCTTTTTATATAATGTAATAAATGAGGTTATTTCAGTAACTTTGACTCAACAAAAGCTGGTAAATGTGGTCTGGTGATCGAGAGGGTCTTTTTTACAACCTTTCGTGTAGTGTTTTTCACTTTCTTGATTATTCATTGGAGCTTTTTGCACTTTTGCCGAAAGAAAATTGAAAGATGCCCCAAAGAGTGCATTATACAGTTGCACTCCTAATTTGGTCATTCCAAAAATTACACCCTAATTAATTAAATGTCTCTTACCACCATGGGACATTTAAAATTAAATTTAGGACTATTTTTATAAAATCCGCACTATTTTCAAAATTTGATAATAAACCACAACCTATTTGAAAAAACCTCTTATACTTTTAAAAGTGATCACATTGCTTCAATATCCATACCCGAATTGGGCTATGAAATGACAAATTTGACCTTACTATTTAATCTTGAATTTTTTTTGTTATAAAATTACAAAAATATCCTTTCATCTTCTCTCCCCTCTCTCTCTCTAATTCTCTTTATCTAAAACAGATCCAAACCAGACCAAGTGATGGTTCTGTAACATCACAAATATCACGCTCCACATCCACACATGTATCTTCTAACAAAGTAATTAGGTTATGTTTGGTACGGTGGGTTTGAAGGGAGATGATAACATTATTTATGAGGGAAAGGAAGGAAAGGATAATTTTAATCTCTTATCGTGTTTGGTTGATTATTGAATGGAAAAGAAAGGGAAGGATAATAATCATGTTTGGGGAAAGAAAGGGAAGGATAAGAGGGAGAATTATTTTAATAAATTTCCTATTATGCCCTTTTATATTTTAAAATATAAATTTTTATATATATATATATATATAGAGGCCCATGGATCGGCCACCAGAAAATGAAATTTTTTTTTAGGGCAAATCATTTCAGCCTCCATCTCTATTCTCGTTCTTAACTCTGAACTTGCCCTTTCTTTCTCTCTTTCTGTAACTGCAAACTACTACAAGAATCAGAAGTTCGAACCATATATTTTAGTTTATATATTTGTCTGTAAGAATCAAAAGTTCAAAACCCATATCGGCATCAGTTCAGATTGTTCAAAAAATCAAAACCCAATTTCAGATTGTTCAAAAAATCAAAACCCATATCGATCTTTCAGTTTCCATCGCCCGTTGTTCCAATTCGGGTTTGCCGTTCGCAAGCTTCAGCCAGTGACCCTCTTTCTTTCAACTTTCAAGCTTGCCCCCCTCTCTCTCTACAACTGCTAAATCAACTAATCAAGGTCTGTAATTCTTGTTTTGCAAACTAAATTCACATGTAATCAAGGGCAAAATTGGCATCAGAAATCACACACCAAGCCTCTCCTTCCCTTTCCCTTCATTTCTTCCCCTTTTTGGGAGGTTAAGAAATTTACTGTTGAAGCCTTGTGTTAACCCTCCAAGTCCTTCCCTTTCTTTCCAACAATTTTTGCCAAACACAAATTTTTAATTCCCTTCAATCACCTTCCCTTCCCTTTCCTCCCTTTTCCATTTCACCAAACTGACCCTAAACGTACATACATACTATCAGTATATGTGTGTGTGTGTGTGTGTGCGCGTGAATTAGAAGAGGGACTAATAGACAAAGGAGATGGAGAGTTCGATAGAGAGGAGGCGGGTGTGGCGCCGTGGTAGCAGAGTTGCCATTGGGGTAGCGGGAAAGGATAATGTCACCGTAGCTAGCTACATATGAATCTGATGGTGGAGATGGAGGATGGTTTGAGGGTGTTAAGGGAAGGAGTGACCATATTGATTGATTTGGGTTTGGTGTTGCGATTGGTGAGAAATTATGGTTAAGTCTTTAAAGATTGCTGGTGCGAGCATGGCGACCAAGGTCACTGTGTAGATTATAGAGGCCATGAATGGCAGCGATGCCTATTATAGGGCGGTCGCCAGCAACAAGTTCAAAAAGTTCATTTCCTTGCTTGATCGGACCAAAACTGGTCACGCCCGTTTCCAAAGAGGTCATGTTTCTTCCTCCTCCTCGATAACGACACAAAGCCCTAGAATCTGAGCCGTTCGTTCAAGCGACGGTCAATCATCACACGATAGAGGATAAACAGGGTTCGATTTCTAGGGTTTATTGTCCCATTCCAATTCAGCGTTTTCCTCCTCTGCCTCACAATTAACTATCACCAGTTGGTCAAAAATGAATCCACCACAACTCTTGTCTCCTTTATTTTTATCATGCTATTAGAGAGTTTCAGAGGAAGGGAGAGAGTTTCAGAGGGGTGAAGAAGAAAAGGGTAGTTTTGTGATTTAAAAAAAATTATTTTCAGTTTTTAATTTAACATTAAATAATAACAAGGTCAAATTTGTCATTTCATAATCCGATTGACGGGTCAATGTGATCACTTTTAAAAGTGCAGGGCTTTTTTTAAAAAATAAATTGTGGGTTTATAATCAAAATTTGAAAGTAGTGAGATTTTTATGAAATTAGTCTTTAAATTTGTAAGACAAAAGTATCCGTTTAATTATTTCTTCTCTCTCCTCACTTGGATGACGCGCGCGCGTGTTCGTTTCTTTTTTTTTTCTTCTTTTTTTTTCTCCCCTCACACTGTGTGTACGTGTGTGTTCTTTTCTTTTTTTTACCTCACACTGTACACCTACCTGTATATATAGATTGAATATCTATATATACAAACAACATCTTTGTCTATATATATATATATATATATATATATACACAAACAACAACTTTCTTTGATATTGATTAGCAAAGATTAGATACACAATCCGTGTATAGCTGAAAGACAATTAAAAAAAGAAATAAAAGAATTCATTAAAAAAAAAATTAGAAAGAAAATAATCATGAATGTTATTGATATATATGTACACATGTTTGTATATGCATACGGATCAATTTAGAAAAGAAGAAACAATTATAAAGATATTTGTTTTTTTTTATAAATTTATATTTTAAATGCCTCGTAATGATAAGAGATATTTAATTAACTAACGTGAAATTCAATTTTAAAAGTACAACTGCAAGAACACTCAACATGCGTGAGTGCAATTAACACTCCTTCATGTCATGTTTCTTAGACGACAAAATCCACCTTAAAAAGATCATCAACTTTATTGATTGGCATTTGATTAACTACTTAACCAATGATTTGGGCCATAAGCATATGCCAGATGATTATGTGATTACTTTGTGAAACAAATCAATCTGTTTGAATGAATTTAGACAGAAAAATTGAAAATTGTGGGGTTATAAACAATTCAGAGTCATGCGATCATTTAACAAAATATCACGTTGGAAACAACACAACTCCATGTATTGGAGGGGAAAACTGTGGGCCAAACCAATCTCTCTCTCTCTCTCCATGTAGTATATAATGCATGCGCGCGTGTACATGCATATATATATATATATATATATATATATATGGGTAAATTACTATTTTTTTATTTTTTATTTTTTGACCATAGGCAAAGTACACACTGTTAGAGTGTTAATTATCAAACCAAAAGACTTTATTATGTTTTTATTAATTTTTTCAATCTTATAAACAATATACTACCATACCTATTTTTTTATATATACATATAAAATCCTAATCAAATTGTTAAAAAAAACCTAATCAAATGTCATTAACAAAAAAAAATAGTAAAAATTGTTTTTATAGAATTTATAATATAAATTTGATATGAAAATCAATATTTTGCATTTCAAAGGCATTTTATGGTTATTTTTGTCACTTCAAATCAAAATATTAAGATATTTTACTTACATGTAATTTGTCCAAATTTCAAAAAAAGTCGGTATAATTTATCTTATATGTATGTATGTGTGTGAAAATTACGCGTGTTAAGCCAAGAAAGCAGTATAGAAGTATAGAAGTATAAAGCCAAGCTAGAAAAGGCATACAAATCTTGAAGTAAAGCAAATAAATAAAGAACTTGCTCCAAATTTGTGGAAAAAATAGAGTTCAACACTTAATAAACGGAACCACAATGGGAGAAAGCAGTAAACTGGAGAGACTGAAAGGTATGGCCGTCAGTATGGCAACCGCTCTAAAGTTACAACCACAAGGCGCTCCGACACACAAAACCCCGCACAAGATCCAATCAAGGAGAAAATGATCAAATCTAAGCGGGGAAAAACCCAAAACCGGCCTATATCAGAGATCTAGCTGGAGAAAAGCAACAAATCTATCCATGTGAATCGAAAACAAAACAAACAAGAGCAAATCTAGTCGAACAAAACCGAAAACGGCGTAAAAAAACACTCACGAGTCCACTTATTTGAACACGCCGCAAATCTAGCCGAACAAAAACAAAAAAGGCATCAAAAAACACTCACAGAGCTCACTTATTCGAACACGTCAAATTATTGCAACTGTAAACTTGAACGGCAGATAGCAGCTCCCCACTACCATGAAAGGGAGCACAGAAGGAAGATGAGGAGGGCTGGTTTAGAGAGAGAAAGGTAGAGAGGGGTGGGAGCGTTTCTGTCGGCTGGTCTTTTTTCATTCGCGTTTTACACATTGAATGAACCCTATCTGAAAGATTGTGAAAGCCTTATAAATTTAAGCCGCTAATACATCCTATGCTACAGTTTACACTGCCACCGGCCCACCACAACCACTGCAATGTCACTCATAATGTCATGGATCCATCACTATGCAGGCTTTGTTCTCCATACAACATTTAATTACTACTAGTTTACTACTTCAATGACACTGACATTCTCAATATTACAATTTGTTTTCACAACTTTATGGTAGATTTTCACTAAAAAAATAGTATTCTTCTCTCCACGTGGGTTCAAGAAGTCTGATATCCACAAACTTTGACTTGTTTGGAAACACAGTTATGTTTGAAAATAAATAAATAAAAATTGTATAAAAATTCTGTTTAGTTTAATTTTAAATTTTTTTTTTTTTTGAAAAATTGGTTATAAAAATATATATTTTGTATCTTTTCTAAAATAGTTTCTTAAGTTCTTCAGAACTATTTTCTGATGACAAAAATAGTTTGGCACCAAATAAGGATAATAACTTTTTTTTGAAATAAATTCAATCATCATGTCTGATTTTTTTATTTATCAATTTTTTAATTTTGCAATTAGTTATTATTTGTGCATTTGTGGTTGGACCACAGTAGGAATGACCTTAGATGAGTTTATAATGTCTAATATGTACTTTAAATTAAAATCTCACCCATTTTCATATGATTATAATATAAAAAATGATTTAAAATATAAAATCAAACAATAAGCGCATCATTAATATTTTTGACTTTATGATAAAATCAATCTCTAATCACATATAATTAATCACGGCGTAATCAAGTCTTGTCCCATTTATAATGTCTAATGTGTAGTTTAAATTAAAATCTCACCCATTTTCATATGATTATAATATAAAAAATGATTTAAAATATAAAATCGAACAATAAGTGCGTCATTAATATTTTTTGACTTTATGATAAAACCAATCTCTAATCACATATAATTAATCACGGCATAATCAACTCTTGTCCCATTTATAATGTCTAATATGTAGTTTAAATTAAAATCTCACCCATTTTTATGTGATTATAATATGAAAAATGATTTAAAATCTAAAATCGAACAATAAGTGCTGTCATTAATATTTCTGACTTTATGATAAAATCAATCTCTAATCACATATAATTAATCACGGCATAATCAAATGGAAAAATAATGAAATTTAATGTGAATCTAATTTGTGGAGTCACCTTATATGCTAGTCAAAATGAAATTTAATTTGTTTATTTTATTTTGGTAAGTTGGTCGCAAAGCAATTACACATTAAATATATATATATATATAGATTTGAAAACTCCCACCGACACTAACTAAATAATGTTGGCTAGGTTAAATTAAGAAAGAACAATATAATTGGCAAGTGACAACCACTCGTCATCATGTGGGGAAGAGCTGCAAAACGTACCAAACGCGCATTTAGTTTGTTCACATGCTACTTTCTAAGAGATGTATAATTTATGTCAATTTGGAATGTCCTCTTCAATATGCCAACCACAACGAGGTGTTAATTTCATAAGCTTATTTATTCATAAGCTTTATATTTTATTCTCTCAAATTGTTTTGAACAACTCATTAATGAGAGGACATTCTTATTGATGGCTGAATCATAACTGCACAAATATGTAATTACAAAATTTAGAAAGTAATAGATAAGAAAATTAGAGAGGGTAATTGAATTTATTTCAAATATATATATATATTATCCTTATTTAGCAGGAAAATGACTGAATTTATTTTTTAAAAAAATTATTATCCTTATTTATCACTTTCTCCATTAACAAATGTCTATCAAATTAATAGATAAATATTAATTATCAAGAACACAATCTTTTATATATAAAAGAGGGATGCACAGTCTAATTATATATAGGATATGCAATCCCAAGTATCTCAAGAGTCTTTAAATAGATGCAATGTGATGTATATATAAAATAGATCACCAATGGTCTACAACTAATAGATCTGATTATATTAATAAGTAGCTAGATAGACATGTGAAGTAGTAGGTTTTTATTTTTCTCGATAAATACTTCATTCTCTCTTTCTTTTTCTTCTGTTTTTGTCCATCCAAATAAGACCTTAATGATCTATGACATTCTCATTCAAATTATTGAATTTACAATTCATTTCAAACCTCCATTTATTTTAAAGTAACAAAAATCAAATGAAACAACAAATGAATAAATTATTCATTACAATTATTACACCGGTGAAATGAACATACAATATATATCTACTTTGATGGAAAGCAATAAGTAATTTTCCCAATGAGTACCATTGTTATTGTATTTGTATCAAAGCCTATGGAATTTGAATCAATGTATTTAGAATCACTAAAGGTCAATACTTCAGTCCAACTCACAATTATGACTCAACATCAAGCTAAAAAACCTCTTTACATTCAATCATTCAATAAATGAATAGCTAAGTGAGGAGTCAACGTCGACATGCACAACAGGAATGGGACCAGTAATCTCCTTCCTATCATCATCAACTCAACCATGTTTATAAGGGTAATGACAAGGAAATCGAAAAAGAATTATCGACCTAATTGATCATTCTTATAATTTTATCACGTGTTAAATAATTATTTTTAAAAATTATTTAAATGAATGAGATAGACAAAAACACGATACTTATTCATCTTCCTATCATTATTCAGTATAAAAAAGTGAAGGCCAAGATACCCATTTTTATACCCAAAAAAAAAAAAAAAAGTTACTGCACTAAAAAAATTCCTGTCAGAAAGAGGAGCATTTTCACACTATAATTTTCCTTTCTTTTCTTAGAAACCAAGCAACATGAAAGATATCATAAGAATTAAATCGCCTAGCGTGACAAATATATTTCCTCAAACAAATAGCATTAGATACATTGAAATGTCACCGAAATATTTCTTTAATATGGAAATGAAAATATAAAATGGAACTTAATTGTTGTTCATGAATCAAATTTGATGCAATCCTTCCCTACCATATCACAATTATTACTACTATATATCTGAAATATATATATATATATATATGCAATCACTTTCTATATCCATCACCCATAAATCTTCCTTCATTTACAAGCACAGAAAATGAGCAAAAAAACAGAAAAATAAAATAAAATAAAATATTCCTCACAACAAATTGAATAAAGAAACTAAATTCAAAACAAAATAAAAATGGAAAATAAAACTTTCTTGAACTTTCTTCATATCGTCCATTTCCAGATCTTGATCCGGGGATAAACCTTACACTTCGCGTCCGACGTCGTCGCCGTCGTCGACGTCTTTCCGGTCGGCACGGCAGCTTTAATACCCTTGCACGAAACCCTAATCGCCACTTTCGTCGTCTTCAACCCCCCGATCTTCACTTTCACCTTCGTGTCCAGCTGGATTTTCAAATCTAATCCATTCTTGTTCTTCAGATCTGACTTCAATGTACTAATTGAGGTACTATCCATGCTCTGAGCACTGCTTGTGATCGTTGATCTCAGAGTCGTTGTGTTCTTCGTGCCGTGAACGAACGCGGGAATTGATCCGTCGCCGACGTTGATTCCGTCGGCGGTGACTTTGATTTTCATGGGGTCGTAGAAGAAGACGAGCTTTTTGTTAGGGTTTTGGGCGGTGACGGTGAGGTTGAACTTGGAGTTGAGCTGCGAAGACGAAGTGAAGTTGAATTGGGAGATTCGGAGGGAGGAGACGGAGAAGGAGGGGCGGTGGGGGCGGTAGAGGACCCAGAGGACGGCGCCGGCGACGGTGGCGAGGACGATGAGGGTAATGAAAAAGAGGGTGATGCAGAGGCAGAAGGAGCAGCAGCAGCTACGGCCGCGGCGGCGGCTGTGGTGGGGCTGCGGGCGGTAGGCAGGGCGGGTGGTGTTGTATAGCTGAGCTTTGTTGGCGGGAAACGACGGGTTGCCGCCGTGTGCTGCGGCGGTGCCGTTGGTGGCGGGTTTGGAAGGGTAGACTCTGTCTGTCATGTTTAATTCTCTTGGAAATTGTGTAGGATTTAGGGTTTCTTAGACTGATTTTTATTTATGAAAGTTGGTGTGTGTGTGTCTGTGTGTGAGAGACTCGTAAAGAGAGGGAATGGAAGGTGGAATGGCAAGAGGAGGAAGACAGAGATACTTTAATATAAATATTGGTGCAAGTTACCAAAATAATCTTAACACGCTCGTTATTAGCGCGTAATTTTTAAGAGAAAATTAATAATATTTTTGTTTTATTACCGCGTATTTTGAAGATAAATTTAATAATATTTTTGTTACGTTAACAGTCTAACTACTCATTCTTGTTTGTTTGTTTTTTTTTTTTTTACTGACTATTCCATTCTTATTCTTGTTAATTAAAGGTGATTTTTTATAATACTTGACATCTGTATTCATCTAATTTTTGTTAATTAGGGGCGTGTTCAAGTATTTTTTTTTAAAATTTTTGTCATTTTAACTTGCAACTAATGGAACCTTCACAATTTTGGCATTGTTGGCACCAAAACTTGGCAGCCATTTCAGCGATGACGTGGACCAATGAAAAGCTGATAAGTATTTTTAACATGGCGTCAAGGGAATCAGCCAGTTAAGAAATATCAGGAGCAAGTATTGGAGAAAGTTACTCAGCCACTTCATTAACAAGGCAGTTGCTAAAATATAGCAACAAACATTTGACTTTATTCAAGTTGGGTTATCAACAGGAAAGGAAAGACTAAAGTTTTAAGGAAATCAGACAACTGAATTCCTATTTTATAGGAATTCTAGTTGGATGGAACAAGGAAAAAATACAAAAGGCAGCCGCGTCATGAATATAAAAGCGATAAATGGCTTTTGGGCAATTTAAGGGAAGAAATGGTGACCAAGTATAAGGAAAGAAGTTGCTAAAAATTAGCAACTTTCCAGCAACTTTTCAGCAACAATTCGACAACTTGCATTTGACTAAATCAAGGGGAGTTTTCAACAAGGAGTTTCTATTGAAGCAAGAAGAAAAGAGACGCAAAAGACTACTGGAACGGGTTTAGTTTGAGTAATAAAGTGAAGAAAATCAAGGAGCAAAGAGATTTTCTAGCAATTAATTAGGAAAATAAGTTGAGATAGAACTTCTATAAATAGAAGTATTGTATTCCATTTTCAATTCGTCCAGCACCACCACAAAACATGCATTTCAACTAAAAATGTTTTCAATTGACTCTACGTCATTTTTTCCTATCAGTTTCTTTATTTCAATTTAATGGCAATTGATTAGATCATTGTCAACTATTTCAATTCAGCCATTTACTTTCTTTCAATTTCAATTATGCCAATTTAAATTACGCAATTTTAGTTAGGCTTTTAATTCAATGGCAATTGATTAAATTCTTGCCATTGAATCGTAGTGACAATTGATTAAATTCTTGTCATTACTTGGCTGATGGCAATTGATTAAATTCTTGCTATCACGTTTCAGTGGTGATCGATTAAATTCTTTCCATTGTGTTTGGCTGATGGCGATTGATTAAGTTCTCGCCATCACGTTCGGCCGGCGATCGATTAAGTTCTTGCCGCCTGTCTTCACTCGGCCATTCCATCCATTCAAACATTCATCAGCCGTTGCATTTCTTTAGACACTCTAAAAAGTCCTTGCTACAAACAAGGCATAAAAGAACCTTGCTGGGAGTTCTTACTAGTCTCTCTCCCACACAATCGCCTGAGAGTCAGCCATCGAAAAAAGGGATAGGCTGGTGTTCAATTACATATTTTGGGTATTTTGTACAAATACTCTGGCACGCCCGCGAAGAGTCCATCGACCGGCGTAGGGAACAAAAACCGCGCGAACACGTTTTGGCACGCCCGGTGGGACCACTACTAGAGTGTTATAAAAGAGGCAAATATGCCGCGGCTCACAAAAAATTCTAAGGCCGTGGCTACTGATGAAGATTTGGAGGAAGGCGATCAGCCAGTACAGGCTGAGAACTCTGCAGCAGGTCCTACTGATAAGTTAGCCGTACTTCAGGCACAGGTTAGCTCCTTGGTAGATGCAATGGGAAGGATGGGAGCACGCTACAACGACTTGCATGAAAATATGTCCCAACTCTCAGCCTTTATTTTGAACAAGCCGACTCAAGCTAGCAGCTCCAACAATCAGGAATCGGCTTCTCAGCCGAATCTATCCCAAGCTGCTCGGCCAGAGAGGGCCATTGAAACATCACAGCCATGGCCGCCAATAGTGACACTCCAACCAGTTGCAACATCAAGTCAGCCGGTTCATACGCTACTCACCTGGGCAGAAAGCTATCCTCAGCCTACGTTGGCAGGTTCTAATCAGCCACCAGTAGTAGGTTCGCAGCCACAGGTAATTCTACCAAACCCTCCTCGGATGCCTTTGAACTCGGGGGGCAATCAGATCAGGTGGAGGCCACCGAACCCACTGTATACTCATGTGCCGCCACAGGTAGGGCTCGGGGGGCAGAATATGGCTAATCAGCCACATGATTGGCCGAATTGCTATCAACCAGCGGCTAATCAGCCGCCAATTTTTAATCAGGTACCACCAATATTAAATCAGCAACCTCAAGTCATGTTAGATAGAAGACAATTAGCTGATTTACTCACAGAAGAATATGGCCTGGAACTTAGAGGTGCCGGCCGACCAATTTATAGAACTCCTTATCCAGAAGTGGTAGACCAAGTTGAGTTCCCTAGAGGATATAAAGTCCCTGACTTTGTAACCTTTAGTGGAGAGGGGAATCAATCGACCGTGGAACACATTGGCCGATTCACGGTTCAATGTGGAGAGGCCAGTGTTAGCCCGTGGTTGAAATTGAGACTTTTTCCTAACTCTTTGACAGGGGCAGCTTTTTCATGGTATATTCGTCTACCTCCTAACTCTGTTTTTAATTGGCCACAGATGGAGGAATTATTCCACAATCAGTTCTACCGTACGGAGACAGAACCTACTCTGGCCGATTTATCCAGGCTAAGTCAATTGCCTAGTGAATCGGTCGAGACATTTATTGCAAGATTCAGGAGAGCAAGATTAAGATGTCGTGTACCTCTTCCAGAACAGGAGTACATTCGTTTGGCTTTGAACGGCCTTGATTTTGAACTTCGGAAGAGGTTTGAAGGAGTTCCATTTCGTGACATGTATGACCTGGCCGAGAAAGCTACCAGGTATGAGTTGGTTCTTAAAGAGGAGAAAGAACGAAAAAATTCCTCTAAAGGTACGTACTATAGGGACCCCAACTATGAAGTTTATTCAACTGATGTGGTTGAAGAGGAAGATTTTGAAGCTAATTTAGCCGAAGTCATTCTAAATAAACCTTATGTATGTGACGCTTTAACAAAACCAAATGTATCCACCAGTGGTACTCAGCCATCGACTTCATCGGCCAGGAAGGGTACGGCTGATACTAGTAAGGTTTATACGTTTGATCTGGCCAAAACAGAACAAATTTTTGATCATTTGTTGGCCGACAAACAAATCGTTTTGCCAAAAGGACACAATATACCATCGACCAATGATTTAAAAGGAAGAGAGTTCTGTAAATTTCATAATTCATGGAATCATACTACTAACAATTGTTATGTATTTAGAAATGTATTGCAGAAATCTATCGATGAAGGTGTATTGAAATTCCTTGAAAAGAAGCCAGATGTAATGGGGGTTGATGGCGATCCATTTCCTAATATTGTCAGTACCAATGTAATCAGCCTGGCAACTGAAAAAGCCGCTGATAATGGTAGACAGGAAAGATTACCAAAAGTTCTTGGTAGTTCATCGGCCAGTAATGATGAGCAGAAAGTTAAGGACTTGGAAATTCAGTTAAGAGAAGCTCAAATTGCCCTCATCAACCATGGTTGTTGTCCAAATTGCAAAGGCCGAAGGAATGACTCAAACAAGAGGGGCTATTTCCAATCAACCAGAAGCGCAGTGTCCATGAAAGGTTAGGCCATCAGCCTAGACAGAATCACGAAGAAATCAATCGATCAATATTTAGAGAAAATGGGCCGAGGGCAGTGAGAATCATTCGGTCATCGGTGGCCGATAGAGTCCTGCCAGAACAACATTTTTATCTTAGTTTCAAAAGGAAACCAACAATTCAGTCAGAAATATGGGTTCAAAAAGGAGAAGAATCTAGCCGTGTAAGAACGGTTAGACCTCCTTTGGTTGACCATGGCAGATGGACTCGAGTAAGTCACCCAAAGTTTCCTAAGCAGCCTCCTACACGTACCCAAAAAAGGAGGATGCAAAGGAAAAATGCAGAACTCAAAAGGAAAGAAGACAAGATCGACCATGATCAACTAGAAAGGAAAAATGAACCAGTGGTGGCTGAAGACATGGAGGTCGCTACATCCTTTGAGAATAAGGCATGCTTTTATGAAGAAAAAGATGATCAGCCAGACCAGGATCCAAAGCATGCGGCCAAGTACAGAATTCGTTTTGGTTCTCTCCCGGATGAGGTAAATTGTAACATGGTATTTGTTTTGCCTTCTGTGTTTGAAGCAAGGATAGAACCAATGATGAACAGGGATGTTGAGTCAGCCAAGCAGGAAGAAAAGGCTGAATCTTCAGAAATTAAGAACGATTCGACAAGTTCATCGGCCGGGATAGGATTGATCTCTCAGGATCAGCCATCTGAGGCCGATAAAATTATTTTTGAAAAACCACCTTTGTCCATGACACAACAGTTGAGGCCGTTGTATGTTAAAGTATGGGTTGAGGGTCAGCCAATCAATAGGGTTTTGGTTGACAATGGTTCGGTGGTGAATGTCATTCCATCAACTACTTTGAAGAAATTGGGTAAAACCATGGATGATGTAGTTCCAACCGACGTGGCCATCAGTGGTTTTAATGGAGGATCTAGTAACACCAAAGGTATTCTACCTTTGGAAATTACTATTGGCGGTAAGACATCCTTTACGGCTTTCTTTATCATTGATTCAACCGCGGCCTATAATCTCCTTTTAGGCCGAGATTGGATTCATCCTAACATATGCATCCCATCAACCTTGCATCAAATGTTGATTTTTTGGGACGGAAATGAGGTAAAAATTGTTGAGGCCGATAACAAACCCTTTATAGCTAGGGTGTATTCGGCTGAGGCTGCACTTTATGATGAAATTGTTGTACCTATCAAATTTGTTGGCATTAACAGGATGGGACGACCAGCAGCGGCAACAATGAAGAAGAATTTAATTAATGCTGATATTAAAGAATTATTGTCAGAAGCAGCTCGGCCGAAAATTGATATTTTCAGGTCGACCATCAAGGACATTGAAGATGTTACTGATGGATCACAAAACCAATGAAGAAAAGAAGCGGCAAGCTTTCAGGGCCGCTTGCATCAGACTGAAAGCATATCTGGCTGAGAAGAGACTGGCCAGAGAAGAACAACTATATGAAGAGGTATCGGCCAGCACGGCCGATATAATTGAAGAAGGTTTCGAAAAGCTGGATGCAATCCAACTTGAAGATTTGGAGTCAGCCCCTTCCAGGATGGAAGATAATAAAGTAGAGGTGCAAGATCCTTTATTGGAAATAAATGTTGGTACTAAAAAAGATAATCGGCCATTATTTGTTAGTGCTTTGCTTGAGCCTAAATTCCAGGCCGATTTGATTAAATTATTAAATGAATATAAGGATTGCTTTGCTTGGAGTTATGAAGAGATGCCTGGCCTGTCTAGAAAATTGGTAGAACATAGATTACCGATCAAGAAAGATTTTCAGCCATATAAACAACCCCCAAGAAGGATGTCTTCGGAAGTAATGCTCAAAATTAAAGAAGAAATTGAAAGACTTCTTAAGGCAGGATTTATTCGAACAGTTAGGTATGTTGAATGGTTGTCTAATGTTGTTCCTGTAATGAAAAAGAATGGCAAACTTAGAGTTTGTGTGGATTTTCGCAATTTAAATAATGCCACTCCAAAAGATGAATATCCAATGCCTGTGGCCGATCAACTTATTGATTCGGCCGCTAAGCATGAAATATTGTCTTTTATGGACGGCCATTCAGGTTATAATCAAATCTATTTAGCCGAGGAAGATGTTCATAAAACGGCTTTTAGATGTCCTGGGTCAATTGGTACTTTTGAGTGGATTGTGATGCCATTTGGCCTAAAAAATGCCGGGGCTACTTATCAAAGGGCAATGAATTCTATCTTTCATGATATGATTGGCCGATTCATGGAAATTTATATAGATGATGTAGTTGTGAAATCATCGGCCAAGAGACAGCATTTGGAACACTTGAAAAGGGCCTTTGAAAGGATGAGGATTCACAAATTGAAAATGAACCCATTGAAGTGCGCATTTGGAGTTTCAGCCGGGAATTTCTTGGGGTTCTTGGTACATAAACGAGGTATTGAAGTTGATCAGAACAAAGTCAAAGCTATTATAAATGCTAGGGCCCCAGCCAACAAAAAACAAGTGCAAAGGTTCCTCGGCCAGGTAGGTTTTCTTAGAAGATTTATTTCTAACCATGCTGGCCGAGTGCATGTCTTTTCGACTTTAGTGAAATTAAAGTCACATGAGAAATTTCATTGGGACGAGTCCCATCAGAAGGCCTTTGAAAAAATAAAAGAGTATTTGGCAAACCCCCCGGTTGTAATGCCTCCAAGAAAGAAGTGGCCGTTAAAGCTTTATTTATCGGCCGCAGAAGAATCAATTGGTAGTATGCTCGCACAAGACAATGAACATGGAAAGGAGCAGGCTGTCTACTACCTGAGTAGAATACTGACTGATGTAGAATGCAGATATTCCTCAATTGAGAAGCTTTGTTTATCTTTGTACTATTCGGCCATGAAGTTGAGAGTATACATGCGGCCTGTTGATGTTTACATTCTTTGTCAGACTAACGTGATCAAGTATATGCTATCAAGGCCATTGATCACTGCCCGAATAGGTAAGTGGGCTTTGGCTTTGATGGAATTCAATTTTATCTACGTCTCACAAAAATCAGTAAAAGGAAGGGTTCTGGCTGATTTTTTGGCCGATCATCCTTCAACTGATATTGATCCATGGGTTTATGATGAATTTGAGTCATCAGCTATATTCTTGACTCCTTGGATCTTGATGTTTGATGGATCAAGCACGACTGATGGAGCAGGAGCAGGTATTGTTATTATTTCGCCAGCTGGCAGAAAGGCTTCATTCTCTTTCTTTTTAGATTTTAAATGTTCAAATAACCAGGCCGAATATGAAGCGCTTATAATCGGCCTAGAGATTTTAATTGAAATGGCTGTTAGAGATGTAAAGATTTTGGGAGATTCAAACTTAGTCCTTAGCCAAATTTCTGAAGATTTTAAGTGCCTAAGTTGGCAATTAAGGCCGTTTCATTCTCTGGCCACTTCATTAATTAATCAATTTGATAATGTTCAACTTAAGTTCTGGCCAAGACGGCAGAATAAGGAGGCCAACAGCATGGCCCAAGCAGCCTCTGGAATAAGAGTACCAGCCGGAATAGAAGATCAGTTGATAAAGATAACACGAAGATCTTTGCCATCGGCCGAATTGAGAAATACTATGTTGTTTGATACTTGGACAATTGATGTAGAAGATTTGGCCGACGATGACTGGAGGTTACCATTTATAATGTTTCTTCGAAATCCAAACATCAAGGCTGATAGAAGTATTAAAAGAAAAGCGA
This sequence comes from Cornus florida, assembly GCF_030987335.1. Taxonomy (NCBI): domain Eukaryota; kingdom Viridiplantae; phylum Streptophyta; class Magnoliopsida; order Cornales; family Cornaceae; genus Cornus; species Cornus florida. The sequence continues at coordinate 70,898,135 of NW_026775581.1, read as the reverse complement.
TCAACTTTGTGCTTCTAGATGGGGATCTATACAGAAAAGGGTTAGAAGATGGGCTCCTACTACAATGCATAAGCAAGGAAGAATCACTTCAGGTTATGGCCGAGATACATAAGGGCAGCTGTGGGGCTCACCAAGCTGGGATTAAAATGAGATGGCTGATTCGCAGGTATGGATATTATTGGCCGAGGATGAGGAAAGATTGCATAGATTACTCAAAAGGTTGTCAAGCTTGTCAAAGACACGGGCCGATTCAAAATGTACCAGCAAAAGAATTACAGCCAATAATCAAACTTTAGCCATTCAGAGGTTGGGGCCTTGACCTTATTGGTAAAATTAATCCACCATCAAGCGAAGGCCATCACTGGGTGATTATTGCCACAGATTATTTTACTAAATGGATTGAGGCCAAGGCTTGCAAAGCGGAAAATCAGCCACCAGTGGTAAAACAATCACAGCAAGGTTGGTTGATTTACAATCAGCCACCTGCGGTAAATCAACCGGAAGTGATACATCTGCTAAAATCTTTTAACCTGGGAGGCAATCAGGTATGGTGGAGAGCTTCGAATCCACTTTATGCTCAGGAATTACCACAGCCAGGACTTGAAGGGAAATATTTAGCTAATCAGCCATAAGATTGGTCAAATTATAATCAGCCACTAGCGGAAAATCAGCCGCTAATGGTAAATTAATCGCAACAAGAATGGCCAAAATATCAGCCTGTTGCTTCCATACCACAACCTTCGATATTCGGGGGGCAGCCGATGGCTAATCAGCCACAAAGCTGGCAGAATTATAATTAGCCACTAGCTAAAATCAACCGCCAGTGGCATATCAGCCAAAACCTTTGGTACTTGGGGGGCAGTCGATGGCCAATCAGCCACAAATGGTAAATAAGCCGCTAGTGGTCGTTGATCATCCTAATCAGCCAATAATAGTCGATAATGTTTAGGTGGCCAATATTATTAAGCAAGAATATGGTAATAACCTTAGGGGAATAAGCCGACCAATGTACAAAAAGCCAAAACTAGCCACATCCGGCACTCGAACATTTACTGTATCGGCCAAAAATGGAGCTAATGATAAAGTCATAGGGGTCAACAATGATCTTTTCATAGCAGGTAGTAATGTGATTGGCCAGGCTCCCAAGGAAAAGTTTGATGAAGGGAATCAGCCTAAGGTTGCTGAGAGCAAACCGTCAGCCACTCCAAGTGTTAAAGCGGTGGAAGAATTAGAAGAATAATTGAAGGAAACACAATCTGCTCTAATTCAACATAGTTGTTGCCTTCAGCGGAAGGTTATTAACCGAGGTAAAATTCAAAATTTTCATAAAATAAAAGTCCAAACTCGATTTTTCTAACAGAAATGTTCAAGAGAGATTCACTTCTCAACGAAGTAAAAGAATTTCAGGATCAAATCGGCCAGATTACCAGAATGCTTGGCCGATAGTGGTATATAATCCTCAGCCAGAACCATCATTGACTGAGAGAATTCTTTTAGCTCGTCATCCTCAACCGAATTTCAAGAAAAGAAAGCGGGGATGGAAACTAAAAAGGGTTAAGTGGAGAAGAAATTCGCGGAAGAAAGTTTAAAAATTCAAGAGGATCAGCCATTAGAAAAGCTCTATACTGGCAGAATGTTGTTCTTTTAATGGAGAAGCCAGTTAGATCGGCCCAAATAATATTACATAACAACTTGATCCCGGCCGATCATGATCATACCTTACTAGTAGAGTTGGGAAACTTCAATGGTGAGGTCTATCATGTATTTATAAATGGCCAATGTTTTGAGAGGTATCAGCCAGCTTTGTGGGAATAATAGAAGAACCAGGATCGGTTAGCCCTGGCTCTGGCCGACGCAAAATAAAGACCAACATAGAGGTGGTTCGGAAGAAATAAAGTCTAGAAGCTCGCTAGCTGCCAGTTTCTTTCATGTTATAAAAATTCCAAAAATCTAATCGGCCTGAGTGGCCGATAAGACATTTGAAATTTGGGGGGCATTTGTTGGCACCAAAACTTGGCAGCCATCTCAGCGATGACGTGGACCAATGAAAAGCTGATAAGTATTTTTAACATGGCGTCAAGGGAATCAGCCAGTTAAGAAATATCAGGAGCAAGTATTGGAGAAAGTTACTCAGCCACTTCATTAACAAGGCAGTTGCTAAAATATAGCAACAAACATTTGACTTTATTCAAGTTGGGTTATCAACAGGAAAGGAAAGACTAAAGTTTTAAGGAAATCAGACAACTGAATTCATATTTTATAGGAATTCTAGTTGGATGGAACAAGGAAAAAATACAAAAGGCAGCCGCGTCATGAATATAAAAGCGATAAATGGCTTTTGGGCAATTTAAGGGAAGAAATGGTAACCAAGTATAAGGAAAGAAGTTGCTAAAAATTAGCAACTTTCCAGTAACTTCTTTAGCAACTTTTCAGCAACAATTCGACAACTTGCATTTGACTAAATCAAGGTGAGTTTTCAACAAGGAGTTTCTATTGAAGCAAGAAGAGAAGAGACGCAAAAGACTACTGGAACGTGGTTTAGTTTGAATAATAAAGTGAAGAAAATCAAGGAGCAAAGAGATTTTCTAGCAATTAATTAGGAAAATAAGTTGAGATAGAACTTTTATAAATAGAAGTATTGTATTCCATTTCCAATTCGTCCAGCACCACCACAAAACATGCATTTCAACTAAAAATGTTTTCAATTGACTCTACGTCATTTTTTCCTATTAGTTTCTTTATTTTAATTTAATGGCAATTGATTAGATCATTGTCAACTATTTCAATTCAGCCATTTACTTTCTTTCAATTTCAATTATGCCAATTTAAATTACGCAATTTTAGTTAGGCTTTTAATTCAATGGCAATTGATTAAATTCTTGCCATTGAATCGTAGTGACAATTGATTAAATTCTTGTCATTACTTGGCTGATGGCAATTGATTAAATTCTTGCTATCACGTTTCAGTGGTGATCGATTAAATTCTTGCCATTGTGTTTGGCTGATGGCGATTGATTAAGTTCTCGCCATCACGTTCGGCCGGCGATCGATTAAGTTCTTGCCGCATGTCTTCACTCGGCCATTCCATCCATTCAAACATTCATCAGCCGTTGCATTTCTTTAGACACTCTAAAAAGTCCTTACTACAAACAAGGCATAAAAGAACCTTGCTGGGAATTCTTACTAGTCTCTCTCCCACACAATCGCCTGAGAGTCAGCCATCGGAAAAAGGGATAGGCTGGTGTTCAATTACATATTTTGGGTATTTTGTACAAATACTCTGGCACGCCCGCGAAGAGTCCATCGACCGGCGTAGGGAACAAAAACCGCGCGAACAGGCATATACCACACTCTTTACGTTTTGTTAATTAATTCTAAAAAGAGATGGTGTATTATTATTATTTTTGTTCAGTTGATAAAAAATAAGAGAATAAACTCATAATTTAAATATTGTAATTTATAGAGGATAGTACTGTAATTTAAAATTAGGATGGTACTACTTGTCATTTCTCCTTTTTTTCCTTCTATTTTTTGGCAGATGAAATTTTTTAAGAGAGGAATAATGACTTGTAATTCCATTCTCCTTTCTTTTTTTTTTCTTCCATTTTTTGGCAGATGAAATTTTTTTAAGGAGGAATGATGACTCGTAATTCCATTCTCCTTTCTTTCCTTCTATCATCTAACACTAAATAAAGAAAATTCATTCATTTATTTCATTTTCTCTCTATATCTCTTCATTCCTTCCTATTAACACAGTGTTTGTCAACAATTAAGCACATATATATTTACACTTACTTACCAAAAAAAAAAAAAAAATCCTCCCTCATTTTATAATACCTTATCTTTACCCTTTTCACTATAATTTTTTTCTTCTTACCTTATTTATTTTCTTTACTCTCCCTTTCTCTTTATATATATATTTTTTCTTTTCACAAAATTCCTAATCTTTTAATTTTATTGTAAAAAAAAGTTAGGATTTTATTTAGGGCAAAGTACAAAAAAAAAAAAAAAACCCCATCGACTTGTAACCCTTTTTTCCAATAAATCCTCCTGTCTAATTTTTTACCAAAGAACCCCCTCAACTATGTGAAGGGGGTAAAAGAGTTGATATTTAGACCAAAATGTTGTTTATTTACATATTAATTCTCCCGAACTTCAAAAATTCATATATCACAAACAGTGCATTTAAAAATTGTAAATAAGATATACACGAAAAACGTATAATATAAAGATTTCAGAAATATAAGATTTTGTACAACAAACTTTCATAACCAGAGAGAAATAAGAAATCTAAAAATAAAACTAAAATACTTGAAAGAAATTTTTTAGAATTATTCATCTACGTATGGAGCCGAATATAAAAATTTAACCCCAACAGAGATCGATCTAATGAGGTATCATATTTTGCATAAAAGTATTTTCATTATTTTATAGGCACACCATTTAAAAATAAAATAAATATCCGGTCTCTATTAGAGCTATTTTTTTTATATGTTATTCTCCATATGAAAATGAATAATTCTGAAAATTTTCTTGCAAATAACCAGAGTATTTTATACAAATAAAATAAAGTAAGATTGTTGCATAGATTTTTAGATTGTCTATTTCTCTTTGGTTAAAGTTTTGTTAAACAAATCTTATATTTCTGAAATCCCTGTTTTATAAGTTTTCCGTGCATATATTATTTACAATATTTGGAAAGGGTTACACGTTGAGGAAGTTCTTTGGTAAAAAATTAGATAAAAGTTTACTGAAAAAGATTACAAGTTGAGGGTGTTTTTTTTTTCTTTTTTTTTCTTTTTTTTCTTTCTTTCTGTACTATGTCTTTTATTTGTCAACAAGTAGAAAGTAAACTTAAATATTCAAATAAATTATAATTGATTCTTAAAAATTACATACAAAAAAATAAATGAAACTAAACTCAAAGCATAAAATAGAAAAGATTTTTTTTAAAAAATTAACATTCCCATCACCATCCAAATTAATTTTTAAAAATTACGTCACTAAAAAAAAAAAAAAAAAAAAAAATTCAAACATAAACTCATAGCATAAAACACAAAAGAAAAATAAAAGAAATAAAAGAAAAATAATGAAGTTTTAATAGTTACTCAAAAAAATTTATGCTAACAAGATCAATTACATATTAAATTTTTTTATTTCTTTATTTGTGAAATTTTAAATCTTATACTATTACTTACAAAGATCAATATCAAATCCAAAAGAGGGAGAAGAAAAAATTAATAGAATACATAGAAAGAGGAAAGGTTGAAAGCAAGGAAGAAGGTTAACAAAAAAAAACCGTATGATATCAAAAACATTGATTGGGAAATAGGAGGAAATAAAAAGATTTTACCACAACTTAAAAGGATAGGGTGGTATTTGAGAAAAACAATTACAGTATTAATTTTTAAAGTCAAGGTTAAATGTGTCATTTTATTTAAAATTAGAGTGCAGTAATATAAAAGTGGAGCATAAATATGACCTTCCATGTATACACACACATAATGATTTAATTAGTAAGAAAATAGGGATCGGATTTTCAGGTGTTGACTCAAATTAATTCGAAATATTTTATTATTATTATTATCATGACGGTTGACTTTCATAATGCAATTGGACAGACTCGAGCCTTTTGCTTTTCAATTTCAAACAAGCTCAATTTTGGTTTAAATTATGTATATAGTCCAAGCTCAAATACTTGAGCGTGAGATTGGTCTGATACAATTTTGTCATAGAATTATTAACTAAAATTTCATAAACTATCATTTTCATTTCATAAGCACTTTTAAGAGCCTACTACTTAAAAATAATTTATTTAAAAAAATTGTGTTTAGATGTGTTTGGAAACCATTAAAAACACTTTTAATGGTTACCAAATTTAGCTCCATAAAAGTGTTTTTGAATGAAATTATAATTTGGAGCTTTTAAAACTGCTTTATAATAGATGTTGAATATTTTAGTTAATTTTTTTTTCATTAGTCAATTATGTCCTTTTTATTTTTTATAAAGACAATTACACTTATTCCTTAATAAATTTACTATTATCAAATATGGTAACATCCTATTAAAGAATATTATTGTAAAATTAGCAATAGAAATATTAAAAAAATATTGTTACATAATAAATTAAAAAATAATTTAATTATAAAAAATACTTATTATAATGTGTCACCAAACACCTAACATTGCTAAACACATTTTTTAGCAATTTTTTGATAGCTCTATTGATAAAAAAGTTTATTTTTTTTTATTTTATTCCAACAACAATCTCAAAAGGGCTCTAATAAGAAATTTAAAAACTCTCAAGAATTTTTAAACAACAATTTTAAAATATGTTCAGTAAACAATCAAGTAACAACTTATACATATTCATTAATTATAAATTTCTTTCTTCCTTTTTTTATTTTTATTTTTTATTTTTTTTTATACACATTAATACTTGCTTAACCGGGGAAAAAAAAAAAAATCATGTAACAACTTATAAAATGTTAAGATTTGTTAAAACTATACGCTGATTCATATTTATGTATCGATCCTAATTCCAAAGCAAATTTAACTTAAATCGAAATTTTTCAACGCGCCCTCAACGGCCAGTATAGAAATTGTTACAAATATATGAAAATTTGAGTTTATATTTGAATCACAGTATACCGTATTTAGATGAATATCAGTGTAAATCGATTAAATTGACCAATTTATAAAAATATGTAACAATATTAAACTCTTAAAAAATAATTACAAACTGATCAATATGTCGCGAATCGATTTTGCGGAATCGCGAACCATAAACTAAATTACATCCAAATTATGTTTAACTATCAAATAATTGAATATAGTATTTAGCTATGATAAAATAATAATTATTTATTTGAGTGTACAAAACACGCGCTTTGTAGAAAGTGTAGGTCCTACTTGTCCACCTCATTCTCAATTCACACAGATGTCTCCACCACACCAACTCTGGACTCTCTCACCTATCTCTTTCATCTGCAGCTGGTTGTTAACCACGTGTGAAAGTGATCAATGATGATGAAGAAGGGGCCCACATAACCGTACAAAGATCAACGGTTGTCATTGCTCGATTGCTTTCTCTGAGTTTTGGAAGGTTGATGATCAAACAAATCAAGGGTTGGCAAACCTGAAATGTGATGCAGCAGCAAAGATGTTGGTATTATCAAATCAAAACCCTTTATTTAAGAAATAGGAGAGAAACCCAACACCAGTCTTCACCTTTCCTTTCACTTTTTTTGCTACCTTATAAAGGAAGACTTCTTTCTCTCTTCCACTCCTCCTCTCAATCATTGATTGGATGCAAGTCAAAACAACCAGCAAATTAATTTGTATTTTCCACTATCATGTCAATTATTTTAAATATTTTTATTTTTATATTATAATTTTAACATGGACTTATTATGGTTTTAATTTGTCTATGAAAGTTGGTGGTGTTAGCCTCGTCGAATATTTCAAAATTCCATCGTCGAACACATTTTCTCGTCTCACATGCGCCAAATAATGTCCGTTTGAAAATGACTATAAAAAATTTAAAATTTTTGATTTCCAAGATATTACGTAAGAATATTTGTTATTAGTCTATTCTATTAAAAGTTGATTTATGGTTCTCATTAGTCCATGACTCCATGCCAATTATTATGAATAGTTTTATTTATTATATTATAAATCTAAGCATGGTCCTATTATGGTTTTTAACTTGTTAATTGAGTATTTTTTATTTTTTTATTTGGGTCTTAGTATTGTGGCTACAGAGTCTTTTACCCTGCCATAGTGGCTTAATTTAAAACCCATCAACAAAATATGAAGATTATTATGCATAAATGATTTAAAAAATTACTAAAAATTGTTATTGATTTTTAAAACTAAATGGCCATTATGTAAATTTGAGGTGTTAGAAGAACAAAATGTGAGCATATCTAATTTTGTATTACTTTCACAAAGTGGTTTACCTTGTTAAAATCAAACCAATTTCTTGCACTTGACAATACGAGTCTTACGTGCCATACTAAGCAATGATGCATTTATTAATTTCAAACGTATCATCTTAAAAATGTTTAGTTACATAAGGACAAGTTTTTGAAAGTGGCTTAATATAATTCTTCAATTCTATACAAAGAATGAAAAAATCCTTTTAATACACATATATATTTAATTGTGTTAATTTAATTTTCAAAGAAAAAAATGATTATTGTTGATTTATGAAAAATAGTTAATTTAATAAAATAATTATATTATAGAAGTAAAATAAATTCATTGTAGATGGCTAACTACAATGTAAAAATTATGTTAGAAAAGAATCAACTACGGAATTTTTTTTTTGTTCAAAATGAACTTTAATGCACATCAAAGTGATGAGATTGACCAAAAACAATACAAGTGGTTGCCTCAGAATGTTTTTTAATGAGTGGTTCCCAAGAGCTTAATCAACAAAAATCTTAGGACTGGCAGAGTCAATGATTCTAATAAAACACACACAAAAATATATACGCATCACGATAACAATTCTTCTAGGGATCAAATTAAAGAATGCCCAACGCAAAAGATTGCAGAATTCAAGAACAGAGATAGAAATTGGATAATACACATTTGGATGTCTGGATGAAATAAATGTGTACTTCAAATACATATGGAAGGGAAGATATATATATATATATATATATATATATATATATATATTTATGAAGTAGAATCCCACTCGCTTCAGATTTTAAATTTCAAACCCTGCTACACAATCTCTTTTTTAACTGTAATCCAGGATCAAAAAAGTTGCAACAATCTTACTGCAATCATCTATACTTCATCTGATACATGTAAATAGTCACCTAATCTCACCATGATTAGCGCTGGCATGAATTTCATCGTCGATGGTTGTGTGCATCCATTATTGGTTGACATGTTCCTCCTTCAAAAAGACGAAGAAATTCAAATTAGACCACGTGATCAATCAAGTCAAGATCACACAGTACAACTCCTTTGAAACATACAACTCAAAATATTCACAAGCAAAACATACAACACAATTCCTCCTTCAAATACAATCGCCCTCCTAGAGCACCCATAAATTATCAAAATCATTCTGCAAAAAGAGTAGAATCATGTTCATAGGCAGCCCTTGATTCCATAAATTGTCCACTGATGACATAATAGTCTATCTTGGCCAACAATAATTTTATGCATCATACAAATTATAACTGTTGAATCTGAACCTCCAAGGTGTAATGACATTTAAACATTTCCTTAACAGGACTCAGAATTCACTTCTCATTCTTACAACATTTGAGACAAAAGGATAGACTCTTCCAAGATGTCCAAAAAGGTTTGTGACACAGCAGTTTCATGTTCACAGTTTGCCCAACAGGCTGGTGAAATGGGACATGCAAAAGTGATTCATATTCCAGAACAAAGTGTCAGATTTATTTATTTATTTATTTTCTTTCTCTGTTGCTAGAAGAAGAGACATAAATAGAAATAAACTTTGTGTATAAGGACTGTAATTAAAGGGCTAAACATGGTATCAAAATGAAGAGGCTGTGAAAGAAGAAGAAGTATCACCTCAGTCTGGAAAGTGTAAAATAATTTTACTTGTTCTGCTCCAACCAAGAGTTCATTAGGCAACACATGCACTGCATAAATGTAAAATTTATGGACCATTTTCTGCAATGGAGTGAATCAAATCACAAATAAAAGGGAAGACACTTAGAAGGGGAAGGAGAAAATGCCATTTTGGTTAAGCCTAAAATTTAAATCCCTGAAAATTAATTGGGTGCACCAGCAACTACACCTGATCAAGGTGGTTATATATATATATATATATATATTGATGCATATTGAGAGCAGGAAATTCCATGTGTGATGTGGTGATGATGAGCGATTAAAATGAGAGGCATGAGAAAGACTGTAGAACATGAGCGTACCTGACAGAAAAAAATAGAATATAGTAGGTTTCATAATCTGAAAAAGGTGAGTTAATTACCATATATTGCGACAAAGGGGATGAGGGCAAATATGTTGTTCAAGAAGTGGACATTTCCTGAGTTGAAGACTTCGAAGAGTGGAAGGTAGGCATTCCTTTGGTAAGGATCGAAGCTCGGGGCATTTATCTCTAGATGTTGAAGAGGTGAGAATTTTGGAGGCCACGGCCACCGCCCTTGGATGATGATGATATGGATTTCAGGCAGTCGAAGATGGAAGGACAAGGACTCCCACAGATGAGGTTCGACGGCTAGAACCAAAATGTTGGGAGTTCGTTGGAGCATCGGAAGTACGAGGAACCTATCACAGATTTTACCCAAAAAAAAAACCAAACAAAATCAGACAATCAGTTTTTCAAAATTTAGAAGTAAGAGTTTTTAAGATGATCACCATAGACGAAGTTCCATGGCTAGAACAGGAATTGCAGAGAATTTGTTGGAGAACTAGAAGTATGAGGTACCTATCACAAATTTTATCCAAAAATGGTTAGTATTAGAAACCTATCACAAATCTGATTCAGTGATTAAAAAGATTTTTTTTTTTTTTGCAAGGATTTAACTTACTAAACAGCCTACATAAAATCTGGTTACCTCCGTATAACGACATGCAGTTTCTTCCTCAGGGCAACTTCAATCCTTCGGCATTTTCGCTTACTATGATATGTATGAAATAATTAGAAGATAGACATCATCGACTCACAAGTGATATGTTAATTTCAGCTCAGTTTATGGGTATTATTGCTTTGGCTTTTGAACGTATCAAATTTCCTAAATTTTGCTTAATTAAAAAATTATTTTGCATATATGATTCTAGCTGTAAGTGGAGATAACACTTCACACCAGCAATTATCCTAAATCAATTATTAAAGGTAAAGTCTTCTATATAGAAGACAATTCACATAGACCCAACAATTTACATTCTTGCAATGTATTAATTTCCATCTTCAATTTTCTAACATAACTTAAGAGTAATCTTAGTCGTAATTCAGTTCATAACTTAGTTTAGTCTTAATCTTAATTAATGTAACACGCACATACCGGAATCCTACTTCATGTACAATTGGCATTGATCTCTTTGCAGCACTCCTTGGCAATGAGTGTGAATTAATTATTCTAGTCTCTTCTCATAAAAAATGATGTGTAATGTGTCTTGTTTATTCACTTGCCCGAGAAAAAAAGTGTCTTATTTATTCATAATCAACTTTATTTTTTTTGTTTACATCAATTGTTCAGAAACAAACTCTTAGTTTCATTTAATTAGCTAGTCATCATAGAAATTGGATTTCAACTTCACCACTGATTACTAAATATTGTAGAATTTCAAGTCATCATAAGCTTCAGCCTTTGTAGAATATCACAATTCAAAAGTAAGAGCTAGTCACAGAAGTATGAGGCTAAACTATGTAGAATTCACTTGGCACCATTGTAGAATTTGAATTTACCTGTCTACCAGAATTTTGCATTTTGGTGCAGAAGTATGGCCATTTGTTGCTGTAAGTTTTGAATTTTATGCACTCGGCCTAAATATGACATGGTCTGTTCAACACCTTCCAACCATGCAAGTACAACACGCACTTCTTCCTCGGATTGGATGGTCCTCCTCATCAGCTCCACTTAAGTGAGAGGAGGTCCCCAAGTATCGTTTGGTGTAAATCCCAAACCACACATTCGAACACAACCCCTTCTCTCCTCTCCCATCACTTTAGCGTACAAATCATTAGGGGAAGGGCCAGCAATGGAGCTTGAGGAAGCTGCTGGTTGACTTGCTTCAAGTTTCTTTTAGACATGCCTGCATGTACAAAAAGTTACATTCAACAATAGAAATAACCACTTTGCTTCAAGTTTCTTTTAGACATGCCTATATTTTTGAATTTCTTTTTTTCTTTTTCTTTTGCTTTTAAATTGCACCATACACATACATATATACACATATGCACATACATACACAGACATTACAGGTGCACCAGCAACTACACTTAATCACTCGAAGCTGGCATTAATTCGAAATGAACGATTAAAATGAGAGGCATGAGAGAGACTGTAGAACATGAGCTTACCTGACAAAAGAAAATAGAATGTAGAACATGGGTTCAGTCTCAACTATAGTAGTTAAGCAAATTGCCATGTACTCCGACGTAGGGGATGTGGGCAATCTTGGGCCAGTAGTCACCTCTGTCTTCCTTCGAGCACCGTTTTTCAAGTGGACAATCAGTCATTTGTAAACATTCAAGCGTTGAAGGCAGCCCTTCCTTTGGTAAGGATCGAAGCTTTGGGCAGTCGAAGATGCTTAGATGTTGAAGAGAGGTGAGATTTTGAAGGCCCTTGGATGATATGGATATTAGATTCGGCAGATCTTGAATTCGTAATTTGGTTAGAGTTGCTGGAAGTAGATAGTTCTCCTCATGAGGAAAGGAGACCATCTCTGGATATCCACCATCAATTTCAAGTTGTTGAAGAGAGGTGAGTCGGTGCAGACCCCACTCTGACAAGGGCTTGAGTTTCCACCAACCGCCAATACGAAGTTCAATAAGGTTGGGAGGGAACTGAAAATTTTCTTGAGGAAAGGACTCAAGACATGGACAACTATATATATGCATTGATTCAAGTGATGCTAGGCTTTGAACCTGATCCAATGGAAACGAACTCAGATTTTTGCAGCTGGTGATCCTAAGCCATCTAAGGTTGGGGGTGGACAAGCCTCTTTCTGAAATGGACTTGAGACCAGGACATTTATATATCCGAAGGAAATTGAGGTTTTGAAGATCCTGGTCGGTCGTAAGCAAGGATCTCAGATTCTCGCAATTACAGACTGTAAGAAATCTGAGGTTGGGTAAGCCTCTTTCTGGGATGGATAAGGACTCTAGAACATCGCAATCACGTATCTCCAGATCACAGAGACTAGTGAAATTATTTTCACAGCCGAGAAACATTCCAATGTTTGGCCAATTCCGGATGGTTAAATCTGCAACTGATGACATAATATCAATGTTCTTAAAGTCTTCCTCCTCCTGATGCTGCTGTAGCATCATCAACTCTAAATTCATGCAATCAGAAATAAAAAGAAACTTAAGAGTGGTGGATAACATATTTTGGGCGGGCCAGGATCTCAATGATGAACATCTTTCAATCTTCAATACTTCAAGACCAGAGATGCCTTCAGGCAGGGACTTCAACTCATTGCAATTCTCTATCTCAAGTGTTCTAAGCGTGGGCGGGACACCTGCCTTTGGAAAGCACACAAGTTTTGAACACCCCTTCATTACCAAAGACGTGAGAGACGTGAGCTTTTTCAGCTCATTTGGCAACTTCTCAAGATTCACACAATCTCTTATATGCAATTTCTGAAGGTTAATGCAAGGCACCCCATTTTGCCACAAAGCCACCAGTTCGTTACATTCCTTAATGAGAAGACTTTCAAGTGTTACGAAGGACTGCACCAATGCTTCCTCAAGCTGTGATAGGCCTGTAATATTCTCAACTTCCAAGCTGGTTAGTGAGGTCACATCAATTATACTTTTTAGCACCACCTCCTGACACTCTTTCAAGTATAATTTTTGAAGAGAAGGAAGTCTTGAAAGTGAAACCATAATCAACTTGGGACAACAACGTATACTGAGCTCACGGAGGCGAGGGAATTGTCTTACAGCTTCTTCAGCACCACTAGAAATAGAAGAAGACCATTCTTCCCATGCTGGCATGTCTTCAAATATCAAACTCTCCAGTGATGCAAAAGGAACTGCCGAAGAAAAACAATCCCCATAGAAATCATCCCCCGACTTTTTCACTTCATGCATGCCTTGAATGCGTAGCTCTTTGAGCATGCATAGTTGCCCCAATGGTGGTAAACATTTGCATTTTTTACAGCCTACAAGAGTCAGTTTAACCATTTCATAGAATGATGGATCACCTATCCAACTTGGAAATTTTGTGCCCCCATAGAACATAATTTTGAGCTTTCTCAAATTTCCGTGAGGTTGTAGCTTGCCAAGTACTTCCAATTCAAGATTTCCATTTCGAAAATCATTGAATTCTGTACACCATGCCAACTCTAATTCATGGAGGTACTGCTTATCCATTAGAATTGCCTCATTTTCATCTTGAAGATCCATTACATTTTGCAACTCTGTAATAGAAATACTCTCTCGTAAAAGCCTCAGATTCTCCAACTCTTTCAGTCGTGCCCCACAGTTTTTGCCCACAACAAACTTTGACAGTGTTTGCAAATTCGTCAGTCCACCAATCCCTGAGGACATCTCTCGTAGTTGCACAGTATCAACAATGTCAAGATGGCGCAGATGAATTAAATTCTCAATGTTTAGAGGAAGCATACAAAGATTTTTGCAACTGTGCAATAACAATGTTTGTAAATTGTAGAGAGTACTCACTGATTCAGGTAACGATCTGATTGAAGTCTTAGATAAATTAAGATACCTGAGATGCTTCAAATGGCCAATTGAGTCTGATAACTCAGTTATCGAATAACCAAGCAACGATAGCACCCTTATGCACTGCAAATTTGGCAATAAATCAAACAAAACCTTGTTTGCTAAGAAATATCTCGGCAAAGCATTTGCCTGATTTGGTAATGCTAATAGAGTCCGCAAATGCTGAACTTTGGAAATAGGCCTAAACTTTTGAAAGACTTCAAATTCTTGACGAACAAATGACAAGTGTCGAGCTCGTTTAGGAATTTCAAAGTGCTTATTACCCTCCAACTTATCTAGCATAAAACATATATCCTCACTTATATGTACAGCTAGATCATGTAGAAGGTCAGGTATCACAAAGCATGATTTACTACCACCAGATTGTTGAAAAAATGACCTTGATAATAGATCATCAAAACACTTATTGCCAAAATCCTCCATTCGATCCTTTTCTTTTGATAGCTGCAAAAGACCTACCCCCATCCACAGTAGAACTAGCTCAGCTTTGTCAAATTCATAGTCTTTTGGAAATGTTGCACAGTAGGCAAAGCATTGCTTCAAATGAGATGGGAGATGATGATAGCTCAATTGAAGGACTGGAAGAATACCTCTTTGTTCGTGTAAATGCCATATCTTGCTATTCAATATGTCTACCCACTTACTTGGGGGTCTAGACCGCAAGAGGCATGCAAGTGTTTTTACAGCCAAAGGCAAGCCTTTACATTTATTCACTATTTCCATACCAATTCCTTTTAGACTTGGATATGCATCAAAGTTTTCTTTCCCGAGTGCATGATGGGCAAGTAAAGATAGGCATTCATCTTCCGACAGGCCTTTTAGATGGCAAGCCGACCGAGACAGAGCCATGGTTTTTGCAACTGCTCCATTACGAGTTGTGACAATAATTTTGCTCCCAGGTGCCCCAACTTTAAAAGGACGTTTTAGTACCTCCCAATCTTCATACTTGTCGTTCCAAACATCATCCAAAACAAGAAGAAACTTCTTCCCTGACAAGCTCTCCTTTAAATTCTGTTGAAGCGTTTCCAAAGACATGGAGTCGTGAGTTTTTAAAGAGACTTGCTCAAAAAAAGCCTTTGTCACTCTATGAACATATGCACGAACATCATCAGAAACACAAACCCATGCCTTGACATCAAAACGACCCTCTACACGTTCATGATTATAGGCGAGCTGAGCGAGAGTTGTCTTACCAATGCCTCCCATGCCCACAATGGGAATGACACAGAAATTGTCAGCACTAGCTTTATCCTTCAACAACTCCGCAATGATAGCCTCTTGATCTTGTACTCTGCCACAAACTTCAGAGCTGCAGACCAAAGAAGTCGTTTCCCGACCTTCTCTGATTGTCTTGAACCCAATCACTTCAGCATTCTCTTTCAATTTCAGAAAACTCTTTCGTATTTCAATATCTTCTAATCTTTTAGTGATGTCCTTTATCTTGGACCTCATATCATTTTTGGAAGTAGTTAACTTGGACCTCACATTACGATAAAGCTTAACAGCTGGGTTGAGTTTTGGTACCTTACTAGTACTGCTGCTGGCATGAGATTCTGGCTTGATCAAAGTTTGAGTAGCCAAGTCATCCAGCAAATCATCCAAATCGTAAGCCAAGTCGGTGAGATCGTCCATCCACAATTTGACAGCAGCATCATTTTCCAATAGCAATAGCTTGTCCTCTGCGTTAGCGAGAACAGCACGAATAGATGGCAACATTTTCTCCAACTTCTTCAACTCACCATGGATTCCCTCCCGACGAGAATGAATTGACACCGCCGGAGAGACCAACTTTTCAAGCAGCACCTGAATGATCGGCCCCAGAAAGATCCCCGCAACCTCCATCGATCCTTTGTGAAAAGAGATGTATAGGTTTGAGGAAGATTGACAAACCAAAGTGGGTTTTGCTTGCACCTAATCAGATTCCAACCAAGCGAAAGAGCAAAGAGCAAGAGGAAGAGGGGGTTGATCAGTTTGTGAACGAAAGCAATAACCAAAGCAAGAAAAGACAAGGGATACGATGGTGGAAATTTGAGCAGTATGAGAATATGAAATTGGGATTCAAACCAAGTACCAGAGCAAGAGGAGTAGTTGACTGGAAGCTTCAAAAGTCTTTGGAAAAACAAGTGAACCAAAATGAGACACGGCCAAGGCTTCAATTATTTTGAGTACTGACGACTAACAATTTGGAATCACTAATCTCCGTCACTCATTTGTTTAGGATGCCATCTCAGCCTCTGTATTCATGTAAAGTTTCACATAGTTCTGCCATCATTTTCCATAAATATATATATATATATATATATATATATATATTTGAATATGTGTATAATTGAATTGGGTGATTATATTGTTTGGGAAAAGGTATGGATATTTTCGTCTTTTAATTAATTCTTTAGGTTAAAGGGAATTTTGGTAACAATACATTTTTACACATAAAGTAAAAAATGGTTTGACATAATTAAAAAGTAATTTTGGGGGTGTGAATGAAATATGGACCAAACGTTTGTAATGTGAGTGATAGTTATTTTTGAAAGTTGTTTTAATGTGATATTTAGTCAAATCGGGGAAGGTGTTATTGAAATTAACCATAAATAATATTATTATAAAGAGGCATTTTTGTAATTTTAAAATAATAAGGGTTAATTTCACTGATGCCTCTCATGTTTGGTCAAATATCACATAGATACATTTTTCGAAAATTATTATCACTCACATTAAAAAAGTTTGGTTCGTTTTCATTCATATCCCAAAAGTTACTTTTTAAATGTGTCAGACCACTTTTTAAATGTGAAAAGACATTGTTGACCCCTTTGACTTTATATTGACTTATTAAAAAAAAAATTAATGTATAAAATAACTTAACAACCCATAAAAATCACGGTAAGTAACCAAAATAGCCACTAGTCACGCACACTAATCAATCACCACTATCACGTCACCACCATGGCCAGCACCACCACCAGTCACACACACACGTATATATATATATATACATATACATATACATAAATCAGAGAGAAAATTAGTTGACAACTATGAATCAATTATAAGTAAATACACATACATATATATATATAACACATACATATATATATATATATACACACACATACATATGCATATGTGCATGGAATTAGCAGAAATGACCAAGTCACCACCACCATTACATCATCTCTCCATCACCATCAAGTTTCCAATAACTTCCAAAAATATGGAATAAAGAAAAAAGAGAAAAAAAGAAAAAGAAAAAAAAAAAGACAATCACAGAATTCAACTTATCATTGCTTGTAGAAGGTTGGACAGTGACCCGATGGCGTCAACCCAGAGTCTCAACACAACCACGTCCTTATTGCAATTATGGATTATTATTATTATTATTTTTAAAAATGTAGCATTCAATTGAAGCAAACCTAAATATTTACTGGAAAAATAATTTATTTTTTTATTTTTGCAACTTAAATGATATCTATTCATTTGTTTGAATTGGTCATTAAGAGGAACTTTACGAATGATTTTATATTTTTGGAATTTTCCATAGCCAGCCATGCCTGAAAACAATGTTATTGATTAATATACTTGCTGACATTGTTGTTACTTTATCAGAGTTACTTACATGTAGACGAATAATTGAGTTATTAATTTCCTTCTAATGTGAATATAGAACAAGCCTCGATAGAGAATGAATTGGTAAGGTTCAAGCATGGAAAAACTTATTTCTATTATTTCCAACTCGCATTTCAAGAAAATCAACCAGTTCTCTAATAATTTGGAATGGGAATAAAGTTTAATTTCAAGGAAATCAACCAGTTCTCTAATACTGAGAGATTTTGATTGTGGGTTTTGTGCAAAGAAGTAAAAAGAAATTAAAGGAAAGTTGGAACCAGATAGAGAGATATAAGAAGTATTGCAGAAATTTACGAGATGGCCGTCAGCGATTTCATGGTGAGAGCCAGAAGATCGTCGTCTACGATTGGATGGTGTTATCGGCGATGAAATTTGATAGAGTCGATCCTATGAAGTTGTTGCACCTTCGATCGTTCTCTCTTTGGATTTACCAATTCTTACACCCAGAAAGGAGATTTGATTGGAATGATTCTGATTATCATATTGAGAGGAGGAGAAGAGGAACATGCGAGCTTGGTGAAACGTAGAGGAGGTTCTTCAGCAAAATGGTCAAGAGAGAGAATGATATTGACAGAAGTGGGGTGGATAGGTGTAAGAGGTAATTAATGAGGGGTAAAATTGTCTTTTAAGTTAGTTGATATTTTGATTTAAAATAAATTTTAATAATAGGGGTAAAATTGTCATTTATGATTTTTTGACATTAAACTTAACGGAAAAGTGATTTGAGGTCTAAGTAATAGTAATTTTGGAAAGGTTATTTTTGTGTGATATTTGATCAAACCGTAGTGAAATTAAAACAATAATAATTGTAGGTTTTAATTTAATATTAAATAATAAAGTCAAAATTGATATTTCACAACCCATTTATCGGGTTGGTTATTAGTTTTGGAGTAATTTGATAAATTTTGTTGTTTTATGATTTTTTTTTTTTTTAATTAACCAGAGGATTTTATGCACGATTTTAAGAGTGGACAGGAGTTTTAAAATTTTAACCCTAATTTTTATAACATTATATTTCATTTAAAAGCAAATTAGCTATGTTTGATTTTAAGACTGTTAATTAATTAATTAAATCATCTGACTTAAGCCATTTCGTATGTCAAAAACCATAAAATTTGGCTTTCACAAGAAAGTTGATAAGCACATTTTTCTACTTTCTCCAGCAACAATTTGGATTAAAAAGTATTTCCATTCAGTCACCAACTCACCATGGTGGCTTCATGAGAGACTAAAAAGCTCAAGTTTTCTGATATCTGTGTGCATGTGTGCGTAATTGTGTGTGTGTGTGTGCTTTTTTTTTTGAAAAACAGAGGCAGCACTACGGCTTTTCCGTTTGTTTGGATGTAAAATATTTAGTCCAGGTGGAGTTTTTGGACAGTTGAGATTCCAAACAACAACTCATCCTGGTGTTGGGAAAAACTACTCCAGTAGGGGCATATTGCAAGGGACTTAATTCAGCACAAAGTTTAACAGTGGAAGGAAAGGTGGGAAACTATCCCCAACCCTAATTCATCTCAAGAAGATAACTTTTTGTGGAAACCTTCCCCAAATGCTAAATTTCCTTTTTCATCATACCTTGAAATTCTTATCCCATCTCTCACCTTCCATCACCACCAACATAAACTAGCAGCCCTTGATCTGGTTTCAGCCTTGTATTCCCAAACATTGTTTCTGTTTGTGGATTGCAGCTCTAAAGTAACTCTGCGAAGAATAATCCTGCTTTAAGATTTCTTCACCACCCTAATGTATGTAATACGCGGTCTCTCGGCTGAAGAAACACATAAATTTGGAATCATTTTCAATATTTGTGTTGTGTTCATGTGCTTCCTAATGATTGACATTCATATCCTATATGGGCATTATTGAATTGGAGATCCAAAGCAAAATCAAGCAGGGTTCTTGTTTCTGAACTCACTGATGTTGCTTGTGTTTATCATGTATGGAAAGAACACAATGCTCGACCTTGAGGTGAAACAA
Organism: Cornus florida; assembly: GCF_030987335.1. NCBI lineage: Eukaryota > Viridiplantae > Streptophyta > Magnoliopsida > Cornales > Cornaceae > Cornus > Cornus florida. Next base: position 70,878,106 of record NW_026775581.1, on the reverse strand, counting down.
CAAACAGGAAAGAACATTCTTCAAGATATACTTTGCCATTTTCAGTTCATCACTCCTCCCATAAAAATACCTAATTTCAACGACCTTGAGGTGAAACAACAAACAGGAAGGCACATTCCTTGGCAAATGCCAAACCAAATCGGTAGGTTCTACCTCCTCCTCCATAATAAAAATATTTTCTTCCGTCATAAAAAAGTGCCTAACAGAAAAGGAAATATTAAAACTTTCAACTGTTGTGTAATTGCACAAATAACTTCGAATTTCATTACAACAAACTAGTTCAATCAAATTGCTTAGTACTTCACCTCACAAACAAGAGTTTCTAGTTGTGGTGAGCTCTCAAGCGATTCGGGAAGCAATTCCCATCCGGTCTCATCATCATGCTTAAGATGGCCCAAAAGGTCAATGTAAAGGTTCCCCTCACACTAGATACAATTTATTTTTAATTTATCTACGGTTTTTTTTTTTATATGAAACAAGGAAATTAATTAACATATGAAAAAGGCATCAACGAAATCATTAAATACAGCAAATAACATGCTTCCAAATAACATTCTTTTACTTTCTTATCGGAAGTTCCCTATCAAACCCAATCTTCTATTGTCAAACAATTTGGCTTTGTTTGATCGAGATTGGAATACCTATTTAGTACCTTGGCTTAACATTAATCCATCAAATATACCTAACACTAATTCATCTCACAAAGATATCATCTTGTGGAAGCCTTCCCCGAATGGTAAAGTTTCTTTTTGTCATACCCAAAATGTCACACAAAGCAGATGCGAGAGCGGGAGCATGAAAACGATAAAATTTAACTCACACATAGTGAGATCGGAAGAAAGAGCGTGCGCGGAGCGCAGGAGCGACACCCGTTTAGACGTATTATGTGACTTAGGTCATACCTTGGAATTCTTATCCCATCCCTCCCCTCCAATTACCAACAACATAAACTGGCAGTCCTTAATCTAGTTTCGGCCATCCATTCCCAAATGTTTTTCTGTTTATGGATTGCAGCTTTAGAAAGACTCTATACAAAGGATAATCCTGTCGTAAGGCTTTTGCACCAACCTAATGTATGCATAATGCAATCTGTGCCTCTTGGCTGAAGAAACACAATCCTTTTCTTTTTCTCTGTGTAGTTTCTCCTATACTATTTGGAATCATTTTCAATATTTGTGTTGTTCTTTGTACTTTCTAATGGCAGGCATTCCATTCTTAATATATATGGGCATTCTTGAATTGGAGATCTAAAGCAAAATCAAGCAGGGTTCTTGTTCATCGTCTATGGAAAACAACGCAATGCTCGAATCTTCAATAATATTTGTTCTCCTCTAGCCAAGTTTATCAAGTTAATCTTCAACTCTATTCTAGAATCCCCTACGTCATGCAAATGCCCAAGTGTAAACATATCAAATGAAACATTATTAAGGATATATATTGAAAGATACTAATCACTAACAGAAATGAACGTTTAGTTAGTCCTATTCATAGAAAGACAACCTGAATCGAAAACTCTTACCTATTCTTAGATAGACAACCCGAACCAGTCCAAATATACCAAAGCTACGGCCAATCATGAATAGAAAACTCTTACTTCAATCACAATACCATATTACGAAATTTCCAAGACTAATTTGATGCAATTCTTGGACTTGTTTTTTATCTTTTTTATGAACCTGCACTTCTGAAAGCTTAACCCAATCAAATCATTTGGCACAAGAAATCAACATTGCTACAACTAATTATCTGCCTCAACTGTTCAAAATGCTCACATCTTACTACAGTCATCTATACATCCATGCAACATATGCTAAAGGATTATAACTATTTGAAACTTTCAAACAGTAATAAGTATCCTTGGGCTATTTCTCAATAATTACTAGTTATTCATGTGAGTTTCAAAACATAGAGTGAAAAAGAGTCATGCGAGTGTACGATCCTTTAAAATCACTTCTCCTTCAAACAAGGGCAGATACAGAACTTTCAAAACTAAGATAAATCAAGTCAACACTACATTGTGCAACTCCATAATTCCTCCTTCAAGCATCCATAAGTATGCAGAGTCACCCTTCTTGGGCACCCTAAATCATAGAACTCAGACCTCCATGACATTCGAACCATGTTCACAACTTAACCTTGGGAGCTGGAATAACATAGGTAGATGAGAAGGATACTCTTAAATATTATGTTGCCAGACAAGTGGTAGCCTCATTGCAGATCTACGGTGTCTAGACAATTCTCTAAGTAAATACTAAAAATACGAACCAAAAAATATTATCTCATAGCAATAAACCTCTAAATAAAATTAACTCTAACATATACCGACAAGTTGAAAACAACCATAACTGTACTTGTTGGGTAAGATTATAGTAAATTACAATCTCACCATTTTTGGACTTGGCTTAAATGGAAGGACTTCAATTATATATGGTTTTTAGGAAGATAATATGAAAAATGTTTCTTCCTATGACTAGACATTGCAGATAAGGCAATGAGATTATCTATTGATCATCTTTTGCAAAATGGTATACGTTATATACCTCAATTTGGTCCAGGTTAGATAGACCCTGAGGCTGAGGGCATATATCAAAATATATGTGTGATTCAGTCCTTGAGCAGTGGTAGGTTTCATGGAAAGAATGAGCAAAAATAGGTTGTCCAGGGCAAGTATGAATATCAAATGAGAGAAATATATGCAAAACAAGGTTTTCTGCCTAGCCTTCTACTATAATATATACATATATATAATATGAACAATATCCTTTCCAGGTCATTAGTCACATTAATCATTAAAGAAATTAAAGGATTTTACAGGTCAGATGGCAAGATTCATCGAATCTTGGGGCATGAGATAAGAGTTAACATCAGGACTTTCTATTTTCTGGGAAGGGAGACTCAACCAATGAAATCAAATCATATAGTTATGAGTATAATGATCATCAAACTTAAAATGCTAGAATTGCATCTATGCTAGGTCCAATAAATCTACAAAGTAATTAAGTTAATTTAAAAGTAAATCAAGTGACCAAGTTATTAAAATAGGGCTTCCAGATTATCATCAGTAGATGTTGTGAAAAAGGAGATCGTTCAGTTTGCTTTTCTTTTATGCACGATCAGCTTCAAGTGCTTGAGGATTAATGAATTTTAATCCTTCCTCTTCTTTTAACTAGAACTCCCCCAGTGGATATGCCAGTGCTCTGTGTGAAAATTTGATAGAAAAAAAAAAATTTAATTACATCAATATGGCTAAAATGGAGGGAAAACAAACAAAAATTTCCCTATTGTTGCACAACAATACACGATTTTATAAAGCTAGCTTGATTACCCTATTTTGACCAATCAAGGAGAACTTTGGTTCTTTGGCTAATCAAATGGTCATTAGATCACTGCATACTTTAATGTTTGCAGAAAAATTCAACTGTCCTGGTGAAAAAGACAATTAGTTTAACCAAATTCCTTTTGGCTAACCATGATGTAAGTCAGTCCAACAGGAAATAACTGCATATCGTCAGTTTTCAAGGACACTATCTAGAAGACATTTTATGAGAAGAATGCAAAAAAATAATTCCACCTCAGATTCAATTGAACCCATAGAAGGCAATATAATTTTAAAGATTGGTAATCTTCAGAAGAGAATAAGATAAAAAAGAAAAAAAAAAAAAAAAAGAGTGTTCATAGCCGGCCCCATGCTCCCATAGATCCTCCAATGACAACACAATTATAACTCAGCCAATAATAATGTTACGCAACAAGAAAAATGATTATTATTGAATTTGAAGGTCGAAGGTGTAATGACATTGTCATAGTTCCTTTGTAAAATTCAATCTTTTCAGGATAATTAGAAACAAAAAAGATAGACTCTCTGTGATGTCTAAAAAGGTGTGACACACATATGAACAAGGGTTGATGTCCACAAGCAGCCCCAAAAAGGTGTGACGCACATATGAACAAGGGTTGATGTCCACAAGCAGCCCCAAAGGGCTGTTAAAATAGGGCCTCCTCCCTGTAAATGTAGAAGTGATGGGGAACGGGATACGACTCGGATACATGAGTAGCACATGCTTCAACATTACTTTTGGAGGAGAGGGAAAGAGAAATAAAATTGGGGATTTTAGTGATTTAGGGTTTTATTTATGTTTATTGTTATTTTTTATCATGTTTGAATTTTAGGATTATTTTGGTATTTTTATTTTTTAGGGTTTTCTTAATAATTTGCCTATTTAAAAGCTCCTTTGTAATTTGGGAACTTAGTTTTGGAGATTATTGATTATCGTTCTTTGAGTCTCTCTCTGTGTTCTAATGTTTCTCCCATTTCTGTTCTTGCTTTTCTCACCCGTTCAGTCTATCCTACCTGTCTATTCACTCTGTTCTCAGCCCCTTTCGTCTATTTTCTCATCCCCTTCTTCTAGTCTATCTATTCTTCTATTTTCTCACCCCTTTATTTCTTTCTGGTTACTATCAAAACACTACTTGTCCCGCGTCAATTGGTATCAGAGCAAAACGATCAAGTTTATTCAAAGCAAATACTTAAGAAAATCTTTCAGTGTTCATAACAATCTCTAAGTTACTGTTTTGATTACTGGTCATCAATTAAAACACAACGCAGCCTCCACCATCTGCCACCAAACATAATACGTTCTTAAACTGTAACAACCCGAACCTGGGGGTCTGAATCGGTTAGGACCCGAGGACACGAAGGGCAAAATGGTCATTATACTCCTTACCATGCAATAAACATCATAACGAGGTCGTAATGGGTGCTTCTAACCACCTCGGAACATAGAAGTAGCCTTAACTTTGGGTCCACTCTGGGACCTTGAGATTCACAAGGGTAAAATGGTCAATTTCAATCAGAATTTCAGGACAAGATCCATGCCATTAGAAAGGTGACTAAAAAACGTGCAATTTAAACTAAAGAACGACCCCATTTGGTTTTGAAATGAGAGAGTTATGATTTCACGAAGTTCGGTTTGAAAATGCAAGAAAGGGAGAGAAATTTAGCCAAGTATGGAAGCGACAACTGGTCATAGGTTCTCGCTACCGGTCGTCCAGCACCATGGACACCTCCGAGCACGCTGGCGCATTGCATGACAAGCAATGACCTGTCGTAGATTCTGGCTTCCGGTCATCCAAACATAAACTCACTGGCGAAGTTTGGGCCAAAATTTTGAACTTTCAAAGGAATGACCGGTCCTCCAAGCCCAGAAAGTGGCTCTAACTCCCATTTCAATTGTTTTCTCCCCCCAGTCAAGAATTGGTCACTTAGACCATGCAAAGTCTGCCCAATCACCATAAATACATACTCACATAATGATAAAATGACATTTCAACATTAAATGAAATTGGTACATCATTCTTTCATCAAAATTAAATCCGGCTACATCTTTGTGACCAAATGAGGTGATTTAAACAAATATACACAACCGAAATAATACATCTACATTAACGTCAAAACGATTATAAAATATTACATGTTTATACCCAAAACTTTTACAAATGATAGCATGGATTACAAGATGCCAACTAATTCCCTAACTACGCCCCTAGCATATAAAGGGTGTCATCTGCTCCGTCACTTCCAAAACCTGAAATTGTTTAAGATAAAGGGGTAAGCACCACCGCTCAGTAGAGGATGCCTAAACGGCGTTTCCTCGAGTCGAGTAACCATGGCAACAAACACGTAGGAGCATAGTAAGATGGAGAGGGATCATGCAAGGGACTTTAATTCACCAATCAACCACCAAGGACACAAACTAGGATTCAAATATCAAATGTATGTCATGCATTATGTGTCTAAACCACACACACAACCGACTCATACACACTCACATCAAAAGTGTACTAAGTGGCCGGACTTTGGGTAGCTCCTTCCGTCCTTATAGCCAATTAGTACCGCCGTTAAAGAGGTACCTCCCCAAGACCGGTTTTAAGAAAAACCTTTACTCCACAAAATTTGCAAAACTCGTTTTCACCCACGACTTCCTACATACTGCAACGACCCTCACCCTGGCCAGACACAATATTGTTCGCTTTTGGCTCACCCAGACCAGAGACTTCCCAGGGGGTCACCCATCCTGGTACTACTGCAAGTTAAGCACGCTTAACTACAGAGTTCTGATGGGTTCACGGCCATCACGGCTTTAAAACGCGTTGTGTCATAGAAGGGTGTTGAATCTACATATAGCACTTGCCCCATCCACACCCAGACGATGTGGGATTGTGCACCTGTAGCTCACCCAGTGTGGTAGTGCAACGACCCTCACCCTGGCCAGACACAATATTGTCCGCTTTTGGCTCACCCAGACCAGAGACTTCCCAGGGGGTCACCCATCCTGGTACTACTCCAAGTTAAGCACGCTTAACTACAGAGTTCTGATGGGTTCACGGCCATCACGGCTTTAAAACGCGTTGTGTCATAGAAGGGTGTTGAATCTACATATAGCACTTGTCCCATCCACACCCAGACGATGTGGGATTGTGCACCTGTAGCTCGCCCAGTGTGGTAGCCTACTGGTGCCCCCTGCACACGCTCACACACACCCGCCCACAAGGTCGCCACATTCACCCCCCCTTTGGGGCCCAACGTCCTCGTTGGCCACACTTCCGGCTGGGTCAGGCTCTGATACCATTTGCAACGACCTTCACCCTGGCCAGACACAATATTGTCCGCTTTTGGCTCACCCAGACCAGAGACTTCCCAGGGGGTCACCCATCCTGGTATTACTCCAAGTTAAGCACGCTTAACTACAGAGTTCTGATGGGTTCACGGCCGCAACGACCCTCACCCTGGCCAGACACAATATTGTCCGCTTTTGGCTCACCCAGACCAGAGACTTCCCAGGGGGTCACCCATCCTGGTACTACTCCAAGTTAAGCACGCTTAACTACAGAGTTCTGATGGGTTCACGGCCATCACGGCTTTAAAACGCGTTGTGTCATAGAAGGGTGTTGAATCTACATATAGCACTTGCCCCATCCACACCCAGACGATGTGGGATTGTGCACCTGTAGCTCACCCAGTGTGGTAGCCTACTGGTGCACAATCCCACATCGTCTGGGTGTGGATGGGGCAAGTGCTATATGTAGATTCAACACCCTTCTATGACACAACGCGTTTTAAAGCTGTGATGGCCGTGAACCCATCAGAACTCTGTAGTTAAGCGTGCTTAACTTGGAGTAGTACCAGGATGGGTGACCCCCTGGGAAGTCTCTGGTCTGGGTGAGCCAAAAGCGGATAATATTGTGTCTGGCCAGGGTGAGGGTCGTTGCAAATGGTATCAGAGCCTAACCCAGCCGGAAGTGTGGCCAACGAGGACGTTGGGCCCCAAAGGGGGGTGATTGTGGCGACCTTGTGGGCGGGTGTGTGTGAGCGTGTGCAGGGGGCACCAGTAGGCTACCACACTGGGCGAGCTACAGGTGCACAATCCCACATCGTCTGGGTGTGGATGGGGCAAGTGCTATATGTAGATTCAACACCCTTCTATGACACAACGCGTTTTAAAGCCGTGATGGCCGTGAACCCATCAGAACTCTGTAGTTAAGCGTGCTTAACTTGGAGTAGTACCAGGATGGGTGACCCCCTGGGAAGTCTATGGTCTGGGTGAGCCAAAAGCGGACAATATTGTATCTGGCCAGGGTGAGGGTCGTTGCACACACCACTCTATCCACACCAACACCATACCATAACAATTTCATGAAGATGCATTACAACAAATTTAGGACAACCATACATTCCATCATCAACACACAATTACAATTAGAAAAATAGGCATCGTTTTGCTCATAATTAATCAAGAAGTTCACATTGGCAACCAAACCACATAATATTTAACTTTAATGCAAGAGATAATCTCGTGTAAGCAAGTTGTCATATAATAAGCATTCTAGACATAGTTTAACTCACAAGACTTGGCATTTACCTCAATTAAACCACATACCATACACAATCATACACATAGTTAATACAATCTTCCAATTTGGCACACTTAGCATCATAATCATCATGCTTTTCAACACATAAAAAGGCACTGATTTCAATTCAAACAATAATTAAGCAATTGGAGATCATGCTTAAAACCCTAGAACACAAATTACTCAAATTCCACCACAATAAGCATGCTTTCAAGGGAAAAACAAGAAATTGATTACAACAACTTAGGACTACACAATTTAAGCAAACCCCTACCTCAAAGATACAAAACTCTAGCTTGCTCCAAGCTTGAAACTCCGCCAAATCGAAAGCTTTCACCATCAAAATGAAGAGGAAGAGAAGGGGAACAATATTTCCTCTTGGAGCTACCCCAAAAGCTCAAGCCCAAGCCTAGGTTGAAATCTCCAAGTGCCCCAATGGCCTCCAAATTCACATCATTGTGTAGATCAAGAGATGCTCTACAACTTCTCTAACTAGCCCCTTTTCCAAATCCAACCTCTAGAAATTTCAAAAATCTCAATGTAGTCAAATCTCTAATTTCTCACCATGGTTGTGTAAAGGAGAAGAACTTTCTCTTCTTGGGTACACTCAAAATCAAAGGTTATGGCCTCTAAATCGAAACTTTTCAAAGCTTATACATGGTGGATGATATATGTATAGATGTAATGTCTCAGATTTTTATGGATTTTTCGGTATTTTATTTTTATTTATTTATTTTCCATGCATCTTTTTACGCGCCATGTGGGACCCGGTGATTTTATTGCATTTATTTATTTTTTTGAGCATGGATGGTTGTTATATATATATAAGAATATATATGTGTGTGTGTGTGTGTGTGTGTAGTTAGTGATGGATGATATCTTTGTGGCACGTGTGTGATTGTTTAAAAGAGGGGGGGTTAGTTTGGTACTTTAGTGGGTCAAAGGGGAAGACTCATAATGGACCACACATTTGAAAGGCTAGTCAAACCTTGGACTAAATCTCATCACTCTATCTCTCCCATTTTCGGCCACCCCTTTTCCTTCTTCCTCATTTTTCATTTGCTTCTCTCTCTACATATCTCCACCTTCTCTCCAGAATTTCTCTATGTTAAGGTGAGATTTGTGAAGAGCCATAGTTAGAGAAAGTGTAGATCTACGAGGGCTACGTTTTAGCACCGGTCTTGCAACCATTTGGTGGGATTTCGTATTTGGATCTTGAGCTTGGAGTTCATCTTTTGAGGTAGGGAAGTTTAAATTGCAATTTCTTTGATTTTTGTGAGTTTTCTATTATGTGTAATTGTTGAAAAGCATGATATATGTGAAGGTATTGTTAATTGCAAATTAATGTTTTTGAGATGATTGTGCCTTACATGATTCATGCTATAAATGTGATGATTTGACGTATATGATTTAGAGCATGTTATGATGATGATGCTATATGTTAATTTCCTTGAGAAATGTTAATGATTGGTATATTGCATGCATATCATGGACATTGGTTGGGTTCTTGGGTTGGAAAGGATGTTTAAAATGGTTTCCAACGATTTGTGAAAAATTGATTTGAAAGTTTTGAAAGGTTTTATTCGAAAAAGTTTTGTAAAAACGGACGCCTTGGAGTTGCCATGTGGTCCGGGGTTAACTAATCTAGAAAGGGGCACGAGACGGAATTTGGAAGTGTGTAGTTGAGCTACCTAGACCCCAAATGACGCTAGGGAGATGCCTTAAGTCAAGGATGGCTAGCCAATTCCCTTCGTGATGCCTAGGAGTTGCCTAGGGTCGGGTTGTGTAAACATTTTCGGTGTGGGTTGTGTTGTGACACAAATGGTTTCGGAAATGGGGAGAGTGCATTCCATTGCATCTCATTACATCATTTGCAAGGCATGAAGTTTAAACTTATGTTGTATAATTGTCTCTTTCCCCATTGTGTGATCCCTTCTCTTGTTATCCCTTGCTTTGGGTGTGATTCACGGGATTACAATAAGTATACTTTAGGCAATCTCTAAAGAGCCGCTATGCTCACCCTATATCTTAACATTTTCAGGACATAACAAGGATGTTGTGGATGATACACCCCCACAAGCTTAGAAGTAGTATGCCAACCATTTTTCGATAACCGGGGTGTCCAGGGCTTTGCCCCGACTAATCCACTGGACCCGTACAAGGCGACCCCCCCCACACGGATCGGGTAAAACAAGTAGTATGCCGACCATTATTTTGTTATCTTTTGTAAATGCATTCTTTTGAACAATTAACTACATGTAATGACCTTATTCTTTTGTCGACTCCATACGAAGTCGTTATATTATGCCATGGAGGCCTTAATTTGAAATCCTATTCTTTTGGACATGTATATATGTTTTACGGTGATTTGATTCTCAACAATGTATGAATGGTTATATTTTAATGAATCATTGATGTTAAGTTGGATGATGTTCATGAGCTTAAAGTTAATGTTTATGCACTTGGGGTAACATTTGAACAAGTTTGGGAAGTGATCATATCAACCATTTCATTTATGGGCATCATCTAATCGGTTAGATAGGGTTGTCTAACCGGTTAGTTAGGCGGGGCGGGGCAGTGCATGGGTTAGATGTTCCTATCTAAATGGTGGCAAACATAATAGAGGTTAGATGGGGTCATCTAACCGGTTAGATGGGTCCTTAGTTTTGCATGTTCTCTAGACTAAGCCATCTAACCGGTTAGATGAAATCATGTACCCGATTAGATGGGCGAGTATTTGCACTTTGACCCCAGATTTTAGTATAATTACCTAATTACCCCTAGACGTCAACCAAAGCACATACTGACAATAGGAAATGACAGTTTTACCCATGACAAGTTTAGAAGCTATAATGAACGCACTAAATGACCATTTTGCCCTTTTGGGTTCTAAACCATTATTTGACCATGATAAATGACTATTATACCCTTATGGACTCTAAAACTATTATAATGACGTAAAATGACCATAGTACCCTTGTGTGACCTCGGGTTCGAGTATGGACCCGGTTAGCGATCTGAATCCCCGGGTTTAGATCATTACGATAGATATAGAAAGAGAAAGTGTGGGGAGGAAAAAGGTGAATAGTGGGAAAAATGGTCAAACTCCTCCTATTTATAGACCCCCATCACTTCCACAAGTTACATCACTTAACCCCAAAATTCCATAACTAATTACTCCCTTCCTCCGAGCAACTTCCATGAAATTATCCTAAGGCAACAATCCATCGGAGATATAATAATAAAGCCCTCCAATGATTATTCACATAGGCCCTCGCCATTCCCGTGCACTTAGGACACCCCGGACCCACATAGGATCCCCCCAGTCCAAAACTCGAAAATGTCCGAAATGGATCGGAATGCATTTATAGGAGTTCTAAACTCAAAGATATGACCAAAATGACTCTCAGAACCCACATGGTGTGCCAATCAGTACCCTGCACACAAACTGAGGCATCGAGAAAAATAGAAACCGAAAATTCAAAAAATGCTGAAAAATCCGTGACGTCACACAAACTCCATTAACCAAGCCAAAAAAAAAACCCTGTAATCCCACACCAGTTCTCAAACCTTGAACAACCAACCAGCAGCCATTCAGTTTAGAACCCTACCCACAAAATTCGATGGCAACCAACAGCCATCTCCGAAGGGTCTATCACCGTCACGCCGTCATCGCATAACAGCCAATGTCTTTCACCAGAGCTCGCCGTCGAACTCATCACTTCATCATCGTCACCAGTTCTAGTTCACACTAATCTGTCAACGTCTGCCGAGATCTTTGCAATTATTCACCGAAATTTCAGCATCCTCTTCGCGATTTTGGAAAGTCAACTTTGGATTATTACAATCTTTGCAATCGTTAGTTGTCACCAAAATTTGAGCGAGACTGATTTTGGAAAATCAACTTTGGGTCATTGCAATCCTTATTGTCATCAAAATTTCAGCGCTACTGATTTTGAAAAGTCAACTTTGGATTATTCCGTCTGGTTTGGAAAGTTCAGATTTGGGTTTGGAAAGGATATACTCCCTCCGTCCCATAAAAAATGTCACTTTCAGGGAACCGTGACTCTCACAAATTGAACTGACACGGTTCCCTAAACACGACACTCTTTGCGGGACGGAGGGAGTATTTTGTTTCCCTTATAAACCAGATTTGACCAAACTCAAATTTAAATTAGTCAGATCTAGCCCATTTCAGGAAGCAGCAAATTGAATATTCAGGCCCAAGCTTATCCCGGCTCAAAAGATCAGACCAAATTTAGCCACAACAAAATAGTTCAGCTTGTTCAACTAACCAAAAAAAAAACTTCAGAAAAATATTTGGAGCCGAATTTCTCTCTCATACACCTTGCAAAGCCACTTCCAAGCATCTACGAACACTCAAAATCGGACTCGGTAAAGGTACACATGCTTCACTAAGAATTGTTCGAAGTACTTTTATCCATTTGTTGAGCCAATGAATTTGCAAAAGGTCCATACTAGTTCTGCCCCAACCTAACTGGGACAGTTTAAATGGTGTTGTTATTTCCACTTGTTGATGTCTTTGCACTTGTTGGCTTCAATTTACTTTACGGTAGTCTTAAAATAATTTCACATTAATCTTACTGTTAAAATTGCATTGGAACTACAGTCCAAAAGAAGTACATCAGTCAACACTGTATTCATGAATGAATACAAATCAATAAGAACAGTGTTGGGGCCTCCTAATTGAGCCCTAAGAGCAACTCCAATGCTCTCTCATTTGGGCCTCTCAAACTCAAAATATGAGAGTTGGGTAAAAAAAGGCCTCTCCAATGGGCTCTTATTTGGGCTCTCAAAATTTGGGATTCTCAAATTTTCTCTCACATATACCAACTGCCAATTTTTTTTGGCAAGTCTCTCATTTTCCAATACGATGCTGTTTCTCATCAGTCATCACCCACTCGCATCTCTCTCTCTCTCTCCTTGTCTGTTGTAATATAGAGAGAAAAAAATTCCGATTACTGATAGTATAGAGAGGGAAAATCATCCGATCTGAACCAGAGGAAGAAACCGGTGCCCTCTGCTTCTCCACTCTTTCTTCTTCTCTCACTTCTACTTCTTCGCCCTCAATCGCTCTCGTCCTTCGTCCATTTCAGAACAAAAGCTTCCAATTCTGGCAATTTCCTCGGCGACGATCCGTTTGGATTCTATCCCTGGGATTCTTCCGACGAAGACGGTGATTTTCTTTCTTGATGTTTCTTGGTGGACTGAGTTGAGAGACAGCGGCTGAAGCTTGCGAACGGCGAACCCGAACTGGAACAGCGGGCGATGGAAACTGAAAGATATGGGTTTTGATTTTTTGAACAATCTGAGATGATATGCCGATATAGGTTTTGATATAGGTCTTAGGTTTTGAACTTTTGATTCTTGCAGACAGATAGATCAACTAAAATATATGGGTTTTGAACTTTTGATTCTTCTAGATCTGGTAGTTTGTAGTTACAGAGAGAGTTGAGAATGAGAATGAGAATAGAGATGGAGGCGATTGGGGAGGCGGAAATGATTTGCCCTAAAAATATATATATTTTTAATAATAATATAATCAAATATATATAATATACATATATATATATATTTCCGAAAAAGAAAAATAAAATTATATAAAAAAATTAATTCACAAATAGTGGTAAAAATATTGTTTTTTTTTTTGTTTTTGGTCTTTTTTTGACCAGATATTTTAGATTTTTGCTTCTTTTAAATTAGATTTAATTTTAGTTTCCTTCTAATGTCTACAACTTTACTTGGAATGTGCCTAATATTAATATTACTGATGCAAATATGAATGGTGGGAATGGTAGTTGAAAAAGAGTGGTGGTTGTGTCAAAAAATAACATTTTGCATTAAATGCACCATTGGAGCAGAATTGCTAAAATGTAGCATTTTGACATTGTAGCACCTGTCAAAATATAGATTTGGCATGCAAAAATGACTTTTAGCATTGGAGATGCTCTAATAATGAGTTCAAGCTCATCACATCTTCTAAATGAATTGCGTCACCAAAATTTTGCACACCAAGCCAAACTTGAACTATTAATATGTACAGAAAAGAAGTCTTACTATAACTTATTCAGAAACCTTCATCACTAGGTGTGCCAACTTTGTGAACCTGTGTCTTGCAATATAGTTCTGCACAGGTTAGCGCTCTCCCTAATTTTTTATCTATAAAAAATGACATATATATTGTTAATATGTAGCTCAAATGCATAAATAACTATCAAATGTGTAATTCAAATTGTTAAAGAAACAATAAACCTGTTGAGCCACACATGCATTGCCCAGTGTTCCAGTTGTACAAGGCATATTTTGCTTTGTGCGGTTTTCTTGATTTCTTCTACTTTGGCTCTTCAAAAAGAAAAATAAGGACTGTCAGAATTAGCATAATACAAAATCGATCATTTATATCATTAGAAACATAACTATTACCCAAAGGATCACCTCCCCCTCCTTTGAACTACAAAACTTGACTAGATACTCCCATTGGTACATTGGCCAATCTTTCTTCATCAAAATCCCAACACAAATAATAATCCTTTTCAGATTGGACTTGAAATCCCTCCATTTTTCTCCAGTTGATATCATAGTCCACTTTCTTGCTATGTCCCCCACAACAAATATTCCCTTCAAATTTAGGCAAAAACAAATCACTTCTTAACACTGCTACAAAATTTCCCTTCAATTACAGTACTCATATCACTTTTACTTTTCTATATGATCATCAAAAACCAATCACTTTTTCACAGAAAAGTAGAATTTTCTTATTATACTTACCAACTCCTAAAATTCTCTCATCAATTTCAGAGGAAGGTAATCTTCAAAAGAAAATAAGACAAAAACCACATCAATGAGAAGAAGAACAAGAAGAAAAAAGAAATTGTGGCTCAGAGTGCTCCGATAAATCCATAAGAATGATGTTCACAGCTAGCCCATTGTCACGGGCCTAGAGATTTGGCGCAGCGGCACGACCCGTGCGGCACCAAGGCGTTGCTTCAACTCGCGCAAGCACCCTGGTCAACCACCATGACCTGCCTTCCCAAAAATACATGCTGACTGGTTTCAGCCTGCCTTGGCCTCGTTAGGGGAACGACTCCAGCTCCAGCTCCCGACCAGTTTATGCAGGGATGGCCAACTCCCTTCTTTATAGTCAAGTCCACGACCAGCGACAAGCTCCTCAAACTGAACCGAGTCTACCTGCCTCAACTCTAAAGAGGTACCATCATGTGGTCCTGCACGCCCTTTCCCTGGAAACATTCCCAGTCAATCTCTGCTCTTTGCCAACCAACATGCGTGTCTTCCATACTCATGGAGTCAGTATGAATCACTTCGTGACACTCTCCCACCTGAATCCTGTGACGCCCTCGTCGTAGTACGGCGCTGCTCCACTGTGTCCACTCCTTTCCAAAGTCAGCCTCCAAGTTGTATGCTCGCCTTCCCACCATCGCTTCCTTGTGCAACCTCTGCATTGCACTCGCCCAATGATATGTCTCGGACCAAGGGGACGTCCACTCCTCTAGGACGCAACTCTTCGTCATGCCACCTCCCTGACATCCCGAGCAAGCAAAGGCCTCCTGCCGACTTGATGCATGTAGACACTAAAATTTCATCGGTTTTTCCCTTGACAAATTGGTCCATCAAATATGGGTCTCATAATTAGTTAAATTATTTAATTGGCCCAAACTTGGTCAACTTAAATTATTTAATTAGCCCAGTCCAGGTGTTTAAATAAAAAGATAATAATTCTTAATAAAATATATTTGGAGTAATTATTTTTATGGATAATTATCACAATATATGGATAATTATCATAATATAACCGGTCCGAACAGTTATGATTTTGTCCTTATCAAGAGAGGACACATGTCATCATCCTATTAATTCAAGAAACCTATAAATAAAGGAATGGAGGAAGGAGGAAAGGGGTCCAAAAATTGAGAGACTCAAAAATCCAAAGGCCAGAAATTTAGAGGGACAGAAATTGAGAACTCTAGAAATCTAGAATTCTAGAGAGAAATACAGAAGCTCTGCCGACATGCATCCCTAACACCCAAACCTGAAGGCGAAGAGTAACAAGCACATCAAATCATGTTGTTCATCAAAATTCCACAGTGATCAACAAAAAGCACAACCAAAGCGGTGCCGTTCTTCATCAAATTCAACAAATCTTCTGAAGGCAAAGAACAACAAGCACAACCAAAGCCGTGCCGTTCTTCCACAAATTCTCTGAAGACGAAGAACAACAAGCACATCCAATCCAAAGTCGTGCCGTTCTTCCTTAAATTCAACAAAGAACAACAAGCACATCAAAACCTTGCCGTTCTTTCCAAATTCAACAAAGAACAACAAGCACATCAAAATACCGTTCTTTCCCTGCGATTCAATAAGTTTGAAGAATCACTAAGCAACACTGTTCAAGATCAAGCTTCATCAGCCCTCGATCAGAAATCATCAGCGGTCTTCCTCATTTACAAATACTTGAAGAAGATTGCCAACAAACTAATTCAAGTTCAAGCTCCAACAGCCCTTAAATCCAACCAACAAAGGAGATCGAATCAAAGGATATTTTCTTTCTTTTGTAAAGAATATCTCAAAGGATTGTACTCAAATTTTTATAAATTAATAAAATTATATTTGCTCCTTATTTTGTTCTTTATTTGCAGACTACGAAATTTGTGTACAATGCCCGCCGTTCTCCACGGTTTGCATCACCCAAGGAGCTCGCACAAACTTTGGTGCGCACGGCCCTCCGACCCTCCGATGCGCAACTTCAAAGGACGCTTCTTCCTGAGAAGATGAAGGTTCTCCTCCAACTGCATTGATTCCCCATCGACGCTACTTCAATGCACTGTCTTCTTTCTCAGACCCCTGGATCGACAAGGGGGCACACCTCTGTGCTTAGCCCAAGTCCTGCTCTGATACCATTTGTCACGGGCTTAGAGATTTGGCACAGCGGCACGGCCTGTGCGGCACCAAGGAGTTGCTTCAACTCGCGCAAGCACCCTGATCAACCACCATGACCTGGCCTCCCAAGAATACATGCTAACTGGTTTGGACCTGCCTCGACCTCGTCAGGGGAACGGCTCCAGCTCCCTACTAATTTGTGCAGGGATGGCCAACTCCCTTCTTCATAGTCAAGTCCACGACCAGCGATAAACTCGTCGAACTGAACCAAGTCAACCTGCCTCAACTCTGAAGAGGTACCATCCTGTGGTCCTGCACGCCCCTTCCCTGGAATCATTCTCAGTCAATCTCTGCTCTTTGCCAACCATCATGCGTGTCTTCCATACTCATGGCATCGTTAGGAATCACTTCGTGACACCATGTTCCCATAAATCCTCCAATGACGATAGATTCTAACTCTGCTAAGAATAATTTTGAACATCATGTGGGAATTATAATTGTTGAAACTGAAGTTCCAAGGTGTAATGAAATTTAGAACAATTCCTTAAGAAGACGGAAAATTCACTTGATATTCTTACAAAATTTGTGACACAGAAGTTTCATGTTCACAATTTGCCCAACAGGCTGTTGTTTTTATATTATTTATTTATTTTATTTCTCTTTTGCTAAATGAAGAGAAAGATAAATAGAAATAATCTTTGTGTAGGAGGATGTCATGAATGTATTATTTAAAAGGCTAAACATGATATGAAAATGAGAAGGCTATGAAAGAATGAAGAAGAAGTATCACCCGAGTCTTGGAAAAGTGTGAATTAGTTGTACTTGTTTTGCCCCAAGCAAAGAGTTCATTAGCCAACAACAGATGCACTCCATAGATGTAAAATTGAGGACCATTACACTGCAATTGAGTGAACCAAAACAAATCTTAAAAGAGAAGATACTAAAAAGGGGTAGGAAAAAATGCATATTGGTCAAGTCAAAATTTTAAGTCAAAAAATGCATATTTTCCATTCATGTGTGATGTGGGTGATGAACGATTAAAATAAGAGGCATGAGAGAGACTGTGGAACACGAGCTTACTTGACTGACAGTGAAGTTTAATGGTATGTATTCCGATGTAGGGGATGTGGGCAATGTTGGGCCAGTAATCACCTTTATTTTCCTGGCACCGTTTTTCAAGGAGTGCACATTCATTGATTTCTAAACAATGAAGCATGGAAGGCAGACCTTCCTTTGGTAAGGATCGAAGCTTAGGGCACTTATACATCTGTAGACGTTGAAGAGAGGTGAGATTTTGGAGGCCACTGCCACCACCTGTCCCCCTAGATGATGATGATATGGATTTCAGATATGGGCAGTCTTCGATCCATAGATATTGAAGAGAGGTGAGATTTTGAAGGCCTTCTAGTGATATGGATTTCATACTCGGCAAATCTTTGATGCGTAATTTGGTTAAAGTTGTAGGAAGTATACAGTCATCAGGAGGAAAAGAGACCAGGTCTTGATATCCACCTTCAATGCTGAGTAGTTGAAGAGAGATGAGTCTGTGCAGACCCCACTCTGACAAGGGCTTCAGCACTTTCCCACAACGGTGAATAGTAAGCTGAAATAGGCTGGGGGGCAAATTCCCATTCCCATTGCATTGGGTAAAGGACTCAACGCATGGACAATCATCTATCCATATGGATTCAAGTGATGCCAAACTTTGAATCTGATAATTGGCAACGACCTCATATTATTGCAGCCGCTGATCCAAAGCGATCTCAAGTTGGGGGGTGGGACAAGCAGCAGCCTCTTTCCGGAAAGTCCTTGAGAATTGGACATCGATTTATACGTAGGAAATTGAGGTTTTGAAGAATCTGGTTGGTCGTAGGCAAGGATCTCAGATTCTCGCAATAAAAGACTTCAAGTGATCTGAGGTTGGGTAATCCTTTTTCTGGGAACGACAAGGACTCCAGACCATCGCAATACCATATATTCAGTTCACGGAGACTAGCAAAATTGTTATTCTTTACACAACCACCAACTAACATTCCAACTTTTGGCCAATTCCAGATGCTTAATGTTTCAAGTGACGACACGATAATTTTGAGGTTGAAGTCCTCCTCCTATCGCTGCTGCTGTAGCATAGTCGTCTCCGATTACCAGTACTCCAAATTCATGCAATTGCGAATATTAAGATACTCAAGAGTGTTGGGTGACATATTTTCAGTGGGCCAGGAACTCAATGATTCACATTTACCGATCTCCAATCTTTTAAGACCAGAAATGCCTTCAGGAAGGGACTTCAACGCATTGCAATCCCTTATCTCAAGTCTTCTAAGCAAGGACGGGACACCTGCATTTGCAAAGCACAAAAGTTTTGAACACCCATCAATTGTGAGAGAAGTGAGCTTACTCACCTCATTTGGCAACCTCTCAAGACTCGCACAATCTTCTATCCACAAATCCCGAAGATTAATGCAATGCAGTCCTTCATTTTGCCATAGTTGGTTGCATTTTTTGAACACAAGTCTTTTAAGTGCTACCAAAGATTGCACCAATGCTTCCTCAAGCTGAGATAGCCCTCTAATATTTACAACTTCCAAGCTAATTAGTGAGGTTACGCCAACTATACTTTTCAGCACCGCCTCCTCACACTCTTCCAAGTATAATTTTTTAAGAGATGGAAGACTTAAAGGGCAAACATTAACCAATTTGGGACAACCACACATACTAAGATAACGGAGGCGAGGGAATTGACTTCCAGCTTCTTCAGCACCAGTGGAAATAGAAGACCATTTTTCCCATCCCGGCATGTCCTCAAATATCAGTGTCTCTAGTGATGGAAAAGGAAGTCCATCCCCCAAATTTTGTACGCCATGCATGCTATTAATGCATAACTCTTTGAGCTTGGGTAGTTGTTTGACTGGTGGTAAAGATCTGCATTTTCTACAGCCTACAAGACTCAAGTTCACCATTGCAAATTTCGTGCCCCCATAGATCTTCCCAGGAACAAGCTTGGACTTGGAAACTTTGTTGGCAGATCAGGTGCCCTGTGGGGTATGTGAAGATCCCCTAAGGCTAACACCAAGTAGTACATAGTATATACCTAGAAAGTAAGTTACAACCCTAGCATAAAGTATTATCTAACACCTTCTAGGTGAGTTGAACCAGAGACATCGAACCATATAGACTGCTTTTTATCTAGGTTAGGTGCTTTATGAATATGGTAAAACTTGTATGAAGCTTAACAAACAGACCTTGGAGGAGATAAGTCACGGACACATCAAAATGCAAGAAGAATGAACAATCCATAAATTTTACAGTGGAAATTAGATAATCCAATACCGCTATAGCAAATTAGACCTGAATCAATAAGAAAAAGAAAACCATTAAACATAAGAATATATAATTGAAGAACAGTACTCACTTTGATGCATAGATATCCAGTGCAAATGAAGTGCTGGATCTTCCCAGGAACAAGCATAGACTTGAACTTTGCTGGCAGATCAGGTGCCCTGTGGGGTATGTGAAGATCCCCTAGGGCTAACACCGACACCATCTTAACCCTTTTGATAGAACAGCTCAACGTACAAAATTATTCAATAAATTCCCAAAACCTGCAATAATTACAAATTATAAAATTACTAGCCATGAAAACACCAAATCAAACTGTATAATCACATTGCTATAAGCCCTAAAATTTTGTAATGAAACATGATCAACTCAAGTTTCAACATCTGCACAGACACATATATAAGAACCTAAAAATTTTGAACTTAAACATGATTATTAAATTAATTAATCAAAACTACTTACATGAATAACAGGAAATGACTATGATCACCCAAAAGTTTTATTTTATTTTATTTTATATTTTGCGTAAAGGGTGATTGTATATATAAAAGAGAAAACTGTACAAACAAGGCACATGGCCATACAAAAACTAGGAACCGAGCAAGAGGCAAAGTCCTAGCAAAATCAAAATGAGAACACCTAGCCAAAGCAACACAAGAATAAGTGCAGAGGCATTAGAAACTATTAGCTGAAGGCTGTACACAAACTACAAAAAAAAATAAAGTCAGTTGTGAATGTATAAATTCAAATCAAGAGCAAGAGCAAATCCAGTAAATAATAAATCTATATTCCTATTCCATCTACCTTCAAGAACTCTATGGTATGTCTGCAATTGAGTGAAGATCCCAGTCCTGTACATGGGAATTATCCTAGGCCAGCCAAAAGTTATATATACAAAACCAAGATTCATACCCAAAAAAAAAAAAAACAAGATTTATGAGTGAACCTGAAATATACCTGTAGGTGCAAAATTTCGCTCAACCAATAATGATTGAGAAAAATAAAACAACTCACTCAGAAATAATAAAAATAAATAAGAACAGTGTATAGAGAAGCGTGGAATTGCTTGATCCTTTATTGGAGGTCTTAGCCTCTATTTATACACAAAATATTGCAAAATTATGGTAGGACTCGCCTTGCTTGCCCTCCAATTCTTTCTATATAACCATTCTTTTCTAATAGAGTTCTTTCCATTGTCGAATTTTCCATACATAGAACTTGCCTTGTACAGAACTTCCTATCAGAATTTTCCTTCTACAGTAAATCATTCAAATGGTAGGACTTGTGCATTCTTGGGCTGAATATATTTTGATCCGGCTGGGCTTGAGTAACAGGCAGGATGTTAAATACTCATAAGCTGGGCTGATGACTTCTTGATTCGGCCTTGATGGAAGTTGGAGGACAAATAACAATGGTCTTGGGCTGTAAATACCTTCAACTTGGGCTTGAGCACGATGGGCCTTATATGTCCTTGGAATGTAGACATGGGTAGTGGTGACGTGTGCGCTTTTTATTGGAGGGAGTTTTTTTTCCCTCCACACTTTGCCCCAAATTTCGTTTTTAATTGAGCGACGGCTCCTATTAAAGAGGGAATTGAAACCGGTTTTTTACTTTGCTTCAGAAACGGTTCGAGGTCTTTCATTATTACTCCGACGTACAAGATTTTGCAAGAGTTACATTTGCCCTTGCTGCACTTCTGCGCTCTTCATTCCATCGCTTTGTCAGGTTAGTCTCGCATCTTACTCTTCAATCTTTCCTTATGAGTACTTCATCTACTCCCGAACGTAGACCTTGGGGATTCTGAATCCACACCTTCATCTTCCCCCGTTCGCATTAGGGCTCCCCCTCCTAGGGTTTCTACAGATCGCCCTTTGTCGAATCCATTAGGTACTTCCCCTCTTCCAACCGAGACATCTACCTCAGGCTCTGATTATGTTCTTACTCATGACGAGAAGAAAGCAATCATCTCTATTCGCCGCATCAAGTTCTCTATTGCTTCGGTAATGGAAGAATTTGATATTCCTGAGGGAGTAGAAATTGCAGAATATCCCGAGGGTGCCGATTTTACCTCCGGCGAGGGAATTGAGGAGGATGAGTTGCTTCTTTCGGTGGGGCATCTTAACGCCCTTCGATTCCCTCTTCATCCCTTCTACCATTTAGTGTTTAATAAGCTGGGTCTTGCCCCCCTTCAGGTAAACCCTAATTTCTTTCGCATTCTTTCGGCACTGTTGGTGCGCCGGAAATTAGAGGCTCTAGATTTGACCCTTGCCGACCTTCTGCTTACTTATAATATATCTAAGCATGGGACCGAGCCTGGTCGCTTCTTTTTTACTTCTCCCCTTCATCAGAGAATATGCACGAACCTTCCTTCATCCGAAAAGAAATGGAAAGAAAGGATGGTTATAGTTAAAGGAAAATGGTTCGTGTCCCAATCAACTGTGCTTCCCATCCCGCGCAAGTTCGGGAAATTAGGTATAGAATATTTAACCTCCATTCATACCAAGTGTTCTGGCTGTTTTCCTTGCAAAGTCTTAATGTTTCGACGTATTTATGAGTTTCTTGGTGTTTTTTCAGCTACATTCCCATCCTCCACAGCAAGGAACAGACTTTCTTTTCTTGAGGAACGAGTCTGGAGTGACCCCTCGCCTATCGAGGACCTACTACCTTCTTCAAACCTCAAGGACATTGCCTCCAGTGCCGTTGCTGCAGACCTCATGGATCTGTCTCTACCATCCTTTGACAGTTTTCCCATGACTAAGGAGGAGATACGAAGGGCTGAGGCTTTAAAAAAGAAAGCTGAAGATGCCCAACCCTTGGTCGTTATTAGATCAACTGAGGATGAGGTGGAGGTTGAGGAACCACCAATGAAGAAATCTCGCCTCAACCCCTCATCCTCTGGCAAGGGCAAGGTCCCTTCTAAAAGCAGAGGAAAAAAGGCTGGAGAGGCCGAACCTGAAGATGAAGTCAGGGCCTTTGTTCTAGCTGAGACCGGGACTCCTTGGACTCCTTCCTTCACCAGGGCTGATAGGTCAGTCCTGCACTCAGGGGATTCTGTGATTACAGACCCTTCAGCTGCACTGGCGGTGGCTCGAGGAATGTGGCTCCCAAAGGACGAGGAAGCCATCAGCCAAATGGGGTTGGAGCAACTACTCCCCTCTGCCCCAGTTCAGGCCATAGAGGTTCGCATTGCTCCTTCAGAATTATATTACTCTTGCTTGCTTGTGTTTCCATTTATGCTTATATTTGCTTCCCTGTTAAACAGAGTCTATACCACACCATGGCCCTCTGCGCCACTGCTAAAGCTCAATCCCTCTCCATCAAGAAGTTGGAAAAGGATCTTGACAATACAGAGAAGAGAGCCACTACTGCCTCTACCAATCTGAAGATAGCTTCTGAAGCCAAGGATGCGTATAAGAGGCAGTTGTCAGCCTCTGAGGCTAAGGTGGATTCTCTTCAGGCCGAGGTTCAACGCCTGACCGAGGCTCTTACTACTTGCTTCAAGGCGGGGAAGCAAATGCAGGGGCGCTACTCCTGTCTGGCGCACCTGGCTAGTGCTAAAGCATTCCGGTCTGGCTATAATCAGGGCTCAGGCCCTAAGACGATGGATCCGGACGCTTTTGACAAGCAGGTGGGGGTGCACTTCCCATACGATGAAGGGCCAGAGGCTTTGGAAGCTGAAATCCGCTTTGCCGAGATGGTGAAGGCACACCTGAAGGGTACTCCTAGCTCCCCTGCTCCTGCGGCTTCAACTCCTCCTACCTCAAGTCCTAATGTACCTTCGATCCGAAGAGGAAGTAGAACCATGTATTTTGTTTTTATGAACAGCCTGTTTTGGGATAATAAGTAATGAATATAACTTTTTGTTTTAGGCTTGCCTGACTTGTTTTTGCTGTATGCTCTTGATACTGTTCATATTTCTCTGACTGGTAATGTGTTTAAACACTAAACATTGTCTTTATGCTTCGGATTTATGCTATCCGTGAAAACGCAAGGATTGTGCGAAGAAGGAGATCCTTTTAACAGTTTAGTTGATATCGCAGGATAACTCATATGGACAATTATTTAACTGTTAAATGAACCCTCCTTGCCTTTTACTTGTCTGCAGTAGACGTATACATACTATTTCCTTCTCGTGTGTTCCTGATATGGGGTGGAGTATGATGAACTTATGATATATCCGAATCCACAGGGTATTAAACACTTGGAGTCCGGAGGAAAGAGTTCTGATCCGGGTACCAGAGGTCTAAAGTGAATACTCCTCGGCACTGAGTGTGGAGGAATATTGCTGAATAGGACACTTAGGGTCCAGATCTATCTTGGATACTTAGGATTCGAGGCGAATTATCCCTCGGCACTGAGTCGTGGAGGACTAGTGCTGAATAGGACACTTAGGGTCCGAAGCTGTCTCGGATACTTAGGATCCGAGGCGAATTATACATTCCCTGGCGTGGAGCCGGAGGGGGGTTTTGTCGAGCCGAACACTTAGGGTCCGAGGCGAGATTTTCGTCGAGCCGAACACTTAGGGTCCGAGGCGAGATTTTTGCCGAGCCGAACACTTAGGGTCCGAGGCGAGATTTTTGCCGAGCCAAACACTCAGGGTCCGAGGCGAGATTTTTGCCGAGTCAGACACATAGGGTCTGGGGCGAAATTTTTGCCGAGCCGAACACTTAGGGTCCGAGGCGAGAGAACTACTCCCCGGCGCTGAGCTCGAGGGGAGGTTAAATGAATTACTCCCCGGCTCTGAGCCTGAGGGGAGGTTGTGCCGAATCGGACACTTAAGGTCCGAGGCGAATGAATTACTCCCCGGCGCTGAGCCTGAGGGGAGGTTTGTTTTACATTTTTCCTCAAACCACTTATCATGAGGCCGAGGACTCAAAAATGATAGGAGGCCAAGAAAGCGAGTAACAGTGGCTGTGAAGTTTTCCATTTGTTGAGTTTAGAGACCTGCCTCCACTGATACTCCCTTCTTGGCAACCAAATGTTGTGGACCACGCATATATGAACCACATTTCTTTTCTATTTCTATCCGATGTGGGACATAGACTAAATTTTGTCAAAAAGGTCGGTGTAAGGAATGCCTCTGGTATTGAGCTTGACAGCCTTAAATACCAGTGGGCCCTCCTTACACCGTGATTAACTATTTGAATATTTCCATATATAACAGAATGTGGCACATACTTTTTTGTCGATATGGGATAGAAAGGTTTAAGCACAGGCCATAACTCATGTTTTGTTTTTGGGAAAAAATCAGACGAATGCCATGCATAGTATGGTCCCCCATTTTTAGAAAAAGAAACAAAAATAGAGGAAAGTGGTACAGAACATAGAAGCAAAATAAAGAAAAGCTTGGCTGACTGTGGACATACGCAACTTTATTTGCGAAGAAGTTGTAGCAAAATGGACAAACTTAACTAATGGAAATACCATTTCAGGTGTATTGCGTTCCAAGGACGCGCAATGGGACGTCCGCCAGCTTCGGCCAAACGATATGCTCCTTTCCCCACTACTTCCGTAACCCTGTAGGGTCCAGTCCAATTAGGTTCCAGTTTCTTTACATGAGCTGTCTCCTGCTTCAAAACCCAATCACCTACCACAAAGCTCCTGAATCTGACGCATTTGTTATAACTGTTACACACCTGCTGTTGGTATGCCGCGAGACGAATTGCTGCTGCATCTCTCCTTTCATCTACCAAATCAAGGCTATGTTCGAGTTGTTGCTCATTGTTCCCTCCAGTACCAAGGATGTCCGAAGGGTTGGGATTATGGACTCGGTAGGAATGACAGCTTCAGATCCATATGCCATAGCAAATGGGCTTTCTCCCGTGGGTCGTCTTGGAGTGGTTCGATAGGCCCAAAGCACTTGAGGGAGATTCTCGTACCACTTTGTCTTCAACTTCTCCAATTTTTTCTTTAAGCACCCGAATATCGTGCGATTAGTTATTTCAGCTTGCCCATTGCCTTGTGGATGACTAACTGCAGCCAATTTTTGCAGGATTCCATGTTCGCTAAAGAATTTCCTTGTACTTCTGTTATCGAGGTTCTTACCATTGTCCATTACGATGACTTTTGGTACCCCAAACCGGCAAATAATGTTGCTCCAAATGAAATGCTTTACTTCTTCGTGGGTGACGCTGGAGAAGGCTTCAGCTTCCACCCACTTGGTGAAATAATCAGTAGCCAGAAGCACATGTTCCTTTTTTTCCATGGTTTTGGGTAATGGTCCTACTATATCAATCCCCCATTGGGCGAACGGCCATGGATTAGCCATGGCGTGCAAACCTTCGGCAGGTTGGTGCTTTATTGGACCATGGCGCTGACACTTGTCACATCGTCTTGAGTATTCCTCGGCATTCCGAGCCAAGTATGGCCAGAAATAACCTTGGGTTAGAATTTTGTGTGCGAGGGATCTTCCTCCGGAGTGGTTTCCACAATCTCCTTCAAGAACTTGTTTTAGAATTGTGAGAGCCTCAGTAGGGGTTAAACACTTAAGATAGGGACCGGAGAATGACCTTCGGTACAACTGGTTATTGATGATTGCGTACTTAGCCGCGGTAAGCCTAAGCTTCCTTGCCTCAGCTTTCTGATTCGGGAGAACCCCTTCCTTGAGGTAGGCCTCGATTGGATCAATCCAGCAGGGCTCGCGTGGTACTTCCGGGATCACCATCACCTCTTGCCGGGGATTAATGCTGGGTTCTTCGAGAACATCGATTGGAACAAGCCGAATCAACTCTTCATCTGAAGATGATGCGGCTGCGGCCAATCGATCTGCTTCGGCATTTTCATCTCGTGGTACCTGATGGAACTCGATTTGATCGAATTCCCGGATAGCACTCTCTTCAGCATCTTTGTACGACTTCATTCGTTCCTCCTTGGGAGAATATTGCCCTGTCACTTGATTGATCACAAGCTGTGAATCACTAAAAACTTTTAAACATCGTACCTGTAGCTGTTTAGCTAGCCGAAGTCCGGCGAGCATCGCCTCATACTCGGCCTCGTTATTAGTAGATGGGAAATCTAGCAAAATTGACTGCTGCAGCTTGGTACCTTCGGGTGTTGTGATGTCAATCCCGGCCCCTGCCCTTTTCCGGTTGGAAGAGCCATCAACCCGTAACTCCCAGTATGGCTCTTGAAGTGTCGGTTCTTCAGGTTGATCTTCGTACTCTAGTAAGAAATCCGCTACCGACTGCCCCTTGTGAGATACCTTTGGTGCATAGGTGATGTCAAAAGAGCTAAGTTCAATAGCCCATTTGGTAATTCGACCAGACAGGTCTGGTTTAGCTAGGATAGCCCTTATAGGGTGATTTGTAAGTACCACTATGCTGTGAGACTCGAAGTAATGTCGAAGTTTCCTCTTGGCATAAATTAACGCCAGGATTACCTTTTCTGTCTTGCTGTACCGTGTCTCGGCATCCGTCATCGTTTTGCTTGTGTAAAAGATTGGGTGCTGAACCTTGCCTCCTTCTTTGATTAACACTGCGCTTGTTGCTACAGCTAATACTGCCAGGTACAGGATGAGAGTGTCTCCGGGCGTTGGAGCAGAAAGGATTGGGGGTTTTGTCATGTAGCTTTTCAATTGATTGAGAGCTTCCTACTGCTGAGGTCCCCACATATCTTTATTTTTGGATCGAATAGCATCAAAGAAAGGTTTATACTTATCAGATAATCGGGATATGAACCGGCTGAGAGCCACAATTCGGCCGGTTAGAACTTGCACTTCCCTGCGGGTTTTCGGCTCCTGGTTCTGTATGAGTGCCTTTGCCTGAGCTGGGCTTACTTTTATTCCTCTTTTATTTACGACGTGCCCAAGGAACTGTCCTGACGAGACGGCGAAGGAGCACTTGGTGGGGTTCAGCTTCATATTGTATTTCTTGAGAGTATCAAAGACCTCCTGGAGGTGCTTCGGGTGGTCCTCTTTCCGTATACTTTTGACCACCATATCATCGATATAGGCTTCAACTGTATTTCCCAGCAGATTATTAAAAATTTTATTGACAAGTCGCAGGTAGGTGGCTCCGGCATTCTTTAGACCGAAGGGCATCACTCTGTAGCAGTAAGTGCCCGTTTCTGTGATGAAAGCGGTTTTCTCCTCATCTTCAGGATTCATGGGAATCTGATTATAGCCGGAGTATGCATCGAGGAATGTGAGCCTTTCATAACCCGTCGTAGCATCCACCATTTGATCAATCTTGGGCAGAGGAAAGCTATCTTTTAGGCAAGCTTTGTTAAGGTTGGTATAATCTACGCATACCCTCCATTTCCCATTCTTCTTTTGAACGACTACTACATTTGAGAGCCATTGTGGGTATTGCACCTCTCGAATGAATCCTGCTTGTAATAGTTTATTTACTTCCTCAGCTATTATGCGATTCCGTTCAGGTGCGAACCGTCGGTGCCTCTGCTTGACTGGCCTGAACTCTGGGTTAACCTTCAGACTATGGCATGAGACTGTAGGATCGATCCCCACCATGTCCGAGTGATCCCAGGCAAAGACATCCGAATTGCACTGAATGACCCTGATCAATGCTTCCTTCTCTTCGGCTGTGCAAGATGAGCCAATGTAGGTGATCTTCTGAGGGTCTCCGAGGACTACCTCTATAGCTTCGAGGGACTCCTCGGTAGGTGCTTCAGCTTCGGCTTCTTCCTCTACCTTGAGATACTTGGGCAGAGGGTACTGTAACTGCTATTTGATTGCGTCTTTGGGATTCGCCTCTGACTGAGGTGATTTCGACGCTTTCTTTGCTTCATGTAGCGTTAGCATGTAACATTCTTTTGCAGCAACCTGGAATCCGGGGATAAACACCTCATTACTTGATGAAGTGTAGAGGGGACTCCGTTCATACGATGGATCCAACCTCTCCCCATAATGAGGTTATAAGATAGATGAATCTCTGTCACGACGAAGTTTTCCTTCAGAGTCCTCTTTGCTGCAGTAACGGATAGATCGATCACCCCAAGCGGATTCACCTTAGTGCCATCAAATCCCATTAGGGGGCTGGAAGTTGGCCTGATGGATGATGGTGAAACCCCCAACTGATCAAAAGCTGTTTTTGTAATGATGTTGGCGCTACTTCCCGGATCTATCAGCACTCTTCTGATCATATAATTCGCTACCAGGAGGCTGATGACTAAGGGGTCCTCATGCGGGCGCTGGACTTTAGAAAGATCATTGTTACCGAATCCAATGTTGATGCTGCCTGGTGCAATCGTGTTTACCGAAGACAATCTTCGTAACTTATGAGCCTCCCTCAGCCTGGATCTGTACAACTCTTCAGACTCTTCATTATCCTCTGACCTTCCGTGTATAGCATGGATAACCTTTACCTGGCCGCCCTCTACCCGTCGAGGGTTAACCTCCCGAGGTTTTACGTGCTCCTTCGTGGCGAGATACTCCACCAATTCTCCTCTCGCTATCATGCTTTCTACCTGTCGCTGTAGGGACCTGCAATCATTGGTGATGTGCCCATAATCTCTACGGTAGGCACAATGTTTGCTTTTGTCCCTCTGCTCCAAGGGTTGTTTCATGGGCTGAGGAGTCGCAAGCCTCGTCTTATTCTCTTGGAATAGGCGCGCCAAGGTAGTACGGAGAGGGGTAAGCCTGTCATCTGTCCTTCACCTTTTCTCAGACGCTTGGGTGACTTGTGTGGCGGTATGAGGAACCTTCTGCATCCTTGTGCTCGCAGCTTTCTCTCGAGACTTGTTTTCTACTGTGACGAGGGTAGCGTGTTGTGCACGGTGGGCTACGTTTTCCTCCAACTGAATGTAGATTTGTGCCCTAGCGTTCAAAGTCTGCATATCCGGGGGGGAATATTTGACCAAGGATGTGTGAAACTTGGTTCCCTGGATCATTGCCAACTTAAATGTTTCGATTGCCGTGGCAGGGTGGCAATCTGTTATCTCCGAGGCCTCCATGTTAAACCTGGATAAAAAATCTTACAGAGTTTCTCCCTTCCTTTGCCTTATGGTGAAAAGGCTGGCGATACTTTTCTTCTGCTTCTTATTTCCGCAATACTAGGCTAAGAACATAGTGCACAAGGTCTCATAGTCAGGGATAGACTTGTGTGGCCTATTCCTGAACCATTCTAACGTTGCTCCGGTTAAACTGGTAGGTAAAACCTTACATATCCACGGATCGTTATGATCGTCCAGTGCCATCTTTTGCACATAATGATCGAGATGCCGAGCGGGGTCTCCTGCCCCATCGAATTGGGTGAAGGATGGCATAGTGAACTTCTTCGGCCTCTCCACAAGGTACACCTCGTCAGTAAAGGGGGTCTTGACCAAGGAGTTCTTGTGCTCCCTAGCCATCTCGGCTGGTGTCTGGACTCTCAAGAGCTTCTTTTCGTCGAAGGCATCTTGTGCGAGTGCGCCATCTGGAACGCTATTGGACCATACCATAAGCCTATGGCTGGACTCGGCCTGTTCGTCCTGTGTGCGATGCGGGAGATTATCCGAAGCAACCGCCTCGGACCTCATCCCTTGCCTTTGCTGAACCTCACTAGGTCGCGCCCTGTTGGGTGGTGTCTCGTTGGCTGGAGGCTCGTGAACCGGAGGTAAATTCTGGGTGGGGGGTGGTGCTGCAGCATCGCCTGGTGGTGGTTGTGGCGTTAGCCTAGCCATGGTCGTGTGCAGCGTATGAGTCTGCTGCTGAAGCGCAGCTATCTGGGCGACACTCGTATCGTTTGCTTGCCGGAGTGTCTCAAATTGGTGCAAGAACTCTTCTCGCATCTTTTGCATCAATTCTATCTGTTGATTCATTGCTGACTCTCCATTTGACATTCCAGACACGACTAAAGGATTTAATTTGAAGAACAAGTGGGAGTATATTTTTATACGGTTCCCACAGACGGCGCCAAAGTGTAGGTGCAAAATTTCGCTCAACCAATAATGATTGAGAAAAATAAAACAACTCACTCAGAAATAATAAAAATAAATAAGAACAGTGTATAGAGAAGCGTGGAATTGCTTGATCCTTTATTGGAGGTCTTAGCCTCTATTTATACACAAAAGATTGCAAAATTATGGTAGGACTCGCCTTACTTGCCCTCCAATTCTTTCTATATAACCATTCTTTTCTAATAGAGTTCTTTCCATTGTCGAATTTTCCATATATAGAACTTGCCTTGTACAGAACTTCCTATCAGAATTTTCCTTCTACAGTAAATCCTTCAAATGGTATGACTTGTGCATTCTTGGGCTGAATATATTTTGATCCGGCTGGGCTTGAGTAACAGGCCGGATGTTAAATACTCATAAGCTGGGCTGATGACTTCTTGATTCGGCCTTGATGGAAGTTGGAGGACAAATAACAATGGTCTTGGGCTGTAAATACCTTTAACTTGGGCTTGAGCATGATGAGTCTTATATGTCCTTGGAATGTAAACATTGATAGTGATAACGTGTGCGCTTTTTATTGGAGGGAGTTTTTTTTCCCTCCACGATACCCAATGGAGCCTCTCCAAAGATCAAATTCATATGTTTTTATTTCGTCATGTCCCTTTCCAATAGAGATATAATCTGCTACTTGGAGACTAAACCATATAATCATCACCGTGAACATGATAACATTTATTGCCACAAACTTTATACCAGTAACATTTATATCTAGTTGAACAAGTAAATAAATATAAATAAATGTGTACCTTAACCGAAAAAGTGAATAAATAAATAAACAGATCAATAGCTAGCCCAAAAAATAAAATTTCTGAATTTCTCAAACAATAACAATGAATTGATCAATACAGATAATAACACTTAACTTTTATAATATCAGGCTAATCTCAAAAGTTACTAATCTCAAAAGTTATACTTCAAGTGGGCAACTGAAAGCGGCACAGTGGACAGAAGTTACAAACTCCAAGCCATCGAACAATGCAGTCTGTATGAAAATGATGGAAGCAAGACATCCGGGTTGCCTCCGAACCAACCAAGAGCTGTTCCAAGCATATCACACACTTCATCCTAGTACCCGAATTTTCGACTTTCACCCTCTCTAAGGCCTCAACTGATGCCTCACAGGCCGGCACTCGCCTCAACTCCATTGGCACCATTGTATCTGCACCTTCTTCTTCTTCTTCGTCTTCTGCACAACCCACTGCATCTATAGACACTATCGTGGGTAGTACCGGTACGTTTTTTCGGAGATTTTGTTTCACCATTAATTTGGCAGATTGAATGATACCAGGAATCACGAAAGGCTGAACATGTAGGGGGACACCTATGTGATAGAGCATATCTGATATTGTGGACCAATTGTTGTTGTGACATGTCAATCGGTCGCATGGAACCCAAAATTGCATAGACCGTGTGTTGTATTCGTAGCGATCATCATCCTCCGAATCATAATCATCATCGTCCGAATCATCATCATCATCATCGGATGGTGGACATGTGAACCCTACGCGGAAGTCGATGTAGAATTGGTTGTAAGGTTTTGGGTCGGCGATGGCAATGATTCCAAAATCCCCTTGCCATGCACTACACGAATATTGCAATCCATTCGGAGGGAGAACAATCAAAGATCACGACCGGAGATGAGAAAAAAAATACAGAGAGATGATGGTGACCAATGCTTCAGTTGATGGTACGTTGATTGTGTTCTTGTTCTTCTTCTTGTTTCTTGCTCTATCTCTGTTATGATTCTAATGCTGCGTCTACTTCTGCTTCGGTTTGTAAGATTAGGGGGTTGGGGTGGGCTTTTGTTTTGGTTCCTCGTGGGCTGTTGCTTTGGGCCGGTGGTGGGTAGATAGAGATGATGGGTAGGGGGCTCGGGCAAACTACCTAGGGTTTTAATACTGTGCGAGTTATAATAGGATTGGCTACAAAAAAAAAATAGGATGAATTGCAAAAAAACCTCCTCGAGTTTCACCTTTTAGCAAGAAACCTCCCTTAGGAGTGGCAATTCGTGTTGGCGTGTCGTGTTCATGTCGACACGGACACGATTAGGGTTGACACGAACACGACACGATTATTATACGTGTAACACGACACGACACGTATAACCTGTTTAATAAATGGGTCAAGACTTGACATGAAACGAAAAGACACATTTAAGTCATTTTCGACACGAATACGACATATTTTGCTAAATGGGTCATTTTTTACACGAACACGATACGTTTATCTGACACGTTTAGTTAATCGGGTTAATCGTGTCATAATCGTATTTGCAGGGTCAAGCATGTACACGACACGATTATTAATCGGGTCAATCTGTGTCGACACGATTATGACACGAACACGATTAACCCAAACCCTAACCTGTTTATCTCGTGTCGTGTCAAATATTGCCCCCCTACCCCCTCAACTATCATGAGGGGGTATTTTAACTGCGGTTTGTTTAAGGGGTCATCTTTTGGACGAAAATACCCCTTACACATTACACTGTCCCTATCTCATCCTCAGCCGTCGTTTGCAAATCACGTGTTCTGCACCCACCACCATCACCTGCGTCGTCCATAATTCCTCATCACCGTCGACAACCAATCAAGTTCAATTTTTGTCACAGAATAATCTTAACAACAATATTATAAAGCAACACCATGACTCTAATAAGTGATGGATATATTCCAACTTTCAAACTGAATGCTTATCCCCAACAAAAAGGCAAAAAAGAAAGAAAAAAAAAATTAAGTAAAAATGTGATAAAACCTCAAAGCTGTTTTTGTGTATGTGTATGTGAATCTGAAAAATACTTTGCCCCGTCGGCGAAACTGACCCGTCCCGGCGGTGTATTCGTCAACCGCTTCATCCCAGCCAAGAAAATAGAGTGCGGCTCTCCGACGCTCATTTCCACCGCGTGCCGCCTCGGAATCGCTCGAACGGGACTTCTGGGTAACACGAGTCGAGACTCAAATAAGGCAATTTGAACTTCCTCTATAGCTTTCTGTCTCTGATCAACATCAACAAATGAGACGAGTCAATATGAAAAACTGCGAGCCAACTCGGAATCGCTCGAACGGGACTTCCGGCCACATCACATTCTCTCCTCTCGCTGTGTACTGGTCCCACAACTGCGGTTCGTCGGAGAGTATCTCGATGAAGCTCTGGTGTTGGAACCGAGTCAACTCGTGATTTGACTCAATGGACTGTGATAGTGAGAACAGAGAGTTGTAGATGTACCGAAACGAATGGAAGGGAATACGGTGGCGAGGCTGAAGCGGCCGGCGAATACACAGCCGGGACGGGTCAGTTTCACAGACGGGGCAAAGTATTTGTGTGTTACTTTCTAGAAAAATTAATTTATTCTTCAAATTCACACACACACACAAACAACTTTGAGGTTTTATCACATTTTTACTTATTTTTTTCTTCTTTTTTACCCCTTTGTTGGGGATAAACATTCAGTCTGGAAGTTGGAATATATCCGTCACTTACTGGAGTCATGTTGTTGCTTCATAATATTATTATTCTGCGACAAAAATTGAACTTGATCAGTTGTCAGCGGTGATGGGGAATTATGGATGACGCAAGTGATGGTGGTGGGTGCAGAACACGTGATTTACGAACAACGGCCAAAGATGAGATAGGGACGGTGTAATGTGTAAGGGGTATTTTCGTCAAAAAGATAACCCCTTAAACAGACAACAGTTAAAATACCCCCCTCATGATAGTTAAGGGGGGGGTTTTGCTAAAACAATTCATAAGGGGTATTTTTTGCTAACCGGTGAAATTCGAGGGGGTTTTTTGCAATTCGCCCAAAAAAATATATTAATAATAATTTGTCATATGTCTAGTTATGTACAAAACAATATCTAGTCATGTACAAAACAATATGAACTCTTGATGACAGATTCATTATTAAAATTGTGACGGTCTGTCTTATTAAAAGTCATTAAATATTGCACTTCACTTTTTTTCGATTGCACTACATTTATCTTTTTCTTTTACAGAAAATGACAAAAAGGTTCTTAAATTCATTAATACATTATCCCTGAATTTATAATGCCATAATTACCATTTATATAATTTTAACTTTTTTTTACCTTTTTTACTTTATTTACTATTTTTTTCTAGAGGTCCTCTCAAAGAAAATAATTTATTCTATACTAATAATTTAATTTTTGACAGTCAAAAGAAATAATTTATTCCACAATAACTTTTTTTTTTTCATGGTACAATTGAAAAGGATATTTATTCAACAATGTTAACCTTTTTTGAGTCAAAAGAGGTAACTTTTTTTTTTTTATAATTTTTTTATGGGTCCTGTCAAAAGAAATAATTTATTAGATAAAAAATAACCTTCTTTTTTTCTTTTCTTTTTTTTCTTTTTTTTTTTTTTGCATCTTATCAAAAGAGATAATTTATTCAATATAGATAAAAAATAAAAAATAAAAAATAAAAAATAAAAAAAATTTAATCCTCTTCTTTTCATACTTTTTTTTGGGGGGGGGGAGGGAGGGATAATTTCTTCTATAAATATTTTTTTTCGGGTTTTTTTTTCGTGTCAAAAGAGATAATTTTTTAATGGTTACTTTTTATTTTTTTGGTCCGGTAAGAGTCAATTTATTCAACATAAATTTTTATTTCTTGGTCCCGTAAAAAAAAATTATTCAATTATTCAATTAAGACCTAAATAATAAAGACTTAAAGGATAGTTTTGTCATTTTAAAAGTAATAATTATTTATTTATAAAGTTAGTGTTAGAATTGTCATTTTATTTAATAATTATAGTACAACCATTGAAAAGTGGAGTGCCAATATCGCCTCTCTTATACAAAGCTGTATGTATAAATTGTGGGGACCCATAAAGTGAAAATTAAATTCATTAAATATTTCAATATATATATATATATATATAATATATATATGTTTTATACGAAATGTGCACGGGCATGTATAAATTGATAACTTCATGAATACGAATTTAACTCAAGTGCCAAGTCAGCATTTTTACCCCTCGCTAGACCAATCCACTGAGAGAGTAAATGGAGAGTGAGGTCGTTTTTTTTTTTTTCCTTTCATTTACCGAAGAAAATACATTAATGTTTTTTCATATTATGAGTCAATTAAATAATTAACCTTTAGGGTCATCACTAGCTTCATAGTTTAAGGGGTGACTCTGTAATTTAACCTTAATAGATGGTAAATCACTCCGTCCATGGCTGCTCTGCTTCGAGTGCTATACCGATTCACACTTCACAAATTTATAATCAAATACAGGTCCCTTAATTTTTATCTCTCTCTTTTATGTCTCTTTTTGTTTATCTGATACTATTATATTATGTGTAGTGTAGTGTAAAGAGTCGGTGGTTTTACTGTTTGATATATTTTCTCTTATGCACGTCTAATTTAAACAACATTTCTGTAGTCTTCTATACTTCATCTGTATATATATATATATATATGTATCCTCCAATGACAACACACTCTAACTCAGTCAATAGTAATGTTACACAACATGAAAATGATAATTATTGTGTCTAAAGGTCGAAATAATGACATTTTGATAGTTCCTTGACAAGATGTAAATTTCACTCTTATTCTGGAAAATTAGAAACAAAAAAAGGGGGACTCTTTCTGTGATGCACAGAGGAAAAAGAGTTTGATGTCCACAAGCAGCCCAAAATGGCTGTTTAAATAGGCCTCCTCCATGTAAATGGAAAAGTGATTAAAATTCCCAAATGGTGTTAGTTTTTTTTTCCCCCTTCATTTTGCGAGACGAACAAAGCAAATTAGAAATAAGGTTTCTTGCACGAGGACGTAATGAACAAAATTAAATATCTAAATGAGTATACATTCAATGAAGAAGAATGTCCTGAATTAAATATATGTGGATTATACTTGCACAAAGCCACCAGTAGTTAGTTGCATCCCGTGAACGTAAGACTTTCAAGTGCTACCAAGCACTGTATGAATGCTTCACTGAGGCTTCTTTCAAACACATCTTTATTGGTAAACTGGATTTGGTATGACTTTTAAGATTAGTGACATTACACTCCGCCTATGCATTTCCTTCTAATCCATGGACAGACCTTTGTGGTAACAAGAACTACCATCAAGGTACTTTTCCGAGTCCAAAATTTAAGAAATTAGCCACATTATGACTCCCCAATTTCTAGTTCAAATAGTTCCAATAAGTGGATCATCAGTTAGCTACTAACGTCAGCTGATAAAATTTCATGATGGCACTAAATGCTTTCCGAAGATTGCCCAAATCCATATTATTGAAATGCTAAGATAAACCCCTATTCTATTGGATTGGTAGTATTGCATAAATCAAATTGTCCTATATTTGATATGGTTACCACAAATTTTTTAAGATTGCCTTTAATTGACATATTGATCTTACCAAAAAAAAAAAATCTAAGACTAATCATATCAAATATGTGAGTTTATAATTTCTATATTTTTTTCTAAATTATAAATTTTATAAATATACATGATTCTTTCTAGAAATCATTTAATTTGAATTTTTTTTTTTTTTTTTGGTAATCAAGCTTTTCATCCAAGAAACAACTTAGTACAAGAATTCAAGGGGCATACCCCTATTAAAAAAAAAAAAACCAGAACCACCGGTCTAAAATGAAAATATGAAAGAGAAAAATTGGAGGAAATGAAATTACAAAGCATGAATCTTGCACAGCGAACAAAGTCACCTATCAGAAACTTTAAAGACAAAGATCCTAAAAACATGAATAGCTAAGAATTGAATAACAAGGAACTGAAATCCAAGACTCCATCCGTGCTGCAAATTGAAACCCAGGCCATGAACATGGCAAAATTACCATAGCAAAGGCCAAAGGTTCAGCGTATAAGAACGCAAGTGGCCAAAATAGAAGCATACCAGAAATCATTGAAAATTTCTTTAGGTAAGCTCCACAGAATTTGAAGATGCTTACTAATAGAAGAGGGAAGGACAGCTCTGAAAGTCGAAACTAGTGAGCGTCAGCCTTAATCTTTCTGAATTCTCAACCAATCTGATGATAGCAAGACGATCCATTAGAGTGTTGGCAAACAACCTATTCTTCCTTCCAACCCAAATATAATAAACACCAGTTGAGAATTCAAGAAGAATGGGACACAAAAGCCAGACTTAGAACTAATCATCCTTGCCTTAAAACTCATATAAGTGGGCAATATTTTCTATTACATGCCACTTCACCTACTATATTTAGCTTTTTTAAGTCATGTTTAATAACTTGATCCAAAGTTATTTTTGGTTCCCATGTATGGTCTCTTACTTTCTCTTACAACTAGTATTCCTCATTTGACCGCGTCACTACGTCTCCAATTTAAGTGTCCAAACCATCTAAATATACTTTCTCTAATTTTCCCACCATAGGTGTCACGCCTAATTTTTGTCTCACACTTTCATTACTGACCCTATCTCTTCTAGTATCTTCACTCATCCATCTTAACATTCTCATTTTTGCTACATGAATGCCTTGTTCTTGTTTCTTTTTTAGGGCCCAACATTCTGCTCCATACAACATAGTTGGTCTAATAATGGTTCTATAGAATTTTTCCTTTTAGCCTATGTGCTATGCTTTTGTCACATAATATCCCACTAGCTTGTCTCAATTTTATCCAACTCGCTGCTTCAATTCTACTTGTTATATCACTATCTATCTCTCCACCATTTTGTATTATCGATCCTAGATAACAAAATTGGTTGTTTTGAGTAATCTTTTGGTTTTGAAGTGTTATTATTATATTATCAATGCCTGAATCTTTATTTATGATGTCAAATTTTGTAACGAATATGACAGACAAAGAATAGATGGTTGTGATCTACTATACAAACACCACAAAAGGCACAGTTTGCTGCTCCTAAAAGACCATGCTTATGAAGTCTATCTTGAGTTTGAAGCTTGTTTAAAATGGCCAATAAAACTGAATCTAGGGACATGACCTTTAAACCAAGCCAAATGGGACCATCCCACCTTAGGAAATTGAGGTTTGATACAGAACCACACATATTTTTAAAAAAACTTATCAGTTGGAGAACAAAACCATGATAGTAAGTACTTGACCAACATGAAGCCAATTGTCAAACCAGAGAGAATTCAAGGGTCCATTACCAAATGTATGCTTTATACAAGGTCCAAAAGTTTCTCTTGACTGCAAAATCTTCCTCCAAACCCAAGAACAATTTGAAGGAATCTTAACATCCCATAAACTGTGACCTTCTATAATATATGTATGTATCTGCTCAGCAGTAATAGTTTTATTCCAAATATACAAGCCGCCTTCTTGAAAATCACAGGATATAGCTGACCAAACAACTCTAGAAAAAGTAGAATTCTCAACTCCTTTCCATAAATCAGATCTGATTTTGGTCTGAGACTTTCTTGGGCAAGACAAAATGGGAAGACCAAAAAACTTGAAAGGAAAAAAACACACTTTTGATGAGCTGGAGCCTCCCAGTTTTTTATCTTATTACTTTTCAAGGCTGTCCCTCTTGAATCATTTTCTGGCTCCGTCACTGTCTGCAGCTGGATGTTAACCATGTATATTTTACCTGTGTTGTAACTCATCCTAGATTAAAAGTTATTGCTGTTTAAAATTTGGACTAATTTTTTATAGTTTCGGATTAAGCTTTTGATAGTTTAACTACTCCAGATAGTTCGTGCCACCTGTTCAGCATCACATAAAGTTGCTTCTACGCACACCTTCTCAATCAATGTAACTGCTCAGACTAAACTGTAAACTAACATGAAACTTTGAATAAATGGAAGGTGAATCAGCAAACAGACCAACACGTGACTTCATAAAATAAAAATTGTTCTCATACAAACCATAGATACAAAAGAAGTGGAAACCAATATTGGTTTTTGACAAACCTATCTCTACATATAATTGCTCACTAACAATTAGACTAACAAAATTACATTTCCGTATCACAACATACACATGCATCTGCCCTTAATTGGGGTCTTGATCGGTCTTTATATACCAGCTGCTCTTCCTAGTCTCTCTCTTAAAATCTTCACTCCCATGTACCTGTACAAGTCCAAATCATGAGAATAAACCATGTGTGCTTATTACTCTCCTAAAATCACAGAGGAATAATAGAAAAACAAGAATCAGGACAATCTTTTATAAGGTTTACCTATACATTGTATTAAGATCTTACCTGCCCATCATCAAGACAGTGGCTTGTGGATTAGTGCCTGGCGAATTGATA
The DNA here is from genome assembly GCF_030987335.1 of Cornus florida. Taxonomy (NCBI): domain Eukaryota; kingdom Viridiplantae; phylum Streptophyta; class Magnoliopsida; order Cornales; family Cornaceae; genus Cornus; species Cornus florida. The sequence continues at coordinate 70,837,815 of NW_026775581.1, read as the reverse complement.
AACGTCGAGCCATCAATGACACGGAGTCCATGGACGCCGAGTACCTTGTACTCAGGGCTCACCACCTTGCCCACTTGGCACCCACCATGGTAGTGCCAAATTGTGATCACAGTGTCTTTGCAGAACTGCTCCAATGACTCTGTGTCATTAGTGTGTTTTGGTATAAGGTTCACATTAGCTATCACACTCATGTTGATCAGCTTGTCCACTGATTGTCTATCAAACAGTGTGAAGTTTGTGAAGTGTTTGGAGCTCACAAGCTTCTCCACGATACGAATACCTTCAACGCATCGCTGTAGATCATCCGGATGGCTGAAGTAGTTGAAGGTGACAGAGGGGTTGTCGTTGACGTTGGTGTTGATCAGGCTGAGGTGGCCTGTTGAAATGGGGTTGGCAATCTTTTCTAGAATGAAGCCTCCCATGAATGCTTCACGGGGAAGGTCTCTCTTGTTTTTTCTGTAGGCCTGAATGGCTTCTTGTGTTCTCTGTCTTGGAGGTATAGTAGAGAGCTGCCCAATCTGGTTCATTACACGCAACATGCAGTTACTTGTGTGCGTGTGTGTGTGTGCTCAATAAGTATTCTATCAATTACACATAATTTGCAGCTACATACATATATAGTTCTATAAGTAGTCTTATCAATTTTTATGTCAAAGTGATTTTTGGATATGCATGTAGACCTACTTTAAAGAAATTAAACAGACTTCATAGGGGGAATTGGGAGAAAATTTATATCAATTGCCATGTGCAACCATTCTAGTTATGTTCATTAGAAGTCATTCTTCTCTGAGGCTTCTTTCAAAAGCATATTTTTGGTAAACTGGCTTTGGTATGACTTTTAACTTGTAAGATTAGAGACATTAGCCTCATAGTATTCAGTCTATGCATTTCTTTCTAATCCATGGACATCTCTTAATAGCAACAAGAACTACTATCAAGGTACTTTCCCAACCCAAATTTTAGCAAATTAGCCACAACAACTGAATTTATAGTTCAAATAGTTCTGATAAGTGGATCATTAGTTAGCTACTAACCTCAGCTGATACAATTCCATGATGGCAGTGAATGCTATCCAAAGACTGCCCAAATCCACTGCTAGCCTCAATGTACACACCCCTCTTGGTAATCCCTACAGTCTGTATCAGTGTCTGCTCCACAGGTTGATTAGCGGGAATAAAAACAGTATTCAAGGGGTTATCAGACATGCCTTTCCCAACAAACTCATTGTCAAGCACCACTGAAATATTCATCTTCTTGAGGTCAGCCTTAGGTCCAATACCACTGAGTAGCAGCAGCTGAGGGCTTCCAATTGCTCCACACGACACTATTATCTCACTGCTCGGCCTCTTTGCAAGAAATGCTCGGTGTTGTGTCCCATGTTCATCCATGAAGATCACTCCTACTGCCCTCGGTTTTTTCCCTGTATTGGACATTATAAACTCATTACTGCCTGTTAACAAGTACACATTCTATAGTTGCCAATCTTACTGGTTTATTTACGACTAAAAGCCTATACTGAGTACGTGCAACTAACGAACCTGTTACATTGAATATGATCTTTTGTACTGTAGCATGAATCAAAACATGAAGGTTCTCGGAATTCGCGGAAGCAAGTAGCTCTGCAGCTGTGTGACGGCGACCAAAGTTGTCAAAAATGGTTCCCCCAACCTTGGTTCCACTTAGGTGATCATAGGTGAATCCATTGAAGGGTAAGACCCCAACTTCCAAAAGACTGTCCCTCACCGCTGTCTGCCATGGCCCAAGCTTTGGCTGGTAAACAATTTGCTTCTCAATCCATGGGTATGACTCGTTCACCAGTTTAGCATCCCAACCTGCTTTTTTAATATAACTGCAGGGCCAGAAATTTCAGCGTCAACACAAATTAACGTAACTTTCAATATTCAATTATTTGATCAATCAAAAAATAATGGTCTATCAAGGGCTGCATGACTACTATCCAAATAAGCCATCATTTATACTACTATCACCCATTTATCGTCATGGTTTCATGTTACTAACACACTGCTTATATAGCTATATAGCATGTTCTTATCTCAAGTTCTCAATAAGAAATCTTTTATGTTGTTATGTTGCCAAATTTTCTAATTGCACATTGTCTAAGTTGAAATAGGGGAGGAATTTTGGCCACAAATGTCATCCAATTGGAGGAGCTGGAAATGTCCCGCCAAAGCTGGACAACCTCAAGGCCGAAGTACAAGACCCTTTGGAAGAAATCAATCTTGGTACCAACCAAGATCCAAGACCGATCTTCATCAGCAGTCTTTTGGGTGAAAAGTTCAAAGCCAAGTTAATCAATCTCTTGATTGAGTTTAAGGATTGCTTCGCATGGGATTACTTGGAAATGTCCGGGCTGTCAAGACAGCTAGTGGAGCATGAGAGTTGCCCATTAATCCATATGCAGCTGAAGATAGTCTTATTGGTAATCTCTGCCTAATCAGAAAGCTCTTGCAGTACATATCCCTAAAATTAGTATTTGATATGGTTTTTCCAAAACTTTCTGTTTCTCAACCACACCCAACTCAGTTATAACTTGTTAATTCTGTTAAGGTAAAGCATTAAGCCAAACCAGCTACAGATCAAGCCTTTTGAACTTGTAGGTAAGTTTTTGAATCACACTTTTTAATCGAAATGAATACATGACATGTTGTGTGGCATGATTAGGACATATCTGAGCTGCAAAAAGCAATTTTTGTAGTTCAATGCCAAAATATATTGGTGGTTGTGGTTTGGTTAATGTAGGGTCAAAGATAGTTTTCATTCACCATATACTTGCCATAAATGTGCAAATATATTTAAATCTACATAAACTCTCTACCTAATCACCTTTATGCATGAGAAAGTTTGGAAAAAGTTGAAATGAGGACCACCCTAGAATTTAACACAAGCAAATGAAGAGGTAGATGAAATCATAAATGCTCTGAGTTGAGTACAATGATATGTCATCTACATCATATGATCACCATTAGCACTTGCAACCCTCATTAATCAAGCCTCATCAAACCATCATGGCCGTTAATGTTCGTGACTTTGACTAACATGGTTTCATGACCAATCAGCAGCTAGAAGACCAACCAGGACTCCTAGTGAGGCCCATTAGACTAATAATGACAATCAATTTATACTTTATTAATTTGAAAAGACCATGAGACTATACTTGTTAGTACTTAGGTAATAAATTCTAACAACATATACATCTAGAGAAGCATTAAATCTTTAATCATAATATGTCTTTGTGATAATGACATTGTACTAGATGATGAGAACAATATGTTAGATAATCATACCCTCTTTTCTCTTTCCTTTTGTAGGGTGGAACCCACTATGACTTAATTAAACTGTTCTATCACTTATGTGGCTTTCAATAGAATAAGAGGTGCCAACTCTAGGAAAAGCCAAATATGAACATCATTATACATAAACAAACCATGTTAAATGTGGGCATGGTGGTCTTTTCAATATGAATGTGTGTGTGTTTATAGATACACTAGGCTGTTGGCTTGAATTAGTAAAAATTTCCAATTCATAGGTAATACTAAAAACCTACCTTTGCACTAAAGGAAATGAGTACAATACCAACTATAGGTCAATGTTTTAAAGATTGGTACTAGCGTAGTAAGAACATGGTCAAGCAAGATTTAGATATGTAAACACAATTTGCATTAGAAAAATTAAATGGTTACAAGTTCAGAAAAACTATACAATCCATAAGTTGTGTAGTTTTTTTTTTCTTTTTTATGGAAAAAGGGTTTGAACCCCAACTCTGCTCCAAAGACCACGGTAATTAATATCTGAGTTTTTTTTTTCTTTTTTCTCAATAATTAGTGAGTTACCACTAGAACAATAGATATTAGAACCGTAGAAATGATTAGCAGTCTAACCACCAGGCCTCTAGTCCAGATGGTATGATCTCTCCTTCCCAGAGAGGAGGTCCAGAGTTCCAAGCCCTACTAGGGGCTTGTTGTGGGTATGGGTGGGCGTGTTCGCTTTTAACTTTTAATAATAATAATAATAATTAACAACCTAAAAATGCTTTGGTCTGTATAGTTTGTGTACCCCCACCTTGCACACAAACACACACAGATTGGCACCCATACCTTGAGCTTGCTCTGGTGTAGAAGCCAGCATTGATGCAAGTGCCTCCACCCAAGACTCTAGCCCTAGCATTGAAGACCCCATCAGTTGAAATGAAAGTTTGGGAAGCAGATCTTGGTGAAATGTCTGCTAGAGAGATGTGAAAGTTTCTCAAATGAGAGACATTGAGGTTGGCAAAAGGTGCACCCCCTCTTTCTAGCAATAACACATTGAATTTCTGAGAGAGGGTAGCAGCTAAGGGGCACCCAGCTGTGCCACCCCCTACAATTATGTAGTCATACGCCTTGTAGCCACCGTGTGATGTAGCTGATGATGATGATGGTGATGGTGAAAAAGTGCTTGCTTGTTTGATGAATGGATATCTATCTTCCCAGAAATTCTTCTTACCTGCATTACACTTTTCATATATGTCACAATAATATGTCCAACATTATACACAAACAGATCATATTACACACACACATATATATGCAATATAGTTTGTGAAATTATGTTCAAGAATGTAGTAAATTTGGCTAAAACGTCCACAAAACCTTTTCTGTCCAAAAACCCAAATATTTGTTATGTTTTGCAGTATCTTTACACTGAAAATGCCACTAGCTCACCAAGAAATGTTGCACTTTGAGGTTTTGGGATAAACCCATTAAAAAAAAATTAATTTAATTGATGATCAATATAAATATGATCTGATCTGCTGTAGATCTTTTTTATTTGGTTCTTAGAAAGAGAGAGAGAGAAGAAAAAATAAAATGCATTAAGAAGACTCCCTTAATTTTTCTTAATCCCTATGGATATTCAGTCACAATGTTACTAGTTTATCCCTCTAGCACTACTGGGGGAGAGAGAGAGAGAGAGAGAGAGAATAAGTACTAACTAAAACAAAGGAAGATGAGGCAAATGCAAGGAAAATTCAAGCCAATGACTTCTTCCTCCTCCATAAAAATTGAAAGAAAATGTAGAATAAAGAGTAATTCAACTATCAAATTCTCTCTATGTATGTGTGTTTGTGTGCAGAGAACTTTATATATATATATATATATGAAGAGAGAGAAAGAGAGATGATCAATATCAAAAACAAATTTTAAAAAAACCCACATATATATGTGTGCGTGTGTGAACAGTGAAAGAGGTGGAAGCAGAGACCTTGACAAGAAGTGAGTGTAATGAGCCATAGAAGTAAACAGAGAGAGAGTCTCTCTGCTGCACAGCCAACCAAAGCCATTGAGAGCAGACAAACACCTCAGAGAAATTGGACTCAGCAGCTGGAGAAGTGGTTCCCCTCTTCAACCTATCCTAGATGTGGCTGCCTCTGGTTGGCCTTATTTCTTGTGTAACACATACATTATATATGTATATATATACACTCTTTAATATAGTAATATTGTAATAACTATCTCATAATAATATATTTGCGAAACTAACATATAATGATGAGAAAACCAACAGAGGCTTCTTCTTTTTACTGTCTTTAAGAACACAGAAACTACACCAAGGGGGGCATTTAATGGAGAAATGAATGCCACAGTTGGAGCAGTATTTAATGCCATTGATGAAACTTCTTCCATTACCGGACAGCTCACAAATAAGACCAGCCTGCATTTCAATTTGAAATTAACATTTACCACCAAAAGAGGACCAGCTTTAATTAGCTTTCGTATTTGGGTAACCAAAAAGAGCTAAAATTAATTCAAATCAGTGCACCTAACAATGCATTTGGATTATTTAAAAATAGCTGGAGAGAAAGGACATGAAAGGAGAAAAAGTCTATGCCAGTACAACTATAACACGCGCATAGCATAAATCAGTTTCAGTTTCACCACACTGTAACTTTTTCCATTTTATCAATGTCATAGCTTTAGTAATGTACCATCATGACTTTTCTAAATGAGTCCGCAGTTGTCTCCCTTCACCGTCACTTGGCATTACCTTTATAAGAATAATATATTCGGTGTGTCTGGTGCACCGGACTCATCAGAAATGTCCATTCTCAGGCACTCCGACGTGCTATGCAACCGAATACAGGACCCTTGTCATTATGTTTGTTCTAAAAAAAAAGTAAAAAGGGAAATGAGAGGAATAGAATGGGAAGGAGAGAGCCAGATTTTGCCACAGTTCATTCCTGTCTTTCAGATTGTCTCATAAAGAAGTGCTTGTAGCTGGATAATACACAGGGTCTTCTTTCCCTGCTCATTCTCCAAGCTTGTACCTTAGTTGTGGTTTCGCGTAGTAGACAAGAAGGGTGGGAATCTCGTTAATCCATTAATGTATCTTTCTAATATATATATATATATATATATATATATATATAGGATAATGTTTAAAACAATAACTAGTGATATACTCATTTGTCTCAATATCTTATTGTGAATTTGTGAGTGTATTCATGATTTACTATAGAGCTAAATTGCATAAGACCTCCCTCCAATTTCAAATTTTGGCACATAACCCTTACCCAAAAAAATAAATAAATAAATTGACCTAAAACTGCATTGTATTATCCAATTGTTGCAGTGCCCTTAGGGTGTCAATTTTGGGGCTAATGGAGAGTTGAATGGACCAAAATACTTTGCAACAGGTGTATTGTAAAAATATGAAAAATTCAGAATTATTTTTCAATAATAAAATTAAAATTATTGTAAAAAATGGATAAATTTGAAATTTGAAAAGGACTTTAATGCTTATGGATGAAACTATTTTATTTTTTAGAATTATTTTTCAGTGATAAGATTAAAATTAATACAAACAACTCATTCGGCATAGTGTTGTCAAAAAAAAAATTCAGAAAAAGAAATATTTAAATGGATTACATTTGTATTAAAAACTGATTAGATAAGTCTATATATAAGAAAATTAAAACACCTTGGAACAATTTTCAAAATTTTCTTAAATTTCTATTTTAAAAAAATTAAAAACGAAAAGAAAACCCAAAATAAAAATCATTTTAAAGAAATCATAAGGACCTGGTTTATAACTTTGAAAACAATTCTCAAGAATTCAGAAAACAGAAAACTATTTTCAAAAATTATAAAAGATAGTTTTCTGAAAACAAACTTTTTTATAATTGGGTTTTATAAAAGAGTTTTCAAAAAACTGAACCAAATATAGTTTTCCTTACAATTTTCTGTTTTCAGTTTTTAGAAAACAGAAAACTATTCTCAGAGTTGCAAACCAAACAGAAATCAAATTTTTTTTATACAAAGTATTGTGCGAAAAATTGAAAATGGAGTGGGAATTAATGCAATGTGTCCAAATTTTTATTAATGAGAATTTTCATCATTGAAACTCGTGCACATTTTAGCTATTAAATTATAACGGATACGTGACGTTGGGGGCCTATTGCAACAAATGAATAGTTTAGGAGGGTTTTGGGTAATTTGTAAGGAAATATTGTGCCAAAAATTGAAAGTGAAAAAAGAGTCTTATGCAATTTGCATTTCCCTTTTCTTTCTTTTCTTTCTTTTTTTTATATAATATTTCAAACAATGATGAAAAAGTGAATATCCTTTCTTTTCTCTTACTAATTATCTAAACACAAGTAGAGCTTAACACTGACATCTTCCATTTCTTTTTCATTTTCTTTTTCCTTTTATCATGAATAATTTTATTATATATTTCCTTTATTTCATCACATGCTTGTTCAAATGCAATGCAAGTGATTGAATTTATTGCAGTCCCCCAATCGGTTGATCGATGGAGCTGGCTAATACATAGTCCGTATATGTATATATATATTCAACACAACCCATGTGGCATGACAGTGTCCCACGTGACAAAGTTTCAATAATTTGTTGACCAGTTTTTGTCAAAGTCTATTTCAGTTCATATTTACTAGTATTCTCGAAACAAAAATATGGCGAAAATTGGGAAATAAGTGGCATGTCAAAATATAGGAAAAATTACCATCAAGTCCTATTTTTCTAATTGAAAGGTAAATAAATTTTAAAAAGTTTCCCTTAGAACCAATAAATTTTACTTTTGATTTATTTATTTTTTATTTAAGCCTTAAATCACTGAATCTTCTATTATATCCTTAGTAAATTAGATATACTCCTGCTAAATTAGATATAAAATCAAACTTTGATATATCCGCTTACAAAATTAGACCCAAAAAAATTGAATAAAAAGAAAAAAAAAATTCATTTTATTGATTTTTAATAGATTAGTTTTAAAAACATGTACTAAAATAGTGCATTTCGACGCAAGAGTTTTTTTAAATTGAATTTAAATTAAATTAATTATTATTTTAAGTCATAATGCAATATTATCAAGTAACTAAAACTTAGAGGAATCTATATATCGCAATTGTTGAATAAATTTATAATAATAAAATTTTACTTTCTATTTAGTAAGGGTATAAATGAAAGATTTAGTGATTTTGGACTTAAATGAAAGAAAAAAAAAAATTTAAAAGTAATTTTTGTTAGTCCTAGAGAAAATTCTAGGACTTATTTGTCTTTCAACAAGAAAAGTAAGTTTTGGTAAAAAAAAATTCTAAAATACAAGAGCGGGTGCTACATACACCAATGGAGTGAATATCAATAGTTTTTTTATTAGATGAGAATCAAATTCGACTAGATACTAGACATAAGTAAGCGAGAAATAAGATTGGATAAATGCCAAGGATAAACACAATTATAGGTGATTTTTGGACTAAGCAACCCAAGCCAAAGGCCCTTCCATTTCTTTCTATTTCTTTTAAAATTTAAAACCTTCAAAAACTTAATAATGAAATTAGATAATAATCAAATCATCTATTCACTCCTTTCTTTTCCTTCTCCAATTACTTTTTCTTCATTAATTGGAATTTTTAATCATTCATATAAAATGGAGTACTAGTTTTTGAAAGTGAGACATTGCGGCTCAACCATTTTTCTTTAAGCATACGGATGAAGTGTTGCTTTAATTTCTTTTTTTGTGAAATGGGGTATTCAATTTTTTTTAATTGAAACAGCTAAACTAACAAATAAATGCACTAGTCGATTTATGTTTTGGAGCAAGTGAGCAATATGTTATGAAGAAATTTTAAATATCAGTACTTATGATTCATTTAGGAGTATCAAATTTTCGTCTTCAATTACAATTTAAAAAAAAAAAAAAATGCTTAAATTTTTTCAATTTTAATTTTAGTTCTATGGTGTTGATTTGGAACTTTCAAACATAGTATTGAAATAGAAACGATTGTCCATTTATTCAAAAGCTGCATACCCATCCATTTATATCTAATCATTTGTTCATCCGGATCTGATGTGGGACAAATATCCCCCTCGTATCATTCTCCCCCATCCAAACCCTCAACGGTCTCATTGCGGTCGAGCCACCCTACCTACTCGAATGGTTCACCCAGAAACCTTTCGGGCTAGGCGCTTGGCGTAACATCGAATTAAGAATTAAGTTAGGCTCTGATACCAACTGTTACGGGTGGGCGCTTACTCATTTACCCAAAAGCTTGAGGTATTGGGTATATTATATATCCACCTATTTATACTCAATCACTTTTTCATCTGGATATAATACGAGATAAATATCTACTTGTAACATAAATGAAGTCTACGTCAGGACAAATTTTTTCCATATGTAATCTCTGTCTCATGACCATTGTCCTGACTTCTCTTTCTTTTTATTGTAATTATGTACAAATATTAAGGCTTGCATCTAACCGTTTAACCATAAATACAGTCAAAATTTGATAACAAAATTTATTTACTGCAAATTATCCGAATCAGTCAAATTTTAGCACACTCTTTCTCTCGACTTCATTTCACCAAATTACATGCACTATCAATTTTGATTGTATAATTTTATTTCATGGTATTTTGAGCTGATTTTTTTCTTCTTTATAATGAAATCACCATAATATTAGCTACGTAACTATGTAATTGTGCATTATTTTATTTTTATGTTTTTTTTTTTGTTTAAAATGTGTTAATTTAAAAGAGAATTCGTGACAATTGTCATAAGATATATTGTCCTAAAGTAGAGCTCAGAATAGCATTACTCTATTAGAGTACATCCTCATATATATATATATATATATATATATACACACACTATAATGTGGTAAATGTCACATTGCATGGTCCATATATAATTTGCATACCTGTAACTCAGATTTACTTTGAACACAATAATCACCCAACCCGGACCTGTCCCATTAACACCACAGAGACATTTGCACGAGAACTAGCTATCTATCCAGCTGTTGAAAAAAAAAAATATATATATATATATATATATATAAATAAAAGTACAGATAATATTATGGTAATTTAAGAACAATAACAAAGGTAGATATATAATTTACTGCAAGACATTTATTTCGAAATTACTGGACTTGCATTTCCACCATTAATATTTCGCATTGTATTGTCACCGACCTGCAACCACAACAGTGTCGTACATGTCATGCATTATGTTACACTTATTGCATGTATGTATATATGTACATATACAATTAAATATACATACATGTGTGTATATATATAACCCTTAAGAATGTGCTGTTTTGACATCAATCATGGAATGTGTGGATGCCATGGTACCACTAATGTCATGCTCTCCATGCATATTGTATATATTACTTGTGTGTAGGTGGAGAGTCATCAAACTTAATTAATGGCATTCACGTCAGAACTCCAAAGGAGGGATGAGATATTACTATTTACTCCAATAAGTATCTGATGGTAATTAAACTATATTACAAATTTATGGAGATGGTAATTTTTAGTTTGTTTTTTTTTTTTTTGTTTTTGACCTTTTCTCTATTTTAAAAATCATATACTAATATATTGATACTTTTTCCTTTTCCATGTCATGAGAATTTTTTTTTGATAATAATTTTTAATATATTCTTTGTCTTTATTATTTTTACTTTGTTTTTCAACAAATATATAAGGTCAATATGGAGGTTGACTCACATTGGGACTTGAAAATTGGACAAGATTAATTCTGACGTAAATTTTTATTTTCGTTACTTAACCAACCATTAGAATAACCTCTCCTCTCAAAATATATATATATATATATATATATATATATATATATATATAATTGTGTTACATCTGGAATCCTGTGATCAACGAAATAATTCTCTCTCAATTCAATTTTCGATGATGATAAATATGTAATGTGTATATGTGTGTGTGTGTGTGTGTGTGTGTGTGTGGATAATGGATATTAATCACTTATTGAGAAAGACAAAAAGAAGGGTTTGTAAAAGGAATTAATGACAAAGACAGAAAGAAGGCTTTGCAGACTTGCAGCCAATCAACGATGATGTTTTAACCAAAAGCCATGTGTAAAAAACGTGTAATATACGGATTTTTATATTATATATATATATATATATATATATATAGATGATTATAGAGGTTTCAGTGCTCATTCAATTATCCACAAAATTCTACCCCGTTTCCTTGAATTTCTAGTAGACTCAGAAAGCTGGAATCTGTGAATCCCAAAACATTTTTTTGGGGAAACAAGCCAAACAAGACTTTGTTTCCGATATTTCCCACCACTATCTTCAATCTTTACTCTAATCTTTGACATTAACTGAGGCTTTACATTCATTTGGTAATTCCAACCTAACACATTGACTTTACTCAAAACAAATGTTCAATCAATTTATTTGAAGTAGAAAAAAAATTGCTACTTTCACAACCCTTAGGGTTGCATCCATAACGTCCTTTTGTACAATAAGCTTATTTATTTAGCCGAACAATAAAACCGATGGAGCTCGGCCCAATAAATAAATTTAAATAGGTTAGAGAAATCGGAACAAGAATAGAATTCCATCTTTTTTTAATCATTTATTATAGGTGAACCTTTAAATACTATAAAATAAAATAAAATTAAACATTATGCAGGACTTGTCAAATGATTTATTCTGATCCATTAATTTATCTAGATTAGAAAGAGTTAAGAAGGAAAATGGAGTTAGTTGACACAAATTCATGTGAATTTTAAATCTGCATTGGTTTTATTTCTTAGAAACCATAACTCACAAAAAATACTTTCGACAGTCAAAAGGCTTCACAATAAATAATGGGCACGTTGAAATTTTTATTATATGGTTGTGGATGATCTGTCACTTTACAATCTAAATTCTGTATACTATCTTATTACACTCTTGTAAGTCCACATATCTTAATCGTAGAATCTTAATTGAACTGAACTACTAGGTGTTACAGTTCATAACTATTAAATAATTTCTCGACAACCTCACCTAACTAGCTTGTGACACTGAATATTTGTCTTGAATCCCACCTCATTGAAGAGAAACTACCTAGCTTCAAGCTTCTTGTGAGAAGGCAGCTGCCCTCACAGTATTAAATAGAAAAACAACACTTTTTGTACTGGAATTTCATTTATTGATCTAAACCACCATTCTACTTTTGAGCATTGTAATGTATAGGCTGCACCTACAACACACACACACACACACACATATATATATTCTCCTAAAAATCGAAACCTGAACTAACTCAAATCCACCAACCTGAATGTGATGAGCTTAAGACATGTTAACAACTGATGACACCGTCCCTCTTGAATTCCTCATTAATCCCCATCTCTGCAGACTTCATTCACATTCAATTCAATCTAACAAGCAAAGCAACTCTAGGGCCCCAACCTCCATCTACTTTAAAGCCCTAGACCTAAAATTCTGCCTTTCCTTGATGTGGCACTGTGGCCTATTGCTGCACTTGTTCAAACACCAGTTTCAATGGCTATTGGCCCAACACTAATTCCTTGAGAACGTGTACGTTTCTTCAACACGATGTGATGTGTGGACGAAAAAAGGTTAGGTGTGTATCCAATCTGTTTCTTCCCACCACCTCGATTATGGTAATGACCTAGACCTCAGATCTTATACTCAAATATTGTCACTCTCTAATTTTTAAAAATTTGTTTACATAAATTATATAATTTGGTCGCGTGAGGATGTGCTTGGCTCAAAAGTAAGTCTTCATGCGGAGGAAAGACTGCGTGCATCTGACTCTCCCCAGACCTAAGGTAAGACACTGTACGTCTGTACCTTCCCAAACCTTGCAATGCCGAGAGCCTGCTAGCCCTTTTTATATAATTTGTTCATGTAAATAAGAAACCATACATGACTGAGAATATTAAATATATTGTTTACACCCACTCTGTCAGCATAACATTTGTTTTTCATATTCATGAGAGCCATATTATGCAATGGTGCCCAGTCCTAGAGTGAGAGAACAGCATCGGCAATGTGGTCAACGTATAAAACATAGCCCAATTGGGTCCTGCATTCATTAATAAAGGTCCCAAGTCCCAACATCAAGCCCATCCACTGGTTTGAAGGTCCCACAAGCCCAATTTAAAACTAGACTCGGCTGGATTTGCTCGACCAACCCTGAGTTGTCTGCGATGATGAACCTAATAGAACTCTTCAAAATGTTTGCATCCTAACTTTTTCCTACCAGCATCCCATCATTCTCCTTACCAGATGGGACAGATACACTGTATCGCAGGAGAAGATTTTGATCCAACAAAAGAACCCCAACAATAGGAAAAATAATAAATTCTTGCCAATGGAAGCAATAACTTAAACATGACCAAAAATGAAAATCATTTCAAAGCGGACATAATTCATTTTGTATATAGTAACATAAATCAAATACGTATCATCATAATACAAGTGACCATAACTCATCTTCTAGCTTGAATATATTTCTCGTAAAAAAATACAGAGACATAATTGTTGTAACAATCATCTTTGATAATACAAATATGTGGGCAATGTGCTACTCACAATACAAAAGAGAAGGCAAACCAGTAGAATCAATGAAGTAAAAAGGAGAGCCTCGTAAATTATTCCACAAACCAAAAACAAAATAGACACCTGAAAGACTATGGGTAAAAGAAAATAAAAATAAAAAATAAAACTATCATGGGGAATTTCACAACAAACCACAGCCCCAGTATGTGGCATCTGAACAAAAATTCATGCCATTATGTTTGTTCCTTTAGCATGCTCACAATTAGCGTTAAAATGCATGCATGGGCTTGCAGCGTCCACTTTAGAGTGAGCTGAGCATCAGCCAAGCAGAAAACAGTTGATCTCTACACGGATAGAATACTTCACATGGTCTTTTTCATTGGAGGGCTCGAGAATTCAGTTCCATTTTCAGAGGAAATTACCTCAGATGAAGCACTAGATGACAAATCATCACCATCACTCACTCCAGTCCGGAAGTTCTTTGTCATTAGCGGAGGGTTTCTCTGAGGATCAGCAGCTGCAGGTTTTTGGCCCTCCTCTGCTAGTTTTCTGAGAATGTTCATGACAGTGGGAAGGAACTTGGTAGACAAGGAGAGAAGCCCAGGAAGCTGGAAGTATGCAACATAGAAAAAGAAAAGATAATTAGGCGTCTAAGAATTCTTTCATGAAACAAAACTTAAGCTGATATCAAAAAATTTAAGGGTGTGTGTAGGAATTGTCAGGAACAATGACTTCTAATGACTACCAGAGCAACTTGCAATGCCCATTCCAGATATCAGTTTCAGGTATAAGTAATTCTGCTGAAATGAAACTGATGCTTGGGCATGTAACATCAAAATACATCATTTTCAATCCATCTTAAAACCCTTTTTTCCATAGAATTTTCTTATGGACATCTGTAACAAGGGTCATTTGTCCCACATAGGAATCGGATGGGAAAGTGATTGGGTATAAATGGGTGGGTATGCAGCACTACCCAATAGTTCGAGCTTTTGGGTAAATGGGCAAGCGCCCACCCGTTACAGTTAGTATCAGAGCCAAACCCAGTCCTTGATCTGGTGTCACGCCAAGCACTCGGCACGGAAGGCGTCAGGGTGAGAGCACCTCGGGTAGGCAAGGTGGCCCGAGCCGCAACAAGGGCGTTGCGAGTTTTGGGTGGGAGAGAATGTAACAAGGGTCATTTGTCCCACGTCAGAATCGGATGGGAAAGTGACGATTGGGTATAAATGGATGGGTATGCAGCACTACCCAATAGTTCGAGCTGTTGGGTAAATGGACAAGCGCCCACCCGTTACACATTAAGCAAATGAAATCTGATCCAAGATTTATTATTATTATTTTTTAACCACTGCTCCCAGAAGTTCAGACAACAGCAAAATCCCAGAAGTTCAGACAACAGCAAAATCGCTTTAAGTTATAATTCTGGACCACTACAGAAAATTGTACAAAAGATTGAACAAGTATATTGAGCAAAGGCAGTTCTTGGAGCCCATTCTTCAATAAACTTGCTTCCAGCAAGCCCCACAATAATTAGGAAGCAAAAATAATTTAAAGTTTTAATCAGTGTGACACTCACAGCGCCATTGCGGAATTCACCCGAAATATCTAGCTGCACCCAAAGGGCCTTTATGAGTAGAAAAGCAACAAAAATTACACCTAGATATAGAGGATTCCTGTCATGAAGAAAAGCCAAAATAAGTAAAATACAGTAGTAGACGAGGAGGTAAACTTATGGTTTAACGCCAACACAATTCAACTCCATAAGCCTGGAGAATAAGTACCTCAGAAGTGTCATGAATTCATTGAACCCCAGGACAATCAAGGCAACAATAGCCCATGGAGGGGGTAACCAGTTGTTACTACGCTTGCTAGCTTCCTGAAAATCGAAAGAGAGAGGAAACACAATCAGACCTCATCCGCAATGAAGTGAAAACTGAAATATATTCACAAGCAAAATAAAACTACATGAACATATCAATGCATGTATGGGGATCTCAGCTGAAAATTTTGGTACAATAATAAGTCAAAAGAAACACATTAATCGCTCTCTCAAACAACTTACTAAGCCACTCCAGCTTTCAACTTAAAACAAGCTGAGCTCAGGCTCACATTCACCAAGATGAGAACAAGTTCAAGCCAAGTCTAAGGTTCAGGATAAGGGTCCATACACTTTATATCTATACATAATACATTTAGAGTTGATCTCTGTATAAATGAGGTCTGGACTTCAAGCTATGTAGCATATACACAGACAAAACAGAATTACACCGACACGGCAAATTTTGAACAGTAGGACAACTAGAATGAGAAGACAGCTAATATAGTTAAGTGTTGAAATATGAATGTATATATATGTTCTATGTACATAGTTAGATGTTAACTGTGAAGGCATATGTTACATGTATATACTTAGATGTTAAGTGTGAATTTATATATATGTATATAGTTAGATGTTATAGGAAAAATATATGTAGTTAGATGTCATAGCAAAAATCTAATACCCTGGTTCATTTAACTAAAACTAGATATACAAACAATTATACATTATATACAGTACAAATATCACCATACTCTAATTGTATTTGAATTTTTATATTGCTTAATTCTTTTTCCATACAAAAAACTGTACTAAGAGTACTTGACTTGTGTTGGCCATCTGCAATGTCAAATTTTATTTGGGGATTCTAAATGTGTTTGAGGCGTGTCCGACACACATTGATTCTTCACAAAGTAACTGAATTCCACTGTGCTATACCCAGTCAGAGAGCACAGGCCTTATAATATACTCCCTCCGTCCCAATTTAAGTATCGCTTTTGGGGAGTAGTAATTTTTAAGGGGACATGCATCGTCTCCCTACACCTTTATGCTCCGTTTGGTTGAAAAGATGGAAAAATGGATGTAAGGGAGAGGGGGGAGGGATGGATGAGGCATCCCTAGGGAAAGGAAAGTGTCTCCTTCACTTTGTGTTTGGTTGAATAGAAGGGAATCAGGGATAGTAGAAAGGATTGATGAAGTGACAACTTTTCTTCTTTTTTTGGTTGGAAGTAAGGAAAGGAGAATTTTATATACTTCTACCAATATGCCCTCCTTAATTAAGTTGATATGCATTGTCCACGTACCACGTATTTTTGACCGTCATTAATCAGTTTGACTGATGACTGGTCATGCTTAACCATAAGTCCATGTGTTTAACCAAAATGCATATACTGATCAACAAATGGGTCAAATAGGGTGGACGCATGACACAATCATTTTATAGAACCTTTCTCAAGGCAAGAATAAAAATAATCTGCAGCAGTATTACCCAATAGATAATATAAAACACCTAACCAAACAACGAGAAGTACAACGTCACAATTACAACAAAACAAAATTGATGAAGGTTAAAATAAGTCATTTTGAAATTAAATAGAGGTTAAAGTAGGTATTACAAATTTATAGACTAATAGCTCATTCTTTCCTTATCGGTAAGGAGGGATACTTCATCTTCATCCCTCCTGGCTTCCTCCCTCCCTTCCCTTCCTTCCAACCAAAGAAGGCAAGCCTCTCCAATTCTTCCCTCCAAGCAAATACAACATTAGAGAAGGTAAGCATAAACAGCCTTGCCAAAGCTGCAGTCCGAAAAGCAAAATTTCACATTCATTCCTCTCCCTCTTTATGTGTTAAAAGACTTTATTAGAATCTTTCTCCTGAGGAGTTAAGTAGCCAAGAACATTTTTAATTCGGATATGTTCTAATTATTATTCTCTCTTCCTTTGGCTCAAAAAAAAAATATATATATATATATATATATTGCTGTCCTAATAGCTTATAGATAAAGGGCTAGCCTTGTGCACGAGGCTCCCGCCATTGCGGGGTCTAGGGAGGGTCAGATGTACGCAATCTCCACAAGGAGAAGCTGTTTCAATATTCGAACCCGTGGCCTCCAAGTCACAATGGAGGAAACCTTATCTTCACGCCAAGGCCCACCCTCCCAAAAAAACATGACCAGTAACAACCCATGGGTCCCCACATATATTTAAGCAATTACATCTTTCACTCATATGCAAAGCTTTTCCCTTATTCACAAAGTTACGGCTTAATGTCTTGAGTCCCCTCCCATTCTTTCTTTGTCATCTAAAATTACGCTTGTCCTGTCATTTCTAAGTACTGAAACTTAGCGCCAGTGATTTTTTTTTTAAAAGAACACAACATAACACTTTAAAGGCCCTCAAAATCCATCCTGTGTCAGTTTGTGCTTTTGGAAAATGCATAAGAAATGATAAAGTTAATTTTTTAGATGTATAATATGTACGAGATCATGCCTGAGCAGCAATGGCTTGAGTGACAGTGTACTCTGTCTCTGACTTGAATTGCCTCCATAGAGATTTGCACTGTACAGGTGTGATCAATGTTTTTGATGTTGGAACCTGAGTAGAAAAATCACAGCAAGAAACACTTTAGTGCTTTAGGATATAGAGAGGATAGGTTCTCAAGAAATGCTCTCACAGGACTTGAAAATAAATTTTATGTGGTGCATGTCCTGGTTGTAAAGGTTGGTCTTCACCTCTTCTTGTAACTTTTTGAGCGCTCTTTTTTTTTTTTATAAAACTATCCCATTCTTTGGTGGTGGTGGTGGTGGTGGGGGGGGGGGGGGGGGGGGGGTGGGGGGTGGGGGGCAAGAATTGTATGTGCAATGTGTGTGCGCATGTGTGAGAGAGTGACACTGAATACGAACAACTGTGAAGAGCTCTGGCAGTCTGTACCCTACAATAATTAACAAATGGAATGAACATATACATATATATATATTAGAACTTTTGCAATACACCCAATTTTGTCTTATAAATCCAGGCATCTGCAATTAAAAAAATGCTCACCAGCAACAGTATAGCGGTGTGTTGACATGATATTAAATATGTTTAAAGCTAAAAGCATTGGAAATAAAGTAGCTCATAAAGATTAATATGGTTTAGGCCAGAAAAATCAGTCCTGTTGATAATAATCACATAGGAAGTTTGTAGTCCTTAAGGCCCATGTTATTTATCTAATAACATCAACTTTCTGTGATAGAGAATAAAATTTCAAGCATACAATCAAAAGCTTCAGACATAAATTTTAACAATTGATAATGGTCACCTCTTCCCAAGTGCTTGAGGCCAATGCATCATATGATGTGGTGCTCTTGTTGGTAACAGCACCACTTCTGGTATCCAATAAAGCCACAGTTAGAGTATTCTCAATGTTATCAGCCTCATCTTCCAAACGGATCACAGCCATAACAGAAAGCAACTTCAAAGACTGGAAAAAATAATTAATAAATAAGATTTTAACAAAAATCCAAATATAATATGAGCTGAAATTTCACCAAAGATATTTAATGAAGCGTGCCATACTGAAGAGCGCGCCGTTTTGGTGATTGCTCGAATGTCTTCCTTCCCACTCCAGATCCGCGGCATTGAATCAGCATCGTGGCTAAACAATGTTGAAAACCTGTTGGTAATTTACAGTAAATTCACATCAGCTAAAAGTCAAAAAAACTGATACAATTATTTCAAGAAGGCCAAATGTCGAAACAATTAATTCACACGCTGCAAAGAGTCATTACCTGTCCTTCATGCGAATCAAAACTCTTCCAGCTTCTTCTTTGGCCTTTGCTTCAACAACTCCTCTAGCGTAATTCTTTAACCTCTCAAGCATTTTATCCTTGGTTTGTTCATCCATATCAAAACCAGAAATTGCAATAGAGAACCCAGAGACAAGTGATTCAGTCTCACGCCAAAGAAGTTTCCTTATGGCAGGCCAGGTATCATCACTAGCCCCATCTAAAAGAGCTTCCACAGGTCCCGATAAAGCCTCGTTCAATTTTGCCTGCGCGTGAATAATTATCAGTATTTTATGGTAGGAATCAATTAACATGGACAAGCTCAACAAATTTGAAGTCCTTAATTATGCAGCTTTGTCATTCACCATGTTCAACTATCTTTCATCACCAAGAACTCAATAAAATGCAAAATTCCATGACCATAAGTTTTTTTTTTTTTTCTTTTTTTACCTTGGTAAGAAACACACCCTATGGAGACTTGAACCCTCAACCTTCTACTTTGGAAGGCGGGAAGTAACACTAGGCTATAGGGCCCTTGGTATTCCATGACTATAATGAATCACAGTAAATAGCACATCATGACAAATAATTACAGAATACCAACAGGCCAGTGGCCCAACGGTACTAGAACCCTACTTCTCAAAGAGAAGTCAAGGGTTCGAGCGTCAGTGGAGGCATGGGTGTATCAACTAAGAAAAAAAAATTACAGAACGGCAGTTTGTGCTTCTTTCCCGCACCATATTCTGCTTCTTAACCACTCATACTACCTCAAGAGATTATACACATCTTTCAGGAATCCTTGTTGAATGTAATTTTGGTAATCTACCAACTATTCTAAAGATACCCAAAACCAAATTATTGTCAAATCTCAGATTTGTCACCCAAAACCAAATTCTTGTCAATCTCAGATTTGTCACCACAGCTTGAGATCACTTGAGGAAGTAAACAATCTGAAGGTTAAAGAATTACCACTAATCATTACCTCGTACAGGTTAGTAAGCTCAGACAGCTTGGCGGCACGAACTGCAGCAACATGTGCGTCTATATCACGCTGAAGCTTATCCCTAACTTTGGAATAGTCCCAGTTTGCTTGTTCAATATTGGCATCTGTATAGTTATAGGATTAGTTTAGGTTTACTCTGTAAAATGAAATTTCGATAAATATAAAAAAATAAGCCTTGTGAACCGATCCTGCTGTCCTAGATTCACATAAATTTCACTAACAGAAATGAAATTGTTAAGTTTGTAACTAGACCTGCACATTCTTCATCAAATAAAGTTATTAAAGACTCGGTGCAATCACGAGCAGCCACAGAAAACCCTTCCCCTCCATCCAAAGCTTTATCAAATGTTTCTTTGAATTTATCCAGAGTTCCACACCGTATATGTCCCAACATCGATTGGTAGGCCGGTTGGACAAGCTAATTAATAAATCAAAAGAAAATCAATGAGGACAAGAGGAAATATAAATGCATAAACAGCTGCCCGAATGGTAGGGTCACTATCAGAAATAAATAAAGCCATATATTGTAAATCACAGACATAAGGAAACAATCAAAATTTTACAAATGACCTTGAGACCCAAAGGTAATAAGAAGCCTCAATGACTGGCCACTCTAAGTGACCAAGTCCTCTCCCAGTAACAGCTTAATGGGTGAGGAAGTCCAAGGTGAAACTATCAAAATGAACAAAAGAAGAATAAAACAGATTTTAGGAACATAATTATAACTCAATGGACATGTGATGTAGTAAATGGCAACTTGGTAGCACCATAAGGACACAAAAGAGCCTCCTTCGGCTTTCTCCCTTATTTAATCAGCATTCCACACTCTTCAAGTGATATTTTGTCCCTCTTTGTGCCACTATGCAACACCATAGACATCCTATAATTCAAAATTCTGGGTCTCAAAACTAACATGTGAATAGAAAACATATGTAGCTTACACATATTTCATTTAAGTTAATGTCAAACTAGAGCTGCAGATTAACCAGGCTATTCATGCATAATTCAGGCCACCTCCACTGCAAGCTCAATAATTTAAAAAACGAATCAATCCTGAGCTAATTTTAAGGCTCATTTAAAAAATAAGCTGAGAGATAATTTTAAGGGTCATTTAACAAATAAGCTGAGCCTGAGCAATGTCCAGCTCAGGTCTTATGAATTCGTGAACATGGTTCATATAAGATTAACTCATCAAGTCCGTATCTACTTCATCATTGCAAGGCCCATTAAGCCCATCCCTCTCCCATTCCGATATCCTTATACTGTCCAAAACCATTTCTCTCACATAATCATATCAAAAAACACTACCCATGAAGATCTCTCTCTTGCATCCAAAACTGTCCATCATTTTTCATATCATACAAGACAAAATCTCATTATTCTCAAGTGATTTCATCTACTCGCCTCTCACACTCTCCCATGACTCCCTCTCACCTCCACTTTTGCCTTAAAACAGATGTTCTGTCTCATCTGCTCACATTGAATTGCACGACCCACAGATGGCATCGACAGTGGAGATTGAAGGTCAACGAGAGGTTCAAAGTAGTAGTCATGTCAAAAAAAAATCCTCCACCAGTAAAAACAGAGCTTAATTGCTCGTGTGTGCATATAACGTTCGAGCTGAGCTTAGCTAGGTCAAGCTCACTCAACTACAAGCCAAGCTCAAACATCTCTCTGACTTTAACAAGTCGAGCCCAACAACATAGAGCTTGGCTCGGCTCGGCTCGGCTCATTTGCAGCCCTAGTAACAACCCATAGGCTGTACATACATTCTCGCAAGAGTTCAGATACCAATATTACAAATTAAATAAGACAATTTGCTATCATTCACAATCTGAACCATTTCATATTATACAGCAGGGATAGATTGCTAACCTTATAACAACTATATTATTGAAAAATATTTCCATCATGTATCACACGAGAACAGAATAAAGACCTCAATTTTACACAAGATTTAGAGAATTACTTGAAGCAATTTCTCTTCCAACTGATTTCGCTTTGCAGATCTAACACCTTCATCGAAATATGTAGCCTCCACATCATACCTGAAAGAATAAAAAAAAGTTATAAAATCACCCAATTTTTGTCACAGAAAATAAACACTATTGTTGAAGAGATGATTTTAAAAAATCCAAACACCTATGGAAAACTTTTTAAAATGATAGCATATCAGATTACAAGAAGCATTTTGAAAATAATTGCTCCACAATCTCATGAAGCAAAGGATGCCATTAGATACAATTGATATGAATAAACAAGAAAGTACAGGAAATGGATTAAAAAATCAATTATTAAATGCAGTTATAAATTGTAAGATCGTTACCCAAGGGTCTGTTACGTGACACAAAAAAAAAACGGCGACTTAGACCTAGAGGGGGGATGAATAGGTCTCATGGATATTATTTTGTAACCAGGGGAAAAAAAAAAAGAAAAAAAAAAAAGTATATTATTTTGCACTTAACTAACTTTTTTAAATAATAATATCCCTATTTGAAATTATGTTAGTTTGTTGTGATTATTGATTTTTGAATTATAGTTTGGACTGGTTTGTTGTCAATTTCTATCAATCACAACCACAATCACAATTTAGCATCATTAAAAAATAAAGTAGAGACAAGCGGAGACAAGCGAACTTTTTACATGGAAAACAAAACCAGGAAAAACCTCAAGATCTGGCCAGAGCTAAGTCACATAATGCGGGAGTGGGAGCGGGAGCGCCAAAGTCCAAAATATTTGAGAGCGGGAGCGTCTGGATTTTATATATATATATATATATTATGCACTTATCTTATTATATAAATTTCTACAGTTAATGGTATAGCCCATATAAGTATAAGTTTGGCCCAATAAACATTATTTCATTAATAAGGCCCAATGAATTATAATTTTCTACAGCCCATCATCCAAATAAAACTTCATCCCAGCCATTAAATTTCGATTTATCTCAACCTTTGGTTTCCTTGATCATAAACTAAACCCTAAAGGCTAAAACTAAAACCAGCAGCAAAGTCCTCTTCAGCGAATCAGCGCCACCGCATAATCCGCCGGCAATTCACACAGCTCGCACTCTCTCATGGATCTGGTCACTATATCTCTCTTTCAAATCTTAAGGTCAAGCATTAGAATATTTGATTTCTTCTTTAAAAATTGATCTGTGTTTCTTCTTCTTCTTCCTTGTCGGAGATGGGAGGTCGGATTTCATGAAAGAGACAGGCGATTTCCTGAATCGGTGATGGTTAATAACCAAGCCCTGTTGAAAGGTGATTTAAATAGTGGGACAGTACACGCGGCGGCTGTTGAATGGGGATTCATTTGAATCCACGTTCCAAAATATGAGTTTACGAATTCCCAAAAATGAGTTTGCGAATTCCTGCCGATTCCGCTCTCAATTCGTAAATCCGCGCACGGAATGTAAATCGCCGACCCTCTTTGGCAAATCATGTGACTTAGGCCCAAAGAGGCACAGTCCACTATATAAGAAAGAGATTACAAGAAGATTAACTGTTACCACATCCTAGAACCCCTAATTACCTCTTGACACAGAGCCAAACGTTTCCCAAAAAGTCTCCAGGCCGTCCATCCACTCATCAACAGATTTCAATCCTCAAATTCATTTCTCTAGTGATTGCTCACTTATCTACTCTAACAATTAATTAGTTCAGTTGGATCGGATTGTTGAATTCCTCAATCACATAGGATGTAGTCAAAGAAACCCTAGATTGAGTAAATTGGGAATTTTCCTTCTTACTCAAGGATTATCTCTTTAGATGATTAGAGACTTCAAGTTCATACCTAGACTGCCTATAACCTCATATTTATAGCCAATATAGGTAGCCTATATGTTTTAGTAAGTAGAATACTTGTAAACTTGAGTTTTGAGAGTAATTTGTGTTTTGAGAGAATTACCAAAAATATGTCTGTTAGGTTCAATCGATCGACGCCTGCAGAACTAACCTCAATCAATCGACCCTTCAATTGATGCATACTGGATTTCAAAATAATTTTCAGTCTTAAACGCAATAGATTGACCATTTGACCTATGGCTACTAGGTGGTGTTTGACTGATCGATGCATACTATTGTCGTAAAATAAAGTTTCAAAAAATGTTTGAAACTTTAAATCTAAAAGGCCATTTTTCAAAAAAAAAAATAATATAAAATAAAATAAGTTTGCGAGTCTCACCAATATCTAACTAGGTCTTTCTATGGTCATTTTACTTGTGCCCTAAATATGTGATAAGGTTGCGAATTACCTGTCGTGTTCTTTGCACTTTTGTGTCTGCCTTGCCTTCCACAAATATACTAGAATGACTAAAGACACTTTGACACATTATAACACAAGTTTTGAGTAGGGAATATGGCAACACATGACTCATATATCCAACAGGCAGACCTAACAAGCATGGTGGTAACAAAGCTAATTGTTACTCCCCATCCTTTTTCACATATTTTCTTCATTTCTGTCTTCCATAAGAATATGACAGTAAATTTAGAAGCTTTTTCATCGAAGATTACATTTTATAGTTATTCCAATTGTTTTTTAGAAATAAGAATGCCGAAATATTAAAAACCCTTACATCCTCCCACATTTATTAATTGCATTCATACAGATTAGCCATCATACCTCAATCCTACTCAACGTCAAAACAGCAAAATATTAAATAAAACCATCATATTTTGCAGCCTAATTAGGGCAGGCAATGAAGCAGGTTTGGACTTGGGTACTCTTTTCCGACCAGCACCAGAAGAGGATGTGAGTATAAAGTTTATTTATCACAAGAACCATACATAACCAGCTGCTAAACCACTAAAAAATAAATATCACACCAGATACTTACTCTGACAAACAACTGTGAAGAATTAAACTAAGCTTTTTGCCAAAGCCCGGCACTCGACCAGATTGAACAGCCTCCTCTAGTTGGCACCAGTCCTGGGATAATTTAGATCAAACAGGCTAGTTACAATACAAAGATATTTAAGTCATAAATAAAAAATAATCATTTTTTATTGGACTCTTTGAAGGTTTGAGGTGCCTTTGGCCCTAGTGTTTCATGGGGTTCTGCTCCCCTTTTGAGCGTTTTCTATATAATCTATCTTATCAAACTAAATAAATAAATAAATAATAACCATTAGAAACAAGTTAAAATAAATGGAAGCAGGTACCTCATTTGCAACAAAAGAATCAAGTTTTTCATTGGCAATTTCTTCACAGCGTACGGTAGCTACCATGACCTACAAATGGATCAAAAGCATCTAAATATTTTTATTATAAAAAAAAATCTAAAAATACTATTTGAGAGGTAGCTTCTGTAAAGTATATTTTCACGTCATTACCTTGTGGGCAGGAAGGTCAAGATCCTTATTCTCCTTAATGATTTTCCAGATATGTTGTGCACTAAAAGAAAACCCCGTAGCAGGAACAACACCCCTCCTATCTCCAGCAAGCCCCCCAGGTGTTATTGAATGGAAGAATCGCCGTCTTAAATTAGCCACCTTCATCATAAAAAACACAAATAAGACCAAAAATAAATAAATATTTATCTCCTGTGGTTCAGTGGTAGAGAACAGTGGCAGCAAGTAGAGGATAGTGGCAGCAGCGTTATAAAATGTATAAAAGGTGTGGGAAAGAGGATTCTATAGCTCAAGCCTTGATTTGGCACATGTTATGTGAAGTGGGGTCCACTTGCAGTCTTGCATAATAGGGGGGATTGGGTCAAAATTGCATAGTTTTTGGTAAATAGCATCAATTACGGTGAAATTGCATTATTGTGGTAAATTGCATCAATTATGGTGAAATTGCATCAAGTTATTTGTTACTTTTATTATGCTACAGTCAGCTTTTGATTACCTCAATTGTAGGGTAATCCAAGGGTCATAGTTGTTATAAAAAGGATACTATGTAACTCTGATTAATTAGTCAATGAATGAATAAAAATATATTTAAGATTTCTTTGTGAGTGATTCAAATTCTGAGGGTGTGATGCCTAGGCCCTGTTGGTGTGATTCCAATAGGTTTTTGTTGTTTTCAATCCTCTCTCTCTACTAATATCTTGAACAATAGCTCTGTTTATTTGAACTTCCAGCCACTTCTCCTTTGTTTTTCTACATTTCTGCTATCGAACCTCCAAATTTCAGCTCTAGCTCTTTGAACTTTCAGCCTCTGAATTCTTTAGTTCGTAACTGTTTAAGGCTTCTCCCTTGTCCTACATCAGTTTTTGGTATCAGAGCCTAAGTAGAAATTATGTTTACATGACCGGGAAATGAAAGATTGGATAGCAATCAGGAGATTGAATTGCTCTCACAGATTTTGGAACAACTTAAAGGACTGAATACTCGATGCAGTGAGATAGGAGCTCGAATTTCGCAGCCTTTTAATAAATCGGTAGCCCCTGAACAAGAAACTGCATTCAGCACTAACGATGGCAGAAAACAAGAGCAACAACAGCCTTTAAACTCTCGGCAAAGGTGTAATGTGATGGCCGATCCACCACTACCTCCCATGTTGGAGTTTCCAAGAAATCCATTAGAAGTGAATCATCATGAACCACATGATGCCGCTCGAGATATTCCAAAGAAGTTGAGCAATGGAACGCACAGCACACTGACAACAACAATGCTGCCAAATGGTGGATCAAATGCATCTTTCTATAACATGGCTCATTCTGAAGGAAAGAGTACGATGGCTAGCAAGGATCGTGAGAACCTGCTTGATAATGAGACTTGCAACACTGGTCATCTGAAAGAAGTTGGAGAGAATGTTTCCTCCAACTCTGTTGTTAGGCATATCCTTGAAGACCCTAAAGTTGGTGGCAAAGATGGGCAGCAGACATCTAATTTTCAGATGCAAGTTCGTCGTGGAAATGACGGAAGTTGCATGAATGTTGTGTCTGAAGTCACAGTTGAGCGCCTCAAGCCTTTGATCCAACCACGTCCACATCCTTTCAAAGTGGCTTGGATAGATAGTACTTCTACTCTGAATTTGTCAAAAGATGTGGCTATTGGAGTAGATACTTGGTGAATATTAGTGGGCACTGCACAGAAATGGGAGCATGCTTGTGCCAAGAAGTAACAGAAGTTGGTTCAAACATCCACCAACTTGGTAGATGAGGTCTGGAAAAACCAACTGCCAGAAGAAACTAATCCTGTGAGAAGCTAGAGGGGTCTCACGCATCAAAAGAGCATTTTAGAGGCCTAATATTTCCTCAGTTGGTCCTAATGCAGCAAATATGCATTATGAACTAGAGGAGAAAACATGTTTAGGACTTGATCTAAACAGCATTTGTCTATTCGATTCGAGAGCACAGTACCTAGATGGAACCAACTGGATTGCTCTTTATGTTCTTGCTCAAATACGTTCGTGTTAGGATAGCCTTGATTTTCGACATGGTACTGGCCATGGAGTTGGTATCAGAGATGATGGGTCAGATGCTTATTTTGTTCTGGGGTTGCCTAGAACTAGTCGAGGACATGATGCTATAGTCATTGTTCTGGATCATTTTTCGAAAAAGGGGCATTTCCTTCTATGTTCTAAGACCTCCAATGCTGTCCACAATGCCAAACCTTTTTATCAAGAAGTTGTCCGACTTCATAGGTTGCACAACACTATTGTTTCTGATCAAGCTCTGAGGTTTAAGCGCTGTTTTTGGTGCAAATTATGGAAATTGCTGAATACAAGGCTTAAATTTTCTTAACTCTTTTCACACTTATGAGCAATTTCATCCCTTTAACTCGCCGGAGACGAGTTTTTCCAAGCCAGAGAGAATTGGTATAGAATAGTGGCAGCAAGTAGAGGACAGTGGCAGCAGCCTTTTAAAATGTATAAAAGGCATGGGAAAGAGGATTCTAGAGCTCAAGCCTTGATTTGGCACATGTTAGGTGAAGTGGGGTCCACTTGCAGTCTTGCATAGTTGGGAGAATTGGGTCAAAATTGCATAATTTTGGTAAATTGCATCAATTATAATGAAATTGCATTATTGTGGTAAATTGCATCAATTAAGTTATTTGTTACTTTTATTATGCTACAATCAACTTTTGATTACCTCAATTGTGTAGGGTAATCCAAGGGTCATCAGTTGTTATAAAAAGGATACTATGCAACTCTGAATACTCAGTCAATGAATGAATAAAAATATCTTTGAGATTTCTTTTTGAGTGATTCACAAATTCTGAGGGTGCGAGGCCTTCCCTAGGTGTGATGCCTAGGCCCTATTGGTGTGATTCCAATAAGTTTTTGTTGTTTACAATCCTTTCTCTCTACTAATATCTTGAACCATAACTCTGTTTATTTAAATTTCCAGCCACTTCTCTTTTGTTTTTCTACATTTCTACTATCGAACCTCCAAATTTCAGCCCTAGTTCTTTGAACTTTCAGCCACTGAATTCTTTAGTTCTTAACTATTTAAGGCTTCTCCCTTGTCCTACATCAGTCAGTAACTGTGACACTTGTGTTCCAAATTACAAACGCAATAACGAGGCATTAATAAACAACACAATATGAAATGATCAAATTTGAGTTTTCAAAAAAATGAAAAATAAAATAACTCAGTTTATAAGAAATTATAAAATAAAATTTTAAAAAACAATAAAACCGCTGCTAACAATAAAGAATGATCATAATGGGAATCACTAAAAAAACAACAGCAATTTATCCTTTATTTCTTTTTTGCATAGTCAAGAACAGTAGTAAAAAGACGAGCCCATCATATACGATATGAACAAAATTGAGTAATTTTATTTCAGTGTGGTACCCTTTGCATGTCCAGTTTAGTATACCTGCTCTTTAAATTGCTCTTCCTTCTCTTCGTAACTGGAAAGTGCCACAACTTCAACCTGGCCATTTGATCAATAATAACACACTTACTATGCGTGTAAAATCATTGCTTGGCACTAAACATATAAGGACATGCCTAACTTATGTAGAGTGAGAACACGACATCTTACATTAAAAAACTCACTTAGTGGAGTTTCCATGTGGGCTTGTGGCTTAGGAACAGAGTCCCAAATCTACAGCCAAGAAAAAGTTTAAAAGTCAGCAACATCAAGATTGCAAATGAGAAGCAAAAGGGGGAGGGGGGAATTACCTTCTGAATATCTTCCCTTAGAATAGGTTCTAGATTCTCCAAAGGTGTCTAAACACAAACAAAGAGTTACACAAACTGTCAGAATTGAATACAAATAAACAAAGCCATATCCATGATGATCATCAGAAGCTAAATAAATAAAATAAAATAAAAATAGTGTTGTTCAAAGCCAAAACAAAATAAAAGAGAAGAGAGAAAACATACCCTTGATTTATCACGTATTACGAACATTAAAGTTGTTTTTCGTGGACTAAATAATCGCATCATGACCTGAAGAAGGATCATCATAATGTTGAATCAATTAAAGCATTCGCATTTCAAAATAATTGCTATCATAATGCAGGTCACAGGAGATACCTGGAATACAGTTTTTAAGAGAGGCTTATTTGCAGCCTGTTCACGGCCAATGTCATGACACCACCTAATAATACAATTTTGAGGAAATTACTCGCACAAACTAATAATGATCCTGAATGTATCAATTATAGATTGTAGCAAAATGTGATCTATCCATATAAAAGAATCTTGATTGTGCTATGAGAAACAATCTTACATATTTATTAGTACTATATCTGAAACAGCAAGGGCAAAAAGGGCACTTTGCTTTTCAAATGCAGTATCATCCTGAAAAGGACAACGAAACTGAATGAGGGACAGCAAGCAATACTGCAGTTGTCCATTTATCTCTCAAATTTAAGAGAATAATAGGAATAGAGAAGAATAGAGATACTATTAACGATTGGACTCATGGCAATAAATTTAATACACACACACACAAACATATAAATACATACATATATATATATATATACACCTATTTTTTACAACAATAAAATTTCACTTGATATAATTGCAAAACTAGACCATGATTTCATATATATAGGTAAGTATGAATATGCTGAAGGTGAGTGAAGATGCAACAAACTGAGTCCCTAAAGAAATTCAAAGTGACGCAACCTTTAGGAACAGGAAATCATTGGGTTTCATACTCAAACAATGTACAAAAGTATATGTATGGATATTTACATTGACATAGTAATCACATGATTGCAGACATATACATGCATGCACGGAAGATTTTATATTTTGGTAAATGAGTTCAATTTTTGAGGACTGTATAATAAAGATAGTTGAAAACCAATAGTAATTGTGAAAACCATTCAGTAATCGCAACAGTAATACATGTGCAAAGTCCTGATCATAAATAAAATTTCTGCATGGGTACCTCTCCTCGTTCTCTTCCATCGGTGCCCTCCAAATCCATTACAAGAGTGCAAGGTTCAATTCCAGCACAGTTTGCCAGCCAAATACCTTTAGTGGTTTGAGACCTAATTAGAATAGTATCCAGTCAGCTTTTAATGTCTGAACAAAACCAAATGTGACCCACCATAATGCTTTATGAGTTATACCTTCCCGTAAAAGCATCCATCTCCCTGAAGTTAGTACCGAACAAATGATTTAACAGCGTGCTCTTCCCTGTTAGCATGACAGAATTCCTCGTCAAAATCATTGGATAAAGTACAGCACAACCAATGAGAAAAATAAATTACACAGGACTTAACTGTTAATCATCTTGTTCATGAAATTATTCATATTTTTCAAATGAATTATGGTAATGTGAAATGTGGACGAAAAGTTGAAAACATAAAGCCTCACCACCAATGATTCTCTGATGAAACGCAAAAGTAATTAGATTATATAGGTAAGAACACATACCACTGCTTTGAGGACCCATGATGGAGACTATGGCATAGGAAAGTCCACATTCAGCCAGTTTCACTTCCTTCATAAAACTTTCAATTCCAGCAGTGTTGAATGTACCATCCCCATCTATAAGGTGAGTAGAATAGCATTCACTGTCTTTATCTGAAAAATAAATAATTTATTAGCAAGAATGTATGAATCACATTTTCTGTAAGTGAACAACTTGATCATGGCTTGCAAAAATCATATTTATCTATGTTAGAGACGAGCCAAATCCATCAATTATAGTAGGTTTCATTGCTTCACAACACAATAGTCTTTCTTCAGCTCAAAATAACATTTTTAATATTCCATGTGTTTGAACCATAGTCCCAAAAAGAATAATCAACGAACGATTTCAAATGGCATTCTCCTGGTGAATCTTCATACCTGCTAGTGCCACCTTCATTAACCAACTACATAGATATAATAATGGTACCAACAACCACATAATTCACACTTAATCTAATACTTTCCAAAACCCTGAACTTGGTTGCTTATAAAATTGAGTAGATGAACACTAGTAGATATAAAACTTTACTCTAAGCTTGGATTTTTCAATTTTGCAAAGAAAAAAAGCTCACCTTGACTATGCGAAGTAGTTGCAATAAACTGAGTAAAGCAAATCTTATCAATTTTTCAGATCCCAAATGATACACGTGTAATTTAGCAAATAAACGGATTCAAATTGTCATTGGCCATGGAATTTCACAAGTAAGCTCTGACCCAGTTACCGTTTCTTCACAAAATCTACCGAAATGATCAAAAACCCACATAAAAAAGGTAAACTAAATCGCGCCTTTGTTTTCACCAGTTTACAACTCTATAGGACCCGAATTCAACAAAACCAATAGATCAAATTGGGGAGAGCAATGAAATCGTGAATAAATAACCATGAAGATTCAAGCTTTCGAATTTCAAACAGTTGCAGATGAGACCACTAAAAACGCGTATATACATATACATATATATGTACGAATTTCCGTTATATAGATATAAACCTACCAAACAGTCGAATTAAATTGTGGAACTAATAAAAGCAGATCATTAATCGCCTGGTTCAATTAGCGGATTGTGGATGCAAAACGGATTGAATTTAAAGACAGATTGCAAATCAATTGGATCAGATCATCGGAAGTTTGATACATACCCATGTGTGTGTAAAATCTGGTGGACGGTGTAGATTGGTGATGGTGGAGGTGACCTGAGAAATTTTTCAGCAAAAGATTGATTTTTGGAGAAGAGAACCAAAGAAAGATTTCAAATGGGCATTTAACCCCTTTGTGCTCTTTAAAAGTAGGCTTGACTGTCCCGAATATTCAATGAAGAGAACACAGAGAGTAATAAATAATAATTATAGAATCACTTGATACACACTATCTTTTAACATAAATTTTTACCAGTGAAATATATATATATATATATATATATATATATATAATTTGAACATTAAAAAAATTTTAAAATAAAAAGTAAAGAATCACCTTGGACCAATAGCAAATCCGGCAATGAACAACAAATTTAGGAATTGTGTTTGTGTAGTCGCGATTAAATTCACGATTTTAATATTGTATTTGTATAGTTGCATTGCACTTAGCATTTCTACTAAATAAATATATAAAAAAAATATATTTAATTTTAAATTATAATAATAGGATTGGTTGTGTTAACTTCTTTAGCGATTATTGATTGATTCAATGTTTCCATTCAATTTATTAGAATTTCAAAATTTGTTGGAAAAAACAACAAATCTTCAACAACAAATAAATAAATAGTTTGATCTACAAATTAGACAAATTGAAACAATATCTAACTGATATTACAAAAATAAATAAATAAAATAAAATAAAACTACAAAGAGTTATGACCTTAAGAATAGCATTCCTATGTGGTGACCATCAAATTTTTTGGCTTTTTTTTATTATTTTTTTTTATTATGTTACATGGTTAACAATGACCTACAAAATTAACTTATTTTATCACCTATCATATGATTTAATGTATTATCTTAAGTCTCCGGTCACTTCCACAAAATTTTCTGATAATTGGTTGATATACTGGGGACAAAAGACTATATATTTTTAAAATTTTATTTCATAATGGATTATAGAATATCTTAAAAGATTCAACATTTTAACAATGGACGTCTAACTCAATATAATTTGTCCACCCTTAACGGAAAGGTGGGGAAGTGTTTGAGCCCAAGTATAAACAAAAAAATGTACGTTTTCTGTCAAAGTGAAAAAAAAAATGCCCCAAGTAACAAAAACAACGATTTAATAAGCCATTTCTTTTATTTTCAATTTTACCCTTTTGACTATCGTCAAATACGAGACGTGAAAGGTTTTATTCATTTTTTATTACAAGGACATTGGACGCATTGGTGGATTTATTCATCATAGTGTTATTTGATAAAACCAAAAATTGTTATTTGATAAAACCAAAAATAAGTACTATGGTAGTAAAAATTGAGAATTTTTAAAACAAAACAAAACAGTAAAGCATTAAGTGAAATGTGAAATCCTGTCACTTAAATTTAATTCCATTTAAGTACTGGTTACTTATTTAAAAGTGATATTCAAATTAATTTATTTAAATATATTTAATTAGATAAACACTGATATGGAATTAAATGCTGAATTGAATTTCACAGATTAAAATATTGAAATTGCCATTTGCCATTTTGTTTTTCCTCTTTATCAATTGTATATACAAGCACACCACATGTTTACACAGTGTTGTATAAATATAATCGTGTAGACAACATTGCGTGAAAAATAAATACAAGTACAGAGGAAATGAGAGGTATCTAAGAATATGATGTTTTTCAATCTTTCTGTATATTATGTCAAAAAAAACGAAGTCTTTTTGTATAAAAAAACAGAATAATAAAATATAGTTTAATGGTCAAAAGGGGTGGTTAATGAACTTAATGTGCATTAAAAAAAGGTTAATAATTATGAATATAATTTTGACAAAGATGATGAGAGGTTTTTAGTGGTGCCAAACCTTCCTGCACCGACTTTTTCTTTTTGTGGGACCCAATGACCGCCCATTTACCTTTCTCAACAAAGAGGACGGCGTCGTAATGCTTAGATCTACACGCGCTTAGTCAGGCCAACATTCTCCAACATACAAGAGGAAATAAAAAAATGAAAACAAAAGTTGTTTTGTTTTTTAACTTTATAAAGAAAATTACTTTTTCTATTTCCTACTTTTGGTCACATTGGAAATTTTTTTATTTTGGGTTGGTATTCATTGACTTTGATACTTAAATTTTCACTTTTTGATTGACAGGACAAAATGCATATATCACATTCAAATAAATTATAAGCTCATCTTCAATTGTTTTTTTTATTTTTTTTTATTTTATAGTAAATCTAATGTGTTATAGTAATAGATTTACATAAAAAAAATTTGAATTATTTAATTTTTATTTTAATGGTTGTTTTATACTTTATATACTCCAATAACAATAAATAATTATCATGTTTGGATTCCACGGTCCCCACATAATTTTTACAAACCTATTTAATACAAGGTTAATTTGTTAATGAAATGAGAAAGAGAGAGGGAAATGAAATATGCTGATTTGGTTGTGTAAAGTGAACCACGCCTGTAGATAAAAAAAAATTACACATCATACGTGGCAGTGTATAGTTTATATAAAATTGTGTTTTAACAAACAGTTTGAGATGCTAACAATAACAATCAACTAGTGTTATGCTTAGACCCCATATAATTTTTATAAATATACTTAATATAGGCTTGATTTTTTAAATATGTTGACATGACTATATAATAATTTTTATAAATAGACTTAATATAGGCTTGATTTTTTTAAATTTGTTGATGTGAGTATGTAAAAAGTTTATGTAAAATACACAATAATTTTACATATTGTGACATGACTTCGTATTTTAACAGACTGCTGAAGAAAAAAAAAAATTACACGTCATACGCGACAGTGTACATTGGTGACATAACTGTGTATCTTAACAGAGTGACGAAAATGCTCTAACATTTAAAAAAAAATTCCTTTAAATTATAATTTTTTCCAAAATTGAACCACCAAGTCATTAATGGAACTAGATAATTACATAATTATTCCATACAAAAATAAAAAATTGAAGCTGCTAAATTATACAGTATTACTTTTGCGTGTATCCTTTTCGTACACAAAAATGGAATAATACATATTGTTAAGTGATAATGCAATGAGAACACCGGAGGAATAAAATGTGTTTAGTTGATTAAGTTTTATATTAATTTTTTAAAATAAAGTAAAAATCTAAACTAACATAATTATATATTTTTTAATAAAATAAAATAATTAAGAAGTCAATATATATATATATATAATTAAAAACCTCTTTTTATATATATACACTCACATATTGCTATGGTGCAAACATGTACACACGTACACATCCAAAAGAAACTCAACATCAAACTAGGGATAATCAAATAAGGATGGAAACTTTATGTGTTAAGTGTTGTGCAGTCTGACAATGACGCGTGTCAGAGCCATTTCAATTGCTGACTAATGTGTTCATTGAATGAATCCATTTTTAAGCCTGAATCTTGACCAATCATTTTTTTTATAGTTATTCTAGGGTACCGTTCGGTTGCGAACTCTGCATATACGCAACCATCTGTAAAGTATGTATATCGTCATCATTTAAATTTGAATTTTTGTGTGATCTGTGATAATTAAATTCAGAACCTTTGTCCACAAAAAATCCCTCATCCACTAGCCACTCGTGCTAATTAACTTAACAAACCTTTTACCACTTCATTTTTTATTTTTTTATTTTTTATAACTTGTTTTACTAGTTTTTCCAAATATGGATGATTGTCTCACCTTACCCAAAAAATAAATAAATAAATAAAATACAACTATGGATGATTGAACAAATTACATTGGTATATTTATATAAAGGGTGTTTTAGTGTCCTTTTTTATTGTGTACAACATGACTAAAGGGTCCACTACTTGAGCAAAAACAAACAGAAACTGGTCCAATAATTTGATTTTATTAATTAATTTACTCAACATGGTGTTCCATCCACAATCACTTTATTCTCTCTATATATTTATATTTTCATTTAAACAAATCAATCAAAGCATTAAAAGGTAAAAATATATGAAGTCTGACAAAAAGAAAAGCCAAAAACAAGAAAATAAAGCAAGCCCTATATGAGCAACAAACACAAGAACACTATAACCCCACTCAACAAAACGAAACAAACATAAACTGATCCAAACAAAAAATAATAATAATCCAAAAGACTGTGGAAAGAGAGAATGGATCTAAGAATCAAATGCTGCAGTATTGATTCCATATAGCCCAAAAAGACTGCTCAATCTCACAAGCAACCTTGAAAAATGATTGTTATAGTCAAAAAATGATTTATTTATTTATTTTTTTTTATTCACTCGAAAAATGATTGTTATAGTCGGTGACGGATTTGAATAAAATATGAGAGAGGATAGCCTTGAATAAAAATAAATAAAACTATCATATTAAACAAAAATAATAATATTAATATTAATTTATATCATCATCGAGTAAGTTTACATTAGTCCTCAACAATTTTAAAAACAGCATACCATAACTTCATTATTTATGCTACCAAATAAGAATTCATTAATCTCTCATTCAACTGTTTAATCAATTTTTTGCAATATTCATAGTAAAAAAATACTCTCAATAAAGGCAAAAAATTTTAAAAAGACTACCAACGGGTCAGTGGCCTAATCGTATCAGACTCTTATTTCTCAAACAGAGATCAAGACTTCAAGCCTCAGTAAAAGCATGTGTGTGTGAGTACCAACTATAAATATATATATATATATATATATATATATATATATATAGGCCTCTATGATTTTCAATATGTCCATAGAAATAACATTAATTAACTCTATGATTTTTATTTAACAATCCCTTCTTTCCATTTTTGAGATGCAAGAAGATAAAAGTAAATTCTTCTTGAGTAACTTTGAGAATAGAAATTTCTTATGGTATAAAACTTGACTTTTATTTTTAAAATTTTTATTTTTATTTTATTTTATTTTTTGTGGAAAACAGTGTGTTATGACCTTCATAAAGAGATGAAGGGAAAAATAAATAGAAATCGTGTTGCTTTTTTCCTTATAAAGAAAATTACTTTTCATTTTTCCAACTTTGTTTACATTGGAATCGATTGATAAAAAATTTATTTTGGGTTGGTATTCGTTGAATTTTATAGTTTAATTTTTACCTTGTGTACAGGACAAATTAAGTCGGTCATTTTCTTTTTCACCTTGGCCAAATAACACTGTCAAACCTAATGTGCAACAATTATAAGAGCATATGGGATGACATCTCTATATGCAGAAATAATGAGAAGCTAACAATGTTTTTCATTTAATTTATTTAATATTAGTATCAATATTTTCTATTATATTTTCATTAGATTGGTATTAGATAAATGCTAATTAGCGATTCCAGTTCAGTGAGTACTTTTTTCCTATAACGAACTATGTCACTGGTCTTACATTTTGTCTTTATGGACCAAGCAGAAAGAAAGCATCACTACAATTAATGTAAGAGATAGAGATAGAAATTGCAAATATATACTCAGCGATTTTAGCTAGACTCAAGATCCCTCTCTCTAGCTTCTAAACCACATTCATTAAACCACACCTCGATGAATTGTTCTGTAGTTTTTGAATTGTTATAAATAAAAGAGAGTATAGAAGTATGTATTGTAATGATATATGAGATATGTAAACAAAAGTACATTAGGATTTATATAGGAGATGTCATGTGTGGAGAGCGTGTCATTACCATATAAGGTAATGCTATATATGGTAACGAGGGTAGATTAAGACAGTTACTATATAAGATAATATTATATGTGGTAATGATATTTTATAGAATATATTCTAACAATACATGATGACAATATATTATATAATATATTCTAACAGTCCCTCAAAGTCAAGGTGGGTTACATGAAGCCATTTTGAATTTGAAGATAATCCTTTCACCCTGATGTAGGTGACGTGAATCCGATGCTAACGTGGTTGATAACATGGAAATTGAAGTGGTGAGTGACTTGACACTACTGCTGGCACCTCTGCTGCGTGCCAATTGACGTGGTAGGTGACGTGGCGCAACTACTGGTACCGTTGCAGAATGTGTCTGACGTTTCACCAATGCTGACTTGTCAGGTGACGTAAGATGGTTTTGTGAAGGTCTTTGAGGTAAGTGCAGAACGTGAATACGTTGACGTTGCCATCTCTGATGGTAACTACTATAAACTGATGGGTGATGAATTTGTAAAGATTCACTACATTGAAGGCGCGTGTGAGCGCATGATGACCGCTGATGGCGCGTGGAAGCGTGGTGACGGAACTGATCCGACACGTTGAAGTACGGAATTACCGCTAGTGCGCGTGAAAACACATGGAAATAGTGGGATTACCACTTGATGCGCATGGTGGCGCTGTGATAGAGCTAATCCGACACGTTGAGCATATTTGAACGAGGCATCTTGTTAAACAATGAGGCTTCCCTAGGCGGGGCTTATTTAAATGAGGCATCTCGTTGGGTTTTCTAAATGAAGACTTAGACAATGAGGCTTCTCTGAACAGGGCATATGAAGATCTTGGAGTGCGGAAGCGTGAGTTTGTTAGTTGACCGCCGCCGCTGAGAATGGGGTTAATAGTGTCATCCTTAGCAGTGACTACGATAAACTGGTAGATTGTTTATCAGAGATCGAAAGGTCCTGATACATGTAAGAAATAAGAGAGAGTATAAAACTTTATATTACATTGATGTATGAGCTATGCAATACAAAAGTATATGAGGGTTTATATAGGATTGGTCATGTATGGAGACCAAGTCATTACTATAATATCCCGTAATTTTAAAGAGTTTATTTAAATTAATTTTGTGTTAGGTTAATTCTTTAATGTGTAGATTTATTCACCTTTTAATTATATATGTTAAATTATTTAATTAATTTTATTTATTTGTGCATGTAATATTGATTTTTTTGTTCTATATATTATAATGATTAGTTTAGACATTTTATTGGTTATGTTTTAGATTAATTAATATTATTTAATTAAAGTATTTAATTTGTATTTATTAATAATAATATTTATAATAATAATAATTATAATAGTTTATTAATAATATTTATAATAAATAATAATAGTATTAAATCAATGTAATGATGAAGAAATTAAATCTTAGGATAGGATTTACCTTAGGACATCTTGTTTGACTTGGCTTGCTAGCCTTAAAACCTTATGGTTGGGAATGTGGTTAATTAAATGCAAAAATAGATATTTGTAATATTTAAATTATATAAGTTATGTATATATAGAAGTTAGCCCTTTAGTTGAGGATTCACATAAGTTGAAGGAAATAATAAAAGTGAGTTCTTGTATAAGACCGAAAGGGAAAGAGAGAAAGAAAGGAGCCTGGACCGGTGTAGGGAATTTACCTGATTACGCGCAACCGGCGGATTTATTTTAAATCCAAAAAGGCAAGTTATTATCTACTTTTCCCCTTTGAGTCCATAAATTATTCATTATATTTATTCGGCTATTTTTTTTTAGGTTAGAAACCACGCTAGGACAACGAGAAATTAATTATTTAATTTATTAAAATAATGTGATATTAATTATTTAAGGGTTAAATAATTTATTATTAGCCTAGGTAATTATTTGAAACTTAGGAAATTGTTATTTAAGGCTTTAGAATTTTTTCTAGAATTTTTGGGCAATTTTCGGAATTTTTCTGTATTTTCCGGTGACCCTCCGGCGAGTTTTCCGGTCGCCGGCAATGGGGGATATGACCGGAGTGATCCGGTGTGATGCGGCGCACCATAGGAGGGTGTGCGCGCGCATCCTGGGCCTTAGATGAAGCTGATTGATCCGGTGCATCGCGGTCCATGTTACCGCGGTACACCCGGATCTATGAGCATAGGATTGAGTGATGAGAGGGTGAGATGATTCAGTGTAGCGCGCCCATAATAGGATGATGCAGCCAACGAATTAGGACGAGCCACGTCATCAGGATGCATTAGTGCGCGCGTGGGAGCGCGTGCGCGCGTGGAGGCGCGTAGGAGAGTGGGGAAGGTTGGGCTGCGCGTGGGGAGACTCTGGGAGGCGCGTGAGGGCGCGTGTGGGGTCTCTACAGCTGCTGGAAATTACCAGAATACCCCTAGGGCCTGTTTTGTAAATTCCAGAACCTTAAACTTGGATTTTTAGGTACTGTG
Source organism: Cornus florida (assembly GCF_030987335.1). Lineage (NCBI taxonomy): Eukaryota > Viridiplantae > Streptophyta > Magnoliopsida > Cornales > Cornaceae > Cornus > Cornus florida. Next base: position 70,797,263 of record NW_026775581.1, on the reverse strand, counting down.
TTGGTATTTACGGGTTTAACGGGCCACGAAATTATTATTTTAATACCCGTTACTTATTCTTATGGCCGATTAATCTTTTCTAAGCATTTATTGGCTCGTTCACAGTACGGATACTAATGTGATTTATTTAACGACATTGTTAAATATAAAAAGTGTTATTATCTTATTAAATGGTATCAAACTTTACTGTTAAATTAAATAATGCCATGGTTTTAGTCAGATAAATTATCCATGATATCTTATGGGATGTTTATACTGTTAAATGATATATAAACCATGATTATTATGCTGTGTGCATTTCAGGAAATAAATGGACTGTTTAATTATGTCGTATTTATATTATATGGATGTGTTGCCATATAGAACCATATGAGCTGGCTAATAAGTTTAGACTCATTTATACCTTATGCATTCGTTGCTATAGACAGATGTGTGGCTGTCGGGGTATGTGGTTTAATATTATTGGCATGTGTTGCCTAATTGACATGCTCAGTATATTTAGTAATATTATTGGCATATGTTGCCTAATTTATATGCTCGGTATATTCATCAGTACTTTGAGAGGTGCTATCACTGTGTAGTTCGTTATAGTCTGTGTTGTCAGTACCGTGCACCATGTATAATAGCTGATTTCCCGGGTAGGGAAAGGCGACACTTAACCACCTAGTGTGAGTCTAAGTAATCACCGTCTGTTCTGGTTGAGGTAATATTATACATTGGATGTTCCCTTATGATGTATACAGATATAGTACTCATCCGATTCATAATGATTAATTTATTTGATTCTCTGATTTGGGTCATAGTAGAGAAGACTTGCTCGTGGGGTTGACCCACCATTGTTGTTATTTCAGGATACGGTCAGTACCCGTTCCAAGGTTGAGGTTAGCAGTGTGGGACCACCATCCGAACTCATCTACTCTTACGATCCAGTTCAGGGTAGAAGTTTTACGTATTACTTCAGTTTCAATTTTTATTTACTTTTGACGTTGAACTCTCAGGTTTATATTTAGGGATCCTTGACATAGGATTTCCAAGTTGTAATGGAGTACTGTATTTAAATAAAGGATGGATGGATGTTGTATTATTTAGTGTTCCTTTCCTGTCTAAATTCTTTTATTATCATTATTTTGTATTCCATGCTTGTATATTGCCAATTGTTTTTGATATCCCTCGTTTTTCATGTATAAGCCTGATCAACTTATGCGTGGAAAATGTGGGGGTGTTACAGTTGGTATCAGAGCATTCCAGGTTCGAGTGTCTTAGGGATCTGTGATTACTATACTTCCGCGTTGTGTATTCTAATAATTAGAGCCTAAGTATTAGGGTTCTTTGTATTCTTTTAGTCGGTCCATTATAATGTACTGACGTTAGATTTTTCTGAATTCAAAAGAAGGATGTCTCGGCGTGGGACAAGGAATGCGAACCGTCATCGCAGTATTTCCCCAACTCAAAATGAGAATCAGGAATTTTCCCCTCAAGTTGCTGATATCATTGCACGAGCTGTAGCAGCAGGAGTAGCATCTGCTCTACGAAACCAGCAACCTCCTCCGATAGTACCTGTTCCTGAACCAGTGGCACAGCCAATGTCATGGGACAAAGTTCGTCACTCATTCATCCGGGGAAATCCACCAACATTTGCAGGGTCCACAGATGTCCTGTTAGCATATTAGTGAAAACAGGAGAGCGAGCGTCATCTTCGGATGGTAATCTGTACCGAAGTGCAGAAACAGATGCTAGCTACGTTTATGCTGATAGGCAATGCATTGTAGTGGTGGGAGTCTATTACTACTGTCGAAGAGAGGACCAGATTGACTTATGCTGAATTTCAGACTCGCTTTGACGACAAGTATTTTCCTATGTCAGTAAGATCAGCGATGAAGACTGAATTTCTGGATCTGCAACAGGAGGATATGACTGTGGCTGAGTATGAACAGAAGTTCATTAATTTGTCATTATTTGCACCTGAAGAGGTCAATACGGAAGAAAAGAAGAGAGATCGCTTTGTGAAAGGGTTGATATGGCCGATTAAAGTGGTGATCATAGGTAGTCCTGCATATACTACTTATATCCAGGTGGTTAATGCCGCCTTACAGCACTGCCAGATGAGGAGTGATTACCGGAAGTCCAAGGGAGATAAGCTGGCTAACTGAGACTACCAGACAGTGGAGAAAGGAAGCAGCAGTGGTACAAAGTCCAATGATCGGGGCAGATTTCAAGGACATCAACCTTGGAAGAAAAACAAAGGAAACCCAGATGTGCAGAGGGATGGAGTCCCTGATCAGGGTAGACAAGGTGGGGTACCTCAGACCGGACAGGAACAGTGGTCGGGAAGTCAACAGAGGAGGCAGGCAGGTCCTTTTACGGGACGTTGTTATCACTGTAGAGAGATTGGGCATCCGGCCAAGATGTGTCCCAAAGCTAAGCAGGGACAGTATGGGCAGCCGAGACCTAATCAGCCGTTACCTCTACCGGCCCCACTGATGCCACGTGGGCAAGTTCAGAATTTTCCGGCACTTCCAGCACCACCATTTCCTCCGGGACAACCTCCACAGCAGTTGCATCACGGCAGAGTTTATAACTTCATGCCACATAATGCGCAGGCTCCTCAGGCTATTGAGGGTATGTTTTCTATACATGGTAGAACTGCTCGTATACTGTTTGACACTGGTGCATCACATTCTTTTGTGTCTAGATCTTTTGTTATCTTATCTGGTATGACGACTCAGTTATGTGACCAACCTCTTAATATTTATACACCATTGGGAGTTGGCGCAACTTTACGAGAGTGTAGCGGTGATATCCTTATAGATATGGGCCGGCTTCGATTTCTTGCAAATTTGTTAGTGTTAGATATGCATTCGTATGATGTTATACTTGGGATGGACTGGTTATCTCAGTACCATGCTCAGGTTAACTGTTACGAAAAGTCTATTGTATTTTCTATACCAGGACAGGAGATGTATCTTCTTGTTGTACCACAGCCTGATAGAGGACCTAGCACTTATTTATTCGTTCTTGAGGAGGACTCACAGGAAGCGGCTGCGGTATCTCTTGACAGTATTCCGGTAGTACAGGAATTCCAGGATGTATTCCAGGAAATTCCAGGCTTGCCACCGAGTCGAGAGATAGACTTTGTCATTGATTTAGCTCCAGGCACTACGCCTATTGCTAAGGCGCCGTACAGAATGGCACCAGTGGAGATGCGAGAGTTGAAAGATCAAATTCAGCAGTTGCTCAGCCAGGGATTTATTCGCAGGAGTACTTTACCATGGGGAGCACCAGTACTGTTTGTCAAGAAGAAGGATGGATCTCTTCGTCTTTGTATTGATTACAGAGAACTGAACAAGGTCACTATTCGCAACAAGTACCCGTTGCCCATAATTGATGACCTGTTTGATCAGTTGAAGGGAGCTACTTACTTCTCAAAGATCGATATGAGGTCTGGCTATCATCAGCTACGAGTCAGAGAACAAGATGTTCCAAAGATAGCATTTCTCACAAGATACGGATCTTATGAGTTTCGTGTTATGCCTTTCGGTTTAACGAACGCTCCAGCTGTCTTTATGGACTTGATGAATAGAGTATTCAGAGAGTACTTAGATCAGTTTGTCATTGTTTTCATTGATGATATTCTGGTTTACTCTAAGTCGGAGAAGGACCATGCCAGACATTTACGCACAGTATTGCAGACACTTCGAGAACATCAGTTGTTTGCGAAGTTTGAGAAGTGTGAATTTTGGCAGAAAGAGGTCAAATTTCTGGGTCATGTAGTGTCAGAAGAAGGGTTAGCAGTAGATCCAGCCAAGGTTGCGGCCGTTATGGAGTGGGGACTGCCTACCTCACCGACAGAGATTCGCAGTTTTCTGGGATTGGCGGGGTATTATCGCAGGTTCATCCAGGGATTTTCCAAAATTGCAGGTCCACTTACTCATCTGACTAAGAAGAATGTACCATTTGTATGGGATGATTCTTGTCAGACTGCTTTTGCTGAATTGAAGAGTAAGTTAACTTCTGCACCTGTCTTAGCCACACCTCAGAGTGGAATCGAGTATTTAGTATTTACCGACACTTCTCTAAAGGGTTTGGGTCGTGTGTTGATGCAAGAAGAGCGACCAGTTTCTTATGGGTCTAGGAAGCTTAAGCCTCATGAGCTTAATTACCCGACTCACGATCTAGAGCTCGCAGCAGTGGTTTTTGCCTTGCGTATTTGGAGACATTATCTTTTGGGGGAGACTTTTCGATTGTTTAGCGATCATAAAAGTCTACAGTATTTGTTCACACAGAGGGAACTGAATATGAGACAGCGCAGATGGTTGGAGTTTATGAAAGACTATCATTTCTCTATTCAGTATCATCCAGGGAAAGCGAATGTTGTAGCAGACGCACTCAGCCGCCGACCCTATGTCAGCCTTTCAGCTTTGTTTGCAACAGAGTGGGATGCCTTGAAGACTGTTGATGAGTTAGCAGACGCTTTTATGGCATGTGTGGTAGTAACTCCTTCTATCATTCATCAGGTCATTCAAGCGCAACTCTCAGATCAACAGTGTATTGATCGAGTTTCGGAGTTAGCCTCCAGAGATGTTCCTTTTTATTCTATAGGGACTGATGGAGGATTGAGGTACAAGGGACGTTTAATTGTGCCTTCAGCTGACAATTTGAGAAATGTTGTGATGAGAGAGACACACACTTCTCAGTTCTCTGTACATCCAGGGGGAGACAAGATGTATCAGGACATGAAACGCCAGTTTTGGTGGGCCGGCATGAAGAGAGACATAGCTATCTTTGTCTCTAAATGTAGCACCTGTCAGATGATTAAGATTGATCATTAGAGACCGCCAGGATCGTTACAGCCATTTCCCATACCAGAGTGGAAATGGGAGAGTATTTCCATGGACTTCATAGAGGGATTACCTACTTCACAGCATAATCACAACTCTATTTGGGTCATTGTTGATAGATTGACCAGGTCCGCTCATTTTCTGCCTGTTCGTTCAAACTTTACGTCAGAACCGTATGCTAAGCTGTATATTGCAAAAATGGTGAAACTTCATGGCGTACCATTATCCATTGTATCAGATAGAGATCCGAAGTTTGTATCAGGATTTTGGAGGAGCTTTCAGCAGGCTTTGGGTACAGAACTTTATCTTAGCACTGCTTATCATCCTCAAACAGATGGACAGACTGAGCGAGTTAATCAGATTTTAGAAGACATGTTGCGGGCATGTGTTCTTGATTTTAAGGGCAATTGGGAGGAATATTTGCCGCTGTCAGAGTTTGCTTATAACAATAGTTATCAGAAAACTATTGGTATGGCACCATTTGAGGCTTTGTACGGTAGACCGTGTAGGTCTCCTGTCTGTTGGCTTGGAGTTGGTGAGAACAGTTTTTTGGGTCCTGAATTTATTAAGGACACGTCAGAAAAGATCGCTATCATTAGGGATCGGATGCGTACAGCTCAAAGCAGACAGAAAAGTTATGCTGACCGTCGAACTCGTGCTTTGGAGTTTAAGATTGGAGATCAGGTTTTGCTTAAGGTTTCTCCCCTGAAGGGAGTAATGCGGTTTGGGTCAAAGGGTAAGTTATCGCCTCGTTTTGTGGGTCCTTTTATGATTACAGATCGGATTGGGGCAGTAGCTTATCGTCTGGCTTTACCAGATAATCTTCATAGGGTACATAATGTTTTTCATGTATCTATGCTGCGAAAATTTCTACGGGAAGAAGATCGATATCAACACATTGATGTGGGTGAAATTGAGTTGCAACCCGATGCAACCATTTTGGAACAACCTTACTGTATTCTCGATCGTAGGAATCAGATACTGCGCACGAAGACTATTCCATTAGTACGTGTACAGTGGAGTCATCATAGTGCTACAGAGTCTACTTGGGAACGGGAAGATATTATCCGTGCCAAGTATCCAGAGCTTTTTAATACAGGTATGTAATGAATTTGAGGGACGAAATTCCTTTATTAGGGGGGGAGAATGTAATACCCCGTAATTTTAAAGAGTTTATTTAAATTAATTTTGTGTTAGGTTAATTCTTTAATGTGTAGATTTATTCACCTTTTAATTATATATGTTAAATTATTTAATTAATTTTATTTATTTGTGCATGTAATATTGATTTTTTTGTTCTATATATTATAATGATTAGTTTAGACATTTTATTGGTTATGTTTTAGATTAATTAATATTATTTAATTAAAGTATTTAATTTGTATTTAATAATAATAATATTTATAATAATTATAATTATAATAGTTTATTAATAATAAAAATAAAAATAATATTTATAATAAATAATAATAGTATTAAATCAATGTAATGATGAAGAAATTAAATCTTAGGATAGGATTTACCTTAGGACATCTTGTTTGACTTGGCTTGCTAGCCTTAAAACCTTATGGTTGGGAATGTGGTTAATTAAATGCAAAAATAGATATTTGTAATATTTAAATTATATAAGTTATGTATATATAGAAGTTAGCCCTTTAGTTGAGGATTCACATAAGTTGAAGGAAATAATAAAAGTGAGTTCTTGTATAAGACCGAAAGGGAAAGAGAGAAAGAAAGGAGCCTGGACCGGTGTAGGGAATTTACCCGATTACGCGCAACCGGCGAATTTATTTTAAATCCAAAAAGACAAGTTATTATCTACTTTTCCCCTTTGAGTCCATAAATTATTCATTACATTTATTCGGCTATTTTTTTTTAGGTTAGAAACCATGCTAGGACAATGAGAAATTAATTATTTAATTTATTAAAATAATGTGATATTAATTATTTAAGGGTTAAATAATTTATTATTAGCCTAGGTAATTATTTGAAACTTAGGAAATTGTTATTTAAGGCTTTAGAATTTTTTCTAGAATTTTTGGGCAATTTTTCGGAATTTTTCTGTATTTTCCGGCGACCCTCCGGCGAGTTTTCCGGTCGCCGGCAATGGGGGAGATGACCGGAGTGATCCGGTGTGATGCGGTGCACCATAGGAGGGTGTGCGCGCGCATCCTGGGCCTTAGATGAAGCTGATTGATCCGGTGCATCGCGGTCCATGTTACCGCGGTACACCCGGATCTATGAGCATAGGATTGAGTGATGAGAGGGTGAGATGACTCAGTGTAGCGCGCCCATAGTAGGATGATGCAGCCAACGAATTAGGACGAGCCACGTCATCAGGATGCATTAGTGCGCGCGTGGGAGCGCGTGCGCGCGTGGAGGCGCGTGGGAGAGTGGGGAAGGTTGGGCTGCGCGTGGGGAGGCTCTGGGAGGCGCGTGAGGGCGCGTGTGGGGTCTCTACAGCTACTGCAAATTACCAGAATACCCCTAGGGCCTGTTTTGTAAATTCCAGAACCTTAAACTTGGATTTTTAGGTACTGTGTTGGTATTTACAGGTTTAACGGGCCACGAAATTATTATTTTAATACCCCGTTACTTATTCTTATAGCCGGTTAATCTTTTCTAAGCATTTATTGGCTCGTTCACAGTACGGATACTAATGTGATTTATTTAACGACATTGTTAACTATCAAAAGTGTTATTATCTTATTAAATGGTATCAAACTTTACTGTTAAATTAAATAATGCCATGGTTTTAGTCAGATAAATTATCCATGATATCTTATGGGATGTTTATACTGTTAAATGATATATAAACCATGATTATTATGCTGTGTGCATTTCAGGAGATAAATGGACTGTTTAATTATGTCGCATTTATATTATATGGATGTGTTGCCATATAGAACCATATGAGCTGGCTAATAAGTTTAGACTCATTTATACCTTTTCCATTCGTTCCTATAGACAGATGTGTGGCTGTCGGGGTATGTGGTTTAATATTATTGGCATGTGTTGCCTAATTGACATGCTCAATATATTTAGTAATATTATTGGCATGTGTTGCCTAATTTATATGCTCGGTATATTCATCAGTACTTTGAGAGGTGTTATCACTGTGTAGTTCGTTATAGTCTGTGTTGTCAGTACCGTGCACCATGTATAATAGCTGATTTCCCGGGTAGGGAAAGGCGACACTTAACCACCTAGTGTGAGTCTAAGTGATCACCGTCTGTTCTGGTTGAGGTCATGTTATACATTGGATGTTCCCTTAGGATGTATATAGATATAGTACTCATCCGATTCATAATGATTAATTTATTTGATTCTCTGATTTGGGTCATAGTAGAGAGGACTTGCTCGTGGGGTTGGCCCACCATTGTTGTTATTTCAGGATACGGTCAGTACCCGTTCCAAGGTTGAGGTTAGCAGTGTGGGACCACCATCCGAACTCATCTACTCTTACGATCCAGTTCAGGGTAGAAGTTTTACGTATTACTTCAGTTTCAATTTTTATTTACTTTTGACGTTGAACTCTCAGGTTTATATTTAGGGATCCTTGACATAGGATTTCCAAGTTGTAATGGAGTACTGTATTTAAATAAAGGATGGATGGATGTTGTATTATTTAGTGTTCCTTTCCTGTCTAAATTCTTTTATTATCATCATTTTGTATTCCATGCTTGTATATTGCTAATTGTTTTTGATATCCCTCGTTTTTCATGTATAAGCCTGATCAACTTATGCGTGGAAAATGTGGGGGTGTTACAATTACCATATAAAGTAATGCTATATGTGATAATTGTGATACCCTCGGATTCGAGACACGGGTTGATCAGGCCCAGGCCCAAACTCGAGGGAAATATCAAACAATTAATATTTTAAAGTGAACACAGAATACAAAAAGAAATAAGAAATAAAATAATAAACTGAAGGAATGCTAATTGAAAATACTTAAAATAAAATTATTCAAATCTGACAATCCAAAACTCCATAAGTTTAACAACTCGGGAATCCATCTCTAGTGGATCCCTAAAAATAATCCAAAATGAAATAACGATAACTGAAAAAAAAACATCCAAAAATAAACTACAGAGAGAGTCCTACGTCGTCGGAAGAGTGAGTAGTAGTCTCTGCTCAGCACGATCAGGTCTAAGTCTGGAACTGTCGTGTACCTGAAAAATAAAAGTGGGTCAGGCCCACGAACAAGTTCTAACCTACTACAATCCGAGCAGATACTCGATACGCATATACATTCTACGTAGTTCAACAATAGCTAATAGTCTTTACATAAGTATATTCACACTACAGAACTCTCACTGGACTATGGAGGGGGTCTCAACCTGAATAGAAGGCAACATACGAAAACGCACCCAAATGTGGGCATGAGTACCTAGACCTAACAGGGTATACCTCAACCTCTCATATCCAGCTACGCATCCTATTGCATATACGCTCCTTAACCGACCACTTTGAGACTCAAGTTCAGATTGCAGTACCATAATATATATATTTAAAGTCCGTCCTATCCATACAAAGTCCAGTTAGTCAATCAGCCTGTGCAGCTTCTTTGACTTAACATAACTTACTAGTAATCCGAGTAGTCATTCAGCTTATGCAGCTTCTTTAACTCAATTATAAGTATGATTTATTTTAATATCCATTCCCTTATTCCGTGTAGGTAGGATTTAGTATTTTGAAACTAATCCAAACCTAGGCATGCCACCGTCCCATACTGTGCATGTAATCCAACATCCACAGTTGACAATACAAGTAATAAATGCAATTATCAACTATATAGTCTATCCAGCAATAATCCAACATCCACAGTTGACCATATAAATAATAAATGTAATTATCAACTCTATAGTATATCCAGCAATCAACAGTCAATCGTTCAATTGTAAACATCAACTGCTTCACATTATGCATGCTAAACCTTTGTTATTTAACAAGCTTATTTATCACTACTCCACCCAGTTCCATGATTGTTAATACATATCATATATATATATATAACCTTTAAATAAATCCAAGTAAGGATGACAGTTTTGTTTTACAAACTTACATACTTATCATATACTACTCCATTGTTGTTCAGGAGTGAACAACACAGTTAATGTAAGTGCACCCCTTCCATCCATTACAGGCATGTAATTATTTCTGTAATCCTACATGCTTATAGTCCATCACAGAAACACGAACAGAACCTAACTCCATTCTCAAATAAACTGATACGACTCAGTTTGTGCGATTTAGATCCTAAGTCTCCAAAACAGTTTACTAGTTTGCTTAGAATTTTTATATTGTTCCAAACAACAATACTGATTGGTTGAATATGTTTTAACGAGCCCTCTGAAGACCTAAGTTAAACCCAGACATCAACCCCAATTCCCATTCATAGCCCCTAAACACATCTACTATGTCAAAACAAGTCCAAACCCCGCAGAAAATAAAAAAACTGGAAAAAAACATAAGGAGAGTAGGCTCCCACAAGGTGGAGCCGCCTCCACCTATGCTAGAGCCGGCTCATAACCATGCAGAGCTGACTCCATGGTTCCATAGAGCCGTCTCATCTTCCCCCCTCTTCTCTATATGCTTGTGTCGTCTCCGTTTGACTGCACTACCTTCGTCCCTCTCTGATACAGCTTTTAACACTTTTATTTGTGATCAAACCTACCCAGAGAAAACCCATCTACCTCCTTCATGCATTGATTAACAGTAATTTAAAAGAACAATTACACAGTTGGACACAAAATAACAGTTTACAACAAGTTTCAATACATACTGATATAATGAGTTCTGAACATGCATAGTTAATTAATTCAGTCAATTAATTCCGTTTAATGTTTTCCTGGAACTACTTAGGCATGCAAAGAACATGAGTAAAAGGGAAAGAGATGAGGTTAGAACTTGCCTTTAGCCTTGCACCATTGTCCTCCTAAATCCTTCCCTTGGCAGACCTTACAATACTCTGTTCTCAACCCTTTGTTTGTTTGTTCATAGAACCTAGGTTATGTCTATGAACTCAGTGCTCTAATTGTAACCCTAGACTTATATTATCATGGTGTATTTATAAACTTTAATCCCTAAAACCCTAATCCTTGTAAGATTAGAGACAAAGCCCACTCGGCCTATAAACCATCCTGTATCAAAACCAACGTTGGCTACCATATAAGTTTTAAACCTAATGCAAAACTATATGTGTGCAATACAGTCACGTTTAAGTCAATTTAAAATAATTAAAGTAAAACAATTAAATAATTACAATTAATTTAAAATAACACAATTAAAAAAATAATTAAGTATCAATTAAAACAATTCAATTAAACCAATTAAATTAATTAAATTAACACATATGCACTTCAACAAATAAAAAATGAAATTTAAACAATAACTTAAATACTAATTAAATAAATTAAATTAACACATATGCACTTCAACAAATAAAAAATGAAATTTAAACAATAAATTAAATACCAGAACTATTCTTTTGAAATTAGGGGTATTACAATAATGAGGATAGGTTAAGATAGCTACAATATAAGGTAATATTATATACGATAATTATATATTATCACATGAACTATTCTTCTTTTATGTCTTCAATCCCTCGACGGAGGGTACATGGAAATACTTAATAGAGATTTCCTACACACTCATTGTGATATACTTGGATTCGGTTATGATCATTTTATTACTTCCATCACCTTCTAACTTCTGTACGATTCATCGTTATAATGTAGGCACAGATAACATCAACATAATCTTGTAGGGACACACCCATATCAGCCTTTTCATCAGAACGGCTTTAAAAAGGCAGTGTCTAAAAAGCACGCCTGTCACATACAAAACGTGCAATTATAGTTCCAACTTTTTATTTTGTGCATGTAAATTACAGTATTATCCACATTTGGAAAAAATGTTCTTCTCAACCTACCTGTCGATATCAATACAATACGAAACTCTTAAATCCATAATAAAATTATTGTATAAATTAGGACAAATAGGATAAAGAGAATGAAAAGCTGGGCCTAATTGAGCATATGATCAATTATCCATTAGTAATATAATTAAAAGGCAACTACACAGCCATTTAGGACACCATGACTAATTTAATATACATTCTACAAGATAGCAGAAAAAATAAAAAACATTATAGGAAGTCAACTAAATCACGACAACATTTTACATACTTATCCAATTATTGTAATTTAATTAGTGTTGAGGTTGAATTTCACCGCGGTCTAGTACGACACCGTTTCCTGCAAAATAAGGATGGCAAGGTCAAACACCGGTGTGGTGCCGGCCGTTGACCCTTCGACGACCAAGTTAGTAAGGATTCTCGATAGAGAATTTTAATCGTAATTCCCTTAGTAGGAGTTTTTTTGTGTATACCTTATTCCCGAGTCGTCTTTGTATTTATAGTCACTTCCCTTATTCTTGATAAGGGAATTTCATCGTCCTTAGCCCATGGAGCCTACCTCGTGGAAATCCTATCCTTGATAAGATTTGAACTTACCCCATGACAAATCATATCCTAGATACGATTTGTCATCATTCTTATCTAATAGAATTGTTATCCTTAATAATGAGATATTATCGTCTGAGAGTTGGAGAAATCTGGTGGCCGGTCAATATTTAATTCCCTTTTTCGTCAAGTCAAGATAGGCTAGGGTTATTTTTCCCTATCAATTAGTTTACTTATGGTTTAGGAACTGTATAGCCTTGTTTAGTAATCATAAAAACTACAAGAAATTGTTAAGGAGGGAAAAAACTGTGTTTGAATAATTAACTATGCAAAAAGCTAAAACACTGCAACATTCGAATGACATGCTTGTGACTATAAATTTTCTTGTAATTCTTTGTTTGAGAGAGACGTGAGAGATAAGGGTGAAGTGAGTCCAGAGGTTTCTATATCTTGCTTAAGTAATTACATTTTATTGTTAAAATTGGTGGTAGTGGTATTATTTAATTTGGAAACAAAAAATAGGGAGAGTGGTTTTATATCAAAAAGAGATGATATAATGTATATGTGGTTTTATATCAAATGTATATATGGTTCAATTCCACGCACTCAAACACCACCACCATCACCATACCACCAACTAAATGCCACCGCCATCACCAGTGTACACCACCAAATGCCACCACTTTACAATTTATTCTAACACTTACCTAAGACTATTCTACCAAATTATGTGATCTTCAATTTTTTTAAGCTTTGAGTCGATACCTCTATCTTTCTTTGACTTTAATATTTTTTGAACTTCAAGATTTCATCTTTGAGCCTGGGATCCTTTTTTTATTTTGTCATGGATCCACAGGCTCTCTAGAATTCTTACATGTATTACTTTTTAGGGAAAGTCTGAAAAACACCCCTGTGGTTTTAAATTTGTGCGACTTAGACCCTTTTAGTTAGATTTATTTATATAAATCCCTACCAAATATAAAAATGTGCAATTAAACCACACCGGTGACTATTCCGATGAGAATTGGACGCCAGTTGGTCACATGCCCTGCACATGACCATTTTAAATCCTTTATTCCGGAATTGCCCTTTTAATATTCCTTTACTACCCCCTCACCATATATATATATATATATATATATATATATATATATATACATACTTGTTACTACCCCTTACCGGAATCTTATGGTCCACCGAATCATTTGTCATCCCCACCTAGTTTTCGCCAGGATATACGATTTGAAGTGGCCAAAAATGGCGTTCAGAGCTCTATTACTGCTCTCTATTGTATAAGAATGTATCTATTGGTATGAAAATTTATTATCTTCCACATAATTATTTATTTTTTTGAGGATTTTCCCCCATTTTTCATACGGATAATTGAATTAGGCTACAAAAGTAGCCATTTTTTAATTTTATTTTATTATCTAATGCGTCTTTGGTTGGGAGATATTAATTGTGTTTCAAGTTTGTTGAACATGTGGCTCAATTTGAGGCTTACATCACCCATGACATCATCTTCTTGGCCTCTAAGTATATGTGTTCATCAAGCTTTATTCTTGGCCTCCAAGAATGTGTGCCCAGCAAGTCTTTTGAGTGGTCACCAAGTAGCCTCATTTTGGTGTCCCATTTTGGCTATAAATAACCTTACCCTCTATGGTGTTGAACCATCCCAAATCAATTGAGTGAGTTTGTAATATCAGTTAGTGGGTGAGACAGTTTAGGTGTAATTGGGTTTTGGGTGTGAGCCACTTTGCCTTGTATCTCTTTATTTCCATAATGAAATATTGTTCTGTCTTCTCCTTGTGGATGTAGGCATAGCCGAACCACATATAAATCCTTGTCTCGATTGTATGTGTGCCTATTTTTTTTCTTGTCATTATTTTTCTCTTATTCTCAAAACTCCTATTCGATCCTTTTTTCATAACAAACTGGTATCAGAGCTCGGGTTCGTGTATTGTGTACAAATACTGTTCACACATACGGAATTGTTCACAGATACTATTCGGGTACTGTTCACAAATACGATATTATTCATCGAGTAATTTTTGGGGGAGTTTTTTGAGATGTCGACCAGATACGAGATTGAGAAATTTGATGGCAAAATTAGTTTTAGTCTCTGGCGTATTAAGATGCAGGCCCTGCTGACTCAGTAAGGTCTAAAGAAGGTATTGTTCGGGAAGGACAAGTTGCCAATAACTATGTCCGATGAAGACAAGGATGGGGTCGATGAAAAGGCGCATAGTGCGATTATTCTCAATTTAGCTGATGAGGTGCTGCGTTAAGTTATTGATGAAGACACGGCGGCAAAGTTGTGGCTGAAATTGGAGAGTCTGTATATGACGAAATCTCTCACCAACAGACTTTACCTAAAACAGAAACTCTACACCCTTCGTATGAAGGAAGGTATGCCCCTTAAGGACCATATTGATAATTTCAATTCTATTATTATGGATTTGAAAAATACTGATATTAAAATTGATGACGAGGATCAAGCCCATATTTTGTTGTGTTCTTTGCCTCCTTCCTATGAGCATTTTGTTACCACATTGCTCTATGGAAAAGACACTGTTAGTATGGAGGATATTAAATCCTCATTGAACTCTCGGAAGTTGAGAAAAATGTGTCTGGGAATATTGAAGATGAACAGGCCGAGGGTCTATTTGCAAGAGGCAAAAGTGAGACAAAGGGTTCTGGTAGTAGGGGCAAATATAGATCTCATAAAAAGGTGGAATGTTACTACTGTCACGAGATAGGGCACATCATCAAGCACTGTCCCAAACTAAAGGCAAATAATGGGAATGGTAAAGAGAAGGTTCATGAAGCAGCTTCTGTGGCAACTGCTACAACGAGTGATTCGAAAAGTGACGATTATGTTCTCGTGACAACCTTGTGTTCAGGTATGTCATTTAATGACAGTTGGATTCTTGATTCTAGTTGTTCCGTTAATATTTGTCCGAACAGGGATTCTTTCTCTTCTTATAAAGAGGTGAACGGTGGTTCGATTTTGACAGCGGACAGGAAAGTTTTTAAAATTTTGGGAATTGGAACAATCAAGATCAAGACGCATAATGGGTTGGTAAGAACATTGTCAGATGTCCGATGTGATACCCCCGGATTTCAGAATGCGGGTTGGTCAGGCCCACGCCCGAACACACGAGGATATCAAAACAAATTGATAATAAACGAACACATAGTACAAAAAAATAAAGAATAATCAATAAAATGCTGACAATAAACTAAAATGATGATCTAATAATAAACCTCAGAATATATTTCCATTAATTAATAAACTCTTCTGGTACAATTGATCCTTCAAAATACAACTCGGGAATCCATACTGTGTGGATCCCTAGAAAATCCAAACTAAACAAATGTCAGCAATAACTATCTAAATTAGGAAACTAAATCATAAAGAAACTCCTATGTAGCATCGGAAGAATGAAGTAGACTGATCCCCGCTCAGTGCGAACAACCTCTACTCTTGACGAACACCTGAACAATAATAGTGGGTCAGGCCCACAAACAAGTTCTACTCTACTACAGTCCAAGTAGAGATCCGATACACGTATACATCCTAGTCAATCCAACAGTAACTAGTAGTCCGTATATATATATACACACACACTAAAGGAACCTCACTAGACTATAGGGTTGTCTCAACCTGAATAGTAGGCAACATGCAAAACGCACATATAGTGGGCATGAGTACCTAGATCTACCAGGGTACACAACTACACTATATCTAGCTACACATCCCTGGCGATATACGCGCCCTAACCATTGATCATGAGACTCGAGCTCATATCATGGCATCATACTTATATATATATAATCTAGTAACCATCCTATCCAGTATAAATTAATCCTCCATAAGTCATTCAACTTGTTCAGCTGACCTGACTTGAATATAAGTAGGACTTAACATTTTAGTTAATCCATTCCCTTATCTAATAAATTAATCCTCTATAAGTCATTCAACTTGTTCAGCTGACCTGACTTGAATATAAGTAGGGCTTAACATTTTAGTTAATCCATTCCCTTATATAAAATAGGTAGGACTTAACTGATAAGTTAATCCGTCCCTAGAATGCCACCGTCCCATACCGGTGTATTAAACCACACAATCCAACAATTAATGTAACGATTAAGTAAATACATCAAACAATCCAGAAATAACTATGATAATATGATATCAAGTTATCACAAAATAAGAATGATTTATTATTTATTTAAGCTTCATATATCATATGTCCTACATAAACTGAATCTTATACATATGATGATATTTTGTTATACCGTCGAATAAGCATTCTCCATATCCAATTCATCCTACACATTTAATCCCAATTGCTAAAACATATTAAAGGATTAAATTCATTCGTTTGTTTAAAACATTCAAATAGCAATCATCATTATGATTGAGTCTATTTAAATTTATTTAAACCCAAGCCTAGTTCCTATTTAATGTTCAGGAATCCTAGGCATGTTTCTACGTTCCATCATTTCATAGATATGAAAAAATATATAATGTAAACATATAAAAATTCACACCGGAAATCAAATCAAAATCATGCATTTATCAATTCATAACACAAGAACATATATGAACCAATTTCATAAAACCTATATTCTAATCCAATTAAACATGCATAATTATTTATTTTTATGTGTTTAATAAATCCTGGAATTTCCTAAGCATGCATAGAAACACGAATCAAAGGGAAAGAGATAGAAGAAGAACTCGCCTTAAACTTTCGGATCGAAAGTTAAACTTCTTCTTCCTTGATCTCTCTTTACAGGGTTTTTTTTTTTCCTTTTTCCTTCATTTTCCTCTTTCCCTCTCTAACTCTCTCCCTCTTTAGAATATATCACGTGAATATTTCTAACCCCCTTTTACAACCTATGGCTATATATATATAGGCTAAATAAAATAACCCTAACATTTTTCCTAATCCAAGTCAACTTAAAAAAAATAAATATTAAAATATTAAAAATGTAAGTAAAATATGTTACGTATATAATTTATGTATATCTTTATTAAATAAATAAATTATATACATCCCATTATTTATTAATGAATTATTTAATAATACTTAAGTTACCATAATATTATAAAGTAACTTAAAACATAACACGTATCAAATTTACGTATATTTTTATTATTTAAATATAAAACATATACATCAGATTAAATATTACTATCCAAGTTACCATAAAAGTAATTAATAAATTACTTTCCCTTTTATATATATTAAAAAGGTAAGTAAAATATGTTACGTATATAATATATGTATATGTTTATTAAATAAATAAATTATACACATTCCATTATTTATTAATGGATTATCCAATAATACTTAACTTACCATAATATTATAAAGTAACTTAAAACATAACACGTATCAAATCTATATATATTTTTATTATTTAAATATAAAACATATACATCAGATTAAATATTATTACCCAAGTTACCATAAAAGTAATTAATAAATTACTTTCCTTTTTATATATGTATATAATATATATTTATATATATACATATACAACTATCCATGGGTAATAATCAATACACATCCAACCTCATATCCAAGTAGTCCATGTGACCCAATTGATTAACCCATTACTACTAACCATAACCATAAAAAATAAAAAATAAAAGAAAATAATAAAAGAAAAGAAAACATTTAATTTACAATTAATCAAAACACCATTTAAGCACATAAACTAGTTAAACAATTAACACATAGACAAATACAAATAATACATAAACACATAATCAAATAATCAATAAATACCTAATTCAATTAAACACATAAGTAATTAGTTAAATAATCAATTAAATAATTAACAATACAATTAAAACAAATAAATAAATACCGAGACTATCCTTTTAAAATTAGGGGTATTACATCTGATATGTATCGGATCTGAAGATAAATCTTATTTCAGTAGGTGTGCTATACTCCAAAGGTTACAAGGTTGTAACAGAAGGTGGAGCAATGATGGTCGTGATGGATTCTATTGTGGTGCTACAGGGCACCCAGGTGAAAATTTTATATCTTCTTCTAGGGAATACAGTAACAGGTGGATCTTCTACAGGGTCTTCTACAGTTAGCAGAAATCTGTGTTCGGGTCTTGGCAAAAGAAGTGTTCGAAAGAGGAGTTACGATCCTAGTTCTCAAAAGGGTTGTGAGGGGACTACACAACGTGGTGGGAGAATGAAATCCGTTTTCAGATGGCAACCGAAATTGCAGCAGTCCTTATAGGGAGGCAGACCCACGAGGACATGTGATATTGATTTGCAATAATCTTGGTGGCAATGAGATAGTCCATTCGAGTACCATTAAGATGCGTGGGAGGCAAGTAGTTGGTTAAAACAGAGATGCGAGGAAAAGTCAAGGACGTCCTGTTCTCCACAAGGGTGAGAAGATGACTTTTTATTACCAGCCGGTGGTTTGTGGGCGGTTGGAGAAGGTTGCTGAAGGAGATGTCAAACTTGGAATTTCTTAGATTACTTTCGGAAAGTATTTAGAGCTTGACACAAATACTGGAGGTATGCTTGTGGCTGCGCAAGACATGCATGGGTTGAAGAATGAGAGCTTGAGGGTTAAGTTTGAGGATGACTCAAACTTAAATTAAATTCTTAATTAATTGGTTTTGTGGAGAAGACAGTTTGTTTTGCAGAGATACAGTGGCTCATTTGAATTTTCGCCAAGGTGGAGATTTGTTGAACATGTGGCTCAATTTGAGGCTTACATCACCCATGACATCATCTTCTTGACCTCCAAGTATATGTGTTCATCAAGTTTTATTCTTGGCCTCTAAGAATGTGTGTCCAGCAAGTCTTTTGAGTGGTCACCAAGTAGCCTCATTTTAGTGTCCCATTTTGGCTATAAATAGCATTGCCCTCCATGGTGTTGAAGCATCCTAAATCAATTGAGTGAGTTTGCAATATCAATTAGTGGGTGAGAGAGTTTGGGTTTTGGGTGTGAGCCACTTTGCCTTGTATCTCTTTATTTCCATAGTAAAATATTGTTCTGTCTTTTTCCCGTAGATGTAGGCATAGCCGAACCACGTATAAATCCTTGTCTCGATTGTGTGTGTGCCTATTTTTTTTTCTTGTCATTATTTTTCTCTTGTTCTCAAAACTCCTATTCGATCTTTTTTTTATAACAAAGTTGAAATAATTTAAATGTAAAAACAACAATTTTGTTTCTGGATATCCAATTTATTGTTGTAAACAGCTTGAATTTTTTGAATCCTACCATCAATTCTCAAGTTCATACTTTCTGATCTCTTTGGATCTCTCTCTCTCCTTTTCATTTTTACTTTATGCAATTCTACAATTTCAATTCAAAATTAAAAAATATGCAGATTTCTCAAAATTGGGTTTGTAAAACTAAGTGAAAATAATCAAATTCAAAGACTCACTTTTCTGATCCCTATTCTGATCCCGAACGGCGAATGGCGAACTCGAACTTTTGCGATGAAGCAAGTAATCTTGCAAGCTTCCGCTTCTCATGAGCTCATACTCCAGTAACATACGTCGCCGTTTCCGGTCAGAGGAGAATCCGATGAGCGAGATGATGTAATTCGATTCATTCTTTCCGACGAATAAGAGCTCGTTCTGGAACTCGCGCTCACCCGAGAGAACCGGCATCCATAGCCTTCACGGCGACTTCTAGGTTCAAGTCGGTGAGGGTTCCGCTGTAGACGGAGCCAAAGCTGCCCTGCCCGAGACGGTGAGATTCGGAGAAATTGTTGGTGGCGCGGCGGAGGGAAGAGTAGGAGAAGCGGTGCGGCGGCTTGGAATCAACGGGGACGGTGCGTTTGCGGGAGATTTTGCAGAAGCAGATGGTGAGGAGAATGAGGCAGGAGAAGGCAGCGGCAACGCCGCCAGCGAGTGGAGGAATGAGGTGGCTGTTGTGGTGGTGGTGGTGGTAAGGGCTGATCGACGGTGGTGGGGATGATCGACGGTGGTGATGACTACAACATCTGACGAGATGGCATGGTAAGAAAATCGTGAGAGAGAATGAAAGGAGAATTGAACCACATAGCTCTGTAGCTTTACTTTTGTTACAGATTGAGAGGGCTATTTTAGTCTTTTCACATTTTATGGTATATTATTAATTTTTTTTAAATCATAAATAGAGGGTTATTTTAGTCTTTTTGTAACTCCGGTACCGGTCAATAGCGGTCAACGCCCAAAATGCACTAATTTGCACCATTTTTAAAGTATATGAGTGGTAAACAAACAATGGGGGGTTATACGCACTATCTCGATATCACAGGAATGTAAAGTGCATGCGACCCTTACTTTTTTTTTTTTTTTTTTTGTCATAAATCAAGTAAACACTAAATTCAACATCTTTGATGATTTATAATCATCAAAATGTCTCATATACCCTTGGTTAGAAGCCTTGGGTTAGCATACTTTAGTCATTTCATTATTCCATTTTGATTAAAGTGAAATTTGTCCTTATTTGGACAAATTGAAAAATGTATAGAGTTTTAGGAAAACGACCTCGGGGGAGGGGATTATTGCACATTTTGTACATAGCTGAGTTTTTGTTTTTTGTTTTTGGTAGTTGCTAAATAACCAAAAAGCCCATATTGATTACGCTCACTTCACTCTCCTAGTACATTTTTTACTCAACACATTCCTTATTTCTATTCATCAAACCCTAAAACGTCCTCTCTTTTCATCACTCATACCAAACTCTCTCCCCTCGTGATTTTGAATCTTATATGCGAATTGCCTTCAAGAGGAGTGAGAGTTAGTGCAGTAGGAGGATCAAATTGGGGATTTAACCCTATACTTAAAAAAGGTTATACGTGAATCGGGCGTTCGTAGTGATGACCAACATCACATGCTTCCTCTTCAATGTTGAGTTCTAATGTTTCTTGATTGGGTTGTAGGTACAACCGTGTTGATAAGTTTGGCAATCGTGGCAATTGAATTCCATATTATTGAAAATTTGAAGGGATTTCTTCATTTGTCGTGGTGATTGAATTCCATATTATTGAAAATTTGAAAGGATTTCTTCATTTGTCATGTCAGTAATTGTATTATTGAAAATTTGAAGGGATTTTTCAATTTTTCATATCGGTAATTAAATTGGGCTATACAAGTTGCCGTTTTTTTCTTTCCTTTGTGTTTTTCCTTTTAATGTTTTTAAATGAATCACTGGTTGGATGATGTTAATTGTCTTTAAGTTTAAATATGGTAGATTTAAAAATCACCAATTTTGTTTCTTGATGTACAATTTTTATTTATTATTATTTTTTTACACAACACTAATTCTAGATAATTTTTATTTAGAATTTTCTATAATTAGAGTTAACTAACCCTATCCTCTTTAAATTATTACTAGTATTAAATTTTTGGGGTTTTCTCTAAATAAGGTAATTAATCCTAATGTTTATAAATTAGTGTTCAATTTTTGGGAATTTCAATTACGATTAATGGACTCTAATATGTTTAATATTTTTGGGAAATTTCTTTAATAAGGGTAAATTACCTAATATGTTTAAATTAGGGTTAAAATTTTGGAATTATATATAATTAACATTGTTAAAAATAGGGTGCTTCTGTAATAATAATTTTTACTTAGGTCCTCACTAGTGAAGATCTACAACACTGACTGCTGATGTGGATCAATAATAAATTAATATATTTTATTTTAATTATCAAATCACTATCTCTGATTTGGTAAGTAAGTAACTTTGATTTGGTAATTAAAAATAACATATCTATTTATTATTGATTCTATGTTGTAGATCTTTCCTAGTGAAGACCTTAAGTATTGTCTTTTTTATTTTTATTTTATTTTTTATTCTTTCTATTTTTAGGATAAAAAAAATATGAAACTTATTAATTTGTAAATGGCATAATATTCAATTACATATTCTTAATGCGAAAAGTTAAGTATTAAAGTTTACAAAGTTATTTTATTTGTATTTAATTATATAACAGGTAAAGCTTTTGTTGTTTGATATATATATATATATATATATATATATATATATATATATTATATACATAGGAGTTTCATGCTCCTTGTTAATTTGGTATCTTCATGATTCAAATGTACTATTAGGAGAGATAAGTGCAGAAAACACCCATAGAGTATATTCCGCGTAATACCTTTTACTTCCTATTTAAAAAATTGTGCAAAAAATACCTATAATTTTTTCACATTGTATAAAAATACCCCTCAATAAAAAAATTGACATAAATTAGTGGTGTAATATCTATTTTGTCTTTTCAGTCAAAAATGCCCAAATGGGTATATATGCTATTAATCTCATAGTATAGGGGTGTTATGTAACTTTTTTTTTTTCCTATATATATCTCTAAACTTTTCTTTTCTTTTCTTTTTTTTTTTTTTTAAAAAAAAAACTTTGAGAATTTGTAAAATAAGGATTTGAATTTTTTGATATTTCAGTTTACAATTTACTGTTAAACAAAAAAAGGAAAAAATCCGACTATCAGTGTACACTGGTTTTCGGAGTTTGGAATAGATTTGTTTTATTTAATTTGTACTTTATTTTTGTTTTTTATTTTTTATTTTTATCTTTATTTTTCTTTTATATTTTTATTTATATTTTATATTTTTATCTTTACTTGTCCATTACCAATGTCCTCCAATATTGTCATTTTCGATTATTTTATAAAATTATTTATTTTTATATACTTTATAAAATTGTTTAGGAAGGGTAATTTAGTCAACTTAGGGTTTAAATTTATCAAGGGATCTATTTGCACCAAATTAAAATTTAGAGTGTTTTTTTTTGCTATTGAGGGGTGTTTTTCAATAGTGTCATCTTCGGTCATTTTATAGAATTATTTATTTTTTTATATTTTATAAAATAGTTTAGTAAGTATAATTTAATCAACTTAGGGTTTAAATTTGTCAGAATGATCTATTTGTACCCGATTGAAACTTTAGAGGTTGTTTTTTTTTTTACGTGATGGATCATTTCACTCTTTGTCCTTGCAAGGCAAAACTTCAAAGGGTGTAATTTATCTTTTTATTAAATATAAGGGTATATTGAAATAAATTTTTTTCTCTTGAATTCATATAATTATTATATATATGCGTATATAAAGGAATGATTATATTGTAATACGTGACTACATATTCTAAATTTTACGCAGGAGAAATTTAAATGGTCGAGACCAGGTGATTGTGATTCCGACAAATCACTAGTTGATACTTGACACATGTACTTGTATACCAAGGGTAAAGTGTGAAACAAAATTTCAAAATTATTGTTTAAACAAAAATAGGGATAAAATCAAAGAAATGGTGTAGTATGAGTTAGTGACCCGTGAGTCCGCCGAGTCAAAAATCGTTCCAGTCATATTCTGTACACAGAGCAGAAGAATCAGAGCAAATAGTACAATACAAGAGGCGGGAAAGAGAGAGTAGTGAGAGAGAGAGAGTAGTGAGAGAGCGAGAGAGATGAAGGAGAGAGGAGGGAAAGGAGAACCGCCATCGGTGGACGAGAGGTATTCTCAGTGGAAGTCTCTCATCCCAGTCCTCTACGATTGGCTCGCCAACCACAATCTCGTCTGGCCATCTCTCTCTTGCCGGTACGTCCTCTCTCTCATTGTCTCTATCTCTTTCTTTCTCCAGGGTTCCATTTCTCACTGCATTTGCCCATCTTCAGTTCTCTAGGGTTTTTTTTTTTGCTCTCATTACTTATTGGTTCAACTGATATAATTCTTAGTGTACATTTTAAAACCCTCGTTTGGTTGCTGAGAAAATGTGTGAAAACAACAGAGAAGGGAAGGAATGTTGTGAATATCATGTATCTTAGATGAAAGCCGAGTGTGGGGATCTTTTGTTTTTTCCCCCTCTTGTACAACAATGAGAAATGTAAGGTTGAGAAATTTTGGACTCTTTTGTTTGCCCTAAGTTTAAATTTCTCAGCAATCAAACGGACCACAGTGAGAAGCTCCAGGGAGCAATTCACGAGGAGCCCTGCTGTTATGAGCTTCTCTATTTCTACTTTATTTGTGTGTTTTTCATTGTTTGGACTGATTATTAGTATTTGCGTTGTTTTGAGAATGTAAGCAGCCATTTTTGTTCTCTCTCTTCTCCTCCCTCTCTCTTTGTATACACTCCCATACGTTATAATGCAGTGCTACATGTTTCTATTTTCGGACATTTTTGCGCCCAATTGTTTTAATGCAAAAGTTAACTTATTATTTTCTTTAATCTTAATCATTGCTAGATAAAAATGGATTCACTGGGGTGGTTTAAATCTACTGACTTTGTTTTGGAGCGATTTGTTGGTAGTTGTAGTATTGAATAAATTACCATATACCTGCCCTTTTCTTCTTTTTTGACCTTTTTTTTGTCATGATAGATGGGGTCCTCAGCTCGAGCAAGCAACTTACAAGAACCGTCAGCGTCTCTACCTATCGGAACAGGCAAGATTATCTTCTTCAGCTTAATGCTTTGCTTTTATCACTTAGACCATATATGAATCATATTATTAGAATTTGGATATAATTTTTAAGGGGGGAAAAGCTGAAAGGGCCACGTAGAGTTTGAATGGAAAAACATTGAATGCTTTTGACTTGATTCTCAATGGTGTGTATTGACTTGCTGTTGAAATGTTTTACATAGCTTTGGAAGGTAACATCAGCAGCATGAATGGTGGCATTGAACTAGTGTAGAATGTGATTTAAAATGTCATGAAAAGTTATTTTTCAGGTTTAACCACCAGTTGTGAAAATGGCTGCCTTTTTCTATTATGTCCGGGTATTTATTAAAAATTATATACGAGAATAAATGGAGTAATTCCATTTTAATGGGAATTCCAAACATGCTTTATTATTTTTTTACAGGTTTGGATTTTAAATTGTTTTATAACTAAATACAACCAATGTTGGGAATTGATTTGGACGAATCGAATTCTATGGTGTGAAGTTGGAATTATCGCTACCAACAATCATTGTTGGCTATCATTTTAATATATTTTCTGCATTAAATTTTTATTAGGAGTTATGGGGGTAATAATGGAAAGTTAGCTAGACAATGCACTCCAACGTTGTTTTAACGGTGTAAGTCCAACTCTAAAGATTATTTGGTTTTACTACACTTCTGACTGTTCTAGTTTCCTGAATGGGTTAATTTTGTTTTTGCATGTTCATATCGGCTATTGATTCTCAATGTTGATTTGTTGCTTGTTATACACAATTTTTTTTTTTTTTTTTTTTTTTTTTTTTTTTTTTTCCTGAATTTGTTATACACTTTATTTCTTACTTGTTATGCACTTTTTTGTTCCAGTACAAGTTAAATATTAATTGCCATATTTTTCTATTTCTCTTACCATTCCCCTAGACTGATGGTAGTGTTCCCAATACGCTTGTCGTTGCAAACTGTGAAGTTGTTAAACCCAGGGTTGCTGCTGCAGAGCACATATCACAGGTGATATTGTAGTCTAACAATTTTTTGTCCCCCCTTAAATTTTTACTCCATACTTGAATATCACAGGACTA
This sequence comes from Cornus florida, assembly GCF_030987335.1. Lineage (NCBI taxonomy): Eukaryota > Viridiplantae > Streptophyta > Magnoliopsida > Cornales > Cornaceae > Cornus > Cornus florida. The sequence continues at coordinate 70,771,429 of NW_026775581.1, read as the reverse complement.
ATCTCCTTTTCATTGTATTTACTGTAAACTTTGGTTGGTTGGTTGATCTTTCAGTTCAATGAAGAGGCACGTTCTCCCTTCGTAAAGAAGTTTAAGACCATTATACATCCTGGAGAGGTATCTTTCACTCAATGTATTCCTTCCTTTTGTTGTTGAGGTCGTTGCCCAATGAGTTGCCCGTTCCAAAATTTGGCACCTATTTGGTCATTAAGCCAGAACTTGGGGATTTTCAACCAATTGTCTCTTTGATTTCAAATTAATAGTGGTAACAATAAAACTGTAAAGAACAGGTTTGTGGTAAACAGTATTTTTCTCTATAGAAATCCCCTTGCTTCCACTTGGCAAATTTACTCTTCATTTAAAATCTATATTGCAAAATTAAAAAATTATCAAATTGCCAAAACATTTATACCAAAAGAAACTATCACGGTTACTGATTTTTATGGTTCTCACCGTCCAGGTCTATTATTTTGCTCCTGTTTGGTTATATAATTTTATAATAATGCTATAAGCATGCACAGATTCTGAGTGGGAGTGGTCCTAGAAAATATATGATTTTCTTTACGGTGTATTTTCTGGTCCTGTGAAAATTTCCTACATCAGGTGCCTTGGGAGTAATTACTTTTGTGGAAAATGTTTCTTTGGAACAGGCTCATCCATTCAACATGGATGATCTTTGAAGTTCTGAACTTTCACTCTAAAGAAAGGAATTGAAATTTTTATTGGCAACTGATGAACATGAATGCAGGTGAACCGAATCAGGGAACTTCCGCAAAACACCAAGATAGTGGCCACACACACCGACAGTCCTGACGTATGCATTCATCTAGATTTATTTTTTCTTAAATTTTTAAAAATCAAATTTGTATTTTTTTTAATTTTTTGGGATGAAGCTTTTTTCTTTTTACTGTGAAATTTACAAAGACTTTGAAGTTGATTATCATTTGAATTCTTCAAACTTTCAAATCAGGTCCTCATTTGGGATGTTGAAACTCAACCTAATCGTCATGCTGTCTTGGGAGCTTCAGATTCTCGTCCAGACTTGGTGTGTCTTGTGCAAAGAACAAGTTATCATTATTTTCACATTTATAATTGTTTTGAACGTTCAATTGTTATTTTTTATTTTATCATCTCATTTTTTTTTTTTTTTTGGCATCCTTGTGATAGAATGCACCAGTAAATTTCCATTTAAAAATATTCATGTTTATTCTAAATTTGCTTCGACGTTGAAACCTTTTCTCTGACCTTTCAAAATTTAAGATGTTACAATGGGAATACAATAGATTAATACATATTGATTCATGGTTCTGTTATTAATTAACTTTTCTATAGCTGAGGTGGCTGATAACTTTATGCACATCTTGCAGGTGTTGACTGGTCATCAAGATAATGCAGAATTTGCTCTTGCAATGTGCCCGGTTGAGCCTTTTGTGCTCTCTGGAGGTATACTTAACTATTGTTCTTCCTTTAATGGGCTTTTTTCATACTATTTGTTGTTCTGCAATACTTCATTTCACTTTATACTTATGTTTAAAATATGTAAAGGCAACATTGGGTGAAGCCACACAGTCGTATTATATTAGATATACTATCACAAAGTATTGTTGAAGCCAGAGTTGCACAAATACTTTACCAATGTGCTTGCTTTCTCTCTCCTGATGGAAGTAGAAATATTCTCTTACCATGTAATGTTTGGATTTCGGACTCACTTTTATGAATTTTCATTTAACTATATGAATGATAGGATATTGGATAAACATAATACTTTTTTCTACTGTTGGCATGAAGCACGGAAGAATATTGATTGACTTCTAAATTCTTATTGTGTTTAGGTATGCAATTAGTGATGTGATGATTACATCTACACACGTGCTAAAGCTAATGGATTTACTGAAAATTGTTAGTTGCGATCTTTTCTTTCGTTCTTTTTTTTTTTTTGTGGACGAGAGGGCTTCCTATAACCTCAACCAACTTAACCAACAAACTCTGCAAACAGTTAAGCTTTAGCTAGTAATTCTTAGAGTGATATTCTCCAATAAATCATAGGCTTTTGCGTTTGGATGGATGACTTGCAACTGTGATACTGGAGATGTAATTTCATAAAAGCTCACAGATCACAACCAAATCTTATAACATTTCAAAGGAAAACTATAAATTAGGTGAGAATTTAAGAGTACTAGAACCCAAATTACCAAGGTTGTATAAATGGAGTATCATTTTGTCAACCTCTTTTTGTTGCTTATGGTTTGATTATGCTTAATAACATGTTAATTATAAAAGAACCCTGAATACCATCTTACATTCATTGATTCTACATTCATTGTAATCATGCTTCAGTGGTTTTAAATTGAGCTTTATTATATATATAGTTAGTTTTTGTGAAGAGTGAAGACCCGCATATGATGAAGCTACACTGACCAGAAATTGTATGGAATGGTGCAATTATGAGACTTGACCCTATTTTCCCGCAGCACCTCAAAGCTTAATTAAACATGGGTGAATTTCTTCTCAATTAAGTCATGTCATTATAAATTTGTTATCACCACCTGCCCTTCGCATGGGAAACATGCACACAGTAATTTTGGTGCTGTGTATGACTGAATGAAATTCTAATATTTTATGGACTGAGGAGCTTCAGTAATAGATTCTGAAATCAGGGTCTTGTTTGCAGTCCTCAGGAAAATGTGTACATATTGGTTAATGGTATTTTTAACATACAGGAATCAAGGGTAAAAAAACGAAATGTGGATTTTTGAAGGTAATTAAGTCAAAACAGTGTGGATCATCTTCTCTTGCACTGTCCCGTAGCTCACGGCTGTTGGAGCCTTTTGTTGGGTCTCTTTGGTGTCCAATGGGTTATGCCCCGGACCTCAAGGGATCTGATTGATGGTGGAGGGGTCAAAGGGTGGGAGCGCGCGCTCATAATTTCTGGAGGGTGCTTCCCCTTTCTGGACCTCCATTGGGGCTTTGAAGTTCACTATTCTTTGCTCCCTTTTTAGTTGGGGTATGGGGCGAGATTGTATTTCTTTGGTTGAGATAATGGACTTTTTGGGGTCGTTGGGTTCATAGATCTCATTTTTTCTCTTTTTTCTTTGTACAGTTCTTGGGACGCGTTCCCCTTTTGAACGCCTTCTAATACACCTATCAAAAAAAAAAAAAAAAAACAGTGATAGTTGTGTGCTTTACTAGGTTGCAATTGGTCTACTGGCCTGATACTATTTGACACGGGACTAAGTCTGGTTTAATAAATTGATTAAGTGGTAATAGTTCTTCTTTTCCTTTTTGATCAGACAACGATAACAGACTACACAAATTGAGCAGCAGCCCTCTTCGTTACTTAATTCACATCTCTGGTGAAGGAAGGCTTCAATTCATATTGCTAAGTTTATAAATGTTGGTGTTGTTCTCATCATTAACAGTAGTACAATTTGGCCTTGGTCACAGCACTACAATTTTGTACAAAATGCTATAGATACCCCCAAAGCATCATCAAAACATTTGGATACTGAAATTAATTGTAACAATTACATATACGAAAATTCATATGGCTTGTGAAGGAAGGCTTCACTTTATATTGCTAAATTTATATATGTTAGTGTTCTCGTCATTAACAGTCTAGTAGCGCTACAATTTTGTAAAAAATGCTATAGGTACCCCCAAAGCATCATGAAAGCATATGGAAACTGAATTATTGGAACAATTACATATGTGAAAATACATATGGCTTATGCTGTTATGCATGAAAGGAACCTGCCTGTGTATAAAATGTCATGCATATGAAGATTGTCAACAAAATCAAATTAAGAAAAGGCTTTCTCATTTGGGTCGAATACAAATCCTATTTTCCATCTTGTATTTTATATCATGGATCATGGATCATTGTTTATTTTTTCATTTTACTGATTTCTTCAACTTGAACAAAGTTGATAATTCTTGATGATTTTCATTATTGTTGTTCTTGATTTCTGTTTATGTCGTCTCTTGTTCTAATTATTATTCCATTATTTTTTTTTGCGGCCTAAACCTAGAGCGTCAATAATCATTTATCAAGATTGATGTCTGTTAGCATTTATGATACCACGATTTATGGTATAACTTACCATAATAGCCGAGATATGATAGGCCCAAATCATGGGATGTGATTTATCATATTATCTGTGAGATATGATAGCCACAAATCATGTATTTGACTTTATTTACGCATATGTCTAGGCATAGAATATGTAATAATTTGATTTAGTTTCCTTTCTTGTAATATGAGCATGTGCTCATTTTATCTATAAATACTAGAGCCGTGAATGGGTAATTCATCTCATTCAAGCCTTTACGCAATTCTCTCTTTTCTCTTCTTTTTATATATTTCTACTTGGTATCAGAGCCAACACCTTTCCACACCTTTCAGCAGCCTTGCTACTTGTGCGACAGCTACCTTGGGCTATTTGTGACATCGTGTGACATTGCCTACACATGTTTTTCTGTGTTGCTGTTTTGTGATCAAAAACAGGTATTTTTAAGTTTTACAATTTCTTTTTCACTCTTTTAGGATTGGGTAAATTGGGATAGTTGGTTTCCAACACCTAGAAGGGCTTGGGTAAAAAAAAAATTAGTTTACAAAGAGGTTCCGAATATTAAGAAGGAGGCTGTCTGGCTATATGTAAGCGGGCAGCGCTCCTTGAAAAAGGTATGTATTTGGATTTTTCGGGAATGGTCTGAGGAGACATTGTTTATGGTCTGAGGAGACCCTTTGATTTATTAACAGAATTTGTGGTGTTTTTGGAGTTCTTTTTATTATCGTGTGACAGATTATGGCAGATTCAGGGTCTTTGATTGTTAATTCTCTTGGCTCACGTTCTGTGGGTGGTGGTGCCATTTTTCCCACCAACTTTAAATCACCACAGTAAAGTTGGATGGTTCCAATTATTTGATTTGGGCACAGTCTGCCAAGATGTTCATTGGTGGCAAAGGCAAGATTGGCTATATTACTGGTTCTGAGAAAGAGCCAGCTGAGTCAGAGAAGGCATATCCACAGTGGTTTGCAGATAACGCTATGGTTATGTCTTGGCTAGTCAATTCGATGCAACTAAACATAGCTGTTGGCTATATGTTTATGAAGACTGCTAAGCAGATTTGGGATTCAGTTCAACACACTTATTCTCAGAGGCAGAATAATGCACGAATTTTCCAGCTGGGGCGAGATATCACCAGGATTTCTCAGGGTGACTTGACAGTTTCAGGTTACATCGCTAAGCTTCGTGCTATTTGGGAGGAGATGTCATATTATGATTCCTTCCACTCTTGGAAGGATCCAGATGATGCAGTTTTATATGCAAGAATTGTGGAGAAGAATCGAGTGTTTCAGTTTCTTGCCGGGTTGAACGACGAGTTTGAGTATGCTCGTGTTCATTTATTGGGCTTATCTTCATTCCCTACTCTTGAGGATGCATATTCCTATGTGTTGTCAGATAAGAGCCGCCGGACTCATCCATTAGGTGTTGCTTCTGTTGATCGTTCTGCTATGGCAGTTCGGATTCCCAACCTTTCAGGAACTTCACCATCCCAGTCAGTTCAGAGCACTACCACCGGTCCTCCTCTGGGACGACAACGTGGACGGTGTGATCATTGCGGAAAAATTGGTCACATCAAATCTCGTTGTTATGTTTTACATGGACGTCCACCGCAACAGAAACAACAGCTTCGATCCTCTGCACATTCTGTTACACAACCAGTCTCGTTGTCAACTCTTGACAACCCTGCCTCTACATCTTCTGCCACAGTTACCTTGACTCAAGCTGATTTGGACAAGTTCAAGCAATTCTTCAACCAAATGGAGGCATCATCTCAGCCAACCTCCACTTATGCCTACTCAGGTACTATTGCGTCTGCACATAGCGTATCTACATCTTTAACACCATGGATCATTGATTCTGGTGCTTTAGACAATATGATTGGTATGTCCTCACTCTTCTAATCTTATAGTATTTGCTCTGGCCAACGCAAGGTCCGCCTTGCGGATGGCTCTCCATCTTCCATTGTTGGGAAGGGTCACATATTAGTTATTCCTTCATTAACTTTGTCAAATACACTTCATGTTCCAAAGTTGACTACAAATCTTATTTCTGTTAGTAGCGTTACCAAACAATTAAATTGTAGTGTAACGTTCTTTCCCTCTTATTGTATTTTTCAGGATCTGGTGTTGAAACGGACGATTGGCAGTGGGCATGAAGTGGACGGTTTATACCTGTTGGATGTTCCTTTGTCACCGCAAGCACATTCAACTTCATTTTCTAATATTGTTTCATCTAATAAAGCCCAGCTTTTGCGTTGGCACATGCGTTTAGGACATATTTCTTTTGGTTATTTGAAACATTTATTTCCTTCCTTATTTTGTAACGTGGCAGTGTTAGATTTATCCTGTGAAACATGTCATATGGCTAAACATGTTCGTTCCAATTATCCTGCTAGTACTAATAAATCTGCTTTAACACCTTTTGATCTTGTTCATTCAGATGTGTGGGGTCCTTGCCCAATTACTTCTAGTCTTGGATTTCGATATTTCGTGTTGTTCATTGATGATCATAGTCGTGTTACTTGGGTTTATCTTATGAAAACCAAAAATGAGATATACACCATTTTAAAAAATTTTATGACAATGGTTCAAACTCAAATTGGTCGTACCATTAAAAAATTCCAATCTGACCAGGGTACAGAGTACACTTATGGGGAGGTACAACGGTTATGTACAAAATTTGGGATTGCACATTAGCTGGCTAATGTTAAAACTCCTCAACAGAATGGTCGTTCTGAGAGAAAGAATCGCCACATCCTTGACTTAGCCAGAGCAATCTGCATTGGCATGAATGTTCCCCAGTCATTTTGGGGAGATGCAGTTCTTACCGTTGTTTACATCATTAATAGGACTCCTTCTAGGATTCTTAACTTTGCAGCCCCACTCTCAATCTTACATCCCAATTCATATCTATTTTTGATTCCTCCACGAGTCTTCGGGGTGTGTGTGCTTTGTTCAGCAGTTGGGGCAAACTCGTACAAAGCTTGACCCCAAGGCTTTGAAGTGTGTGTTTTTGGGTTATACTCACTCTCAAAAAGGTTATAGGTGTTACCATCCTCCCAGTCGTCGGCGGTTTATATCCATGGATGTTTCTTTTTTTGAGCATAGTTCCCATTGAATATAATGGATGATCACCTTCTTCCGTCTTCAACTCCTTTACCATTACCTGTTTCTTCTTCTATAATTCCTCCTTGTGATACCCCTCCAGTAGGGGGAATTGTTCCTTTTTCACAGGTTTATAATCGGAGACAACAGGTACAAGCTTCTACTCCCACGATCGACTGCCCTGTTCCTTCTGCACCAGCTCCACCTTCTTAAGCTATTGTTTCGCTTGATGATTGCCCCATTGCTCTTCGAAAGGATAAACGTTCTTGTACTTACCCTATTTCTAATTTTGTTTCTGATTATGTTCTCTCACCCTCCTATCGGAGTTTTCTTGTTTCTGTTGCCTCGGTTCTTGTTCCTTCCAATGTTGCAGATGCGCTAGCACAACCTCAATGGTGTGATGCTATGATAGAAGAACTACAAGCACTTGAGAAATTTCAGACTTGGGACATGGTTCCGTTTCCTATTGGACGAAAGGCTGTGGGTTGTCGTTGGGTGTTTACAGTCAAGCATAATCCAGATGGGTCAGTTGCTCGTTACAAAGCCCGATTGGTTGCCAAGGGTTATGCTCAGACTTATGGCATAGATTATCAAGAGACTTTTGCCCCTGTTGCCAAGATGAATACCATCCGTGTATTATTTTCCGTTGCTGCAATTCGATCTTGGCCTCTATTTCAGTTAGATGTCAAGAATGCCTTTCTTAATGGTGATTTGCAGGAGGAGGTTTACATGGTTCCTCCTCCGGGCTTTCGTTCTCTTGCTCATTCTGGTATGGTAAGTCGTCTTTGTCGTTCTTTATATGGCCTCAAGTAGTCTCCTCGAGCTTGGTCTGATCACTTTGGCACTGCTATGCTCAAGTTTGGTTTCCATCAAAGTGTTTTTACGTCATTCAGGCGGTAAGACAGTTGCTCTCATTGTGTATGTCGATGATATTATTCTTACCGGCGATGATACTACCGGAATTAATGAGGTTAAGAGCTATCTTGGCCGTCAGTTTGAGATTAAGGATCTTGGTCCCCTACGATACTTCTTGGGCATTGAGGTGGCTCGTTCCAAGGCTGGCATTTTCATCTCTCAACGCAAGTATGTTCTTGACTTGCTTTCTGCTTCTGGTCAGCTTGGCGCTCGTCCTGCTGATATTCCGATTGAGCAGAATCATTGGTTGGCTGATTCTGAGGGGGAGTTGTTGTCAGATATTGGTCAGTATCAACGACTTGTGGGGAAGCTCATCTATTTATCCATGACTCGACCTGACATTGCTTATGCCGTGAGTGTCGTGAGTCAATTCATGCACTCTCCTCGTGCCCCACACCTTGATGCAGCTATTCGGATTCTTCGCTACTTAAAAGGGTGTCCAGGCCGTGGTATTTTGTTTGCTAATCATGGTCACTTACGTGTTGAGGCTTGGACAGATGCTGATTATGCAGGATCAATTTCAGATAGGAGGTCTACTTCAGGTTATTGTACCACTATTGGTGGTAACTTGGTTACTTGGCGCAGTAAGAAGTAGGATGTTGTTTCTCGATCTAGTGCAGAGGCAGAGTATAGGGCTATGGCTCTTGGGGTAGGTGAGTTGCTTTGGCTGAAAACCTTGATGACAGACTTGTGCCTTCCAGTGTCGCTTCCATTCTTACTCTACTGCGACAACAAGTCTGCCATTAGCATAGCAGCAAATCCCGTTCAGCATGACAGGACTAAGCATATAGAGGTGGACTGTCACTTCATTCGAGAGAAGATCATCTCTGGTCAAATTTGCACTCCATTTGTCACAAGCTCTCAGCAGCTTGCAGATATTCTTACAAAGGGCGTCAGCAAGATTGTGTTTGAGAATGCATTGTCCAAGTTGGGCGTTTTGGATATCCACACACCAACTTGAGGGGGAGTGTTAGCATTTATGATACCATGATTTATGGTATAACTTACCATAATAGCCGAGATATGATAGGCCCAAATCATGGGATGTGATTTACCATATTATCTGTGAGATATGATAGTCACAAATCATGTATTTGACTTTATTTACGCATATGTCTAGGCATAAAATATGCAATGATTTGATTTAGTTTCCTTTCTTATAATATGAGCATGTGCTCATTTTATCTATAAATACTAGAGCTGTGAATGGGTAATTCATCTCATTCAAGCCTTTACGCAATTCTCTCTTTTCTCTTCTTTTTATATATTTCTACTATGTATTATAACATTACAATTTGGTGAACACTCATTGACTTCATCTTTTTAACATTTTCTTTTCCTTTTCCACAAGCTTGGATACGATTTTCTGATCGGAAATCCATGGATCATAGACGGTATCTCTCATGGCCTTTCGCCTTTGGCCTCCGTTTTTTTGTTTGCACATATTAGTTTTAAGCCATTTTCTTTGCATCATCATTGTTGTCGTCTTCTCTCTGTCAAATATTTGTGTTAAATGCTGTTTGCTGGATATTTTGGCTCAAAATTGAAGGATTTTATTTATTTATTTATTTATTTTTATGATAAGTAGCTCATGATAGAAGTTTTGAACCATGGTTTTGCATCCACAATCCGTGGTTCTACAACATAGAACTATTTTATTTGTTTTATGTCTGATATAACTATCCACGATATAGCCATACTCATTGGGCACTTAATGACACTGGATTTCATGTTCAGATTTCACCTGATAGTTTTGTTGTTTCAGACTTGTTGAGGGTTTCTAGATTGATAAACAAACACCTGGGTCTTACTGGCATTTTCTTATTTTTTTCTGCCAAGTGGTATTGTTTGATTCTTAAAACTCTTCATACAATTTCTGGTTACTTGAATTAGTTTCAGTTTTGTATATTTGGGAATGTGAACTGCAACTGATTTTGTATGGTTTTACTAAATTATTTTATTTACGAGAAGTGTTATGCTGATGCCTGAAATGTTATGACACAGTTTATGTATATACTTAAATAAGTTCACCCTATCATTATTTTTTCTGTCTAATCAGACCAATTCTCTTTCGCCTTGTATAGGATTATTCATTATTGTTGAATTTTGCCTTTTGATATTTTTCTAATCAGGGAGTTTTCATGGCAGGAAAGGACAAATCAGTGGTTTTATGGAGTATTCAAGATCACATCTCCACCTTGGCAACAGATGCAGGGTCCACAAAATCTCCAGGATCCGGCGGTGCCAACATTAAACCCACCTCCAAGACTGGCGGGGGTAATGATAAACTTGCAGACAGCCCTACAATTGGACCACGAGGTATCTACCAAGGCCATGAGGATACTGTGGAGGATGTTCAGTTCTGCCCTTCAAGGTAAGTGACATGGTCTGAGTCTTTCTAATACATTGTTTATATTATGTGTCATTTTGTTTCCTTCATGATTGTGTTTTCACTCACATAACAAATAATTTGATTGGATCGGCTACATGAATTCCATGTTTGGATGGGCTACATTAACAACCAAGCATTTTCCCAATTACTTGGGGTCAACTACATGATTCCCATGTTTCCATTTCGCTGTAGTTAAGGCCATAGCCCCGGTCAATCCACATGCTATGTGATTTTTCTTTATTGACTTTATCCACGTTAACTTTGGTCTTCCTTTTCCCCTAGTAATATCCTCAATGTGGACTATGTCACTTTTCCTAATCGGCACACTTAAAGGTATTCTTTGCATATGTCTAAACAATCTTTTTTTTTTTGATAAGTAAGAAATTTTATAAAGCGCTCAAAAGGGGAGCGCATCCCAAGGGAACAAAAACAGACCAAAACAGCCATTACACTTTTAAAGAGGCCAAAAAATCAACTATTTCATCTAAAGATCTATAATCTCTACCTGAGACCCAACAAAAAAGAGTGGAAACAATAGAGAATTTAAGAAAAGAAATAGGCCTCTCCTTCCCCTCAAAATATCTCCTATTCCTCTCAAGCCAAATACACTACCACACACAAAGAGGAGTAGCCCTCCAAGCATCACGAACATGGCCCCCTCACAAAACACCCTCTCCAAGCCTCGATCAACTCTCTGGCGGAGTGAGGCATGACCCATTGGAACCCAAACAAGCCAAGCATCAAATCCCAACAATCCTTGGCTATGGGGCAATGCAAAAGAAGATGGTCCAGTGTCTCCTCGTCCCTAAGACACATATAGCACCGATTGACCACCACCTGATTTTTCCTTTTCAAATTATCCTGAGTTAAAATTTTGCCCAACACAGAAGTCCAAGAAAAGAAGGCCACTTTGAGAGGAGCGTTACAACGCCAAACAAACTTCCACGTAGGGGTGCAACTTGGGTTGGGTAACCCGAACTAACCCGAGCCCAGCCCGATTTTTCACAGGCTTGGACAATTATTTTTACAATTAGGGTTGGGCTTGGGTTGAAAAATCTCAACCCGAATTTAATTAGGGTTGGGCTTAGGTTGAAGTGCTAGCAACCCGAGCCAATCCGAACCCGAATTATAATATTATTTTCATATATATTTTTACTTTTAAATACATTATATATAGTAATATTTAAACTATGATTACTTTTTCTCTTTTCAATTCTTTTATTAAATATTAACTTATTGTATGTTAACATTTAGAGGATTTAATTTTCTAAAAATTTGTTTGTAATTTATTAAAAATCTATAAAAAGTCTTTAAACTTCTTCTTATATTGCTTGGGTTTAGCATTTTGTATGGTGGGTTGGGCTCAAGTTATACTTCAAACCTGCCTGAGTTGCAGCCCTAGTTCCACGGGAAGGGCCTTCCAGGCTCCACAGAAAGACACCTGAAAAAGGACCGCACATCAAAACGACCCTGAGCACTGGGAGCCCAAATCCAACCATCAGACTCACCAACCGTGACTCCCTGCCGATACAACAACTCCAACAAACGAATGGCATCCTCAACCTCCCAATCCTGAAAGAGACGCCTGAATCGAACATCCCACACCAGTCTCCCGCTATCAAGATGATAACAGTCAACTACCATGGCCTGCCTATTCGAAGCAATCCTAAACAGCCGTGGAAAAGCGAGAGCAAGAGAAATATCTTCACACCAAACATCCTCCCAGAAACTGATCCTCCCGCCATCCCTGAATCTAAAACGGACATTCAAGGAGAAATCAAACTAACCCTTCCGAATGCACTTCCAGACCCCCACACCCCTCGGACCACGCACCTCAAGAGAGCACCACCCTCCTCTGCTATCCCCAAATCTACTAGCAACAACCCTCCTCCAAAGCCGATGCCTTTCCACTCCAAACCTCCACAACCATTTTCCAAGGAGAGCTTTATTGAAAGGCACCAATCTACGAAGCCCCAACCTACCAAACAATCTTAACCTATTTTCTCTTATTTTATCTCTAATTGGTGCTACTCCAACCATCTCCCAAATGTGATCATTTCTAATTCTATCCTTTCTAGTCTTATCGCATATCTATCTCAACATTTGCATTTCTGCCTCACTCAGTTTATGTAAATGTTGTTTCCTAACTGCTTAACATTTGGTACCATAAAGTATGGCCGGTCCAATAGCTGTTCTATATAACTCCTTTTTCAATTGTAAAGGGATACACTTATCACGCAATATACTAGATGCACTCGTCCATTTAACCCATCTTGCCTTGATTCTATGATTAACGACATCTCCAATTTCTCCCTCATTATTAATAATTAATCTATTTATTGAAAACTTTCAGTTTTTATATCTCTTGTTCCTCAATCCTCCCTACATCCTCATTTATGTTTCTAGATTTACTAAAGTTACACTCCATATTTTTAGTTTTATTTCGAATCATCTTAAACCTTTTTAGTTCTAAAGTTTCTCTTCAAACCTCCAATTCGGCATTAACTCCTCTAGTCTCATCAACTAAAACAATATCATCGGCAAATAACATACACCACAGAATCTCATCTTGGATGTGTCTTGTCAGCTTATCCATAATTAAGGCAAAAGGGAATGGACTTAATGTTGACCCTTGGTTTAAAGCCTACAATAATTGGGAATTCACTTGTTTCCCCGACATGGGTTCTAACTATAGTCACATATCCATCATATATGTCCTTTATTGTGTGAATGTATCCCTTTGTAACTCTTTTCTTCTCTAAAACTCTCTATATTAGGTTTCTAGGTACCTTATTATTACGACAAACGTAGCAAACCCAAGATAAAACCAAGAATCACGACAGAAAAGTAAACACATCACATAAAGAACTCGGATTTATACGTGGTTTGGCAACAGTCTACGTCCACAGTGGAGATCCGGCGAAAGTCTTCACTATGTGTAAAACCAAAGATTACAAGTTTTTAGCCCCTCACTCTATTTTTGTACGAATTTCAGAGTCCCCTTTCCACCACTCCAAACCCTAAACGCCCTTATATATTGGGCTACAAGAGACTAATTAGGGTCCATGACCCATAAGCAAAAACGAGTCAAAATTTTTTCCTTGGGGCAAGCCTCCGAACCCCCAGAGCTTTGGTGGGCTTGGGCCCACACAATGCTTATCCAACCCGACACCAAATTTGGGCCACAACATCACAAATCTCCACCTTGGCTCGAATTACGCCAAACTCCACAATCTCCAGCTACTCCTTTCGCCGTCTCCATATGCCCCTAAGGGCCTCAACAATTGCAAGCACCAAACAAGTCCTCCAAACAGTGTAGGAATGACCTTAGTCATCATATTTGCCGAATTCTCTGTTGTCCCAATCTTCCTCACTGCAATAGCACCCTGTGCAACCACATCTCTAATGAAGTGATACCTGTCATCAATGTGCTTGGTCCTCTCATGAGACATCTAAAATTTAATCAGATGTATGGCACTCAGGTTGTCACAAAACATAGTCAAATCATCCTGAATCACCAACCAAGCCTCTCAACCATATAGCTTCCTTGATTGCCACTGTAGCTGCCACGTACTCAGGCTCAGTAGTAGACAATGCAACTACGGGTTGCAAAGTCGCCTTCCAACTGATCACACTCCCACAAAAGAGTGAAGACATACCTTGTCAAGGATCTCCTCCTATCAAGATCTCTAGCATAATCCGAATCAACATATCCAGCAACACTCCCACACTTGTCGTTGCCTATTTCATAGACTAACCCAACATCTGCAGTGCCTCGCAAGTATTGCAATATCCACTTCACAGCCTGCTAATGGACCTTCCCAGGTCTATCCATGTATATGATCACTACACTAACTGCATGTGAAATGTCTGGCCTAGTGCACACTATAGCCTACATAAGTCTATCAACTGCACTAGCATAAGGAACACGAGACGTGCTCCACCTCCTCCTCGGTGTGCGGTGGCAATCGTGCTGGAAGTCTAAAGTGGGCAGCCAATGGAGTATTCACAGGCTTTGATACTTGCATACCGAAGCGTTCTAGCACCTTCTCAATGTATTTCTTTTGTGACAAATACAATCTGCCTGCTCACCTGTCCCTGTGAATTTTCCATACCCAATATCCTCTTTGCAGCACCAAGAACCTTCATCTTAAATTCACCACTAAGGGCCTGTTTGGGAAGTGTTCCCATGTGTTTTGTAATGCTCCAGGCCCGCTACAGTAGCTCATTTTGAGAACAAAACATGTTTGGGCCGGCTTGTTTTGTTTTCAACAGTAGTAGAACACTTTCACTTTTTGGGCCCAAAGTTGAAACACCATTTTGGTGTTCTTGTTTGTTCCCACTTTTTTTGGGTTACAAAAAACACTGTAGCGGAAGGAACAAAATGACCCAACCTAGCACAGGTATAAAGAGAAAGTTGGAATAAGATAGGGTTTGTGTTCTGCGCTCTCAGCAAAGCGATTCCGGAGGCGATTTCTTATTCTAGGTCTGCTTTCTCTCCCCCATCTCTCCCTCTCTCTAGGTTTACACTTCAACTTCTTTAACAACTAACGTGACCTAGAAAATGAAGAAGCCGAAGAACAATTCCGTGTTTACTTCAATTTTCTCGTCTAATTCAGATCCTCGTAACCTTCAATAGAGCTCGAACGTTCTTGGTACCAATTTCGCTGGTGAACAGATCAGATCAGCCGCCAAGTGAGATCGCCTTCTTCTTGGTACCTTACTGCATTTTTATATGGACTTGACTTGACTTTACTTTCGTTTGTGGCTGTGATCTGGTCTTTCAATCCAGTGCAGAAATTTCTTGTTGACGTACGGACTTTTACTTTCACCAATGAACTCACATAAAGTTAGCTTGTGGCTGTGATTTGGTCTCTCTCTCTCTCGCTTTTTTTTTTTTGTTGTTGTTGTTGTTGTTGTTTTTGTTTTCGTTTTCGGAAGGTGTGATTTGGTCTTTTTTTTTTATTTTTTTATTTATAAAAATTCCAAAATATATGATTACAGATCATATGTCCAAACAATTGAATGTTTATATATATACACACAAACACATATATATGCAGGTATGCTATAGAAATTACATATAAATACAGAAGCCTTCGATCATGTCTACACTCCTTCTGAGAGTACTTCAAATGCGTACTTGTGTAAGTTTAGTTGCTCAAATTTCCCATGGTTGATCTTAGTCAATTGTGGAATGTTCAAACTTGCTACACTTCATCATAAGTATTTCCTGAACTGCAAATAGTATGAGTTGAATTATGTGATCATAATTTATAACTAGAAAGAGAATCATTAAAAAAGAAAAAAAAAAAGAAAGGAAAAATAAAGACGACCAGTTGGGTTCACATTATTAAAGAGAGAGTCTTCCTCAGTTTTTTGGTCTTTTCTTTTTGTCTTTGTAAGTTCACTAATGCAAGTGTGTTATTCTATATATTTGTTGCTCTTTGGAGTGGAATGCACTTGTTTGGAGTGGATTGCACTTGTGCTTCTATATTGAAGTCTTCTAACGCCAACGATGATGCTGTTGACAAATATTGGAAATGAGTGGACATTTGTTTCCTTCAGTAATGCTGGACTTGGAAGAGATTGGACAACTTTGAATTTTTTTCAGTTTGCCTCTTGTAATAAATAGTTAATTCAAGATCTATGTACAGAGAGATGGACAACTTTGTGTGCAATATTAATATTGGTTGGATTGTTAATTATAGACAATTTGTATATTCAAGTATGAAATGAATTTGAATTGGTAGATGGTTCATTATACACACGATCAGTTTTGTAAATGCTTTCAATTTTTAATGGAATGTTATAGAATGATTTTTAATGGAATCATGTTCATCATTATTCAAAGGTTTTATATAGGAATGATATCAATTTAAATGGAATTACATGCTTCCATATTGTCAATGATTGTTATACACAATTAATATTGTCACTAATTTTTTGCTATAGCTTGACTCTGCCAAACATGTTTTGTTCTTATATTTCTTGAAACGAAATACCTTGCCAAACACATTTTACCATGTTTTTGTTCCAAAATTTTCGATGCAAATTTTTGTCGCCAAACATATTTTGTTCTCATCTCAGAACACCACATTACAAAACACTTGTTATGTTCTAGGCTAAAACAAAACACTACAAAACACAACACTTTCCAAACGGGCCCTGAGCTGAGCCTTCAACATGTTGATTTCAGACATGTTCTTGCAAGTTATCAACATGTGTCATCAACATACAACAACAAGTACAACTACGAACCATCTGAGAGCTTCTTGTGATATACAAAACTGTCAAACTTACTCCTACAGTAGCCATTCCCAACCATAAAGGTGTCAAATCGCTTGTACCACTGTCTAGGAGACTGCTTCAACCCATACAAGGACTTCTTCAGTAGGCAAACATGATATTCCTTTCCTAGAATCTCAAACCCCTCAGGTTGATGCATATAAATCTGCTCTTCCAACTCACCATGCAAGAAAGCAGTCTTGACATCAAGCTGCTCAAGCTCCAAGTCATACAAAGCAACCTTAGCAAGTAACACCCGAATTGAGCTATGTTTTACTTCAAGAGAAGACACTTCATTGAAGTCCACCCTTTCCCTTTGTGTATAGCCCTTCGTCACCGAGTGTGCCTTGCACCTCACATCTTCCACCCCTGGAGTTCCTTCTTTCTTCTTGAAGACCCATTTACAGCCCACAATCTTCTGGCCCTTAGGCTTCTTAACTAGCTCCCAAGTCTGGTTCTTATGAAGAGACTCAATCTCCTCACTCATGGCGACAGACCACTGTGTTGACTTTCCACCTGTGATGGCCTCATGATAAGTACATGGCTTATCAATATCCTCTGCCCAACTAAGTGCATAAGCAATCGAATTAGCATGTGAAAATCCATACTTCTTAGGTGGCCTGATATCTCTCCTATGCCCGTCTTTAGCCACACTATACTGCTGTAACTGTGCATCTCCCTTAGCTCGAAATTGCACCTGCTTGTGAGTTGATCAAACAGGACTATCCTCTAACTGAACCTCTACATGCTCCACTTGCTCACTGACACCCTGAGCTCTCCCTGAATCAACTACCTTCTTCTGCGGAGTAAGCATTGCAGACTCATGAAAGGTCACATCCCTGCTAACAAGTATTTTTTTTCCCAAAGCCTCTGGGCACCATAATTTGTATCCCTTGACCCCGGGCTGATAACCAAGAAATATGCATTTCTTAGCCCTCGGTTCAAGCTTCCCCTCATTCACATGAGCATACGCTGGACCCTTAAATATTCTCAGATTACTAACCAGACCATACCTTCTTTGGAGTCTTAGAATCGATAGCAGTCAAACTAGTTGTAGAAACAGCTTTAACCCAAAACGCTTTGTCTAACCCTGCATTGGACATCATACACCGTGCCCTCTCCAACAGCGTTATGTTCATTCGTTTTGCAACTCCATTCTGCTGTGGAGTTTTCCTCACTGTGTGGTGTCTCACAATCCCGTGAATCTTGCAGAACTCATTAAATTCTCCATCACAAAATTCCAAGCCATTGTCTGTCCTCAAGCGCTTTACTTGTTTTCCAGTCTGCTTCTCAATTAAGGTCTTCCACTGCTTGAATGTAACAAAAGTCTCATTTTTGTGCTTTAGAATATAAATCCAAACTTTTCGAGAAAAGTCATCAATCGGTGCCATCATATATCTACCACCACCATGTGAAGTAACAGATGGTGGTAACGTTCTCACAATCTCATCATACATCTTGATTTGAACTGTACCGATACCTACAACCTTACACACCGCATCATTCCCCATTAGAAATTCCCCTCCATCAATCAATAAGAGGTAAACTAGTCCCTGTTTGGACAAGCATGAAACGAGCAACCCGAATCAAGTATCTACTCATCGCAAGAGTTGCCGACTGAAATTGTGAGAACGTTACCACCATTTGAATCACTACCCTCTGCAACAACCACACTTCCAACTTCAGAGGGTTCTCCCTTTCCCTTCTTACGCTCTGGACAATCTTTTTTGAGGTGCCCTTCCTTGTGACAAATGTAGCATCTCAACACCTTCGTTGCTTCTTCAGTCCTTCATCACCATAAGAGCACCCTTTGAAACCCGAATGACTCTACCTCCAGCCTTGTAAGTGCACCTGATGGAATCCAGCGTACCTACGGAAATCAATTCCTTTCTCAGTTCTGGTACATGCTTGACATCAGTCAATGTTCTCACAATCCCATCATACATCTTGATTTAAACTGTACCGATACCTACAACCTTACACACCGCATCATTCCCCATCAGAAATTCCCCTCCATCAATCGATAAGAGGTAAACCAGTCCCTGTTTGGACAAGCATGAAACAAGCAACCCGAATCAAGTATCCACTCATCGCAAGAGCTGCCGATTGAAATTGTGAGAACGTTACCACCATCTGAATCATTACCCTCTGCAACAACCACACTTTCAACTTCAGAGGATTTTCCTTTCCTTTCTTACGCTCTGGACAATCTTTTTTGAGGTGCCCTTCCTTGTGACAGATGTAGCATCTCAACACCTTCGTTTTGTTCTTAAACTTAGAACGACCTTTGCTGCTAGACCCTCCTTTCTGATTTGTTCTCCCTCTAACAAACAGCCCCTCTGCCGAACTTTCTGTATTGCCCTCAAACGCCTTTTTCTGCAACTCCTTGGAAATCAGAGCTGCCTTCACATCTTCCATGGACAAAGTAGTTCTGCCATATATCATTGTATCAACAAAGTGCTCATATGAGGGTGGTAGAGAACACAACAGAATAATAGTCCGATCTTTCTCCTCTATCTTGACATCAATATTATTCAAGTCTATGATGATACTGTTTACCTTGTCAAGATGGTCTTTCAAAGACGAACCTTCGTGCATCTGAAGAGTGAACAACCGCTTCTTTATATACAAGCGGTTCGCAAGAGATTTCGTCATATCTCGGGACTCTAACTTTTGCCACAGTCCATCCGCTGTAGTCTCTCCAGCAACTTCTTGCAGAATCTCGTTACTCAAGCACAACAAAATTGTACTGTGTGCTTTCTCCATAACCTCATCTTTGTTCTTAATCTTTTCTGGCAGTGCATCCTTCCCATTTAACGTCTTGGATAACCTTTATTGAACCAACAGAGCTTGCATCCTAACATGCCACAGGTTCAAATCGTTTCTGCCGTTAGACTTCTCGATTTCCAGAAACTTGGACACCATCCTGCTTCGAACCGAAAGCTCTGATACCAGTTTGTTATGACAAACGCAGCGAACCCAAGATAAAACCAAGAACCACGACAAAAAAGTAAGCACACCACACAAAGAATACAAAAATTTAGATGTGGTTCGGCAACAATCTACGCCCACGGTGGAGATCCGGCGAAAGTCTTCACTATGTGTAAAATCGGAGATTACAAGGTTTTAGCCCCTCATTCTATTTCTGTACGAATTTTAGAAGTCTCTCTTCCATCACTCCAAATCTAAGCGCCCTTATATATCGGGCTATAAGAGACTAATTAGGATCTACGACCCATGAGCAAAAACGGGTCAAATTTTTTTTCTCGGGGCCAAGGCCCCGAAACCCTAGAGCTTTGGTGGGCTTGGGCCCACAAAATGCTCATCCAACGGGTTGTAAGCAAGTCGCAACGCGACCCGGCACCAAATTCGGGCCACAATATCACAGTTATCATAGTCTTTCTCCAAATCAATAAAAATCATATGGAGATCTCCCTTCTTCTTTCTATATCTTTTCATTAGTCTTCTCAATAAGTCAATAATCTCCATTGTTGACCTACTTGGCATGAATCCAAATTGATTTTTCTGACACTTCCGTCTCTCGTCTTAGGTGTGGTTTACTCAGTCTCTCCCAAAGTTTCAAAGCATGACTCATTTATATGATACCACATTGTACGTCCCCTTTATTTTCATATATTGGTTCTAGAATACTTTGGCGCCATTCATCCGGCATCCTCTTAGTTGTTATTATCTTATTAAACAATTTTGTTAACCATGACAAGTCAATTTTTTTTTCCTTGTTCAAGACAAGTCAACTTCTCCCAGACACTTCCACGCCTCAATAGGAATGCCATGGGGGTCCTAAAGCTCTGTCCGATTTCATCTTCCTTGAGGCATTCCTAACCTTCCACTCCTTGACCCTAAGGAAAAATATGTTGTCTCTAACGTATTCTTCTAAGCCTAGATTTTCTATATGGTTTTCATTTATTAATTTCTCAAAATAGCTTTTCCATCTTTCTTTAATTTCACTGTCTTTTACTAAAACCTGTGAATCTTCACTCTTAATTCATTTAACATGGCTAAAATCTCTAGTTTTCCTCTCATTTAGCTTAGCGAGTTTATATATAATCTTTTGTGCCTAGTTTAGAATAGAAATCGTAATGCCCTATGTTTTGCCTCACTTGCTATTTTCTTAACATCTTTATTTACTTTTTTATATTTGTCAAATGTTTCACTATTTTTAGTTTTTTTGCCAAATTTTATAGCATCCCTGTTTTGTTTTTACGACTTTTCGGACTGGCTCATTCCACCACTAAGTTTCTTTAAATAATTGTCTCGTTCCTTTTGATTCTCCTAGGACTTCTTTTGCTACTCTTTTAATATATGTAGTCAAAGAGGCTCTTTCCTGTATCTCAAAATATTTTCTACTTTCATATGCAGTACTTTACCATAAAACCATGCTGTGTCATGCACTTTGTTTATACCAACTGTTTTTGTGCTGTAGTGCGCAGGAGTTTTGTAGTGTGGGTGATGATTCTTGCCTTATATTATGGGATGCAAGGACTGGCTCTACTCCAGTCGTCAAGGTTACATCTCTTTCCTTCGTTTCTATCAGTTCAAGTGCTTTAACTTTGTATTCATGCAAATAACACTACATTAGTACATTTAAGTGTGTCAAACATATGGTTATTTCAAAATACTTGTTCCTGTGACCCATGGCTTTGATTTTTTCCATTTCTTAGACGGTTAAAATGATGGCAACTTACAGTGAACACCTTAATCCATAAAATGTGCAGAAAAACAGTTCTGACTGTTTTACAAAATGGAGCCTTTAAAAGGTTATTATATTTCTTAATTAGTTTACACTATATTGTTTCTATTACACATGAAAACTCGTACATAAATTCAGTTACATCTATACCTACACACACCCATGTGGATATTTGCATGTATAGTTGTGTCCTTTTGTTTTATTATGGAAATTGCTGTCATCAACATTCCATATCTGTGTTTAAATCATGGTTAGGCGAAACCCCGGTTCGCAACGGAAGATTGAAGGCCCAATTCCGAGAGAAACCGATATATGGGTGAGTCTCGAGACCCATAAGAGAATCGGCCAGTTCTCAAAGAACCAGCCGATTTTTAATGCAAAAAAGCCATTACGGCCAATAATTTTCTGGTTCTCTCATAGATTGGCTGGTTCAATATGTTCTATTCATTTGGGTCATTGCTTCTGAGCACAAAGGTCAAATATATTTTCTTTATAACCCCCCATTCTTTACATATTTCTTTTGGGTTTCTGATGTGGGAATAGCAACACAATGCATTCTCTAACCTCCATGTTGTTGGATTTTATAACTTCTACTTAAAACACTTATTTCCTTCACTTTTTGATGTGGTATGTGAGAGTAGATGGCAACGCTTATTTCCTACACTTTCCCACACTTGTTTACTTCTCTACACTTGTTTACTTCTCTAGACTTCTAACAAACATTAGGCAACTGTGTTGAATTAAATAAACCCATGGCAAATGTTTGCTGCAAGTTCATACAATCTCTGCAAAGGATTTAAATTAACCAATATTAATAAAAAACACTCTAGACATGTGGGTCGTTACAAGACACAAGAAAGAGAGTATGAGTAATGAGACATGAGCCAATTAAAAAGTAAGCCTCTTTGATTCAGTTGTGGTTTCAAAGAACAAAAAAAGTTGTTTCGCTGATAGCTATAAAAAATCCTTCTCGATTGCTGGAACTTGCAAGTTGTTGAGTTGTATTGTACTTTTTGAATTTATCTATGATATTTCTTTCTTGTCATAAAAAAAATAGGGTTAATTACAACGACACCCCCTGTGGTTTGCCATATTGACAGTCATATACAACTTAGCCGTTTTTTGTACAAAGACACCCCCCAGGTTTGCAAACTTGAACAATGACACCCCATTTTATAAAAACGGAGCCAAACACAGCCTTAAGTGACATGAAATGTCTAATATGCCCTAATATATATTTTAATCCTCACCTAAAATGACCAAACTACCCTCTCATCTCATCTCTCTCTCTCTCTGTCGTTTCTCTTTCAGTCCCTCTTTGAGTCACAGCGAAGAGGAACGGCCGGCAAGGCGGTGCAGAGAGCACGGACGGTGGAGAGCTCGGCCGGTGAAGACGGACTGGTTCGGGCAAGGTGGTGCCTGATGGTCTGGTTCGCGGCGTGATGGCAGCAGCGGTGGACTCGGCCGTGGATGATGGCGAAGGTGGCTTGCGGCTGTGGAGAAGGCGACGGCCGTGGAGGAGTCGGCCGTGAAGAAAAAGCTCAGCTTTGATGGAGGCGGCTGCGAGCTTGGTTTTGATGGCAGCCAGCTCGGACGGTGGAGAGATGGGGATGGCAGACTGGGCCATGGGCGACGGGCCGTTCTGCTCAGAACGGCGGTAGAACTGAATCGCCGTGGATGACTCGCAGCGGCTGCGGCTGTAGATGAACTGCGATAGTGCCCAGCGAGACGGATCCGGCTTTGGTGACGGTGGCTTATGAACCCTGAGGTGGAGATGGGCTGGCCGTGACGGCGATGGGTTGGTTGCGGCTGCAGCTGTGAGCTTGCGGATGATGGTGGCGAGCTCTCTCAAACCCCGTTCTCTCTTTCTAACCTCTTTATGCTCCAAGCAAACAACGGCAAGAATGGAATACGCCGGAAAAGATGGAGTTCTCTCTACCCATCCACCATCATCTCCACACATTACCCACCACCCCTGTTATCTTTTCTGTAATTTTTTTTTCAACCAAACCCTAGCTCCATCTATCTTCAAAGTGACTCAATAATCTACATTAACACTAACTGAAATATTTGTTTCTAATAATCAAATAGACTTTGTGTCGTTGCCGTGAAAACCTCTTCGAGTGTTGCCGTCGCTAGCTTCGAAAGAGTTGGAAGACCCTGTGTCATTGTCGTGAAAGTCTATTGGAGTGTTTGGCTGGTCGTAGCTGCCAGAGGCTACGGGCTGGTTCGGCTCGGCGGTGGTGGCGAACAGCCCGGCGGTGGCAATGGTAGTGAGCAGACGGTGGAGGAATGGATTGTGGTTTTGGATGGCTCAGATGAGGGCGACGACGGGACGGTGATGGGCTCGGCTGTGGGCCTGTGGTGGCTTGATGGATGGCGGGCAAGAAGGGCTCACAGGGAATGAATGGGAAGATCTAAAAATTGGAAGAAGAAAGGATTTTTTTGGACGAGGGTAATTTGGTCATTTTACATGGTCAAAGGGTAAACATGTACTTTCATCATGTTTGGGGTGTCATTGTTTAAGTTTGCAAACTTGGGGGGTGTCTTTGTTTAAAAAATGGCAAAGTTGTAAATGGCTGTCAATATGACAAATCTCAAGGGGTATCGTTGTAATTAACCTAAAAAAATAAAAATAAAAATTTGTGGACACATAATAAAAATTGATCATAAAATCTCATGTAAAAAATGATTTTATGTAATTTATTTTATACGTAGACAAAACTATATACTTTTCTAATTTATTTTAATTTTATATTTTTTATGGTATGGTGGTTCATATAATACCCCACGTCACTTTTCAATCTCTTCGGTGAGCTGGTGGTAGGGATGCGGTAGGAGTCTTCTACTCCGACCAGTCTCTGGAGTCATTAACTCCGGTGAAATCCTCTGCTACTTTTCTTCTATTTCCTTTTCTTTAAGTGATTTGTTGTTTCTGGAGTGTTTTTGTTTGTGTTCGTTTCATCTTAGTCATGCGCTCGTTCTTGGAGGTTGCTAGACTGCCTCGATTGTTTCAAGGTGGTGTTGCGAGATTTGCAAATCCGTATAGGGGACCATCGATTTTTTTGGATGACGACTCGGTTGGAAGGAGAAAAGATGACCTTAGGTAGTGTTTGGTGGGTTATTTTGATAAAGAAGTGGGCGATGGAGCACAGATTGCGGTGTGGGCTTCAAGAGCTTGGAAGATCTCCTATGGTGTGTCGGTCTCGCCGTTGCCTGACTCGCTTCTTTTGTTTCGACTTCCTTCTGCAGTCGAAGCATCTCGTGTTCTTAAAGAGGGTCGATGTGACTGGGGGAAGCAACTCTTCGTGTGGATGCTTGGAACTTCAAGGTGGGGTGTTCGGAGATCTTGAAAGAGAAGGGGTTGAAGAAGGTGACGATTTATGGCCTTCCACTTCACCTGTGGAGCCATGCTCTGTTTGTGACAGTTGGCAATTTATGCGGCGGGTTTATTTGGGTGGAGGCCGATAAGGCCATTGATGTAGAAAGAGTTCGTATTACAGTTTCTGATGGAAGGGTTTGTCCACCTTTTGTGTTCATTCATGACGATCGGTACTATTATAAGGTGGCAGTTTGGGAGGAGAAGCAGCCCGAGCTTGTTCCGACGACGGATTGCTTGGAAGCAGGCGATGGTTCGCATCTGCTTAAGGAAAAAGAATGGTTGAGGTGGGAATCCATGGGGAAGAAGGGGATGGCAGAGTTCCAGAGATGGAAGAATTGGAGAGATGCGTTGTGGATCCGTAATAAGGAATGTTTCAGAAGGCTTTTTGTTCAGAAACGTAGGGATGGGCTATCGTCTGGGTTGAACCGTCGCCGGCCTGATGGTCTCCGGCAGATGCAGTGGAATGGAGGCTCTGCCGGGACTGGTCATCGGCCATTTTTGCAGCGGTGGGATCAAAAAGGGTCTCGTCGTGGTGGTGTTCACGCACAACAAGCGCGTGGGAGTGGGAAGGGGAGATTTGCTGACCAACCACGTGGTTGGCTCCCAGGAGTTACCCGTTCACAGTGGAATACAGCTGTTTCCACGAAATTTTCAAATTCTGCTAAGTGGGCTGGTAAGAATCCGAAGCCCATACGCGATGATGGGCCTGGCATTGGGCCAGGGAATGGGGCTTTAGTTGATTGTGAGGGCTGCACTTCTTCTGGTGGGCCTGTTCAGAGGCATCCGGTTATTAGCAAGCCCGTTTGTGATTTGAGGTTGGATGGTGGACCGGTTGCCCATTCTTTTAAAGATGGGTCGGTTGGTGGGCCGGTTGCCCATTTGCTTTTTGATAGTTCGGCTGGGTTGAAAACTGGGCAGGTTGGTGGGTCTTCTTGCTCTGGGCCTGTTTTGAAGAATAGATTTGAGCCATTGACTTCCTCTTCTGTTGGTGGAAACTTGCATCTTTCTGGAAGAGTTAAGGAGGATCGGTGTTCAAGGGATCTGGTGCAGCGAAAACGTCTTCCTAAGAAAAGATCCTTCTTCCTGCTCTCCGCAAGCGTTGGACACAAAAGGATAAGCAGAAATGGGTGGCGTTTGTGCAGTCGAAATTTTATCCGGGTAAGTCCACTATCGTTTCTGGGGCACCTCCTCCTTGCTTCTTCTCTCCCTCTGCTTCTCCTCCTTCTCAGGGTGGGTCGAGTATTTCCTCTGATTTGAAGGATGGATTGGAGAACGGGCGAAAGGATGGTGTTGGGGTTTTCCAGGTTGATGGATTGGGTCCATCTCGGTCTGTGGTTCAGAAGAATGAGAGTGTCACAGTTTGTGCGGGACATGATTTGAAAATTTGTTTGGATGATGCTTTGGCGACTATGTTGTTGAGTGAGTTGCGGACTCATTTAGCTTTAAAGGGTTTTCAGTGTGGGACGAGTGGGTCTTTGGCTATTGAGGAAAATGGGACCCTGCTGGCTGGTCACTCCCCTCCCTCGTCAGTCTTTGAGGATGGGGATGGTGGATCATGCTCTGCTTTTTTTGAGGATTTGGGGTCAGGTCAGTGGAATGGCAATGAGACGAATTTTGATTTCTTTGCTCCTTTAGCGGTTGTTCATCCGGATGAGGTCTTTGAGGATGGGGCTAGTTTTGATTCAGGAAGGGCTGTTATGGAGGGGAATTGGGTAAGGGAGAAAGGAATTGAGATTGGTTCTTTACTGGGAGTTTCTTTTGAAGGTTGAATGGAGGTGGCAACGAATATGTTTTTGGAGGTTCTGTCTTCTCAGTATTTGGACAGAATGAGTGGTAGAGAGAGTAGGGGGAGCCTACTGGGGGAGTTGGAGGTGGAGGAGAGGGGAGTGTTGAGCCCAACGGCACTTGTCACTTATGAAAGAAGGAACAAGGGTTCTAGGGAAAAGGGTTGTGGAGGGAGGGATGTGTCTATCCGCTCTGTTGTTTCCTTATGAAGCTACAAATCCTTTCATGGAATTTCCGGGGTCTTAATGACCTGGCTAGAAGAAAAGTGGTGAAGGCGGTGATTCGTAAAGGGGGTGGGCATGTAGTGTGTTTGCAAGAAACAAAGATTAAGACGATGACGAATTTGTTTGTGCGTTGTTCATGGGGAGGTAGATTTGTGGAGTGGTTTGCTCTGGATGCTATTGGCTCTGCGGGTGGTGTTCTTGTGATGTGGGATAACCGTTGGGTCTCTATGATGGACTCTCAGGTTGGGCTTTTCTCTGCTTCTTGCATTTTCTCTGTGTTGGAGGAGGATTTTCGTTGGGCTTTTTCTGGCATTTATGGCCCTACAGAGGACAGTATGCGTCATTAGCTTTGGGCGGAGCTGGGAGAGGTTCATAGGAGATAGTCTTTGCCTTGGTGTATTGGTGGGGATTTTAATGTTGTTCGTTCCCCTTTGAGAGATCGTTAAGTGGTAGGTGGACGGTCGAGATGGAGTCTTTTTCGGAGTTCATTGATGTTTTTGGTTTGATTGAGCTGCCTTTGGTAGGTGGGCCCTTCACTTGGTCTAGTGGTCCTTCTCTTCCTACCTTCTCTAGACTTGACAGATTCCTAGTGTCAAGTGATTGGGAGGAGCACTTTTCGGATTTAACCAGACCACTTTAGCTCGTCCTTTGTTTGACCATGTTCTTTTGATGTTGGACTGTGGTAGGCTGCGCAGTAGAAGATCCCCTTTCAGGTTTGAGAATATGTGGCTTCGGGCCGATGTTGCTGGCACCCTTAGTCATTCCCTTGCAGATAAGCTGCGGTTTTTGAAGAATGATTTCAAAGTCTGGAACAAAGAGGTTTTCGGTAATCTTGCGTGGAGGAAGAATCGGGTTTTCTCTGAGATTGCAGACATTGATAGATTAGAGGGTCAAGGATTTTTGACAGATTCCTTGAAACTTAGGAGGGTGGAGTGTCAGGCGGAGTTTGCTGAGATTGCGATCATGGAGGAAATTTCTTGGAGGCAAAAGTCTAGAGCTTTATGGCTCAAGGAAGGTGACAACAACACGAAATTTTTTCATAGACTTGCCAATGCTCACAAAAGAGGCAATCATATTGGGAGGATTAGGGTGGATGGGGAGGTGTTTTGCAAGGAAGAAGAGATTTGTAAGGGTTTTGCTGATTACTTTTCAGTTTTGTTCTCTAAACCGGTTGGGTATAGACCTTTACTGGCTGGGCTTCATTTTGACTCTATTTCGGGTGAGGAATGTTCTTTACTGGAGGTTCCTTTCTCTGAAGAGGAAGTTTTGTCTGCTTTGAAGAGCTGTAACGGGGATAAAGCCCCAGGTCTAGATGGCTTTTCCATGCGTTTTCTTTTGGAGTGTTGGGAAGTGGTCTGAGATGATGTGATAGGCTCTTTTCACGCTTTCCATGCTCATGGCTTTTTTAAAAAGAGCTTGAATGCCACTTTCATTGCCCTTATTCCGAAAAAGGGAGGTGCGCTGGATGTTAGGGATTTTTGACCTATTAGTTTGGTGGGTTGTTTTTACAAGTTGCTTGCCAAAGTCTTAGCCTCTAAGCTGAGGAAGGTTCTGGATGGCGTCATCTCTGATTCTCAGAATGCTTTTGTGGGAGGCCATCAGATTTTGGATTCTGTTCTAATTGCTAGTGAATGTGTGGACTCCAAGTTGAGTATTGGGGTTCCGGGTGTTTTGTGTAAGCTGGACATTGAGAAGGCTTACGACCAAGTGAGTTGGAGTTTCCTCATCTACTTGATGGAGAGGATGGGGTTCGGGAAGCGATGGAGGAGATGGATTCTTTTTTGTATCTTTAGCGTGTGCTTTTCTGTCCTTGTGAATGGAGCTTCGACGGGGTTTTTCTCTAGTTCGAGGGGCTTGAGACAAAGGGATTCGCTTTCTCCTTTCTTTTTTCTTTTTGTGATGGAGGCTCTTAGCAAGTTGTTGAAAAAGGCTGTTGATTTGGGATTGTTGAGAGGCTTTCGGGTGGGTAAAGATGTTGCTAGTCAGTTGAAGATTTTTCACTTGATGTTTGCAGATGATACTTTGGTTCTTTGTGATGTTGATGCGTCCCAGCTGAGAAATTTGAGATGCATTTGATTTGGTTCCAAGTTGTCTCTGGGCTTAAAGTGAATGTTGGAAAGAGTGTTTTAGTGCCGGTTGGGGATGTTCCTGATATTGAAATGTTTGCTCAGATCCTCGGATGTGGCACTGGCTCGTTTCCTATTTCTTACTTAGGTTTGCCTCTGGGTGCTCCTTCGAGATATGTGGGGAGTTGGGATCCGGTGGTGGATAGATTTGAGAAGAGGCTGGCGGGTTGGAAGAAGCTGTACCTCTCCAAAGGGGGGCGGGTCACTCTGATCAAGAGTACTCTCTCTTGCCTTCCCACCTATTTTATCTCCCTTTTTCAGATTCCTTCTTCGGTGGCAGAGAGAATTAAGAGTTTGCAGCGGAATTTTCTTTGGGGAGGGAGAGGAGAGGAGAGGAGTTCAAATATCATCTGGTACGATGGGAGCAAGTGTGCCGTCCTTTTCGGAGTGGAGGTTTAAGGATTCGAAGGTTGTTGCCTTTCAATAGGGCTCTTCTTGGGAAATGGCTTTGGAGATTTGGGGTTGAGAGGTTTGGCTTTGGAGGAAAGTTATTGCCAGCAAGTTTGGGGAAATCAGTGGTGGGTGGTGTTCTCTTGAGGTGCGTGGTCCTAGGGGTGTGGGGGTTTGGACTTGCATTCGAAAGGGATGGGACGTTTTTCGTAATCATGTTCGCTTTAGGATCAGGGATGGTAGGAGAATCAGATTTTGGGAGGACCTTTGGTGTGGGGAGCTTCCCCTTGCTCTCTCTTTCCCTCGGCTTTACAGGATTGCTTCTGACAGGCAGGTCTTGGTGGTTGACTGTTATCACCTTGATAACGGAAGACTAACTTGGGACGTTCCGTTTAGGAGGCATTTTCAGGATTGGGAATTGAGGAGGTCACTCGTTTTTTGGAGTTACTATATCGTCAGGTGATCTCTCATGAGGAGGCTGATTGTTGGCTTTGGAGTCCACACTCTCAGGGTCGATTCGAGGTGAGATACTTTTTCAGGTGCCTTTCTGTTGGGGAGGGTGGCACTTTCCCTTGGAAGGCTATTTGGCACTCCAAGGTTCCCCTTAAGGTGGCCTTCTTTGCTTGTACGTCTGTCTTGGGTAGGATTTTAATCCAGGATAATTTGATGAGGAGGAGAAAGCAGGTGGTTATCAATCGCTGTTACTTATGTCGTCGCGATGAGGAGACAGTGGATCACCTTCTGTTGCATTGCAGTATGGCCAGAGATTGTTGGGATATGATGATTGGGTTATTTGGGGTCCCCTGGGTTATGCCCTGTTCCTTTAGAAGGTTGATTGAGGCTTGAAGAGGTTGCTCTGTTGGGGCGCTCATCCGGGATGCTTGGAGGGCTACCCCTCTCTGTGTTTGGTGGTGCATTTGGCTCGAGAGGAAACGGAGATACTTCGATGCAAGGAGAAACCTTATTTCTATGCTTAAGTTCTCTATTATTTCTACTCTCTTTTGTTCGGTCTCAGGGAGAGATTATCGTTTTGTTGAGGAGATTGTTTATTGTTTTGGCCTCTTTGAAGGCTTGAGGCTTTTTGTGGCCTTTTCATCTTTGTTTCCATGGGTTTCGCTCCCCTTTGAGCGTTTTTTATAAAATTCTTATAAAAAAAAAAAAAAAAAAATTTTATGGTATGAGTTTTTATTTATTTCATAATTGAGTTTATTTTTATTCATTCGTAAAAGTACAATACTAAGCATTTTAAATAATGATAGCGACTTAAAATTCATTAATAAGTCATTAGTTGTGTTGAATAATCTTAAAAAAATCAATAAATTACAGAAATTCTCTAACTTTACATCTTTATCGGATTATGTCAAAAATTTGTGTATTGGTGCACTTTGGTGCTACGTGCAAGGTTGAGAAAAATTTACCATTGTGAAAACCGATTCAATTCCGTTACACCGCATCTGCAACTGCGAACGTTGGTTTAAATGCAACACTTATATTTGGTTGCACAAATTATAGTAGAGTGAATTCCGAAAACCCTTCCCGGGGAACCCGACCAAACCATCTCATCCATCCCATCTCCCTCCAATCACCTAGCTTTACAACAATGCTAAGAACTCCACTACCTCCGCAAGCTCCCAATCAGGGAACTTTCTCCAAAACTGCCCATCCCAAGTCAACCCGCTAGCAATCCTGAAAAGACTAGGGTACCTAGGGGCCATAGCTACATCCCCACACTAGAGATACTCCCAAAACCTGACATGCCTCCCATCCTTGACCCTGAAACAAATGCGTCTGGAAAACTCATCCCAAACCTTCCAGGTAAGCTTCCAGATCCCCACTCCTACAGGAGTTTTAGCCTCTCTAGACAACCACCCTCCACCATCCTTCCCATCCCTGCAAGCAATAACCCTCCGCCACAGACTGGACCTCTCTCCCCCAAATTTCCTAAGGCACTTGCCCAACAAAGCCTTGTTGAACAAGTCCAACCTCCTAATGCCTAACTTGTATTGTTTTCTTTTGCATATGTGAGTCTTGGGTGGCTGTTACTGCTGATCAGCATGTCCGTAGCATTTGACCCACTTTAATATCGATATTTTTTTTTTTTTTTTTTGATATTGTCTAATGTGAATGATTTTTTCCTCATATTTTGGGCCGGGGACCGCACATCATTAGAATTGTTAGTTTGACAAAATTCATTGAGTGGATAATATCACTAATTAATGATGTGTTCTTAATTGTGTTGATACTTTAATTAAAAAATTATGCAGTAATGTGATGACTATTTATGTGAACCACGTGTTAGGTTTGATACACCAGCAGGCTTTAAACTGAATAACCTATTTGCAATTTCACTTGGTCTCCCTAATGCTGTTCACCCGAATTAGTTATGTAACCAAAGTATTTTACATGTATTAGCAATTCCAATTGGAATAGAAATATAGAATATTAAGAAATGAGAAACTTGAAATGTATTGTTTACATGCTGATATACATTACTAATAGGTGTAGGACTTCATTGAGTGTTCTCGAGAGGTCGGTTTTCAAGTTGGTTCATCTGCTCTCCCTTCTTTGGTTCCAAGTGTCTTTTTCTAAGGAGGTCATGTGCTTAGGCTTTGAAAGGGCATTAAGAAAGGGTGGAGTGAGTTTTCTAAATACGTTGGATATGTTGTTGGTGATGACCATAGAGTGAGAAGTTGGTAGGCAATTTATTGTGAAGAAGGCTATCAACCACCTTTTCACAATGAGGTGTGTGAGAGTTGTGGTGCTTAGTATTTTCATTGTTTGGATTTATATTGGTGTATGTATCGTTCTACTTGATATACTTTTGGCCGCTACTTGGGAGGTTGTTAGTCAAGGATCCCACAAAGTTTGATAAGCTGCACCTTTATGAATGATATACATTGCGCGCGCCGTCGCGGTGGCAAATAGGCGTTCCTGAGTATATAGAAATGCTTGTTCATATGATTTAGAAGTTAGCGTTTTCATTTTTGGTTTTTTGTGAGATTCCTAGAAATTACTTTGCATTCTTTTGCTATTTTTTTGGGGTGATTTGTACTTCTTTTGTGCACTGGTTGCATCCCCTCGACACTTTGTTTATCTTATGCCACCCTTTTGTTAACGGAAGAAAAGAAAAGAAAAAGAAAGTCCATGGTATTTTGATTTGCTTTTTCCCATTATTTTAGAAGAAGAGCTTGGAATAGTGTGGTGTTGGAAATATGCCCATACAAATCCTTTTTATGTAATGCAAAATGATTTAAGGTTTTTGTCACTGTACTTAATCAAGAAAGATAATTCAGTTCAATAGGTTTGCTTCTCAGGGCTTGTTGTTAGTTACATTTTGAGATTGATCATTTGATGTCAATAGTAAATTGTTATTACTTATTTGAGAGATGCCCAGATTAGAGTTTTGATTTTCAGATTCTACATGGGGGATTTTTTTTTTTGGAATTGGTAACTAAAAGCATTTAAAATTTGAATGGGATTTCTTTGACAATAAGCAAGGAGTGGGATTAATAAGCTTTTTTGGGGCTGGAGTCTTTTTTTTTTTACAAAAATGTCTCTATGCTTGTGCATGTTAAAAAGTTAGGCTAAGTTTCTCTGACTGCCACTTGTTTACTAATATGCGTCATTGGTTTTGACCATTAGTATAGTTGACTTGGTGTTGGTCTCCAAGTTATGGTGCATGCATTTGACAACACTATTTTATGAGAGTAACCACTAAGGCAATTTACTCATTAAGAAGATTAATGAAAGATTGTAGAAGTAAAAAGAAAAAAAGTTCACATGATTTTAATTGATATTGAAAAGGCATATGATCGGTACAAGGGATGTAATTTGGTGGGCGTCACAAAGAAAATGAATTCATATTACTGTTATTAAAATTATCCAAGATATGCATAGAGATACGAAAACTAGAGTTAAAACCATATATATAGAGAAAATGATGATTTTATATAGTAACAAAAAAAAAGTGAAAAAAATAATTCATGTGGCGCCAACGAATGGGAAAAAGATAAAAATGATTATGATTTTATGAGAGTCACTGTTGTATTACTCATGCAAAAAAAAGTTATAATAAATTTCTCTCTCGAGTTTTCTATTCTTTTTTTTTTTAAACCTGGTTTTGGATCAACTTCCTTTTCTTATCTCTAGTTTCTTTCCTTTTGCATGTTGACAAATATGAAACGCTCATTGCTTTTTGTTCATTGCCTTTTGTTTAGTGTTGATATACCTTTAGGGCTTTTGGTGTTGGTCTCTCTTGCAGGTTGAGAAAGCTCATGATGCCGACCTTCACTGTGTTGATTGGAATCCTAATGATGTAAATTTCATTTTGACGGGGTAATAGACATTCTGATGTCTTCTTTTGTCAATCCATCAAATAAAATACTTCTTTGTTTTTGGTCAGATCAATTAAAGAATTTTAAACACTATGAGCAATTTGTTTAACAATTTTAGCACCAACCATTTTTGTCATTTTTGTCTCTGCACTTGGAAATTTTATTTTATTTTTGATAAGTCTCTGCTCTTGGAACTTTTAATTGTCAATTCCATTGTTTTCTTTTCTATTTTTTTTTCCCAGTTTTTTGATAGAATCTCTTGTGCTGTTGCTTCAGGTCAGCTGATAATTCTGTTAAGATGTTTGACCGCCGAAACCTCACTTCTGGAGGATTAGGGTCACCTATCCATATATTCGAGGGTCACAATGCTGCTGTCCTCTGCGTACAGGTGTTAAAAAGAATAATTCGTTGGCTTATCCTTGTTACTTTTTTAAAGTAATGCTTCTGCAGAAAATAAAGCTTGTTTGGTTTCTCAGATATTTTGTAACAAAAATTGTTCATTTGTTACCAGTGGTCTCCAGACAAGTCATCTGTCTTCGGAAGTTCAGCAGAGGATGGCATCCTGAACATATGGGATCATGAGAAGGTGTGAGGCTTAAATTATTGTTGACTGGGCCTTCATTCTTATCATTACTCTCATCCTGCCATGTAAAAGATACAGATTGCAGATAGAAAATTGCAACCCTAAAACACTACAAGGACAGCCCATTGACAAAGAACATAAAATGTGTATGCTATTACTTTGAATATGTGAGTGTGAGACGATGGTGATGTTTTAAAGACAAAGAATTAAAGAAATATGTTGAACACATTGAAGGCCTTCAGGAGACATCATAGGGAAACCAAAAGGTTTATATCATGTAAAGTTGCTTGTTATTGGTTCTTTCACGAGCAAAATGGTTGGAAATGGTAATATATGATTGAAGATTTATTAATAGGATTTGTTATTCCTTGTATTCCAATTTGAGTTCATGTGGGTTGCATGAGATGAGGGTAGGCTTTGGCACAAAGGTAAGGTTGCCGCATCGTGATCTGGACGTCACGAGTTTGAAAAGGAAAACAGTCTCTCCCACGTGAGAGGTAAGGCTGCATATATCTTACCCTCCCCACCGCAATGTTGCCTGCCTTTAAAAAAAATAGGTAAATAAAATTAAATAAAAAAAATAAAAATAAATTGGATGCCCTTATACTCTCACTCCCACTCCCACTCCTGCTCTATGTCAATTAGGCTGGAGCATCCACTTCATTCTTCATTTAGTTATCAATAAATTAGAATATGGAATTTTCTGGGCTTTCTTGATAAATTAGTTTTTTTAGTTTTAGGCTTGAACTTCAAAAGGTTTATCAAAGCATTGTTGGTATTGGAGGCATGCTGGATCAAATGAGAGTTCATATGCACCAATTACTCTTCAATTTATCTCTCCAATTTGAGCTATTCCTTGTCTGTTGAATTACTGCTCTTTACGGCGTTGATTTTTTTTCCCCCCACCTGTTTTAAGCTATAAAATGTTTCTTAGAAAAAAAAAATTCCTACCTTTTATTTGAATGTACTATCTGATTTTGTGAATCATGTATGAAGTAGAACAACCTATTTCCATATTTAATTCAGTTGGTTCATGTATATTCTTATCAAGAGTCCGAGCCTTGCTAACATTTTTTAACATTGCTTCACTATTCTCCTCAAATATATTTTAACATAGTTTATTGTGTTCCAGATTGGTAACAAGCAAGACAATATTGGGGCAGGAGTGCCGAGTTCTCCACCAGGCTTATTTTTCCGACATTCTGGGCACCGGTATGAATCTCCCTATCTTCAAATTTGTGTCCTGTGCCATATGTGACAAAGCACCTCCTTGTATAGTAAATATTAAGTAATTGGAATTTGTAGATCTAGTGCTTTATCTTATGTAAGTTGATCCTGGTTGTTAATGATCATTAAATGATTTATTTACTATTGAATTTTTTTGAATCAATGGCTGTTTCTGTTTTTCATGTATGAAGTCACAGTTTTATTCATTTTGATAGGGATAAGATTATTGACTTCCATTGGAATGCGTGTGATCCATGGACGATTGTTAGCGTGTCTGATGATGGTGAAAGTACCGGCGGGGGTGGTACACTGCAGGTTGGTGTGACATTCTCTCACTTTTCTTTCACATTGATGAATGGCTTTCAGTGTATTTACAGGTTTAAGACTGCCCTTATTTACCGAGATTATCAACTGTGATACCAATACTGAGAGACACATCAAAAGGTTATTATTGAGTGTGGTCCCCATTAACATAGGGTGCTGGATGGGGTAGACTAGATAGAGATTGAACATTTTGACATTATTGTAGAAAATCACTCCTCAAGATTTGACCTGTGTTTTCACATTTGATAGCATGATCATTTACAAGTGCAACAAGCAATGGTCCCTAGAAGAGGAAAACATCATCTTATGGAATTAGATTCTTGATTTGTTCAACGGATTAGTATCGAAACCCCAATAGGAACGAGTAGTTGCATTGCCTTGTTTGCAGTGTTGGAAATTATGGTAGATCTTCTCATGTTTTGTATGGCAACCAATTATGATGTTGCCTCATGAAACAAAGGAAAGTCTTCCTCACTTGATACCTGGCTTTTTTTTTTTTTCCTTCTTTTTCTTTTTCTCTTGGTAAATGTAATAATTGATTTTCCTGCCCATACGATGTACAGTTTCTATCTTTCCTTGGTTAAAGCAGTATTTATTTGGTTGCAGATATGGCGGATGATTGACTTGATTTACAGGCCAGAAGAGGAGGTCCTAACGGAGCTGGATAAGCTTAAATCTCACATTCTTACATGTACCTCTTGATGCATACGAAAGCAAACCTAGATAATGGAAGTAGGAAAACCCTCCAGCTTTTAATCCTGATGTACTTGGTATTGCAAAGACTAGGATAGTCGTCAAATTAGTTCATAGAGGTCTAGTTTGTGTTTGGTCCTTTTAGAGTTGGTAACAGTGTTTCATTTTGGGGCGCTATTGTCGGACATATTGGCCCCTCCAGAATTGAAGATTTAGGTTGTCACAAACTTCATTTTGCTGTCTTCGAGGCTGTGTCCTCGAGTGTCTGCACCATTTGGAATGTGCTTTTGCGGCTTGATATGGGAAGATAGTATTCTGACTAGTTATGTTCTCCTCATGACTTATATGTGGATCTTAGGTATGCGATCCTAATGAATCTGTCT
The DNA here is from genome assembly GCF_030987335.1 of Cornus florida. Taxonomy (NCBI): domain Eukaryota; kingdom Viridiplantae; phylum Streptophyta; class Magnoliopsida; order Cornales; family Cornaceae; genus Cornus; species Cornus florida. Next base: position 70,734,501 of record NW_026775581.1, on the reverse strand, counting down.
CAATTTTACATAACTTGGTTGGGTCTGATTATAATTGCTTGTTGAATTGCGAATGTTCAGAGTCTAGGGTGTTGATATTTCTCTTCATATTTCTTTCCATGGTCGTTGATAGACTTTAAAGTTTAAACGTGGTAAATGTGAAAATGTTGTGACAAGTAAAATAATGGCAAAACTGATAGCTTCCTTGGTTGAGTTTCAAGATTTGATTGGAAAAAAAAAAAAAAAAAATGAAAAATCGAGGGTGCTGTGTTTGGCAGGTAAAACAATTTAGTGATGACAAGAATGATATCTTCAGGTCATTCTTTATTGGGATTATGGCTCTCGAAATAATGCGTAAATTTCTTGGTGTGAATTTGAGCTAGCAAACGTAAAAAAGTGAGTAACTGGGATGATCGGTATGTGCAACCGATGCGAAGCTAGGTTGGTACTATCTTTCTGACCAAATGATTCCAATTAACCTTTTCCCAGTCCTATTAAGAAACTTGAGTATTGAACTGTTGATAAGTTACACTGAAAAATAATGGGAGGGAATCTACTCAAAAATAATAATAATAATATAATAAATAAATAAACGGAATTATGTCACTCTAAAACCCCTCAAATATTTGTTTTTTAATTTCTGAAAATACAAGTCAGCCTTAAGTTTTTGGTGTTGTATATTTAGGGCACGTTGGCAACTGTTTTCATCTTGCTGAAACAAAATTTTCGTTTTTGTTGTAAAGTGTGTTCAATAGTGATTGGAAGTATGTTTGGTAATGTAAAATTTGTTGCAAGATTTTTTGAAGAAAAACATGAAAATGTTGAAAAATAAAATGATTTAGTGTTTTTATTATTATTATTATTTTTTAGGTACAGTCCCACCTTACCATGTGAAAAATCAAGGTATACTTTGTTTCCTATTTAGACCTCTTTTCAACAATAAACACAGTATTATTTTACCAAACACATTGCGTTTTTTCACTTTTACACCACCTGTGACACAAAATACAAAATTACTAAGCATGCCCTTAAATAGCTCACCCAATTATGGTAGAATTTTACAGTAGATGTTTTCTGTTCTGCTTGTGGGGCTTGACATCTTCATTTTGGACTCTTATTCAACCTATGTTTGGAACTTTGGCTAGAAAATTTGCATATGTTTCATGTCCCCTCCAAAGACATTATATGAAAATTTCAAAATATAAGAAATTGTATATTTTATGAGTAGTGATACGTGGCCAGCAATCTCAAAGTGAATTGTTTAACCATAAATTTTTAATTGATTATTTTATTAAATATAAAAAGGTCCAAGTTCTATTTCTCCGATATTGCATATATGATCCATTAAGACTTGACAGTCAAGTAAATCACTTTAATTAATGAACTTACAAATTATTTTTTTTAATGTTATTTATTTATTAAAATAGAAAGCTTTTGGGGTGTTTTGTAGGAAAGAAAAAAGAGGTGTGAAAAAAAAAAATAATAAGAAAGAAGTAACGAACTTCCTTTATTCGGTATAAATGATAGGAGGAAAAAAAAAGAGAATATTCTTTACAAATTTTCATCCGTCCAAAAATGTGCGAAAAAAAGGAAGGAAGACAATTGGACTATTATATAAGTTTTAAATTAAATACTATTCTAAATTATACAAAATTTAAATTACTGTACTATCCTCAATATTATAAATATTATTTGATATAATGGTAAAAAAAATTAAAACTTTCTCTTTCCCTCTGTTCTATGCTATTCTATTCAATCGAACAAAACGAGAGAAAAATACAATCTTTTCCTAGGATGTCTTATCAATTCCTTCTTCTCCATTTCTATCCAATTTTTTTTCTTTCCTACCGAAATTTTTTAAGATCTTGTAAAAACAAAAAAGGAGTATTTGCATTAATTCTTAAAGAAAAAAAACAAAATAAAAAATTTTAAATGGTAATTTTGTCCAAGCACTTTGGCTTGTCACCTATAAAATATATTTAATATTAAATGTAAAATAGAAAAATAACGCACAGGAAGGAGGAGATCAGTGTCATCATTAACCACTTATCAAATGATAATTAATTACTTATCATCATTAACTATAAATAAATATAAATAAAGCTACTTAGAATATCAGTGTAATAAGTTTTTAAATGCAAATCTGGTCACGACCATCTCCTGTCATTTTGTGCCCATTTTATCCCTGCTATTAAATCAAATATAGCAGACGCTGTATCTCACTGTACCACATACGGAGTAACTATATAACATCGGTGTAATTACATACAATACTTATGCAATACATTTTTATTAAATATAAAATACTTATATAACATATTACATCCATCAAATAAAGAATTTGGCAAAATTATCTGTTTTTTGTTTATTTAAATTTGTTCTGCTAAATTGACGAGTTGTCAATTTAAAATTGTACATTAAGAATTGAAATTTATTGAGTTGTAAATTTAAAGTTATTATGTTAAGAATTTAAATTTGTTGAGTTGTCAATTTAAATGCATTTAGTACACAAAGCCTACTATGCTATGTTTGGTTGGAGTGAAAACTTGGATAAAATAAGTTTTTAGTATTTGATTTTTTTTCCGTGTTTGATTGGAGGGAAGGAAAAAGAGGGAGGACACAATAAGGAATGAAACATCCCTCTTTCCTTTGTATTTTTCTATACGCTCAAAATTGAGAGGAAGAAGGAAGAGAAAAAAGTAATAACTAATATAAATATGTATTTTTCATTTCTAATCTTTCTAAAAGTTTGAAAAGATATATATTTTTTAGAATTTTAAATATTAAAAGTATATTAGTAAAAATAATGTAAAAAACATATTTATCTTCCTTTCAATCAAACAAAAAAAATGTGCCATCTCATTCATCATTTATATTATTTGTTTCATCCAACTAAACAAAAGTGAAGGAAACACCTTCTATCCTATAAATATAAAAATACCACATCCATCCCTTTTCTTCCATCCATTTTTTTATCCCTCCAATTATACTGAACATACATTTATTTGAATTCACATCTAATATATAAAGTAAATAAAGTTGGATGTAAGATGGACCAAAAGGTCTTCGGTAGATACTGAATATTGAGAGTTTGTTCAAATCTCCCTAACCCGTGTCATGAAATGGTATGGGTGGGGTCCACGAATTAGAAGATATATATAAATATATATATATATATATATATTTATATTGGAAGCAGCAAAAAGTGCAACTGGAATTAGCACTGTTTTAGTGTTTACTGTCTCTTATTTATTTTTTATTCTTTTATTTCTATCGTCTCTCCTCTTGGCTGACCAACTGGGCAGCTATTCTTCCTTCTTCAGTTCTCTCTTTCTTTCTCTTTCTCTTTCTCTCTCTAAATCGAAAATGGAGTGTAACTCAACACGGATGGCCACTATCTTCATCTCTCTGCTCCTCCTAATCTCATCAGGATATTCGTTCTATCTCCCAGGTGTCGCTCCTCGCGATTTTCAAAGGGTACGTCCTTATACTATACACTCTCCCTTTCGTTCTTCAATTAAATCGATCTCTCTTTCGTTCATTATCTTTCTATTTGCTTGATCTTTGTATTAAAAAATGCTACTTGCTCACATTGTATGTAATCTATATAAATATATATCATTGATTTGTGACGTTAGTTTTCTTTTTGATACAATTTCTAGGTTTTGTTTCGATCCGTTTGTTTCCTTCCTTTTAGATCTCTTTTTTTTTCTGACTGAAATGGGTTTGGATCTAAAGTTTTTATTTTCGATGGAGATTGAACCCATGATCCAGTTTCTTCAGCTTTTCTAAGCTTTCTATTGGGCATGAGATTTTGATTTATGTAATTATGTGTTCCATTTAGGCCTTGTTTATATATCTATCTGATGATCGTTTTTTGGTTCTTGATGAGATGAGTTACCACAGATCTATATTGTTTACATTTGTAGTTTGATGAGATTGCCTATTTCTAAATCTAATTTTCAATGAGTAGGTAGCAATAGGCATGTGTGTTTGGGGCACATGCAATGCCTGTTTGTGCGTCTGTTTCTGTTGGTATCTGATTTTTTATTTTTTATTTTTTTTATTCAGTGCATAAATGTTGGCTAATTTTGTTTTATGGTTATGTGAGATTTGAGGAATGTAATACAGGGATGCTGGCATTTGGTACTAGCTAGACAAGTATATAATTGCTTAATTTGTAGCTTAGGATTTAGCAAGATAGTTCATATTTGACAATGTGAAGGCATGTTTTCAAAATTGTGTGTTATAGAGTAATGCTTTAGGAGAGAGCTTGGAAAATATCTCCTTTGAGCGAAAAGCATTGGTGGGGGAGGAGGAAATAAGAGGGTTTAGTAAGGAAGAAATCTGTAATTTGCATTTCATTTTCCTTGAAAATTTGAACTTTTAATCATGTGCAAGCATGAAGCTGGAGAGACAGATAGAGAGGGGACTCTATCATACCTGCTAACTCCTAGGATTGGTAGGAATACTTCCAGCCTATGTTGTACTTAGCAAATTGGGTGGATGCAGTGATTGATTGATTGATCAATATGAATCTTGAGAGTGGATGGTTAACCGTCGCCTCCTTGTCATGGTGGATCTCTAGCCGGGGAGGGGCTTGATATCTTAACATTATGTCCCTGTATATGTTAAAAAGAGTGACCAATTCAATTTTTCGAAATTGATAGAAAATTTTACTTCAACTTTTTTGCCTTACTTTTGAAGTCTAATCTTGTGAAACAAAAATGTAAGTTTATTGTTATGGTGGGCCTTACCGTAACACATCATTACTTCATTTATATTTTCAATAATATACGCACATGTATGATATCGATTATAGGAATTAAAGAGAGAAAAAAGAGACACTAGTGTCCCCTCATGTTTAAGAAAGATACATGAACCTTCTTTCTCATACATTTTTGTTAGATAGTGTTCCCAAGGGAAAAAATCTTAAATTATATACTAATTTCCATCTGGGAGTCTTTGGTGCATCGGGAAGAAGCGAAAATTGAAGTGGTATGATACCAAGATAGCAAAAATGTCGGTAACAACAATGATATCATATATGCTATTTTTTTTTAGTTGTCACTTGTTAAATGATTTTTTTTTTTTTTTTTTCATACTCCTTGTATAAGTTATTAATGCATTTCTCTATTTTATTTTAATAATTGTGTTTTATTAAAGCTTGTGGGATTTTTTTAGTTAAAATGGTATTTTTATTGTTGTTAATCTTTCATCAAGGTAATGATTAATATATTTTTCTTAAAGTGGAAACAAATTACTCTTTCTTTCTTTCTTTCTTTTTTCTTTCATAAAATGAATTTTTAGACAATTGAAACAATTGCTTGAGAAATATATATTTTTTTACTAATGGTCTTTCTTTACCACTTCTCTTATTACATATTATTTATCGTTTACTTTTCGTTATGTGTTTTAGAATTTCTGGCTCGGCCCTTGGGAATAACGGTCGGTCAACTGTTAACTCACTGGTGGTACATATTTCAGGAGTTAGATCAGTTGCCGATTAACTCAATACAAATAATCCCACTACAGCAGGACCCGTTCAACGTTGTTCAAATATGAAAAGAATTTTTACTTGCTTTCCCACTAAATAATGAACCAAATAGAACCTTGACACAATACTATATCTCCTTTCGTGGAAGTCTGCATTTGATCTGTAGATCCTGGATCTACTGTCAAGTTTCCTGTGTTTTCTGCATTAATATTGTGAGGATGTAATTTGTTGGTGTACTCGCCATTATTGGTTTGGAAATACAACATTATTACCAACAGGCCAGTGGCCTAGCGGTACCAGGGGTACCATGTGTGTGTGAGTACCAACTATGAAAAAAAATAATAATAATAAAATTATTATTATTATTATTTTGAGGCCTTGTCAGAGAATAGAAGCTCTTCCAAAAACTTGTGTGTGCTGCTATATGCGGTGGGCACACAGTATTCTTTAGTAAAAGGCAAAATAATAGTTTGCTCTGTGTGTAAATGCGCAAGTATTTCTTCAAGTTGTGGTTTGATTTGAAATAAAATGCTTACTTTACTTGGAAATTGCTCTAGGTAAAGGTGAAAAAATTGGTTTGCAAGATGTGAGTTTGCCAATTTGGCTCACATAATTTATCTTATGGTTATTATCCTTTTGTATGTTTTGGAATTTGCCAGAGGTTTTTTAATTTTACACCTTTCCAATTTATTGTTTATCTTGAATAAACTGTTGTTTTATGGTTGTTCTCCCTCTTAACAGGGTGATCTACTTCAAATTAAAGTGAACAAGCTCTCATCAACAAAGACTCAACTTCCATATGACTATTATTATTTGAAGTACTGCAAGCCTACCAAAATTCTGAACAATGCAGAAAATTTGGGGGAGGTTCTTCGAGGTGACCGTATAGAGAATTCTGTTTATACCGTGAGCATCTATTACTATCATTTACTATCAAGTTGGTAGTTGGTACCCAGAGAAAAACTAAATATAAATGTTTAACTCTTTTCTTTTTCCTTTTTTTTTTTTTGCCTTTTATCCTTTCCTGGCGAGTCACCATGTTTTTTTGGATCTTATTTAGTTTCATATGAGGGAGGAGCAGCCATGCAAAGTGGTCTGTCGAGAAACGCTTGATGCTGAATCTGCTAATAATTTCAAGGAAAAAATTGATGATGAATATAGAGTAAATATGTAAGTGCTGAATGGATGCCTCTTTCTTACTCCTTGTCTATTCAGGACTTGTTTGACATATATTATGTAGTTGGGCTCATTTGCTGAAGTTCTTATTCCCATATATTATTAATGTCTGAAAATTTTCTATATCATCATTTTGTTGGCAAAACTAATTTGGATGTGCAAGCATAATGACTTTGCATAATTTTGTGTTTGGAATGAAATCTCTGAAATTGGCATACAGGATTCTGGATAACCTTCCAGTTGCTGTTCTTAGACAAAGGAGGGATGGAAGCCAGTCAACCACTTATGAACATGGTTTTCGTGTTGGTTTCAAAGGAAATTATGCAGGGGTGAGTTGTGGTGGCAGACTGGCAGTAACTATTGTGGAATGCTCATGTATTTATGTTCAATTTACGCACTTATTTGCTTTTGCAGAGCAAAGAAGAGAAATATTTTATCAATAATCACTTGAGCTTTAGAGTCATGTATCACAAGGACCCTGAGACTGATTCTGCTAGAATTGTTGGGTTCGAGGTTACTCCAAACAGGTTCTGTGCTTTCTACTTGCAATCTTTTTATTTTTAAATTTTTTGTGTTTTACATTTTTTTTTTTTTTTAGTGTGAGCCTGGGTGACATTGAGCATATAGTTTATTTGGTTATCATCTGATGATGAAGCATGTGAGTAAGTAGCAACCCTAAATGTGGAAAAATTATGAACACCTACAGAGAATGGAATTCTCGGTATACGAACACTTGTGGGTCTTTTGCGTACGGAGAGGGAGTCTCCTAATGGTTCCATATGGACTAAATTTCTTGTGTCAGCATTTTTTGTGAAGAAATCAAAATTTCATATGCCAATGAAGTAACATTTCAATGGAAAATTTATTTTATTTTATTTATTTTTTTTCCCGGGAGAAAAGGAGAATCCTAAAAACTTCAGAGGCTTCCCAGTAAGAGATGATTTGAATTGGTCACAGTAAAATATCCTTATCTTCGAAAGTCCTTTGTAGTTGTATGAGTTGATCTTTCCTTGTCATCAGCTTTTAAATTAATTTTATAAACTTCATATTCCTGCTTGCAGCATGGTCTTGAGTGTTCTCTGTTTTGTTTTATGTTTTCATTTGATGTAAATTTCCAAGCTCAAAGCATTCTGTATAACTATTTTTATAGAAAATTATGCATATTTCTTTAAATTAGTATTCATTTATTCTTGATGACTTGCTTGAATGTGGAAGAAAAATGCTTTTGGTCTCTGTGTATTGTGTTTGTGTTCATGATATATCTAAGAAAGTAGCAAAATGTCAAACAGCTTCCTTTCTGGGCTTTGTCAAAAGGTTGCTGCTTTATTTTATTATTGTCTTATTGCCTGACTATCATGAACAGTATTAATCATGAGTATAAGGAGTGGGATGAGAAGAACCCTCAGTTGACAACGTGCAACCAGAACACCAAAAATATACTTCAAGGCAGCACTGTTCCACAGGAAGTTGAGAAAAATAAGGAGGTTGTGTTTACATATGATGTTTCTTTCAAGGTACACACTCAATATATTTGACCTTTCTCACACAAATCTTGATTAGTCTGTCCTTTTATTTACTTGCTATTTTTTTTCCCCTTTTCAGGAAAGTGATATCAAATGGGCATCACGTTGGGACACCTACCTCCTCATGAATGATGATCAGATCCATTGGTTCTCCATTATAAACTCTCTGATGATTGTCCTCTTCCTTTCTGGCATGGTGGCCATGATCATGATGAGAACTCTGTACAAAGATATTGCAAACTATAATCAATTGGAAACCCAAGATGAAGCTCAGGAAGAAACAGGATGGAAACTTGTTCATGGAGATGCTTTTAGGGCACCTGTCAATTCCGGATTACTGTGTGTTTATGTTGGGACTGGTGTTCAGATCTTTGGAATGACACTCGTGACAATGATATTTGCATTGCTGGGTTTCTTATCACCTTCCAACCGAGGCGGACTTATGACTGCCATGGTTCTCTTATGGGTTTTCATGGGCTTATTTGGTGGTTACTCCTCAGCACGATTATACAAAATGTGTAAGGGGACAGAATGGAAGAGGAATACCTTGAAAACAGCTTTTATGTTTCCTGGTATTTTGTTTGCCATCTTTTTTGTGCTGAATGCACTAATCTGGGGGGAGAAATCTTCTGGAGCAATACCCTTTGGGACTATGTTTGCTCTTGTGTGCTTATGGTTTGGAATCTCAGTGCCCTTAGTGTTTGTGGGGAGTTACTTGGGTTTCAAAAAACCTGCCATTGAAGATCCAGTAAAGACGAACAAAATCCCTAGGCAGATACCGGAGCAGGCATGGTACATGACACCGGTCTTCTCTGTACTTATCGGTGGCATTCTTCCATTTGGGGCTGTTTTCATTGAGCTATTCTTCATCCTCACATCCATATGGCTGAACCAGTTCTATTATATCTTTGGGTTCCTTTTCATAGTTTTCATTATCCTTATTATCACTTGCGCGGAGATAACCATCGTGCTCTGCTATTTCCAGTTATGCAGTGAAGACTACCATTGGTGGTGGAGGGCTTACCTGACTGCTGGCTCCTCTGCTTTGTACCTTTTCCTCTACTCAATTTTCTACTTCTTCACCAAGCTGGAAATTACAAAGCTGGTTTCGGGCATCCTTTACTTTGGATATATGTTAATCATGTCGTATGCCTTCTTTGTATTGACGGGGACCATTGGCTTCTATGCTTGCTTCTGGTTTGTTAGGAAGATCTATTCATCAGTGAAGATTGATTGATGTGCAGTTCTTGAGAGAGTGCTGGGTGATTACAAATTGACTTGTGTGAGTAGATGAAGGCCTGGACCAAAGAAGAGGTTTCCTCTTTGCGCAGGATAAGAGCTACACTCCGAAAAGTTTTCCTAACCTAAAACCTAAACTTTTGTTATTTTGCTGATAGTATTGTAGGGCTTGGCATGTATGTTCCCATCCTTTATACCAGCTTTAGTTGTTATGACTTATGAAATGTACCTTTGGTAATTTCTGCCCAAGGAGTCTTAGAGAGGTAGTAATTCTTGTAGAACTTTATGATAAACTCTTCACCACTGCCAATGCAATTATTAGTTGGTAAAATTTGTTCTTTTTATAGTTGCTTGATTTTCTTATCAGTTGATCTTTTATCTACTTGTTCACTCTCTCTGTCTAACCTCTTATTTGTTTACTTTTTGGTTTTGTTGATAGTTTGGCGGGGATTATAGAAGAAAAGATTGGAGAGAGTGGACTAGGGAAGCCTAGTAGAAAGATTTTCTTGAAATTATTTAAATTATGTTTATCGAATTGGCACATTACAATTAGAAGACATTTAGGTCAAGTTGCTAATTCGATGCTTGTAAATGCAACACAAGTGTATATTGCAGATTTGTAACTTCCTAGCTCAGATCTTCGTTCCCAGCGAAGGTGATGTTTGCATATGGACAGTCAATAGTGAAAGCAGTTGTTGCCCTCTTTTTGAAAAATGTTTTCCTGCCACTGGTAGAGAAATGTGCTAGTTTCATTTCAACAAACAGGGTTGATTCTTTGATTGTGGACGGGGCATTCTCGGATTGTGGTGGGGCCCACGTAGGTCTCTGTGTGTAGTCGGTTATACTGTTGTTGATAATTAATTAGAGCAGTAAATTCGAAATAAATTCGAAATGTGCATCACGAAATAGATAAATGGAAGTATTTTTCCACTCCTCTTAGACTCTCCCACCACTTCTCACACAGTAATTTCATTTTTTTGTCCCTTTCCGTCAATCCTAACTTGAATTCCTCTTGATAATCGTTGATTTTACAGAATATTCCAGCAAAGATTTGAATTCTCCGGTCAATACTGATAACTTTGTTCTGGCTTTTATTAACCAACTTGAATTTTATTTTATTTTATTTTATTTTTGCTTCCCTTCATATATAGCAACTTAGAACTTAGAAGTTCATAGATTGACAAATTGACACCATTAGACTTCCGTTCACAATTTAATTTAATTGTGGCGTCTGCACAATCTTACATTAACTGGACCCAAGTATAGGCCCGTTGGATTCACCGCCCACATGGCACGAAACACAAACTAGGAACTGAAAATGGGCCTAATGTCTCATATGCACTAAGACTTCAGTTGAACTTTAATTAATTTAAGAATTAATTAAACATAACACAAACGCTATACAATAATCCTAGAATACTCAGTGTACCATATTCTCGGTTCTCTTAGTGAAACAACAACCGAGAGACCTTGTGAATGCGATAAGCCTAGAGTATTGTAAAACTTCTCAGGAATATAGTACCCCTAAGGGCAAAGCTAGTGTAGGTCTTGGGCCCTCGCCCAATCCACTATAATATATATGATTATTTTGTATATATATGTACATGATTTTTAAAATATTTTAAGTTAAATATTTAAAAGTATCTTTTAACTTATTGTTTCTTTTACTCTTTAAATGCCTTTCATTTCCTTTCAAGTCAAATTTCCCTCCACGAATCACATTTTAAATTTTTTTCTTTCAAATTTCTCTAATTTTTATTTTTATTATTTTTATTATTATTATTTTTAGCATTCTTCTTTTTGCACGTTACATAGGATGTATGTGATATGTAACGTTCTATTTTCTTCTTATTCTTTGTATTTCTCTTCTTATTATTTAGATTTAGATTTATTAATGTAATTTTATAATTTCATGCAATATGGCTTTCAAAGTACAAAGACGTACAACTGAATAGAAATATTAAAAATCAATATTTAAGTTCTTGTGTTCATCAAGTATTTATCTTTCTTACACTACTGATTAATTAACATATTATTTTGCAATTATGTTTTGTTATTTGCCTCCTGATTTGAACAATCTATACTTGTTAATGTTAGTTAATTTTTTATTATCCCAGCCAGTGCTAATTTATTGTTTATAAAAATTAAGACAAATATAATAATTTTATTGGCCAAATTATTAAACGTACGTACCAATACTTTTGTTATATAATACCCAATATTTTTTCAAGGATACGTGTCTTATACTTCTTAAATATACATACCTGATACTTTTTAAGTCTTTCGATTACGTATCTGACATTTCTCAAAAACATTACATTACATTTTAAGAAGTTTGAACATTAAAATGTAACTTTTCCAACAATATATAATAGCATAATATAATTGTTAAGAAAAGTTCAAATTTCATTGAGTGATGACTAGATGCTTGTTTAATGTATTGCGAAATGAACTTTTATGTTATATTAATATGGGTAAAGTGCATTAAACCCCCCTAAACTATACCTCAATGAGCAAAAAACCCCTCTGAATTTCAAAATAAACAAAAAAAAACCCCTTAAACTATTTAGTTAATTGCATTTTACCCAATCCGGCAACCGGCCGATCAATATCCTTGCACGTGAGAGGCCAAATTTATGTAAATGACTATACAACCCTTATCAAGCCCTAACTATTTCACTCATCATCTTTTCCTCCATTGATCTGTTTGGATTTACAGAACAACAATAAAAAATCAAAATCAAAAAATCAAAACCCATTTACAGAACAAAAAGCTTGGATTCATCCTTGCCGGCCACTCCTCTCCACCGCAACATTTCTTCCTCACGGCCGAGCCTTGGTGAAATGAGAGAACTGAGAGATTGAGCAATGGTGAAATTCCCTTTCCTGATTACTCTAATTGAGTCCAATTAAAGGGCATTCAAGTTTTGGGTTGCAAGAATAGGAGATCTTGTGGCCGCAAAAGATTCAAATTAAAAGACAGGTGGACTGAATGGCAGAGGCGGCGGCAGCTCAGCTAGTGGAGGGCTCGGCTGACTCGGTCTTCAATGATTCGCGGCGACAAGCTTGGCGGGATTGAACGACGGCCTAACTCACGGCGAGCAAGGAGGCTTCGGACCGGTGGAGACGATGAAGACGGGCTCGGCGGTTTTGGCTTCGGATGATATCGGTTGTGATGGACAGCGGGTGGTGCAGTGGCGGTAACAGACAGGCGAGGGCATCAATCGACGACATGCTCGGTCTTCTCATCGACCGACGACATGCTCGGTCGAACCATACATCACAAGTCGTCAAACCCAATTGAAACCACAAACCCTCCACCATCGTTAATCTCAGATCGGAAATGAAGAAGATGATGTTCGCATAGCCCGATTACCCTTGGAGATAATTCATACCGAACCTCACGACACGCCGTCAAACCCAATTGAAACCACAAACCCACTGCCACAACCACCATCACCGCCATCACCATTTTCCACGACATTTTCTCTCCATCGCCTTGGAAACTCGAACTTTTCATTCTAATTCACAAACCCACTGCCCACTCCCCGCCACCACCATCGCCTACTCCTCACACATATATTCTGTTCTTGAACCCAACAAGCCCGATGCCTCTCCTCCTCCGGTGCTCCCGTCGGTGTACCTTTTCTCTCTCTGGTCCCTTTTTTCTCTCTCTACGAATTTCTCTCTCTATTTTGTGGCTTGATGAGGGGTAAAATGGACTTTTCCAATTTCCGGTGATAGGAGATGACCGGAATAACCTTCTCTATCCTAAGACTGCACTAAGATCATAGTTGAGGGGGGTTAGTTGCACTTGAAGTATAGTTTAGGGGGGTTTAATACACTTTTCCCTATTAATAATTATATTTAGATTCATAATATTTTTAAGAAATTGATCAAAAATAAATATTTATATATATATATATAAATAAAATTTATTAATTTTTTTATTGTAATATCTTGTCATACTTGTCTCTTATTTAAAAAAAAAAAAAAAATTTATCGTATCGTGTGGTATCTGTATTCCGCATCCAAATCGATACTTTCTAAATAACCATTATTGTTCTTAACAATAGAAAATAATATATAGCACATCATAGGTTGAGAATGCTATATTGTCGGTACCAAACATTTTTCCTAACATCTATAATTTTCATACCACAGGCACTGCTCAATGCACTTCCAAGTCAACTTGTTCTAAACCAAATCCGGACAGGAGCATTGGTAAATAAAAAAATTAGGAATTATATTCCTATATATCTTTAAGGGTGAACTATATTAAACTGTCTTTTCTATTTGCGCTTTGCATTAAACCCGCCTTTTAAATTTTTTTTGTCAAAAACTCCCCTCAATTATCTAAGGGGAGTGACTTAACAAATCGACAGTAGTTAAAAGGGAACTGAAATATAAATTGACTTAAATACCCACTAAGCCTATTTAAAAATCTACTATATGGGTTGTTAATTTTTTTATTATTATTAAATAACCTAAATAACATCATTCATAGAAATTAACACTTCTATTATTATTATTATTATTATTTAATATGTTAACATTTTACTAGACTGACAAGTTTATATTAGTCACATGGAAGGAATTTTTTTTATACTGAAATATATATATATATATAAAAAAAAAAAAATAGAAGAAGAAGAAAACATGTAGGCATAAATAATATAAAAAAGGAAAAAGAAAAATTAGGCATTATTTCTCCTAATGTCCCTTTAATATGTATATATAAAATGAAAATCAACAAAAACTAAGTAAATGAATGCACAATATAATTCTCAAATATATATATAAAATGAAAATTAATAAAAACCAAATAAATGAATGCACAATATATTTATTAAACATATATATATATATATAGCAGATAAATTTCACACTTTGTCGTCGTCTCTTCATTCAATTACTTTAAATGATATGTGGTCTCTCAGATTAAATAACTTAAATGCTAGAAGAGAAGAAGGAAAAATAAATAAAAAATAAAAATTCAGAGTTCAAGAAAAAAATTGTTGGAGGTACTTAATGCTTTATGCAATTTTATGTTAATTAGTCCGAAGTTTGTTGTTTGAGCTTCAACACCGGAAAGATCTACAAGTACACTCAACAAATTGTTCTATTAATTGAATTTCTTTATAAAAATAGGTATCGGATTTTTATTCGAATCCGATCTGATAACTCGGATATGGATTGAAAATTTAATCCAAGAACCCGTTAACGATCCAAATCCGATAATTCATTTCCTTTTATGTTTTGAGATTTGAACCACTGACCTCCCTTTGGGAAGTAAGAGGCTGATACCGCTAGGTCACTGGCTCGTTGGTTCTCATCCTCTCTTTTTTTCTCTCCATATATTTATTTATTTATTTTTATTTTTTATTTAAAAAAAAAAACTACATCCTTATCGGATCGAATACGTGTTTAATAACAAATTAGATATGAATTCATTTATAAAATATTTGTTGAATTATCGAATCTGATCGAGTAAATTTTTTATTGAATTTGAAACGAAGTAGGTGAAATCGAAGACATTGTGACACATCATCACTCATCATTAACCGATGATTAATCCTATTAAAGGATGTGAGTGTGAGGTCACTGCACACAAATGTATATGGATGATGAATATGTGCCAACCACACCAAGACCTTTTGATATTGCTCTCATCTGCAACCTTATCGAATGTGATGTATCAAACCCATCACATGTGGATAACTGACCTTTTTCTCGGCTATCATCGACAATAAAATATAAAAAAGGAGATAAAATTTGAATAGCTAACACTGCGTGGTTCTTTGTGGTTCCAAGTCACAATTGGAACAAAAATAATTTTTTATTGGAACTGAAAATATAATGGTCAAAGTTTTTCAGCACCTTATCTAACGACATATATACATCACACACATACATATTTGCGTGTGTAGAGAATATATATATAAATATATATATATATATAAAAGTTTATGAGTAGGATGTTGATTAAGGGGCCTTTATATCCATTTGGAGTTCATTGTCAATGGCGCGGCTAAGACGTAATGATGTTTTAAGAGATAATTTGTTGGCCAGATTGCATGAAAACAATTGAAGATTTGTCTTTTTTAGTAGCATTTAGCAGTGGGAAACACATTTTCTTGATTACTAGTAATTATAATTTATAAGCTGACGTGGTCATCTCATTCATCAATTAGTTAGAGAGCTTAGTGATGAAGTGAATCTAAAGCAAGTGGTTAATTTGTACTATTATCATCAATAATAATCATGACATCTCAAGCTTTAATTATTGAGAAATTAAAATTGGACTTCACAGTTTTGATGATTAAAGGCGCGTTAATCATGTAGGTGTGAAACTTCACGTTTAATATAAAATTAATGTACATAAAGCCCTCTTTTTATCTTAAATTTATTTTTTTATTGTGTTATGATTACTTCAAAAATGAGAGTTCTATGTTATATATTAAAATTAATGCTATAGGTAAAAAAAAAATTGTTATAATTAGTTCTTATCTTGATTTTTGTACTCTCCTACACCATTTTATTACGTGCAATTACATTGCTTATACAATATTTCAAGACGTAAATTACAACAATTAATTCTTGTTTTTAAGATAATCGAGTATCGTTTTGTTTCAACTGATTCACGAAATTTGTACAAATTGATTTCTTTACACGAATAAGATAAAGTTCAAACTATAGACACAATTGTGATTCCTAAAAAATTTATTTGCATTTGTGAAAATTCAAACCTAAAACATAATGATTCAAGAGACACTAATTAAGTCCAGACTTCAACGAACATATCCTGTGGGCTGGACCCAATGTTGACCGTCAATGTCTCTCTCCATGTGGTGTTGAGGCCCTGGTCCTTGACCTAATTAATGGCCGTAACGTTGACCACAACATTTGGAGCATTGGTTTTGGTCCCATTAATTTCAACAAGCAAAAGAATATATATATATATATATATACACGCACACGTATACATGTATATATATATAGAGAGAGAGAGTAGAGAGTGAGTGGTGGGAAAACATTGCCAACAGATAAAGACACCCAAACGCCAAAGTTAGTTTATACTTAAAAAAGAGAGTTGTAGGCCACAAGATAAGCAAAGTTTTGTTGGTTTGGGCATCACTTGCTTGTTCAGCAAAACCTTTTTCCTTTAGTTTTGAAACGAAAATGATTTGGCAATACCACTTCAAATTATCTCCCAATTATATATTCATATAAAGAAACTATATATAGTTTACGTTAAACATCATATTATATTTACGTGTCATTCTTTATTAACATAAAGAAATATTCGACTCTAGGACTACTTATCATTTTCTTTGATATTATTTTTCAAATTGATTGTTTTTAAATGAAACATGATGGATTGCTGACTTTATACCATTTTATCAAACACTAATTAATACTATATAACAAATAATTATAGGGTAATAAACTATTGAATTCTACATTTGGATTAAAGAATTGATAATCGTTGGGCCCACAAACTTTCGGTTTAATATAAATTTGTATTGAATCAGTTGTATAATATAAATTTGAATAAATTTATATAAATTTGTATTTATCGATCTATGGCATAAGACACGTACCTTGTATGATCAGTGACATCAGTCTGCTAGTTTTTGCTATATAAAAATAAAATAGCAATCATCATCATCTTCCACGTTCTCTAATCTGGTTGCCGTCTACAACTTTAGATTCATAACTCCACACACACACACACACACACACACACACACACATATCAGAGTGGAAGGGCACTATATATATATATATTAATTATATAAAATTGCTTGAGAAGGACATATCATCCGTGGGGTAGAGACCTGTTGCTCTCATTCACCTCTATTCAAATGGAACCAAAGCAAAGAACAAAACACAATCTACGTCTTAATGACCAAGAAAAGTCCACACACATTAAAACAGACCTCTAGTGTACTTGGACCCAACATTTTTTTTGCTCATTTTGTCATTGATAGGATATGAATTAATTGAGGTTATTAAAAAAAAAATGAAATAAAAATATAAAATTTATGCAGTCCATCTTAAATAATTATAAAAAACTTTAGCATGATGTAGACAAAATATCTTATTAAATTACTTTGCAATACGTATATAATAAAAAAAGCCCAATAGGCCCATTATTTGAAAAAGAATATTTTATTAAGAAAAGAACTGAAAGAAATACTAGACTTTCCTCTTTCATGGTTTGGGTAATTTACTAAGAAAAGAACAGAAATTAATTAGGGGAGAAAAAATCTCTTCCAGATCATAAACTATCACCTAAAAAATGATATTATTTGGATTGATTCAGACAATTATTACAATGGATATATATATATATATATATATATACACACACACATACACACACGCATAAAAGTAGCACAGATTTGTGCATCGTTCCTCTCCTTTTTACGTCTCTATACAATGGAATTTTCTTTTCTCTTCCTTTCTTTATTCTTCTTTGATCAGTTAATTAACAAACCAAAGGGTGTAGTAAGGCTCACACAAAGGGAAGGCATAATGGGTTGAAGAATGGGTCCCACCAAATCACATAACCATGGGTACTGTGGTTGGCAATATTGCATATACAAGTTGGTATACCGTATACATATATATATATCATCAAACTGTTTCAATGGGTGTTGTCTTTGTTGTCCTAGGGTCCCACTAATTTAGGTGATTTGTCATTCTCATCTTGTTGTCCAAACAAATTTTTTAATGACACAATATATTAAGAAAGTTCAATTAGTATAATGCCAAGACATTGAACTCAGGATGGTGATTGGTGTTGTAGTCACCAGTCAGAAATCAAAAGGGTAAAAGATGCAGTGACTAAGACCAATGTGGACCACATGTCCAGAACCTTAAAAAATGAAGACAATTTCATATAAATCTCAACAGTTTTATATATATGATGGGTAATTTCAACTTCAAATAAATAAAAAATGAACTAATGAAGTCTTTAGAAAAATTGATATTATTCAACAGTTCAGTATTGTACTCTAATGTGTTTAATCAATAACAACTTAGAGTAATTTAATTTGGAAAAAGCTATTTATTAGGAGGTTCTGGTTAATAAGTCTATAATCGTCGATAAGAATTTGAGAACAGACACTTGATGCAGAATTATCAAAATTATAAAAAATAAAAAATAAAAATAAAAATAAAAATCATGTTAATGTCTTAACTAAAGACCTAGTAATTCTACTACGAGCTCAATTTAATATAAGCGGCATAATTCAAACAAATTTAGATTGAGCCATAATTTGTTGGACCAAGTCTTTGAACCTTTTAATCAAGGAACAATTGTTTTTACAATTATTTATTTATTTTTTATTTTTTTATATTGTTGGTTCATTTGTATTGAAAAGAAAAGGAGTTGAAAGATACATCCACTTATGATCTAACAAAAGCTGATAGACAGATAATGTCAAGACAAGAGAAAAGACATTGACTTTAACGGGAGGCCATCTCACCACTAGTGCTGAGGTTTCCCCAAGATAACTAACATTTGGGCTCTGACCCTTTTGGCCTTACCAGAGGTGCATATTATAAAGGATGTTATATTAATCTGGTGATACATAATCAGAGGAAGTTTTTTTTTATAGGTAAGAAATGCAAGTAACTTGAACATAAAGATGAGACAGACAAGTAAATGATGAGGTTGGGTTGATTGTTACTCGAATCATAATATATCCTAATGATTTGGATACTGAAAGTCTCACAATTTCTATTTATTTATGTGGGTGGGGACTGACATGATCATGATGTCATTAATATTCAATAGGTCATGATTAGAGACGGATCTAGAACTTTAAGTAGGAGGAGGGGTAAGATTGAAATTTTGTAATAATTTCAGGAGGGCATTAACAATATTTTAGTGGTATATATTGAAAAAAAAACATGGTATATTAGTAAAAAAATTAAAATTTCATTGCCTCCCTCACTTGGTTGGTAATAGGTCTATCCTTGGTCATGATGATATCAGTCTCTTCCACTTACATAAAATTAATAAAATCTGTTCCACCGTCCGACTCTCTATCATTAATCATTTTTATGAAGTATGTAAGATATATTACTAAACGAATACCATTAAATGAATGCATTCACTGTTGTCTCAATGGAAAACTCTTTTCCCTGTATTAAGGAGATAACACGATATTATGTATATGAGTTGTGCTATTTAATTCGACACCGACTACTCACGGGGTTTTCTGTGGTACCCTGTGAGCAATCGAGATAGTAAAGATCGAAACATAAAGAATTATGTAACGTATATGCGTGTGTAGACACGACAATAACAAATGGGTTGAAAATTTTGAAAGATAAGTTCACTTTGACAAGTTGAATGGAAATCAATTCAACCTTACCGGCCACTAATTACGCACTATTGTTTCATGTTTTTGGACAATTAGTTTATGGTGTAGGTGAAAGGGTTTATTGGCCAAGTTTGATAATCAAACATGTCATTATCCTTAAGAAGAAATAGATGATATGGGTTTTTAGGTAGGGTCAAAAAGAGCACCAGTGGATCCAAATATCCAAAGATACTGACCCAAAACCGGAAAAGCGTCACACGTTGGCCCACTTGCAAGACGCTTACAGCTAATCATCGAAATTGTGTATATATATATGTATGTATATATATATATATTGTGAAAAAAATTATTCTTGGACCTATCTCTTAGGCCTATTTGTTTAGCTTTAAAGTTTTTAATGTAATAAATAAATTCAAATATGGATCTCATTATACTAACAGCAAAAGATAAAAATATATAGACCAGAGAAATCGGCCTAATAAATAATTTCAAAAATTATTTTCCTGTATTAAGAGTTGAGAGTTGACTTGTGAGACACACAATCAAGATAATTTGTAATTTTTTTTTGATATTTTTTTATTTTAATTTCAAGACATCAATTTTATATAACAGATTATATTATTAAAAAAAAATTAGCTCAAATTTTAATTTATTTAATTGAAGTTTGAGTCTCTCTCCTTTTTGGCTTTGAATCACTTATTAGTAAACGAGGTAGGTGTTCTGTATAAATGCTTTAAATCTGACTTTAAAACTTGACGCATGTTGCTAGCTCAATTAATGCATTAGTAAGCAGTAGGGTCAACAAGAGGCCACGATGGACACACACACACACACATATTCCTTTCACCACTCACTAACACATTCTTTTATTTGTATAATTACATCTAAACAAAGCTTTAGAGACTAATTTATAATTTAATGTAATATTGGGGCAAATTGCGTGTCATTGTCAGCTGTTTATTATTAATTATATTTTTTTATTTTTTATTTAATATTTAATATTTTTTTCTGTCACATTAGATTTTTTTATTCTCTAAATCAACAAACAAATTTGACTTTCCAATATTCTTATCTGCATGGGAAGAAAAATATCTTAATTTATGTTTCCCATTGATTAGCATCATAGTCAGTAGCTGAAGTGCAATATTATAAAATTATATACATATATTATATATATCTTATCTTATCTGATTCCTAATTACAATATTATTATTCTATTATTCATGCAGTTTTTTGTGTGATTCACTTAGATTTTAATTTCAACAAATAAGGTATGTACAAACAAAATTAAAAGGCATTATTGCCCTTTCAAATTAATTATAATTGGTGCAGAACATAAGATAAATTGACATAGGGATTTTTAATTTTTTTCTATTCTTTTTTGTTGCAAGGAGGAACCTTCTTTTGGACTGTGATTAGAAAGTGAGTTTCAATATTCAAAATTACTCGCAAACTACGTATATTGTTTAAAATTACTATTTGAACTTGAGATTTCAAAATAGTAACTGGAGATGTTAATTTAACCACATCGTCCCTATTGAGATAGGTTTATTTGTCGAACAGTGATTTATTTGTCGAACGGGTTTGGAATAAGGGTGTCCTTGAAACAATCATCCAAAATAAAACTCATCTGGAACATCATAGTTGGGGGTCTTTTAAAACCAGTTCCAGGTAGTAATAGAAAATTGATACTTTAGTGCTGTAGTCTTTATGAATAGAAAATTTAGTTAAGGAAGCTTAAGAACATGAAGGCACTTGGGACCATGATCTCACAGGGGTTTAAATCCTAATTGAAATTATTTGTTGCACAACATTGGAGTTTGGCGCGTGTCTACAGAGGATTAGACTCAAGTGAAAAGTGGGAACAGTCCTATAGTAAAATTAATAGTATATACATACATTATATATATATATATATATAGATAGATAGATATTATAGACTTATAGTGATTGATTTTCATTGATTAGATTATTGGAAAACTTAGAACTTGGGGCAGGTAGGTAGATGTGCTTGTAATCATGCATAGGTTAGTAGTGCATGCAAGCTTTTTCTTGGGTTTGCTTTGTTTAAGGGACTACTACTCTTAACCCAAGTGAAGTCCAAAACTCCAAACAGATTGCATACATATATATATATATATACATATACATATATATGCTTTTCTTTCTCTTTCTCCTCCCTCCAAGTAAACCATGTTTCTTTTCCTTTCTGATTTTCTGAAAGTGAAAGGTTTTCCATTATATATTAAACACGCATCATTGAGAGAGAAAGAGAGAGATTGTTTTAGTGTGTGGGGTATAGAAATGCTAAAACACTAATAATTACAAATTCATTAATGTGAATACTCAACCTCTATATATATATATGTGTGTGTGTGTGTGTGTTCTTAATTCATTGTAAGGAAAAGTTAAAAGGTGAAGATGATTTTACCTATACATATATATACATATATTAATATTACTTTGCGCTCTCAACTTTTGAATCCAACCGTTAGAAGGATATTTTGTTAATCTAGCACTGCCGTAATTAAAGCATGTTCGGAATATGAGCTTTCTCCTAAATCTAGACAGCATTTTAATAAAAAATTATATTTTCTTTTTTCTTTTCTATTTTTTTTTTTTTTTTATAAAAAAGTTATTGATAATTTAGATACTATATTTCATTTAAAACACCATTTTGTGGTTTATACATTTGTGTTTTTGTTTTTTTGTTTTTTACCTTCACAAGAAACTCTCTCACACATTCATGACTAGCTCTTCAAAGAAGCTTGAATCCTCACAAAGGGAGGCGGAGGGTTAATATTTAATAATTTGTTCTAAGGCGAAGGCATCTAGAGAACTAGGGGTGGTCCTTCATTGTTGCAGGGCACCCGTTCTGGAGACGCCTTTGACATTTTTACCTTGGAATGCATGGAAGTACCGGTAACTTATAACCCTCATAAAGTGATAGTAGATAATTGTAAAAATGTATGTGCAGATGAGGGACAGACTCAGAAAATTAGGTAGAGGGGGCAATAGTGATTTTTTTTTAATAATTTCAGTAGGGACAATAGTGAAATTTTATAAAAATATATATATCAAAATGTAAAAAATAGTAGGATATAATACTAATAGAACGAAAAAAAAAAAAAAAAATCAGTGGGGCAATTGCCCCCATTGAGGTATCAATAGGTTTGTGCTTAAATGGATGCATATTTGTTTAGACTGTGATTATGTACTATTTGTTTCTTGAACCATGATATTTGGACCATGGTTTGCCATATCGGCCGATACGTGACGTATCGGTCGGTTCGTAACCCTCTTTCAAAGGGCCGATACTATTACACACCTCCATGAACCATTCGATTTACACTGATATTAACTCGAGTCTGTTACATCGTGACCAATATTGCCAATGTGAACCATGATTTGGACCAAAGAAAAAGGTCAGAAGAGTTAACCAAAGGTATGTGCGGATGCATTGGGCGAGACTTCAAATCTAAGAAGTATGAAAATAGACATGATGATATGAAATGTCAAATCTAAAAAGAAAAAAATACAAACACAACAACAATATGTCAAAAAATTAATAATTTAATATATTCTGATATAAAAAATAAGTGGGTTAATTTCACTTACCTCCTCTGAGGTTTGTCAATACCTCACATAGACCCCCTTCATGTTTCATAATTCCACTTGCCTCCTTGGTCAGTGACAATAGTCCAATTTGGTAACAGTAGTGTGTGATTTTACTGTTTTGCTCGTAAAGTATATATTGATATTTATAAAAAAATGAAGCTTAAACACAAAGACTAAAACACCCTAACGGATTTTTTTCGATATTTCAAAATGGGTGACGCAACCCAATTCTTGTTACTCTCTCTATTTCTCTTTGCATATACACACATATACATATATTCATATTACACACACACACACACACACACACACACATATATATAAGTAAATTGAACCACACGGCAACTGAAGGTGTATTTGACACCAATGGCGGAGGATGGCGATGGAAAGCCATTCTGCATCGTCGTCGACATCAGCTTTGGTTGGACCGCTAAAGTCATTTGCAAATTGGGTATCTGCAATGTGATATTTAACAGAGCAAAATGTAAGAGTTTTCTGAAGACGAGTTTAAGAGAAAGTAAGGCTTCGAATAGGGTAATGATGTCAATGCAAGGTAAGATGTCGGTTGTGCCCTAAGGGAGGCCGTTGTCAGAACTATTGAAGGGGATTTTGAGAAGGCTAATAGAGGTGTTTGAAGGGAGAAAAAATTAGAGTTTCTTAATGTTGATAAGGATGTTGATTAAAGTTATGTTGTAACATCTTTACTCTATTTGGAGGGCTAAGGCCAATAAGGGTATCCTGTGCTCTTGTGCCATGAAAAGGAATATTACTACATTTTCTTTTCTCTTTGCCATTTTCCAAGAAAATGAAAAAGATCAAAGATAATAAAAAGAGAGAGAAAGATGGGCATATATCTTTGTATGTACCGAATTTTTGAGTCAAACTAAAGATGAAAATATATCCGGGAATATCACTAAAACAATATGAGGAATACAGAATAGTGGATTAAGGGAGGAAAAATTAGCCCAATCTGAGAACTGAAAACGATGGTAGAGAAGAAACAAGTCTGGAGTATTGACAGAGTTTGATTTTTTCACCCTTATCTTATTTTTCTAGCCACCTTTTTATTGCCTTAAGTCATCCAGATTGTATCTGTTGGGCCTGTGGATAAAGTGAGCCAAGGCATATGTCCCTTTATGGATTATGATGCCCTAATCCCTACTTTTTCAGATCTGTTGCCAGGTATACGTACCTTCCTTGAATGACCTAAATAGAGGGTGACTGTTAGGGTCTCTGTGCTTACTCCAACTCGTCTTTCACTTTCCCTCCTCGGATTGGGTATGTCTTAAAGTTGATTCTCCATCCTCCATTCCAAAATCCCCTTAGCATTCCCAAAAGTCTCGAAGAGTCCTACCATAACTCTTTGTTAGTTCTCTCGCTCAGCGCGTTATGTCGAGGGTCTAAGCCCATCGATCGACGGGCCATAACTTTAATTGAGGTTCTAGGCTCATCAATCGACAGTTTGTGTCTTAGTCAGATCGAGGTTCTGGGCCCATCGATCGACAATTCATAACTTGGTCGGATTGAGGTTCTAGGCCAACCGATCAACAGTTTGAGGTTTTGGCCCATCAATCGATAGTTTGTGACTTGGTCGGATCGAGGTTTTGGACCCATCGATCGACAGTTCATGGCTTGGTCGGATAGAGGTTCTAAACCCATCAATCGACAGTTTATGGCTTGGTCGGATAAAGGTTCTGGGCCATCGATCGACATTTTGTGGGTTTGCACTATGGGCTTATCGTCTGGCTGTTAGTGCTGAGCTGGCCAGAGTCCATGTGTATCGAACAAGTGTTGAAACAATTGTTTTTTTCTTACTTGTGGTCAGCGTGGTTTGAATATATAACTAACGTGACGTAACCTACATCCACAGTGGTCAACATGGTTTGAATATATAGCTGACGTGGCGTAACCTACATCCACAATCTTGATCAAGTTGTTTGATTTATATAATGAAATGGGCATTTGAGGAGAGTAAATTAATGGCCATTGTTAGCTAAAATTTGTTATCTCAAGGTTGTGAAACCATTGAATAAATATAATCAAAGAACTGCTATATATGGTGATGGAGTGGCAGTAATGGTGGTGAATTAGGTGTGATCGATTTTGTTTCTAGGTTTGGTGATGTGAGAGATAAGTTATTATGGTACATTTGCGTTAATAAGTCAAGGGTAGATAAGTAATTGTATATTGGTCAATAAGGTTGAAGATGTCATTTCATACATTAGAAGGGCAAAACTGACATTCTCTTAATTTTCTCCTGTTGGCATAAGCAGAATCTGTTACATAAACTAGAACCTCAGGGGAGGTAAGTGTAATTATGAAACATGAAGTGGGCCTATGTAAGATATTGACAAACCTCATAGGAGATGAGTGAAATTAACCCCCAAAAATATGTACATTTTTTCCACATTATTATGAATAAAATCACAAATTTGGAACTTAGAGTCAAATTTTCTTTATTTTTGTTTTCTAAAATTTAATATTATTTTTTATAGTCTACTCATAATATTTTTAAATTGTATTGATAGAGATCACATTCTTTATAAAATTACCCACCAGTGATCTAAAAAGTGCTTCAAACGTCTACATTTTGTGTTCAATAAAAGAAATAATACGTATAATCAAAATTTAAATAGTTGTAACCGTGTCAAATAAGTCATATCAGACACATGTCTAATACCACCGCCTTACGTCATTGAGGAGTATAATACACGTTATTGAGAAGTATAATTCCTAGTAAGGGTGGGAGTGCACAAAAAATCATTAGAATTGGTAAATTAGTACGAATCGAACTAAACCGTTGCTTCGGTTCAGATCTTTTAAAATTCAGTCCCGATTCTAGTTTCAATATAAAGAACATTCAGTTTATGGTTTTAGTTCCATTCCAAATTCATTAAGACCGAATTGAATATAACGCATATATATATATATATACACACACACACACACTGTACATTATAATATAATGCATGTAACAAATATAATTATCAATTTGTTTCCTTCATAATGAAAATAATAATTAAAAGAAAATCGTGATTTGGATCCGAACTGAATTGGTCTTTCATGGTTCAGTTCAGTTCCACGCCTTACTGATGTTGTTATCGATTTCATTTTTTTAAAACTCGTTGGAATCGATTAGGGTCCAATTTAGCTTGCAACCATACTGAACTGAACAGTTTACGACCCTTCTTCCTAGCTCAGATTACTATTATTGGGGGGTGTTTAAAAACAAATAATTTTATTTATTTACCCTATTACAATTTGCAGGCTTTTAGTAACGCGGTAACAACAGCTCCGGCAATCACTCTATAAATAATAAAAAGGAAAAAAAAATGGGTTATTGTATTATCGAGAAAGATGCCTATTCACGCGCCTTTGACTAGCGTGACCTACACTACCCAATTCTATTGGATAAAAATAGCATCTAAATTTTGGTACGCGCTAAGGTAATGTTTGGAGGGAACATTACAAAAACAAACATAAAAAGTCACAAAGCCTCAAACCATTTTGTATTGGGATTATGAAGAGAATCTTTGTGTATGAAGAGAGAAAAAAAAAAAAAACGGCCTTAAAATTAACTTTTCTCACAACATCCAAACAGCCCTTTAATTTTTTACTATCACTTTGCTTTAATTCAATTAATCAGTTTTATTTAAATTCATCCTAATAAACAAAAGAAATAAGGACAAAATTCATTGGATGAAACTCTTATGTTAGTGTAAGGAAGTCCAAATTGGGTCCCACTCTCACTTTCAAGCCATCCACTTCTATGTCTGTATGCACAGCTATAAAGCTCCCATGTTTCCTAGTTCCAACTTCACAACTTACCACTATTAATTACACACTTACTACTATAATACTCTGCATTTTTCCCTTTCTCTCTCTAAAACCCAAAAAGCTCAGTGAGTGAGTGAGTGAGTGAGAGAGAAAAAACACAACCCAGCTGTTTTCTTCTCTCTCTCCTCTCTCTCTCTCTCCATATAAAGCAAGTGTAGAATAAAGAGCAAGGAACAAAGAATAAAGCCATTGCTTTTGTGAAATCACAAGAGACTCATTGGGGGTTTATGGAAATGGGTTTGAAGATTGTAATGTGGAAAGTGTTGTTAATGGTGGTGGCGTTATTGTGTTCATGGGTTTCTTGTGGCACAGCCTCTGTATCATATGACAGTAAGGCCATCATTGTTAATGGGCAACGGAGGATCTTCATTTCTGGATCTATTCACTATCCACGGAGTACTCCTGAGGTATATATATGTCAATGTACCAATTGGGTCTCTCTGATTTCTCTTTTTTTTTTTTTTTTTTTTTTTTTTTTTTTTTCAAGATTTTCAGCAATTTAGGTGTCTCTGTTTCTCTCTATAAACTCTGTTACTTTAAGTTCTCAGTAGTATATTTTGTTCTTCTGAGCTTATCACTAAAAGGGTCTCTCTGGTTTCTCATTGTTTTTGAAGATTTTCAGCAAATTGAGTCTCTGTTTCTCTCTCTAAACTCTCCATTCCTCTCAGTAGTATATTATGTTCTTCTGAGCTTATCACTACTTGGGTCTGTCTAAATTATGTCTCTCTCTCTATAGAATGTTTTGCTTTTGGAATTAATTTGGTGGGTTTTGTGGGGTTGTGGCAGATGTGGCCAGATCTTATCCAGAAAGCAAAAGAAGGAGGTTTGGATGTTATACAGACCTATGTTTTCTGGAATGGACATGAACCTCAACCTGGCAAGGTAATGAAAACTAATCTCATTTTTATACTTTTCAACATTTTTAACTTTTAATAATATTTTTTTCTAAAATTGTTTAATTTATTTTTGTAGTACTATTTTGAGGAGAGGTATGATCTGGTTAAATTTATTAAGCTGGTGAAGCAAGCAGGCCTTTATGTTCATCTCAGGATTGGCCCCTATGCTTGTGCTGAATGGAATTTTGGGTAATAAAAATTGACTATGATTCCTATGAATGAAAGAAAAAAAATATTTTATATGTATAAAGTTTTTGATTGTATAATCTCTTTCTGTTTCATATCCAGGGGTTTCCCTGTTTGGCTCAAGTATGTTCCAGGTATCAGTTTCAGAACAGATAATGGTCCTTTCAAGGTAAGATGCTTGCTGTTCTTGCACATGAAGCTTCTATTTTCATTTTTTATTTTATTTTATTTTCTAATCCTATTCAATTGATGTCATTAGATTTAGATATTTAAGTTTTATTTGAATTTTGTCATGAAGGCTGCAATGCAAAGATTTACAACAAAGATTGTAGATATGATGAAAGCAGAAAGGTTATTTCAATCTCATGGTGGACCAATAATTCTATCCCAGGTAGTCAAAAGTAGTCCATTTTTCTCTTTCCCTTGTTGCTGTAGTGAATTTATATTTGTTCACTTGGTCAAGTTTAGATTTTTATTGCTTTCTTTGTGTAATGAATATGATAGATTGAGAATGAATATGGGCCGATGGAGTATGAACTCGGTGATCCTGCTCGAGCTTATTCAGAATGGGCAGCTAAAATGGCTGTGGATCTCGAAACCGGAGTCCCATGGGTCATGTGCAAGCAAGATGATGCCCCTGACCCAATTGTAAGTGTCGCCCGCTTTTTGTGAATTCTTTTTGCCTTTTTGTCATGTTCTTATTATATACTCATTCTTGATGGTGTCCATGTTATGTTCCCTCATCCTTAGTGGGGTTGTTGTGTAATAGTATGTTGTCACCTTGTGTGTTCATGTATGAAATGAATTTTTATCCCCCACACCCACATGGCTAGGCTTTGCTCTTTCTCACTCCTTTCTGTCTTTATATATTATCCACCACCGCCTTTGAGTTCTGTAATGATGGTTCGATAACAATGTCTACTTGTCAATCATAATCACATCTGTTTCAAGTTTCAACTTCCATTGTAAGTGGTGTATCTAAAAGAATATTTATTTATTCCTTCCTATCTCATAGATGCAAAAGAAGTTATTCTTTATCAAACCCAAGCCTCCTTGCTTGACTTTACTTTTGCTTTCTAAAATGAAAATTTCAAATGAAATCATACGATCTTATAATCTATTGATATCATATGTCTAGTCTTCCGAATAATAATGTGAAATTTTCGTGGACAGATCAACACTTGCAATGGTTTCTACTGTGACTACTTCTCTCCTAATAAGGCTTATAAACCTAAGGTTTGGACTGAAGCCTGGACTGGCTGGTAAATTTGCACCCTTGTCATCTGTACTGGCATATTATTTTGTTTTGTTTTTTTACTTATCTGAGAGTTGCAAGGCATTTCGTGGCTAATTATCCCCTTCTCTTTTTGTAGGTTTACTGAGTTTGGAGGTCCAGTTCCTTACCGTCCAGCTGAAGACTTGGCATTTTCAGTTGCAAAGTTTTTTCAGAAAGGGGGGTCTTTCATTAACTATTATATGGTAAGTGCACAGTTTGATGTATTTTTTAACTGAATCCCAATGGATGAATTTTGCTGAACTTTTTTTGTTTCTTTGTTTTTATGCTTCAAGTATCATGGAGGAACAAACTTCGGCAGGACTGCTGGTGGTCCTTTTATTGCCACTAGCTATGATTATGATGCTCCTCTCGATGAATTCGGTATGTTCACAGCATCATCACCTTGGAGTAGTGTTCGTCTTCATAGGGTAGCTGCTTTCAATTCAGAAAAACTAAGGGGGCACCTTAGTAATTATTTATTTTGTTTCATATTTTTGGTGGGGTCTATTGCGAGTGGGATGGTGCACAAACTTTGAAGGCATGCAATCGCCCACAAACACAAGCATCATTTAAGTCCAAGCCTCACTTCGGTGAGT
The DNA here is from genome assembly GCF_030987335.1 of Cornus florida. NCBI lineage: Eukaryota > Viridiplantae > Streptophyta > Magnoliopsida > Cornales > Cornaceae > Cornus > Cornus florida. The sequence continues at coordinate 70,704,338 of NW_026775581.1, read as the reverse complement.
GTTGAACTACCAACCCAAGGGAGATACTCCCAAGGACCTTGCAAGCCAAGCTAGCCTGTGCAGGGTTGTAGTCCAAACGTTGATAGAATGCTTTGTAGTTTAATTGTTTTGGTCCTCAACAACTGTCCTCTTTTCTTTTTCCTGGTATAAAGATTTTGATTGCTCAACAAAGTCACTAGACTCGTGTCAATAAAAATCTTGATGAATACAGTAAACAATTTAGTGGTGGGTTCTTACTTCGTAAAGCCGAAATTTTGTTTATCATCATATTTTTCGGATAATTTTATTGTCTTTGCTAGTCATAAATTTCAGTTCGAACCAAATGAGAGTTTTCCCACCTAAATTCCTTTGTCATTATCTTGTTTCATGCTGTAAACAGGACCCAAATTGTTAAATCCTGGAAGATTTTATGGTCCTAGGCAAACTAATGGATTATTGACTATTTCTATGTCTAGGACTATTAAGGCAGCCTAAATGGGGCCATTTGAAAGATCTGCACAGAGCAATAAGGCTTTGTGAGCCGGCTTTACTATCTGGAGATCCTGCTGTGATGCCTCTTGGAAACAATCAAGAGGTTAGATTTACTTCAGTTCGCTATCAATCTCAAACTGGTACTGAAACTGAAATCTCACTCCTTCCCTTCATTTGTTACCATACAGGCCCATGTTTTCAAATCAAAATCTGGAGCTTGTGCTGCTTTTCTTGCAAATTACGACTCACATTCCTTTGCAAAAGTGGCTTTCGGCAATATGCATTACAACCTGCCTCCTTGGTCTATCAGCATTCTTCCAGACTGTAAAAACACTGTATATAACACAGCAAGGGTGAGAAAGAGCTAATGGTTAAGTTGAATTTCTCATATTTAATTTAAGCATATGCAATGTCTGGTTTGATCATTATTCTCATCATTAGCACACAACACTTTTTTTAGTATAATCCTTGTATATGTGGATAAACAATTGTAATTTAGTAAATATCTATAACTATTTCTCCTTTGAAACATTAAACTGAAATTTTGGTACAGGTGGGTGCTCAAAGTGCTCAGATGAAGATGACTCCTGTTACACAATTCTCTTGGCTGTCATACAATGAAGAAACGGCATCTTATGATGACACTTCATTTACTACAGTGGGATTGTTGGAGCAGATAAATACCACCAGAGATGTCACTGATTATTTGTGGTACATGACAGAGTGAGTGCTGAATGACTCTATGTGGTTTCTTTTTCAAGAACATTTAATTTCCCAAGAAAATGTTTTTGCAGCTGGTTATTTTCTCATTTTCATTATTTATACATTCTTTTTGTTCCCAGTGTCAAGATCGACGGCGATGAAGGATTTTTAAGGAGTGGGTATTATCCCGTCCTTACCGTCCTATCTGCTGGTCATGCTTTGCATGTTTTCATCAACGGTCAACTATCAGGTGGGCATCTTGTTGTTGGACATTAAGGGTTTTATTAAGTCGACTTCTATGATGAATAGTTTCAAAGAGTGACTAGAATAGTTATATATTTTCAGTAGTTTCTTTCAAGTAAAGAAAATGAAGGTGAAGTTGTAATTCTTGCCTATGTATTTCAACACTACCTTTATGTTTTAACCTCCCCATACTCCTTTTATATTTCCTATCCAAAATGTATTGACCTTTTTTTTTTTTTTGGTTTAGTAAGACACGCGAGTAAAATTGCTTGAATTAATGACAAACAGAACAGGATCCAAAAATTCTAAAAACTATTAGTATAAAGCATGCCAAAAACAATAGACATCATGCTTCCTTGATCTTGCTTCCTGACCAAAAGGAGAACGAAAAATGAAAGGACTGGTTATCTAACAGCGTGTCTATAGTTGTATCTGCTGTGTGTATTTCCTAATATATTCTTTTCTTTTTCTGACAGGAACTGTCTATGGAAGTTTAGAATACCCAAAACTAACATTTAATCAGGGTGTGAATCTGAGAGCTGGTGTCAACAAGATTTCATTGCTAAGCATTGCTGTTGGTCTTCCGGTTTGTTCTCTCTCTCTCCAAAGACGTAGAAATAAAATTAACTAATAAAACACATACACAAGCTCACCAAGAGGACACAAAAAATTCCATTCGATGAATATATTTAGCAGTAGTTTAAATTTGACTTTTCTATGCTTTTGTAATGCATAGAATATTGGTCCGCATTTCGAGACATGGAATGCTGGTGTGCTTGGCCCGGTTTCCCTTAATGGTCTCAATGAGGGGAGGAGAGACTTGTCGTGGCAGAAATGGTCTTACAAGGTTTGTGTTTAGACTTAGACACTTTATGATCTTGTCTCATAGTCATAGCTCTGCATCCTAGAAATAATTGATTGATTGTCCATGAACAGATTGGTCTAGAAGGAGAAGGTTTAAGTCTTCATTCTCTCAGTGGAAGTTCCTCTGTTGAGTGGATAGATGGTTATTTGGTTTCTCAGAAGCAGCCTTTGACATGGTACAAGGTGAGTATTTCAATTTTGGGTCAAGTCTTCTTTGCTACTGTGCTGAAAGTGTGCTAATGTAGTTTCTACAAGATCAAATTTTCGTTCAGAAAAACAGAATTTTTTCCTTTTTTTTTGTAGTTGTCCTCAACCAAAAAAATTAAGAAGTGGGGCTAATTTTTATGCATTTAAACTAAACATGTTGACTCCAGAAATGCTTCAACCAAAGAGCATGCATTGAAATACACCCTTGAACGAACACTTTTTTTACTCAGGCTACTAATATTGGAACTGTGATTCTTTTTCTTTTTCGTCATGCTTCCAGACTACTTTCAATGCTCCACCTGGAAATGAACCTTTGGCTTTAGATATGGGTAGCATGGGGAAAGGTCAGGTATGGATAAATGGGCAAAGCGTTGGACGCTACTGGCCTGGATACAAAGCATCTGGTAGTTGTAGTGCATGTAATTATGCCGGCTATTTTGATGAAAAGAAGTGCCTTAGCAATTGTGGGGAAGCTTCCCAAAGATGGTGAGACAAAGATCCTACTACTTGTTCTCCAAGGTGATAAAATAGTTAATTGACTGACTGTTGACTCATAATTTCAGGTATCATGTTCCTCGTTCCTGGCTGAACCCGACGGGTAATTTGTTGGTTGTGTTCGAAGAATGGGGTGGAGACCCATCTGGCATTTCTTTGGTGAAGAGAGAAATACAAAGTGTTTGTGCTGATATTTTTGAGTGGCAGCCAACTCTAATGAATTGGCAGATGCAGTCCTCTGGTAAAGTGAATAAAGCCCTTAGGCCTAAGGCTCACTTGTGGTGTGCCCCTGATCAAAAGATCTCATCAATTAAATTTGCTAGCTTCGGAACCCCAGAAGGGGTTTGTGGAAGTTTCCGAGAGGGGATGTGTCATGCCCACCACTCCTATGATGCTTTTGAAAAGGTACCTTCAAATCTCACTTGACTTTTTCCAGTTTTCTTGTAGGTTAACTTGATCAGTTTTGTCTTTGATTCACTAGTGACTATCCCTTTTTGGTAAATGGATAACGGATTCTTGAGTTTTTTTCTAGGGTGTTTTTTTCCCCTTAATAGCATTAAAAAAAAAAAAAAAAAAAATTGCTATTCACAAGTTATATTTTCAGTTTTTTGATTGAACAACTTAACTTGCCTAAATTTAAGCAGCCAAGTTTGGTGCCTTATATTCTAATTTGCCAAAGCAAGCTCATATACTGTTTCATACTTGAATCATTTTTCCCTTTTGCCTTTTTACCGATTTCATGACATATATTGCATGAATATCATGTTGTAGTACTGCATTGGGCAACAATCATGCTCAGTAACTGTAGCACCTGAGATGTTTGGGGGAGATCCATGTCCAAATATCATGAAGAAACTTTCTGTAGAAGCCATTTGCAGCTGATGATGCAGAGCATTCGAAGTTCAAGAAGGTCCCTCGATATTTCTTTTTACACTTCCATACGAATTTCCCATAGATTTTACCATTCTTCAAGCTTGCCGCCACCATTGGTTTCGGCTTTGCCAGAGTGAAGTTGTAGAAATATACAACACACTATCTGGTGCAAGGCCAATATATATAGAATGTGAAGATATGATTATGGATAGAATAGGTGTTGTCTGTCAGATCTTTGTCTGCAGTGTCAAACATAAGTTAGAAGGGGGGTTATGCTTTAGTTTTTATTATTATTATTATTATTATTATTATTATTATTATTTTAATTATCTTAACATGTAAGCTCTTTGCTTTCAGTGATTTCAAAAATTGTATGTTTCAATGTAACTTTCTTGGAAGCAATTGTTTCATTGCTTTGTCCTTGTAATAAGGTTTTGTAAGGGTAATAAGTTAATAATAATATCAAGCTTTCCAAATATTGTCCCAAAGTTACTTGCGTGTGTTGTGTGTTTGTGTGTGTGTGTGTGTGTGTGTTTTTGAGGTTGAAAATATCAGCAGAAGTTGCAATCCTGTAAAATGCAAACAAATAGCATAATTTCACAGTTAGTTCGCTCAGTGACAAATATATATATATATATTTTTTATGAAGAGGCAAACAAACACAAAATAAACTCAGAAAAATCCCATGAATGACTGTTAGTCTGCAGCCACTCATTCTACCTGAGCTTTCTTCAGCGCGCGCACATGGAAGTAGTGTAAGTTTGCTGCAAACTGTTGAGTGAAAGGTTTCATAACCTTTTAGTGCAATCTACTTTTACTTTTTGATTCTTGTACTCTTTGGCTCAATTTTCTTCAATGACTGTTTGATGCAAAACTGGAATGCAAATTAGAGGCAGAGACATGACAGTACAGATGCAACAAGGGCTCTTTTGGGCTGGATCAGGACATACCTTGAAAACCCACTTCATGATTTACAAACCATTCACTGCAAATGATCATATAGTTACTGTTGTTGGGTCTATCATTGTTCTTTATGATGCATTTGTTTAACTTCGAGCTTGTTTGGTTTGCCATTCCAAGAACAGTTCAAAGAACTATATAAGACAATTATTTGAAAACAAACCCTTTTCTTAATTGAGCTTTTAGAAAAGATTTCTTAGAAACTGTCAATTACCCAAATTTTTCTACAAATTTCTTTTTTCTAATAAATGAATACGAAAAATCAGTTCTCACAACAGTGAAATAAGAATTCTCTTACAATTCCACATATTTATGAGTTTGTTGCTTTTTGAAATGAAGTGTGGTAAAAAACAAAAACTTTGTCTAAATGATATCAAAATATTATGATTCGACTATCATAAGACGCAAAATCATAGAGAGTTTAAATGATATGTGTAATTTGCGAATGATTTATCATACAATCACAAGTCCAAATCATTCGTGGTTAGAATGGTTCCTATTTCACAAACAAACAAAAGATTGTTTGCAGTCGTTGTCTAGACTTCTATACTGGACAGAAAATCAAGTTTACCATAACAGTCAACCAAACTAGGTTAATAAAAAGAAGGTATTTTAATATGACCCGGTAGGCGTATTTTATAATGGAAGATACAACTTGCTAACCGCAATTTGACTTCTATTACATATTATAATACTAGTTTATTATACTGTAAACTTCTTGAAGCCTTTGAACAGAGGTCTGTCCTGTTGCATCAAAGACCTAATTTTTTTAGAATAAAAATACAGAGTGATGACAAATTCAAAGGCGATAATTCAACGCTCATGAGACACGAACATACTATGTTGATTGCAGGTGGGGACTAAATCTAGACTGCATGACCTATTGACCAGTCGATGTGGATTATTTTTCTTCCATTCATAATTTGAGAAATGACAAAATTATAGCAAAGTATTCTATTTTCGGTGTAACTTAAAAAACAAGTAAATAAAAATTTTATTTAGTTTAATTTTTTTAAATTATTTTTTAAAAATTCAGTTATAAAAGAACCTATTTTTAAATGAGAGTCTCTTATAAATTTTTAAAAATAATTTTTTATTTTTAAAATTGTTGAAAATTGTTTTAAAGTGATTGGATAAGCAAACCTTAAATAACCTTTTCACATTTATTTAAAACATAAAGTGAGTATCTTCAAATCCAAATCTCCAATCCAGTTTTAAACCATTACATTGAGATTATGGTTCGCTATCCTTTGATACGCAATTCGTTTCCATTACCTTGCACTGACCTTGTTTTCATTTGTTATATTGTAAAATCGTGATAGTATTCTATACTGTCAAACCATAATTGAGATATAACCCAGTCAAAAGGACTAATTTTGTAACCTTACATATGTAACTTTAATAGATAGATAAAAAAAAAAAAAGAAGGAAAAATCTCAATCAAAAGGATTACTTTTTAACCTTATATGTGTAACCTGAATGGAAAAAACCTATGAAAAAGGGTAGTGGAGTAACCATTTTAACCCTAAAAATAGACCATTGACAAGAAAGAATGGAAGAAAGTTTAATGAATTTCTGATAAAGGAAAGCTTAATTACGACTTTACCACAACTGACACACTCGCATTCCCATCGCAATCTTACACCAGAAATGAATGTGTATAATTAATGGTAAAGTCACAAGGTGTACTTTTTCATAAAAGTCATTATCCTGGAACCAACCACAATCCTTTTCATCTTTATCATCAGCGTCATTACCTTTATCTGATAAGGATGAGATTGGCCATTGAATTCTATTGTTCAATTCTTTCATGTCATTTACCATGCCTTTTTTTTTTTTAATATATATATATTGGTGTTTTATATTTCATTTCTCTTTTATTAGTGTTTCGTTTTCTCACTTCATTATGAATCTCATCTTTTTTGGTTATTTCTATCCGTCTCTTATCTCATTTTCATCATTCTTTGGTGTCATTTTTATCCTGATGAACACAATAATTGTACATGCAGCAACTTTAAATCCTGAATGCAACAGCTTACAAAAATCATTTGGTTCCATGGAAGATCAAATAGGATAACATAAACGTTTTTCAAGACAATCAAATGAACAATTACTAAAAAATTCACGAGATTCAGGGAGATTAAAACTTTTGATCTCCAACTGTGAGGTGAAATTCTTCGCTATTAGGCTATGCCATTTTAGTCTTAGTTGTTTACTTTTTTGTATGATCACACAGTCCGGGGGCAAAATCACATGAACCATGGACAAAATCACATATTAACTTTGAAAAAAAAAAAAAAAAAACTTTGTCCCATTGATTTGACTATATGCTTTTTCACACAACACACGCTATTGAGTTGCTTGTCATTTTAATCAACTCCATGGACACAAAGTAAGAAGTATAGAAGCTCCAAAGCAGCAGCATACTTGAAATGGGGAACAACAAAATTGAGGCCCAAGGGAAAAGTATTATTCATATATATATATAGCCTCGAAACCAATTTTAAAGTTTTAAAATAAAAATCACAAAGCAGAGATCTTTTTAGTTTCTCTCTCTTCCTTTTTTTCTCCCTCAATGCCGCGTTTTAATGGTGCTGAGTCCGACTGCACCTCCATTTCTCTATCTGCTTTCGTCTAATCCTCCATTCCTAATGGACCATCAGTGGAAACCACAACAACCCATGTTCTCTCTTCTCTTCTTCTTCACCTTCTCTCTCCTCTCTCTCTCCATTCTCATCATCTCTCTCTACAAAAAGCTTAAGAAACCAGACCAACAAAGCTCGAGTTCAGCCATCGAATGTTCTCTCCCGAAAATTACAGATAAAACACATGAATTGAAACTGACCCAATTGACCCATTCGCTTCTTCTCGAGATCTCGCCCTCCAAATGGGCGACTCTGTTGAGCGGCGAGGCACGGGATGACCAGGTTCCAAACGGGTCGGGTTTGGATGTGGAAAGGGTTGATTCGTGTGGAGAAGATTGTGGGAAGAAGAAGAAGAAGAAGAGGGTGAAGAAGAAGAGGGCAAATTCGAAAGCCGAAGAGGGGTGTGAAGAGGGGTTTGTTGAGAAGGAGGGGTTGGAGGTGAAGGAGAAGCAAGAATTGGTGTGTTTGTATCCGTTTACGTCGTCTTCCAGCGCGACGCAGAGGAAGATCAAGCAACAGTATGATCAGCTTGTGAAGTCCCATGAGTCTAATGGCTTGACACTAGCTCAGGTTTTATTATTTTTTCTCACCTAAATTTTCTTTATTAGTTTCATTTGTTTTAATTGTTTTTGATAACTTAAGGTATTCACTGTTTGCAAGATAAATTTGAAAAAAGAAAAAAAAATGATCTTGTTTTCAACTTTGTTGTTGGTCAGTAGTAATTGTTTAGTTTCTGTTCATATTAGATATATCTGTTATATATAGAATTATTCTTTGCTGTGTTACTGATTTCTACCTACCCTTCTAATGCTATACTCAATAAGGCAATGGGAATTATATGGGAAGTTATAAACACAGGTTTTTGGTTTAATCCTTGTCATCTATAAGAAATCATGAGTACCTATGGATGATTCTTTTCTCTCTATTCAAAACACCATATACTTTTTATATTGAAACTTTTAGGGATGGTGGAAAACTTTCTACCAAGGGATTTTTTTTGTTATGAAATATTGAATCCACTCTTTACCTGGTCCATATAAACAGCAGATTTTCCTACCCTTCAAACTCTATGAAATATATTTTCAAGTTAAACTTTATCACCCATTGTGTTGTAAGGACGAGAGAAGTGCACAAGTGCGTGTTTCCTGTTTTCTCAGACAATTCACTCTCTTGGAATTGTGAAGCTTGAGGTTTTCATTCTGGGTCGTACTAGGTGAAGGGCTTCATGTTGTCCCCTACATCAGATTCTTATAACCTCCTTGGGATGTGGAGTTTGAGCATTCTTTCAGGATTTTATGGGGATGACAGTCACTTGCATCCTTGGAAACATGCATGTTATGTTACAGAGGTCCATGGATATCGCACTTAGTTATGTGGTCAAGCCCTAGGAGTGATTTTATCAGACCTTCTTATCTCAGTTTTTGGGAACTCACATGTGATGTATGTACCTGATGGTTACAAAAATACTTTGGTGTGCCATTCTTCAAATATTTGTGGTTTATCAGTAGGTATGCCATTCTTTGTGTCCAAAAAGTATGGCATTAAATTCTGGAAGAAAGAAGTTATAAACTTGTCACATGAAACTTAAAGTATCACCTGTGCTTGTTACAACATTTGTGGAAATGTCACTGCAATGGAGCTTGAAGGATCTAATATACATCCCACGTGAAAGATTCTAGTGAAGTAGCTGGCAAGTAAATCTAGTTTAGATGGCAGAAAAAGAAACCTGCTATAAGCCAGTTTAATGATGATTTGCTTGAAAATGTCATGCTGCAATTAATTTTTTTTTTCCTTTTCTTTTTTCAATAAATGAAGATGCAAGGCAACCAACTGTTATGGAAACTTGTTTTCTTATTCATCAGCTTACAAGAAAAGGAACTTGTTCATGAAGTACAAGCTCCTTATGCAACTAGAATCAGGGGTGCAGGTAGAGTTAGCAGTAAACCTACTTGCAATCTGTGTTTTTTGACATATGTTTCAATACATGGAACATTTTCATTCCACCAAAAATCTAGCTACCTAGAAAATTTTCAGGGCTGCTGAGTGTGAAGATGTGGTTTTGACTTTGAGGTTAAGAGCAATCAATTTGTGCACAATAACACCATAGGTTAGGTTTTTATTACTCTAGCACTCCCAGCATCCTGTATAGGTGGGACCAATACTGAGCAATGGTCTTTTGTTTTAGATCAATTAGGTTAAGTAGTGTTAAAGTATCAAGCCTAGGCCCCCTAGATTGGATTTTGATCAATTGGGTTCTAATTTAAGTGTACCCCAGTTCTACTGTGAAAGTCCCTTTGTTGCTACTCACTTACCCATGCTTGTTCTATGATTCTTTGCTTTGTGTTGCTGCTTGAGCCCAAACCTGACTCACTCATGAATGCTAATCAGTAGCAGCTACTCTGATACTGCTAGGGAAAAGAAAGATACAAGTTAGACAACATAAGTCCTCTCAGAATCTGGATGGACGCTGAGATTTGTATCAATCTTAAATGTGCCAGCTAGCTCAATAGTAAAGTCTGCTAGTGCCGTGCCCATAAACCTCGGGTTAAGCCATCACCTAAACTTGAATTCTATTCCTCACTTGCATTCATACACAAAATAATACCCCCATTGATCATGTACATATTAAGGTGAGTCAGAATAATAAGACGGTAATGGTCACATGACAAAGTCATTTCCACAATAAGTCAGGATCCAACACTCAGATCTCTAACACAATTGCAAATATCTGCAAACGTGCATGCATACCTCCTCCCTGCCAAAAGAAAAAATTAAAAAAAAAAAAAGAAAAGAAAAGAAAAGAAAAGAAAAGTAAAAAGAACGAGAAAATCAGTACTGGTGCTCATGGTCATGCTATCTTAAGTAGGACAGCATATAATGGTTCGATTCCACAATACATTTATTTCCTTTTTGAGTTACAACTTCAATAAAAGTCGTCATCATCTCCACCTCTACTAGGTGCAACAATCAGGCTACAATGTTGCTTGTAGCATATGTACTTCCTTATTTACTTCATGACCTTAACATGGAACTGCTTAGCTAATATGGTACATCCGTCGTTGATCGATGAATACAATAAGTGACATTATAAAAACTACAATGACAAAATAATTATTTTAGTTGCAAGCAATAATAAAGGCCATAATCAATCCATCATTTATGAACTTTCTGCATTGTCCACCACTTTCAATGTTAAATTCTATCTACTACCATATATGCACATTATGTTGTCATCCTGGAGAGAGTGGTTAAATTCATTTCCTCTCCAAGCGTGGAGAAGAATTGCAGTAATTTATCATTTGTGCTTAATATTTACCCTTGCTCCAAGCACATGATTGGTTTTAACTCTTTCTCTCAAGCACATGCGTGTCCTTGTGCTTGCACATCTTGACTCCTAATTGTTCTTGTAAATGTTCTTTTATATTCAATCCTACTCGATTTTGTGAGTTATACCATTCTTAAAACATTCCTAGTTCCTCCTTTTTTCTCATGCATTGATTTTCTGTTACATGATTTGCCTCCAATGGCATTGACTTTGATGTTCACAAACACGTGATTTTTTATACAACTATTCTGTCAATCAGTTGGGGTTTTGGCTGGACAATTTTGCAAAATTTAGATATGAGGTCTCAACTGCATGACAATATATTTATTTATTTTGTTTGTGGATTTGCTTTATGGAATATGCTCAATTGTATTTGGGTTTCCAACTTGTTGCATGTATATGAAGTGTGTTTGTCAAAGAACCATATGCTACGATTGGTTGTCAGGAATATTTTGCACAAAAGTAATTCTTGAGAAAGTGAATTAAAGTAAAGCAAATGTAAAAATGTTGATTTCCCTACATTTATTTGGTTTACAGGAAAGTATTAAACTTCCCCCCAATGCATAATCGTGTGCAAACGCATGTGCAAATATAGGTTAGACTTGGTTCTTAGGAATTTCTGGAATAGTGAATCTTGAGAAAATAACTCAAAGTAAAGGAAAAAATTAGAAATGTTGCTTTCCTTACATGTGTTTGGTTTACAAGAAAGTTTGTTGAGATTCTAAACTTTCACACAATTGCATAATCCTGTACAAAACGGAGGGGGGGATTTTGGTACAGATACTTCTTGCAAGAAAACAGTTACCGATGAGATGCACCTTTCTTGTGGCAACCAAACACGTAAGAAGTGAAGGAAAATGGTTCTTTTCTTTATTTCCGTCACCATCTGTCAGACCCAGCCTCTAAAGAGCAGGCCTCAAGACAAGTTGAAATCTTCTGGTTATAAATCTTCTTTTATTTTTTTATTTTATTTTATTTTTTACTTCTTCTCTAAGTAGAATTCTTTTGGCCATAACATGAACTATCCGGTATAAAGTTTCCATTGATGAGGTTATAACATTATAATATATTCTTTGATAGAAAGAGATAATAAAATGTCGTTTGGTGCGTGTAGAAGTAGGTAGAGGCACACATCGGTCCACCGTCCACATGTTTGATATTGAGCTGGCCGTGAGTTGGCCTTGGGTTCTAAAGCCTGTCTAACCTCAATCTGATCCCATTTGTTGTTCTTAGGCTTAGTTATTTAAAAGAAATAGTTAGGCCTGGCTCAGTAGTGATCGAACATATTATAAAATAATTTACTAGCTTACAATTAAACATAAATTGATGATAGATAAATTATGATATATAATGAATAAACATTTTATCTAAAGTATGATAGAAGATGAAAGGTCATTTGTCTGAGATAGATTTGCATCTCTGGTGCTTAGACTGAGCATATCCCTAGACATAGATATCTATGAAACCATGTGCTGCATGCCGCTCTTCTATAACACTTCACATGGATTTGTATGTCCAAAATCAAGAGGTATTCTACACTAGTTTGCAGTGTTTAAATCCTTATAAATTAGGCTTGTACTCCAGATAAATTTATGGCAAAAATATTTACCTCTGATAATAAATGTGCAGGTTGTCACTTTTGGTGGCTTCTGTTGTAGTATTCCTCCTTGGGAAGTTTCTGTTGGGGGGTTTTGAGTATTATGTATATTTTTAATTACACGTATAGATGCTGTATACTAAAATTACTTTTATTTTTCAAACAATAAATATGAAACAAGAACATTATAAAATAACAATTCAGTATCTAAAATCCATTATATTAAATAAGAGATAGTAAAGAAATTATGGCCTGTATAATGCAGAGGCACACATTCATGCGTTGTCCTAAAGCCTTTGTAGCCTCGTTTTGACGTACTACGAAACGGGCCAAACGGCTCAAAGATACAACTCCAAAGTCCTCTGTGAGCACGCTCACAGATGGACAATTACAAATCTTCCATGCCATGTTGCCCAACACACAATACTCAATAATATATGGTATACACAATATAGACGAAAGTTGTAGGGCATGAGAGAGAGAGTGGGAGTGAGAGAAGAAAGAAATTTTTTAATCATGTGTACCATATGTTGAAGTAGCCTGGTATTTATAGCCTACTTCACATCTGTTATGAAAAGGCGTGTCTGCAGTGGAAAATAATGTTTTTTAGGAGAAGTTGTTGTAACCACGTGTCTCTGGTTTTATTGGTGTATTAATTTTTTTAACATTTATAATCTATAATTTTCTCTTTAGGGAAGTTTTAAAAACTTTCCTTTTAAAAAACTAACAGTTTCAACTCGTAAAATGGATATGAAGAAAAAGCAGAATGCTTTGTCTTTTGTGATTGTGCATTTGCAGTCACACAACATGAATTAGACTACAGGCACATACCAGTTGATCTGTCAGATTTTTCTTACTCATCAGATGGTGCAAAAGGTTTGATAGTTTGAAAAGTTGCCTGTACTTGTTTTTTTTACTCCCTCTAAACATACAACACAATAACATGCCAATCAATTTCTTGACCTCCTGCAGAATGAGACATGATTTCTTTTCCCTACTGCACTTAAAGAGTTAGTTCTATCAATAGATCATAACTTATTATTCTACCTTTCATTCCGTTAAACTTGGAAGCTACTTATTGGTCTTGGCCGCTTAAAGCTATGAAAATTATCCTGTTTGTACTTAAGTCTCCTTATTGTTCTGCATTTCATTCAAGTTTGGAGTTTAATTAAAATAAGACCTAGTGTATGATTTTGTCCTCCTTACTTGATTGGTGCAATGCAAAGCTGTACCCAAAATAAGAACTTTGTTTTTGTTTTGTTTTTTTTTTTTTCAATTGCATTAAATCATTTTATGAAAAAAATTGCATTGAATCATGGAATGGAAGCTATGAAGGATTTGATTAAATCAGCATTTACAATTGTTAGGAATTTGTCTCAAAGATCAATGCCAAACCACGTTATATCTTGTGTTTGTGTGGTATTGCGTTCTTTGGTTTCATTGGATCTTTGTGTTAGTGTGTTTCCGCTGCCCCAACAACAATTATATACTTCTTCATGCTATTTGTATTGCAGGTTGGACAGTTCGTTAATTGCTTGATTGATGCAAGAAATGATCTACAGCACAAGTATGTTATAAAATTCCTTTTAGATTGTTGAGTTTGTTGTGTTTTCTTTATGTTTGTGTATGCACTATTCACAACAGACATGCATGCATTGCTTTTGCTGGTTAGCTTGTGATGCAACAAATTATAAAATTTTCCCGTTATCTCAAATATTTGCTACTCATTCATTAAAAATTAGTATTCTGATTTTGTAGTTTGCAATCCAACCATGTGTGATCTATTCACATTTGCAGTAGACTAGTGCAAATAATTCTTGAAATGTTTGAGAGATTCAAAAAACATGGCCATTAGTCAACTAGTTTCTGAACAACATTTGGTCTTGTCTTTCCTATTTCTGTACACAAATTTTGATTTCTTCTCTGGAGATACTCCAAGAATATGAATATTGTTGTTACCATGTACATCCTATCATCACTTGATAGATCTTGAGTAGTTCTAGTTTTTCAAGGCAACCCAGGCTTGAAATAATTCATGTTTCCCGAATTCCTCACTGCAATTTTCTTTGATGCATAGGTCTGAGGTCATCCAACGTAAGTTCACAATAACAAAGGCTCTACTATTTAAAGCAGACAGGTCTTCATTTGACCGTCTTCGTCAACAGGTTTGTTACAGAACTAGTTTATTGAACTTCCTCCTGTCGGACAATATTTTTTATTCTATTGGCCACCGGGTGAAAATTAACTTTTTTGGTATATGCAGATATACAAGCTAGAATTAGAACAAAAGAGATTAGAAGAAGATGCATTTGTATATAACTGGCTCCAACAACAGCTTAAGCTCTCACCAGCATACAAGAAGGTAACAACGACCTTTATTTGTAACTTACCCTATTCAATACATTTTATGGGAGGCTCTAAATATTGATTGTGTTGGTATTACTTTGGATGTTCTTGGCTCAATAACCAGTTTTGGGGGATGGTGGTTAATGATTACTTTGCAAATGACTAATAATTAACTGCATTCATTTCCTTGACAACACTTCTACTGAAATACTTCTACATGGTGACATATCAATGCTAGTACTGTGGGTCAGGTTGGTGCAGCTGATTTAATTGAAAAAGTGAGCAACATGAATTAAAAGGATGACAGTCACATCTTTAATAATCATGTTATAAAATCTTTTAAGTAACTGCATTACACTTTGTCGGGTGATGTGTGGTTACAAGGTCAGATAATATCAATTTCAGCGTTTGTAGGTAATCCAATTATCAGTTATAAGTAGCAAATTATAGTAGTAGTAGTTGCATCAGCAATGTTTTAGTGGGAGATTGCAAAAGGAGAATAAAATAGACGTCTCTTATCTTCTCCCTTCTACTTACTATCCAATATTATCCTTTATTTTCTTTGTTTTTGTGTTTTTTTTTCCCTCTCGATGAATGATTTCTATGTTACTTTAACAAGAGTTAACATTTCTCCTTAGAATAAGTCTTTAATTTTAGTTTGAGAAAGATGCTGGATGATATCTAATCCTCTCACATTCATATGAAGATGCTTGAAATTGGTGCTTGCGAGGAGTTGAAAGCCAAATCTGGCGAGATGATGGAAGAAGACACAGATACCGAGTTTGCAGAAATTTCATTTGAAGAGTTACTAGCACAGGAGAAGAAGGATTCTTTTTGGTTAATTTCTAATCTCAAATGCTAATTTCATAGTCCGTTTTGGCACTGCTCATCAGTGATTATATTTTTGCGTGTTCAGGCAAAGAAATGGGAAACCTAGATCATGCTCGGGCTGACAACAGTGTCTTTCTTGCTAACTGAACTCGTCGGCATCACAAGTAGCAGTGTGTACATCTAACACAAGCGATCATGCACCGTTGCAGGAATTTTATGGCTACCTGTGCTTATATGGTTTGCTTTTGGATGGAGCGATGGCGGTGACTTCTTGTTTCCTTTTAGTTCTTGCCAGTGGAAGCAAATCAATCCCCACATATGTAAACATGAATAGTGTATACCACGTTCTGCTATATTTTTTCCCCTTCTGCTTATAATATGAGCATTTCTTCATTCAAATTGAAGTTGTTCTCTCTATTTAGCTTGAGATATTATCATGAGAGTGCCATGGCTTCGCTAGGTATGCTGTGTCTAGGTTCTGGCAGTTGTGTGAATTTTTGGTTATGACTTGCATGTTAATCTTTTCCAAAAAGAAGCTACAGAACAATTTGACATTTTTTTATATTATTTTTTGATAGACAATCTAAACTTAAAATAAAGAATCAATTACATGTTTACAAGTGGCTTCTCCCAGATTGGAGAGAATTCAGAACAGAACGTTGGAGTCTAACCTAGATGGTGTAAGGGAACTTCCTTTGGAAAAGTCGAGTTTTCAAGTCCTAATTGGTGCAAAAATATATAGTGGGTGGTGTATTTGCTTGAACTATTAAAAAATAAATAATAAAAAATACTGAACAAGGGAATGGTAGGTTGCTAATTGGAAACAATTTTGCAGCCAAAGCAGAAATGGGAACGGGCATTAAGCCGTTCTAGGCAAACATCCAAGACCAATAACCAGAATTATGCAGATATATGCGTTTGGGTTTGTGAAATTTACACAATTTCATAGTCCAATAAAGAGAGGCTTATGACTTTTGTAATGAGAGAGCTCTCTTGATAGTGAGACTTTCAAGAGAGAGATGTCACGTGAGGAGCAATGTGTTTCAACAATTTTTTTTTAAAAAATTCACGTATTCTAGAATTTTTACCTCTCGCCTCTTGTTAAATTAAAAAAATAAAATAAATCTTTTAATTTAACTGTCAACAAAAGTTTTCAAGACTTATTCTTAAATAAAATGGTGTGAATCCAACACGAACAATTGAATATACATAATAGAACTTGTGTAATAAGCGCTTTTTTTTTCTTTTTTTTTTTCCTCTTCCTTATCATTACTCTTGGACAAAATAATATTTGCTTCGTCATCCTTACTCTTGTACAACAAAGTATTGATAAAGTTGCTAATAATGCCAAGTACATATAGGTCAAAAAATTGACATGGTTGCAAAGCAATAAACAAACACAAATCTTAGTTTTAGCGGACCATTATTTATGATGAGGTAACCTTTCGAAGGAAAATATCCCCCTGGCTTTTCTTTTCTTTTATCTTTTTATTTATTGAATGGGACGGAAGGTGTAAATAATTGATGGAGTGAAATATATATATATATTTTTTTGGTTGGAAGGAAGAAAATGAAAATTTTTATATATTTTTTTTATTAATATAGCCTCATTAATCAAATAATTCTATTAAACATGTCTGCAATTACAACACAAGAAAACAGTGTAGTGAAATTTAAGACTAAATTTAATTCGTTCATAAAAAATGAGAACAGTTTATGTATTTATGTGGATGAAGAAAGCAAGTCTAAGTACCAAAACAAATAAAATAAAGTTAAATGACTAATTAAAATCTGCTTCAAGAAAGGAAATTAAAAGGACTTCATTTTGAACCAGGGCAGAGCATGTCTTGGATTTGCTTGGACAACTTTGGCAAAACTTACTACATTATAGTTGTTTATGTGAGAGATTGTAGTAGGGTTAAAGTTGATGGAGGATAAAATGTCATTTTGTAAATAAAACAAAGGTTATAAATAGGGATGGCAACAAGGTGGTTTGAGCTGGCCGGGGAGAACCCATCCCTATCCCCGTTTAGCGTAGCTACCTCCATCTTTGCCATAAACCATTTATTAAATGTAGGGATGGCAACAAAGGCAGTTTTGGATGGATGTACCTTCTCCGCCCAAAACTGCCTAAACGGGGGGCCTTTTCATCCCATTCCCGCCACGTTTAACTTTTTCACCCCCTTTAGCTCTAGAATTTCTTTTTACTTTATAATTTCTTTTCCTTAAATACAATTATATAACTATTGGAAAAATTCATAAAAAATGGGTAATTAATAATTTAACATAAAATTCAAGGGTATGAGCGTTCTTAGTTCGTAGGGCTCTGTCGCTCTCTAGAACGAGTGAGAAAGTGAATAAATGTGACATAGAGTTTCTAGAGCTAATAATATTTACTAATAAAAATAAGAGTAATTTAGTAATTTATCTACCTAAACGGGGAGGTCGCCGCCTCAAACCCGTGCAGGTTTTCATTAATAAAAACTATCCTCGTCCAAATAAGCTAAATAATCCCCAAAAATCACTATAAAAGGGGTGAGGTGGGGCAGGTACCCATCCCGGCGGGACAAATTGCCATCCCTAATTAATCAGGACAATTTTTCAACTATGATAATAAATGTTTTCTCTCTCTTATACGAATAAAAATAAGATTCAACTTCTCAATTTCAACTTGAGACTTAATTTTATTGTAAGAACACAAAAATAATAAATAAAAATTCTCAAATAAATGTTGTTATTGGTTATTTATGCACAATACATACAAGTGGAGGGTCCACTTTTTTATTTATGCGTAAATGAATTAATTAAAAGAAATAAGTCTAACAATTCACTATAACAAATTGTATAAATAAAGAAGTGGGACTTTTCACTTAAGTGTATTGTGCATAAATAACTAATCAAAAACATTCGGTTAGATAATTCACTGTAATAAATCGATGCAAATATCATTACTAATAAAAAAAATACAAAAAAATATTTAGTGATTGAGATAAAATAAACTAGAATTTGCTCAACATACACTTAATATTATTGAATAAAAAATAAATTACAAATATAAAATTATAATTTATCATTTTAAACTGAGAGGGGGTGACCTTTTACCATTCCCGTCCCATAACTATGGGGGTTTTCAATCCTAATCCCTATCTCCGATCCAAAACCATTTAACTATTCATAATCGTTCTAATTAGGACAGGGTGGTGCAAGTATCCGATGGAGCCGGGTATTTTGTCATTCCTAATTATAAGAAGTACTGGGTAATATAAATTTATTAGTTAATGGCGTTCTTTCCTTTCTTACTTCAGCACAATTTTGGATGAACTAAAAATGATTACTTAGGGAACTATTAGAAGGATGCTTCATCCTCCTTGCCTTCCCTCTCTCTCTTCCCTTCAACCAAACAAGCCAAAACACTCCCATCCCTTCCTCTCTTCCATCCTCTTTAATTCCTCCCCCCAAACGAACATAACATAAATTAAACGCAGTATAATTTGGAAACAAACACCGTCTTTCACTATCCCAAACAAGGATTTCCTAAACTCATCTAAGACATCCTAAACCCTAATTTTAAACGGACCACAGTAGAGTTGAAAGTAAACCAGCAACTCTGACAAAGGCGTTCTTGGTAGTATCCATATCACAAACGGGTCTCCAGAGGGCTTCGTCCCCATTTCGATTGCTCCACTCTTCTCTGTAGGGAGAGAAAATCCACAAACTCAAAAACCCATCTGCAAAACCTTTCAAACCACTATCTATACCCATCCTAATCTCACCCAGAAGTGTACAAACACATCATGAGTCGCTATGACAGCCGCTCCGGCGACCCCGGTTCGTACCGTGACCGGAGAAGGTAACCCTATATCGCCTCTCTCCCCCCCTCTCTCCATATAAATATATTTGTACAGGTGTTTCTTTTTTAGGTATGCAATTTTTGTAGGGTTTGGTTTTTAACGTTACAACAACGGAAATTAAGCCTAACACTGACTCATCTAGTTCTAATAAAATTCTAACACTGGCTCACGAAAACATTATAATTTTGTTTGCGTATGTGTGAATTGTTTTAGGGCTTCAATTATTTATGATTACAACAGTGAAAATAGAAGCGCAGCACTGGTTTATGAATTTTGACTTTGTTGTCATTTCGTGTGAATTTATGTGTTGTTCAGTGATTTGGGGTTTGGTGGCGGTTCGAGTTATGGCGGTGTCCGTTCCTCATCGAGCAGGAGGGACTATGAGGGGACGGAGCCAGCCCGGAAGTTGGATTTGGATGGGTTGACTCCTTTTGAGAAGAACTTTTATGTCGAGTCACCTTCTGTTGTGGCAATGTCGGAGAGTGAGGCTGAGGAGTATAGAAGGCGGCGAGAAATCACGGTGGAAGGACGGGATGTGCCTAAGCCAGTCAAGGCTTTCCGTGACGTTGGCTTTCCAGGTACTTCGCACGATTTCTTATAGAAAATCCCTTTAATCATGTTATGAGAATGATAAATTTGAGAACTATTTAATGATTAGATTTCTCATATTTTGTAATATATTTTCATATTTTTGGATTCGTTGCACCATCGTTGATATGCTGACTTAGTTAGACATTGGGTTAAACTTTGGGTTCATTATTGAGTGCTGGTTCTTCTGGCACTGGGAGGTGAATATTAGGGATACAACTAACTTTTAACATTATATATGCTCAAAAAGTCTGTTGAAACCATGTCGTCAGTAAGCATCTCATTGTAGTTTGGAAAGGGCTTTCCTTTGTTGTGTTAGGTAATCGAGTATGCACTCAAACATCTCAATTCTTATTATATATTTTTCCCCTCTTCTCTAAAATGAGGTAGAGAGTTTCAAGTTTCAACCACAGTACTCTCCACAAGGTTTGGCGTTGGTGCTACCAATGAGCTCAGGATACTTATATTCTATTAGGAAAAGATAAAGAGGTAGACCAACTAATTATTGTCATTCTGAAGGAGGAAAACCATTAAATGGAAGATATATAGTTAGATACAAGTATGGTATGGGAGAGGGGAATGGTTGCGTTTTAACTTGTACCCATGGTTGCACGGCCTTGTGATGTAAGATGCATCGTAAACATTTTGGGTTGAAAGAGATATTAGCAACTTAAAACGTATATGGCCATATGAGAAAACAAAGAGAAACTCGGGGACAAATAGTATGCCACCAGTGTCATCAGCCTGGTCATTATCGGTTAAAGTGCCCACAGATATGCCTTATGTCAGTCGGAGGTTAGAGGACTTGCTATCAGTGTGGCCAGCCGGGTCATGTGAGGAGGGATTACCCTTGGGGACATGACACTTGTAGTGTGATGCGTAGTTGCGTCCTACGTAGACCGCCACAGTTGCCATGGCCTGCACCCTCAGTTCAGAGTTCTGGACCCAAGAAGGGGGCGACTTCTGGTTTTTCGAGTCTGTCAGTTACGACCTCAGGGAGGAGGCCAGGGACCAGGGTCGTGTCTACGCAGTTACTCCTACGGAGGCCCCAATAGGTCTGTGAGTCGTCAAGGTATGTTCTGATTCCTTAGTTAATGGGCTAGAGTATCAGTAGATTTAGGTGCATCTCATTCATTCATTTCATTTGCCTTTGCATCCGCTTTCGGTTTTGAGATGAAACCTATAGAGTCTGTTTTGAGTATTGATACACTAGTTGGGGGTAGCGTTACTTATGGTAGGGTCTGTCGATCTTATGAGTTGAGGTTGCGGGTCGTTCAGTCGTTGACTTGTATATGATTTTATCCTCCTAGACACGACGGTCTTTGATATTATATTCGGGATAAACTAGTTGTCAGCTTTTCGGGCTACTATTGAAGTATTGATTGCTATCGAAGGAGATTGACACTATGCACACCAGAGGGATATTGTTTTTATTTTGTGGGGGAAAGAGGCGACTTCCATGTTTCATCCTTACATGATCTTGGTGATTGGAGGAGTCCTACCTTCTTCTTAGCTAGTCTAGACGAAGTAGGGGTGACACATGGAGAGTTGCCACTCTTTGTGCGAGATTTCATTTATGTGTTTCTAGAGAATTTGGTTGTCCCCCACTGCTGGAAGTTTAGTTCTATATGGATGTCATATCGGGTACCGCGCCTATCTCTACGGCACTGTATCGTATGGTGCCGGCAGAATTAAAGGAGCTGAAAGAGCAGTTGCTAGAACTGCTTGATAAAGGGTTGCATACGCCATAGTACTTCACCTTGGGGAGCTCTGGTACTCTTCGCGAAGGAGGACGGACCCTTAAGTCCTTGCATTGATTACCAAAAACTGAACTGAGTCACCATCAAGAGCAAATATCCTTTACCAATGATTGATGATTTGTTTGACCTACTTCAAGGATTGAAGTGTTTTTGTAAGATATACTTGAGGCTGGTGATCAAGGAGGAGGATGTTTTTAAGACTGCTTTTCGCACACGGTATGGGGCATTATGAGTTTTTATCGATGCCGTTCGATTTAACTAATGCACCGACAACATTCATGAACTTGATGAATTGTGTAGCCTACCTTGATAGATTTGTTGTGGTGTTTGTGGATGATATCCTAGTGTATTCATCATCAGAAGAGAAGTATGCAGATCACTTGAGGAATGTATCACAGACTTTGAGGGAGCATAGGCTTTATGCCAAATATAAGAATTGTGAGTTTTGGCTATCAGAGGTGAAATTCGTCGGACTTGTAGTGTTAGGAGATGGAGTCTCTGTGGATCATTCGAAGATTGAAGTTGTGATGAATTGGGAACAACCGAAGAATGTGTTTGAGATCCATAGTTTTTTGGGGTAGCAGGTTACTACCGCCGGTTTGTGGAGATTTTTTCACGACTAGCGGCAACTATGACTGGACTCAATCGTAGGGGAGTCAAATTCATTTTGGATGAGGCTTGTGAGCATGCGTTTTAGGAATTGACATTTATGTGTGTGGACACCCCTTAACCTTGTAGATGCGTTTTCAAAACTGTGAGGACTGAGAGGAGAGAGTGCAAAACGGACAATATCTACACGTGCGGGGCGGGTCGTGATAGTTATGCCGTGTTTGCAAATGGTTAGGTACCACATGCCATTGGACAGATATGAAATACTCTTTAATTCATTGGTAAGCAACCATCCTTTGCTTGATTCCGCATTAATCCAATAGAGTAGATCAAATTTCACGAGGAGCTAAATAGATGGACAGCATGAAACTCTACTACATGGAGGCTTTGGTATTATTAATATAACTAACAGCATGAAACTCTACAACTAACTGGAGACTTTGGTAGTCTAGTGCTAGGTAGTCACCAAATACTTGAAATTGAATGCTGCTTTACTCAAGTCCATTGGTTTTATGGATGTGTGGGAGGGTTACACCCTTGGTGTTGCCTATTGTCACCTTTGGACCTTAAAATAATGCCATTACCCAGTTTTAGTCTCACTATTGCAGGATGTTGTTTTGCGTGCTTTGTGATATGTCATGGCCACTGTCTTATAGTGTTCTTGTAACCAGGTGGCTGTTCTTATTTTTCCTGCTATCATTGTGTCTACTTGACGATGGGAGTGCAGTTGTACTAGTTTCTTTACTAGACATAAATTTATAATCCTTACTTCATTGTTTGATTTCTGGTAGTTGTACTAGTTTATTTACTAGACTAAATTTATAATCCTTACTTCAGTTTTTAATTTCTGGTAGGAGCATTATTTATATTTTGGTTGTATTATTGTATTATCTCCCTGTCACTCTTATTATTTTGTATACAGGATGTATTTTTATTCATTTCTAGTTTAATTGGTAGACTGTTCCTTTATGATTCCAGATTATGTTCTGCAAGAAATTGAAAAGGCTGGCTTCTCTGAACCTACACCTATTCAAGCTCAAGGGTGGCCAATGGCTTTAAAAGGCCGCGATCTCATTGGTATTGCTGAAACAGGGTCAGGGAAGACACTAGCCTACCTATTGCCTGCAATTGTCCATGTTAATGCTCAGCCAATTTTAGGTAACCCTAGTTTATCTTCAGTTATTGTTATGGTTTGCATACACCCTTATTTTTCCTGTCCTTTTTTTCTTTTTTCTTTTTTTTTTTTTTGTAATTCTTTTGATTCAATGGAGGGCATATGTTGTAATGTCTTCTCTGTTTTCTCTCAGCTCTTGGAGATGGTCCTATTGTGTTAGTTTTAGCTCCAACACGTGAACTTGCTGTTCAGATACAACAAGAAGCTGCAAAATTTGGTGCATCATCAAAGATTAAGAATACCTGCATATATGGTGGGGTTCCAAAGGGACCTCAAGTCCGTGATCTTCAGAAAGGTAGGTGCTGACTAAGTTCAAGATGACTTTACTACTGTATCGTGATGTTCATGGATCGGGTATATCCTAATGCTCTTCCTCTTTTTATCATTATTATTATTATTTTAATTACAAACTATCATCATGATGATCATCGTCATCATCATCACCTTTTTTCGGCTTAGGTGTTGAAATTGTTATTGCTACTCCGGGAAGGTTGATTGATATGATGGAATCTCATCATACAAACTTGCGAAGGGTTACATATCTTGTGCTCGATGAGGCGGATCGGATGCTAGATATGGGCTTTGACCCTCAAATTCGAAAAATTGTTTCTCAGGTTTGTAATTATATGACTCAACATGTGGAGTATATCTTGAATACGTATAAATATATATATTATCTTGATCATTGGGAAGCATATCATACTTAAACAAATGTATTTTCCTTTTATTTTTGGCTTTCTTTTGCAAATTTGGAAATGAACCCAGATATTATTTTAAAATCCCAAAAAAATGCATATGGTGAAATGTTGGTGATTTATGAAAATCCTAAATGATAGGAAGAATTATGACCTATGCTTCCACAACTTAACTTGTGTTAAATAGTGCTTACACAATTGGCCCAATGGCCTGTTATTAGACTAATCATTTCGATGTCATTTAACTAAGTTTGGTTAGCAATTTTTAATTTTTGTTTGAAACTAAACTTAACCTAATGATTTAAAGAGAACTTTGATTTCTTCCATTATGGGATGTGGATGCATTTACATGTATGAATTTCAAACACCATTTCAAGTATTGAAATATGTGTTCCCATTCTCGTTCTTGTATGATTCATTGTAAGATGATGATTTGTTTTTGCTATTGCATTTTTTTATAGAGGAAAATAAAACGTAAACAAGTGGCAATGTGAACATTTATTTTATAATAATAAAAGTGGTACAAGCTCAGGGTTCAAAGTCTGTGAATAATGGCAAAGGGCGGGTCTGTGGTCCTTCCACCCGTCCTAACACCTGCATTGGCGGGAGAGATAATGGCCTTCAGAATGTCAGGAAGCAACATGAGTAATTACCTGTGGGATGTTCTTCTACTCTCTGTTTATAGGACTGAAAACAGATATAAGTTGCTTGAGTTTTGCTTGCCAAAAGCTTGATCATGCTCTGT
The DNA here is from genome assembly GCF_030987335.1 of Cornus florida. Lineage (NCBI taxonomy): Eukaryota > Viridiplantae > Streptophyta > Magnoliopsida > Cornales > Cornaceae > Cornus > Cornus florida. The sequence goes on along the minus strand of NW_026775581.1, from coordinate 70,679,357 downwards.
TGCTAAATCACTCAGTCTGATTTCGAACTTGAAATTGAGCTTGTATTAGACGACCGAGCTTGATCGACTATGATTTCGGCTTGGTAAGGCTTGACTCTATAAGTTTTTACTTGTTACCTACATTTCTAGGTAAATATTAATTCTAAGATTTTACTGGCACTTCTAATGCCTTATATTTGGAGTTTATTTTAAGCCAAGGACATATAGATCAAATCTGCATTGATTTGGGCTATTTACTGACACACAAATTACTTTATAAATTGTTTTTCATGCATGTTTAAGGTAATTAAATACTTATGGGGGGAATAGGGAGTGAGTTGTTAATGCCAGACAGAACCAACGACAACAACAAAAACCCAAACAACCACTTCTGTTTCTTCAAATCACCGTTCTCATGCAACTAGGGTTTAGGGATGTGATTTTATACTTTCAGCAGATAAGAGGTCATACGCATGAGTCGCTTAAAAGCTATTGAGAGTTTGTTTTCAATCTTATTTGCTGGTTTGCTTTTAGAATTTTAGAGAAAGCCTGGGAAGGTCGTGATGGAATGCTTCCTCTAATGAGCGTATTTGTTGCTCATGCATATAGAGTTTTTGGTTCCTCATTATGCTTTTAACCTGAATTTCTGGCATAAAGTATTCTTAATTTGTATGATGATATTTTACTTTATAAAGAAATTTGCATTGGAATTTTAAAAGACCGTCAGTTGAGCAATTTGCTTATTTATTTTGCTTGATGTTGTTGATAATATCTCGATCCTGCTCATGTCCCTTCGACATTCTAACTTTGTTTAACCTTGTACCGGCACTGGTGTTGATCATTACAACAACAACGGGGTCAGCTATATGAATCCTATCTTCCCATTCGGCGCTGGCGTTGATCATTATTATTATTTATTTGTTCTCTTCAACCTGTCATTGCTAATCCTGAAACTCATTTTTTAATTTACAACACTATCCAGATTATTTGTAGATGATTTGGTGCTATTGAAATGTACACAACAAATTGGTTTACTTGTGCTTGATCGAGAGTTTGGGTATAGTTTATGGCTTTTTGGCAATGAGTTTTCTATCACTGTGCTTGTAACGAATTTTTAGAAGTATATGATTAATTGCATCTTCTACTAATAAGATGGCCACATCATCTGTGATGCTTAGCTTGAGTTGGTCATAGACAGGAGCATACTCCAGAAACAATTTCCACATTAACAAATGGGGGCTCATCCCTCTTTCTCTCTCTCTATATATAGATACACACACACACACACACACACACACACATATATATATGTATGTATCATCTATGCAGTTCTGCTTACTCTGGGATGGCTTCTCGTTGTTTGATCGTTTGTTTGATGCAGATTCGTCCAGATCGTCAAACGCTTTATTGGAGTGCTACGTGGCCCAAGGAGGTTGAACAACTTGCAAGGCAATTCCTTTACAACCCATACAAGGTACTATTCCCTTACGTATCTGAGTAATATATGGTGAACTGCTCTTGTTAGGAGGGCACATTATCCTCTTCATTTTCATGCAGTTGTCAGTCATGACATGCTGCTAGTCCCCTTTCTTTGGGAGGGTTTTCTCCTGAAATACTTTACTTTTTTTTCAGAATACTGTGCTTTTGTTTGTTATTACTTCCTTGGATTCCATCATAAATGCTGTGAATACGTGTTTTCTTATTGGTTATTTTCTCGGACTTTGCACAGGTGGTTATAGGTTCTTCAGAATTGAAAGCTAATCATGCAATTCGCCAGCACGTGGACATTGTTTCAGAAAATCAGAAATATAACAAGTAGGTCAAAAATATATCTTTTTGTTACAGTCTTTTTCTTCTTTTCTTTTCTTTTTTTTTTCGGGCACCGCAGGGGGGGGGGGGGGGGGTGGGTTTGGATATGATCTTTATCATGTGGGATTTGAAGAAGTTGGTCAAGAATATATCTTTTTGTTACGGTATTTTTTTTTTTTTTTGGGGGGGGGGGGGCGCTGTCTACCTGAATCAACAGCCCTTGGAGGTCTTAATTCTTGAACTCTTTATCATGTGGGATTTGAAGAAGAAGTTTTTATTCATATTACCTAATAAATTCAGATTGGTGAAGTTGCTGGAGGATATTATGGATGGTAGTCGGATTCTGATATTTATGGATACTAAGAAAGGATGTGACCAGATTACCCGGCAGCTTCGCATGGATGGTTGGCCTGCCCTCTCTATTCATGGAGATAAGAGTCAAGCAGAAAGGGATTGGGTCCTCTCAGAGTTCAAAGCTGGCAAGAGTCCTATAATGACTGCAACAGATGTTGCAGCTCGTGGTTTAGGTATGTGGAGTATATTTGTGCTTCGTTGTAATTCGAATCCTTCATGGTACCCTATGGTTTATTTTCGTCTGACATTACTTGATTATATCTATTATCTTTCCAAAAGTCCAAAGCATACATGTAACATATATACATTATTGATGAAATTATTTTAGAGATTCATAACTAATATTTCTGAGTCTTGCTTAAACCTGTTTGGCTAGGCTATGTGGGTTCAGCAAATGACGTTAGTGAGAGTAATGTCTTTGACTAGTATGTTCTATGTTTTTTTTTTTTCCCTCCACCCGCTATCTCATATTTTTCCCTATACATTATTGATGAAATTACTTTAGAGATTCATAATTAATATTTCTGAGTCTTGGTTAATCCTTTTTGGCTAGGCTATGTGGGTTCAGCAAATGACGATAGTGAGAATCATGAGTTTGATTAGTATGTTCTCTATATATTTTTTTCCTCCACCCACCATCCCATATTTTTCACTTTATATGTATTCCCTTTGTTCTTCTGGAGTATAATTTATCTACAATCACAGTACTACCAAATTGTGTGCTCATTGGTTGTGCAGTGCCTAGCAAGAGTATTTCAATTGGGTCTCCCTCATACATACCCTTTTGATACTACTACATGAATTTTTTTTCTTTTTATTATTATTTTTTGTAAGTTACGTTAATTTCTCTTTTATGCCAATTTCCATTTTTACCATCCTGATGTTACCACTTGTCTACCTTGACAAATTCATCTCCATAATCTGACTCTTGGACATTTGTTACTGTTCAAAATTGTTTTGTAAATCCCTAGTTTTATTTCTCTTGTATGCAAAACTCTGCACTCAAAAAAACCTTGTACAAGTCACAATAAATAGGGGTTGGCTACGTGCTCCCCTTTTGCCATTCTACTATAAACGCCGTTGTACCCATCCCCATTACATCAAATGCATGAAATATTTCATTTGTGGCACTTGACTTCATCTTTTATGGCAACCGTGAGATAATGAAGCTGGCTACTTGAGTTTCCACTTTGGTCATCTATTTAATTAACACTCTCTCCTAACCATGCAACTGCAACAGATTGGGTATTTCTGGTCATGGTTAAGCTACCCATCCACATTTATATTTAGAGTTTTGCATCCAGCACGGGTTGATGGTGTCAATTCTGTATTTCTTTTTATGGAGATTCGGGTTTCCAGCTCCTGTTGATCACAGCTTTCCCACATTTTGGTTTTCTTGTTGGTTTAGATGGTATTTGAGTAGGTTTTATTTGAATTGCCTGTGGCCAGGTTATGCATTAAAAATACACTTATTTTTAGTTGTATTCTCACTGCATAGTTTTGAGCGGGCGGGAAGGTGTTGGATCCTTGAATTGCTTCAAAACTGATTTTTTTTTTTTTGGGTGGTAGATGTGAAGGATGTGAAATTTGTGATCAACTATGACTTTCCGGGATCCCTTGAGGATTATGTACACCGCATTGGTCGAACAGGAAGGGCTGGGGCCAAAGGAACAGCGTACACTTTCTTCACAGCTGCAAATGCCAGATTTGCGAAAGAACTTATTAGCATCCTTGAGGAGGCTGGACAGAAGGTCAGTCCTGAGCTGGCAGCTATGGGGCGTGGTGCACCTCCCCCATCAGGTTAGTTGACTGGAGTGGTTTCTATTTTCTTCTTGGCCATAAACAACATATATTATGTTCATGAAACTTTGTAAATAGTTGTATTTGAGTTGGCAAGCAAAAATATTTTTGGACTCCACAGATTTTGGCTAGGTTTGAACCACCTTCAGTATGTGTAAACTTGATTTAGTGCATGTTGCTTACTGAATTTATTTTTCTGTGTTTAATGTCAATTAGGTCATGGGGGTTTCCGAGATCGTGGCCGGGGTTACAGTGCTGGTCGTTCATGGAACTAATTAATGAAAATGATGCACACGCTGGATGATTGCGAGGAAAGATCATTGCAATTGCGCTCACAATGTCATGAAGGCTTCTTTCTAGTTGGTCAATCAATGGCAGACTCTCTCTTTCTCTCCATCCTCTTATGTTACTCATGTAACTTAATGATCTCCTATTCTTAAAATTAGAGGAGTCCACTTGATATGTGTAGGTGGAGCTCAAATGTTCTTTGCTTAATCCACTTGGGTGACCGAGTTGGTTAATTTATGTAAGATAAACGTGAGTCGTAGCATCATCATTTATTAGTTGTTGAGGGAGGAAAACTTCCCACTCTTTTCTATATTTCTTCCCATGGTTGGTTGGTTAGCTTGATAGCTTCTTATATTGGAGAATCATTCAACTATGTTTGACGGCATGGAATTGAAACTTTAGAATTGGAATTGATGGAATTGAATAAATATGGTGTTCAATTGCATGGAATTGGAATCGGAGAAAATTTTAGTTCAATTTTGTGTGTAGTTTTTTTTTCTAATTCTACCAATTATAATTTTAAGATTCCAATTTCACGTAGTCGAATGTAGCCTTAGTGCAAAGTTCTAGAAAATTGAATTATTTATTTATTTATTTTTTTCAATTTCAAAGCTCCATTTCTATATCTCGATATAACTTTTTAAAGTTCTCTCAATGGAAAACTTGGACATTTTTAGTTAAATCAACCAGAGGTTTAACAGCTTCGGTTCATCATAACCTGTAGACTATATGGCATGTGAGAATTCTATAGCCAATTATATTCAACTTTTCCGGAGTTGGGGAACATTTTTGTGATTTTAAAGCTTATTAGTTTTAGATGATAAGAAGTCAAAGTTTGTGCGCGCTAACCTAGTGAAAAAATAATAATAATAAAAAAAATAAAAATAAAACCGATGTATGATTCATTTTGTGGAAGAATGTTAGGGCTTGTTTGGTGTGGTGGAATGAATTGGAATGGAATGAGAATAGAGGTGGGAATGGAATGGTTATTCCTTTTGTTGGAATGTGGAATGATTTTAATGGAATGATCATTTTCAAAAAATAGTGAAAAATGATAATTCTAACTTTAAAATTGACACCAAATATAAGAATGGAAAAAAAATTATTCCATTCCACTTTTTTCTTATTTCATTCTGACACACCAAACTAGCCCTTAAAGTCTTAAAGATCATAGGGTCTGATTTCTCATATGTTTTTGTGCTTCTGGTAAGGAAACTAGGATTTTAGTAAATTCAAATTACTAAAGAATTTCCAAAAAAAATATTTATTAGGATACTATTCTTTGTCATTTATTTGTGACATAGGAGGTTATGATCTTTTGGCAAAAATTTACAATTATAACTATGATTTATTATAACTTCGTAGGCAATAACTTGGGATTTAATCCAATGGAAATGATAAATCTTTCACCTCTAAATTCAATGAATAAATTATCTCTAGATCATACACCATCCACTTTGGGAGGTAGAGGAGATACCATTATGCCACAAGTGAAGTGTGTGAGTTTCTTTCTAATGAAAAAAAAAAAAATTAAAAGAAAAAAAAAATTAATTAGATTAATATCATAAATAACAATATCTGATTTATCAAATCAATTCATGGATGAGAATTAAATAGTATAACATGGGAAGATCGTTTATCCATATCCAATCAAAATTTTTTTTTTTATCATTCTCTTTTCTTTTTCTTTTTTTCCTCTATAAGCTACAATCATCCTGATGAAGACTGTATCATCTACCACCTTGTGGGTTTTGACACAAGATGGGTTGGCATTGTTATGGAGTGTATTATGACTGTGAACTACTCCATCCTCATTAATGGTGAGGCAGGTGGTTTAATCTCCCCTTCTAGGGGATTGCGGCAAGGTGACACCCTATCGCCATATTTATTTCTTTTCTGCACTGAAGGCTTATCATTGTTGTTGAAGCAGGCTTTTCAAGATCGGATGATTAAGGGTGTTAAAATTGCACGATCTTTACCTCCAATCACCCACCTTATTTTAGCAGATGATGCTTTACTTTTTGGGCGAGCTACTATGGAGGAGGTCAACACCATCAAAGCAATTCTTATTCATTACAAAAGTTTAACCGGCCAGTTAATTAATTTTGACAAATCTTGCCTTTTGTTTAGTAGCAACTCCAGTGATGAGAAGATGCACCAAGTGCGAACTATTTTGGGGATCACAATGGACAGGCGGAATGTTTGCTTGGGACTACATGTGGTTATCTCCAGATCCAAGGTCGAAGCTTTAATTTAACCTTGTTGGCCAAATTTGCTTGCCGTTTGGAACAAGATGAAAACTCTATGTTTTATCGCGTTTTCAAAGCTAAGTATTTTGACTCTAGCAGCTTCCTCCAGTCTCATTGCAGTCAACGATCCTCATGGGTATGAAAGAGCCTTACAACAGCTAAGCCTATTCTCGAATATGGTTTGAGATGGCGAATTTCAACGGGGTGAAAAGGTGCATCTCTGGTCTGATAAATGGCTTCCCGATTCTTCTACTCTAGTTGCTACTGCTACTGCTACTGGAGCTGAATCTCTATGTCAATGGGTGGCGGATTTAGTTAACCAAAATTTTCATGCCTCTAATCCGAAGTCTTTTTGATGCAAATATTTCCGGACAGATCCTTCAAATCCTTTTGCAACGTTTTGGCAGGGAGGATTGCAAGATTTGGGCTCCTAATGCATATGGTAAATTTTCGGTTAAGTCAGCCTACAAAATTGCTTTACACCTCCGTAATCCACCTCCGAATTTTTTTGATACTGCAAGCACAAGCTCTTCACTGCCCAATACCTAGAAAGCTTTTTTTAGGCACTGTATATGGAAGATCCCAATACCTAGAAAGCTTTAACTTTTTCTATGGCAATGCTTACATGAACGCCTCCCAGTATTACTCAATCTGAAAAGAAGACGTATCATTCATATGGCAGTATGTAGTCTTTGCGGCGAATCAGATGAATCTATTTGCCATCTTTTTTTGACTGCCCAAGGATTCGCTTTATTTGGCGTTTTAGCCCTTTGAGCAGTTTCAAGGCATCAGTGGGTCTTGGGTTTCTAGATGGAGGGAGTTATTTTCAATGTGGCGGAACATTGGAAGGGTAGGACTAATTGGATGTTTAATAAGATTACTTTGGATCCCACCTTCATTATGGAAAAATAAGTATTTTATTTTCATGAATTTCAGAATTCCGTGTAATCCACTCCATCGATCTTCTCTTCCTTACAAACCCAACAGTTTCCATCTCTTGGGAACAAATGGGTTGCCCATTCCAATGGTAGAGTTAAACTTAATACTGATGCAGCTTTCGACGCCATTTTCGGTAGGTGTGGGGGAGGCTTGGTGTTTAAAAAAGCGAAAAGAGAGACTATCAAGATGACATTCGTGTTTTTTGATACGGTTTTCAGTGCAGAGGCTGCGGAACCTCTGGTCTTAAGAAAAGGTCTGCTGTTGCTTTGTTAGTGGGGTTACACTTGTGTTGATGGTGAAGTGGATTGTCAATCCGTGGCAAATTTGCGGCCATCTAACTCTCTTTGTATGGCTATTACTTAGGATATTGAGTCTCTGTTACTTAATAATTTGGGATTTAAGCTCTTATGGTGTCCTAAATTATGTAACAATGTTGCTCATCAGGTGGGTAAGTGGGCTTTTCATCAAGGGGAGAGAGACTTGCATTGGCAAGTTTGGCCGTCATGGCTTCTTTCTGTACTCAATGAGGGTTTTTCCTCTTGTGCTTGAGGTTTACTGCTTGCAGGAAAAAACAAAAAAGAAAGAAAGAAAGAAACTTCCATTAGTCACAAACCCAAACAAAGACTAGAAATTGGACACCAATTGGAAATCCAAAGGAGAATGACGTTGCCTCTACTAAACGGCGCCGTTTTATTTTAAAAAACTACGCCCATCATTTCAAGGGTTTGGGTTGATTGGATCAAAAATTGACTTGCCATAAAGGTTACCCAAGATAAAAGAAACCATAGTTACTACTGCAGAAGCATAGAGAGAGAGAGAGAGAGAGAGACGCAGAGGGAGTTTAAGAGAGAGAGAAAGTAACAATGAGCCAACGTAAACGCAAGAAAGGTAAACACACACACAAGTATACAAAAACATTTGTCTTGTTTTCTTCCTTTTGTATTTTGAAAACAGACTGTGGTGTTGATTGATAGCTTCGCGTACACGAAGAATCTTTTACTTTTTTTTTAGTTCTCATTTTTTAAATTTTCAATTTTTTAAAAATCTTTTGATATCCTGTTTGATTTTATATATATTTATGTTTATACACATATAGCACAGCTGAAACAACAAAAGGCATCATCATCCTCGTCGTCGTCAATGGGGACTCAACCTCCGTCAAGGACTACACCTCCGCCTCCACCTCCTCCACCACCGAAGGAATCGTTCGCTCGCCGTTACAAGTTCATTTGGCCTCTTCTCTTGACTGTCAATTTGGCCGTTGGAGGTCTCTCTCTCTCTTGCTGGCTCTGTATTTAAATATTTATATTGTGCTTGTATTTGTGTTTTGTGGTACCGATAAATTACTTGGTCAAGGTGATGTTACTCAGCTTGCTTAGCTTCTTTTCAAAGAAATGCATCAAACTCTATATTAGGGTTTTAGATCTGTCTTGAATGGTGTGATTACTAATCTAAAATTGTGTTTTTCTGATGGGTAATTGGTTGTTGTAAAGGGTATGGAGTTTCTAGTTACATTTTAGTAATATTTGGTTTGGGACTATTCATAGGGGATTTTCGTAGTGGTGGTGTTCACCTTTTGGAGTCATTTAGTGTTCAAATATTTCAGAATTTGGGAGGGCGCACGAAAAAATCTAGTAAACTTCGCTTATATACTGAATTGCAAGTGGAAAATGCTGTATTGTCTAACAAAGTTGTCAAAATGCATTGTTTGGGATTGATTTACTCTATATGTGTTCTTTAGGATCTATTGGGGAATTGTGTAGTGTGCTAGGTTTGTGCCGCGTTCGTTCAAATGTGCATGAAATAGGGAAATTTGGGAAGAGTTTGATTATTTTATTACTTGTCGTCAGTAAAATCAGATGGAAAGAAATTCCTAGTTGAATTCTGGAGTTCCAATCTGGAATTTAATTGGCACATGCCTCGGTTGTCTATGTCTTCAGCAGTCATTCGAGCTACTGCTTTTTTTGTATGCATAAAATAAGTCTTGAATCTTTCTGGTGGAGGATAATTTTATGTTAATATTTAACATATTGGGTTTGATAAGGGAGGAGTAAAACTGAGATGGCTATGAGAATATTGGGATTTTCCTATTTTGGTTGCATATGTTGGGCTGCATATGTTTATGTAACTGAATGAAATATAATCACATGCACATCCACCTTAAAGACTCGGTTAATGGTAATCAAAGGAGCAAGGAAGTTGCATGGTAGTGGGTTCACAGTATGATGTCAATTATCAGTATAGACTATTATTTCCCCTCTTGTTTCTATTATATATTTAGTGCTCTTAGGTTCCGTGTTTTCCATGCTTTCAGTTATTAGATGATGGTCTGTGGTCACATGTGTAGATTTGACTTTTATAGGTTGAAGGGCAGCAGAAGCTTGATATATTTTATATTGTATAAGTGCTGTTTTCATGCTTTTTGGTCCGTAACTGCTGAGAGATGTTGTTTCATGGTTTGAATATCTGCTTCAATACTTCCATTTGAGAGATGAGAGCCCAAAAGTTGAAATGCGGAGAGATCTTGTCATTCAATCTCCAGTGCAGTAACAGGATTAAACATTTTAAACCCAGATGTTAGGACTTGTTTTAAATAGTATATGCAGAAGATATGAAAATAGTGCAAAAAGCTGGGAACTACAAGGTTCCAAAGCAGAGAAAGATTGACTTAGATGAAGACCTGAATGTTACTTGATAGTAGTTACCCGCCCTACACATCAGCTCTTCTATTTTCCTTCACGTATCCGTGTTGACACAACACAAGTGATGGGTACTGGATATGTGTCTGACACACAAACTCAAATTGGACACCCTACTTCTTCACATCGCATGATTAAAGAAGAAGAAAAACTCAAATTTAATAGTTGAGACGAGTTTCCTTTCTATGTGATAGGTGAAAACCTTTTTCTTTTACCACATCCCATTTAATCTAAGGCTCTAAGTAATAATTAAGTATATTCTTATAAAACAACAACATTAAATATTACACTATAAATAAATCATGTAATGTACCTGTATCCAACTTTTGGGACTTTTGGACACCTATTCTCGTATCCTAAGATTTGGAGTTCTAGGAGGTCTGAATGCCTGACATTTAGACGCACACCCACACCCGATACACTTACCCAGACTTGGGTAAGATAGGTTACCAATGTTGTTGTATCTATGAATTACGTACTGCAATTATTTTAAACAGTTGGGACATTTTAAATGTTCTTTGGTCAGAGATGCACTTTACTTATTCTTATACCCTCGACGGAGCAGTTTTATCATCTCTTGCATGGGTTCAAGTATACTAAAGCTGATAAATGTAGTTAACTGTTTAAAATTATTCAAAAAATAATAATATTGTAGTTAACTGTTTAAACTTTTGAAAATTTAGGGTCAGACCATATCATTAACATATCATAAAGCTTAAATCTTTTTTGTTTTCTGGTTGAAAATTTTAAAAATATGCTTTCTTAGGATTCTTAAGCATAGTAATTCTATTTTTACTTTGTGTTCTTGCTTGAGACTGCACTCTGCAGTTGATTTTTAGTCTTTCTATGCTTTTTATCAATCGGGATTATTCTTTATAGCATTCTTTCAACTGTTTTAATTTCTTAGCTGCTTAAAGCATGACCAATTTTTGTTTGGAACCTTATTGCTGTCCGTGACTTTCATCACTTAGTGAGGAGATTTTTGAGCTGAGTGAGTTCTGAACTTCTCATATTTGGAGAAAGGAAACGATTGTTAAATATCTTTGCCGAATTTAATAGTTATTTTATTTTGTTTCTTTTCTTCTTCATTTTATATTTGAATTAATCACAGGTTTGAACAAAGCATGAATTTTAGAAAGTTGGACTACATTGTCTTGTGAAAAACTGCATTACACATTTGGATAGTTTATCAGACAGTGAGTCATCTCATTAGGCCTGAGAGCAGACACTTTGTGCAAAACAATGTTAAAGGTTGGGTCTGTATATAGTTCACTTCCCCTCCCCCAGCTGTGCACCATGCATAAGCAGAAGTGATACTGTGTAATGGCCTTTATTCACCGTCATTAGGTGATTGATCGGATGTTGTTTCCTTTGGAAGGAATGAATATAGAGGCCATCTGTTATTCTTTTCCATTGCTTGTCATGCTTAATGCAGAAGTTTTGCTTCAATGATACTGTACTTATCAAAAAACAATTGCGAAGAAGTTCTCTTTTGACATTTTAGCAGTTCTTGGTCAACGTCTCGAATTTTGGAATGCAATTTTTTTATATTCCCAGTATTGAACACATGCACAAACAGCTTTTGCCTTTCATTTGTTGTTCCTAAGGGACACATCTTCTGGTCACTGCTCCTAAATCATATGGTTTAATGAGGAAGATACCTTGGTGAGAGGTTCAATTACACTTATATTGATGTTCTGGAATCAATTATTTTGTAGTTATGCACTTTTGATAAGCACATGTTAGATTCTTTCCCTGTGAACTGCTATTGGTGGTAGCAGCCAATAGCTTTAAGAATGTGACCAATCATTCCCTAAACGGTGTAATCCGATCTATTAGTATGTATATGGTGACTTTTATCTTATATCAGACGAGTTATAGCATTCTAAGTTTGTCTATGTATAATTTAGTGTATTCTTGGTTTATTTAATGGCTGCATTAACTGGATGACTATTCTGAAGTTACTTCATTGCTTGATGCAGTAGTTTCTAGTGATGTAACCCTACTTATTCGACTGAGGTCTGTGTAATCTATATGTAGCTTATGTTTTCACGAGGACAAAAAAGAAAGATACGGGCGAGGGAGAAGTGCCAGATGTTCCATCTACCCCAGCTTCAACCACAGCTGCTGCAACTGCTCCGGTTAGTGAAAAACCATTTTCGCCTCCAGGCCCTCCACCTCTCGAGGAGCCTGTGATGTTACGCGATCCAATACCTGAGAATCAGCAGCGTGAACTTTTCAAGTGGTTATTGGAAGAGAAGAGGAAGGTGAAGCCAAAGAATCCCGAAGAGAAGAAACGCATCGACGAAGAGAAAGCCATTATCAAACAGTTCATTCGAGCCAAGTCCATTCCGACTTTGTAATTGATGGTTCCGTGTGATTATTTTGAGATGACCAGAACTGGAATTTGGAATTTGTTCCATGGAATATGAACCTTTTTACTTTTGTCTAGATGTTCCTTTTACAGAAAATTGTCATGTCTTATTAGCTTGTGCCATTTGGAAATTATGCCTGAAGAATGCTTTGAACAGACGTGATATGAACTGTGACATATAACAAATTTCTTCCAACTATTTCTTGAACAAATGCAGGTAACATGCTCGCTGAGTCATTGGAAACACATTCAAATTTTTGATAGTGTGGTCTAATCTCAAACTATAGATGTTCACACACACACAACCTATACAACTCTCTGTCTCTCTGACATGGAGCCTATACAACTCTTTTTTTGGTAGCTCTAAGGTAAACAATGAGTTGCAAATCATTTTAGAATTTGATTCGAAGAATTTGATGGTATCTATTATTTTATTGTAAAACATTTTGTTACGAAAAAATATTTCTTCAAAAAAATATTTTTGGAGAACAATATATCTAATTTTTTTTCTCACAAAATATTTAGACACTTCACATTTTGTTTATAAAGGAGATCGGAAGGTTTAGGGCCTAAATTTGTCTTAAACAAACATTTAAAAAAAAAAAAAAAACTGGCATTCAAACATATTTTTGTATAGTTTTCTGATTTGTAAGACCTTTTATTTTATAAATGAAAAAAATACAATACTTCTTTCTCAGCCAAAAAAGAAATTAGAGGGGCAAAAATATAAGAGAGAGGGATAGAGTAAGAAACGGTGTCGTTTGGTAGATTTATTTTCCACAACGCAAGTTAACGCCGCTCCCTCTCCCTCTTTATTCCTCCAGCTGCCAGATTTCTTCTTCCCACACGCGCACACAGAGATATTAGGTACCGGAGTCTCCTCCAGAAGCAAAGTTCAGAGTTCTCGATCTCATCTCCTCCAAAAGGTTTGAATTGAATTCCAATTTTCTCAAATTTCTATTCTTATAGTTTGAAGTATTAGAAATTGCTTTTTTTTATTTTTATTTTTTATTGGTCTCAATTGAATTAGGGTTTGTATTCAATATTTCTGGTCTCTTTTCATCACATATGTATACTAGGTTTTTCTGTTTGTAACGCTCTATTCTCTTCGTTTTATTACCGTTCGGTTGTCGAGAAAATTGAGGAAAGTACAAGGAAATTAAGAAGAAAATATTGGATCTTAATATTACTTGTTACTTTGGTTTCATAGATGCATATACATGTGTGTATAAAGGGAAAAAAAAGGTTTTATTTACTAACCTAGACAACATGGTTGCGTTTGGCTCTGCTTGTGAAACTATAGTTTTATCTGTCGCACGGTAGGCAACGTTTGAGATTTTTCTTCAGTTTCTACACAACCAAACGAAGTATTTCCTCCCTTTGCTTGCTGATAGAACAGAGGTAAAGCAAAATTCACCGTGTTCTCTCTCCCTCCTCCTCCCCTCTCTCTCTCTCTCTCAATCTTTACAATTGAAGAAAAACAAAGAATTCTGTTCCACCGATAAGAGTTCTGTATCCTGAAGTCCTAAAACTTTTTAAATATAGTTGTCATTTTTATGTCTTTCAGTTTCTTCTTAGATAAAAAACAGAGGATTTTGTTCTCCTCCACTATTTTTTTTAACTGCCATTTAATCACTTTATTCTGTTTTGCTTTCTGTTTTAATTGACAGTCAAACCCCACAGTGATGTTGGTTGGAGTATGTATGGAATTGCTTCTGTATATATAGCTTTTGGACGTGGGTTGGTTATAGGGAACCTAATAAGGATTTATTTCCTTGATGTATCATTTGATAGAGTTTACATAGCTTGGTCTCGTAAATTGTCGAAAGTGTGATGTTGTGCCCCAAATTTTGTTTTCAGACCAGGTCGTAATGACCCGTTTGAACCGAGAAATGCCCTGAGGAAAATTTTTTGACCCATTTTTTTTCGCTTGTGGGCCTTGGACGCTGTTTAGAATTCTCTTGTATGTAAGGGTGTTTAGGGTTTGGAGTGGGATAACGAGAGAACATTGAAAATCGTAAGAGAGGGAGTGAGGGTGAGGGCTAGGCTTTGGGGGCTGAAACTTATATTCTCTTGATTTACACATTGTGGAATCTTTCGTTGGATCTTCACTGTGGATGTAGGCACTATTTGTGTGGTGTGTGTTTACTTTTCTTTGTGATTCTTATTTTGTTCTTGGTTCACTGCATTTGTCATAACAGAAAAGTGTGATTGGCTGCCATAGAATCTTGCTGGCTGTAATTAGCAAAATTGAGAGCCATTATTGTAACTGATAGAATAATATTGGTCTTTTAATTTCATAAAAAAATCATAAATTTTTGGGGATGCTATTTCTTAGAACGGTACATTCATAATGGTTGACTTGTAGAAATGTACATAGATAATAAAAAGGGTGGGGTTAAATATTTCTCGGATTTTCTTTTTAGTCATGAGATTTCTTCACAAAGTCAGCAGGCAGACAGCAACTTTCCAATGAAGAGCTTGATTTCTATTTTTGTTACAATACGTTAATACTTGTGTTATATCATACACTTATTGTTTTATCCCCTATTTTGGCAGGAACCTTGAAATGGCAGGGAGAAATCGTATTCCTCGTGATGCATTTGATAATCGGCGTGGGTATCCCCCGGAAGGAGCTCTTGTTCGTGGTCCTTTGCCTCGCCCAATGCCACCACATCCTGCTTTGTTAGAGGAAGAGCTTGAAATGCAGCATGCTGGAATCAGGAGGCTTTGGGGTGAAAATCAGACATTGGTTGAGGATCGAAGAGCTCTGCAGCGAGAGCTAGGTGCCGCTAAGGAGGAACTTCACCGGATGAATCTTGCCATTGCTGATATTCGTGCAGAACAAGAATTCCGCTCAAGGGAGCTTTTTGAGAGAGGCTTGAAGCTGGAAGCTGATCTTCGCATGACTGAGCCTTTGAAAAAAGAGGCAGTACAACTTCGTGCTGAAGCTCAGAAGCTGAATGCTATCAGGCAGGATTTGGCAGGGCAAGTTCAGACACTCACGAAGGACCTTGCAAAATTGCAGGCTGATAATAAGCAGATTCCACTTTTGAGGAATGAGATGGATGGACTACATCAGGAGCTTATGCATGCTAGGTTTGTGCGTTGTTTAATTTATCTAGTGTAAAGCTTGTACGTACTGCTTTAGTTATAACTATGGTTGTTGTGGTTATGGATTGACTCTGCAGTGTACAAAAAAATTAATGGACCAAATCCTAAAATGCTAAAATGAAGAATTTATCGTGCAGAACTGCAATTGATTATGAAAAGAAGGCAAATATCGAGCTAATGGAACAAAGACAGGCAATGGAGAAGAACTTGGTTTCCATGGCACGTGAAGTCGAAAAGTTACGTGCAGAACTTGCAAATGCTGATGGTAGACCATGGGGTGATGGTATTTTCCAATCCCTTTTAACTCTCTTTTTTTCTTACCTTATTCCATTTCTGTTAAATGACCCGGCCTTCCCTGGCTCTTCCACCCGTCCAGTCTCCCTTTCCTCCCTATGCTATGCTCCCCCGGCGCAGGCCTACCAAACTTTGCGCCTGTGGCGTTTTCACCGGACGGTGTTTTAACTCTTTTTTTTTCTTACGTTATTTACCAGTTGTAAAAAGGGAAAATAAATATCTTTCGAAACTGTTCTTTAAATTTCAATTTCATAGTATTTGACATCTTCATTCTCTTATTTGTTATCAAATGTACCCATATTTCATACTGCATCAATCTACTTATATAATTCTATATTCACATATCAATTTTGAACTATTTGATTTTACAATTACCAATACAAATAGCATTGCCTCTACCTTCTCTTTTTGGTTAAGATTTTCTAAAGTAGGGCGTAATAAATTAAATTTATTGAAGACTCTACCACTGTTTGGGGTTGGCATATGGAGCATTTTCTGCCCTACTTTTCTACTTGTGTTTATATTTATTATATGAGTCTTGTATTGAGTGTATCCTTGACATCTTAGTGCCTTCAACATAAGCAATATCATGTTTAATTTTCTAACATATGTTCTTATTGCTCAAGTTGAATCCCTAGTAATAGATATACGATATATTCATCTTCAGGACATTTCCATGTTTTAATTCATGTCTACAGCATTTATCTTTAATCATCAATTTGTGCTTGATATCGGTCAGCACTAGGAAAATTAAGAATAATGCCACCTACAATAAGGTTTTTGGTGGGTTTGGTCGTGGGTGGTTTGAAGGTTTAGAATTTAAAGAACAAAAGAAAGGTTGCAAGGTTTTCCGATGTAAGGAGTGTTATTTTTACTTTTTTTCCTTTTTTGAAGTGATTGATTGCAAGGAATGTAGAGAATTAGTTGCTCGAAATTTTAGATAGCATCATAGCAATAAATTGAGTTTTGGGTGTTAAACTAAATGCTTAAGGTAGTGGGAACAGGAAAGGGTTAGGGTTGATTCGAATTTGGTAGGGTGGGATTTTGGGTATGATATTGGACTGTCCAGGAACTAAAGAAGATTGATGTATACTTACATTAAAGAATAAAATTCCACAAACTATAAAAACGAACTCACTAGTTGAAGCTTCCTTCTTTAGGCTTCATCTTGAAGAAGAATTTTAGGGTATTTTTGCGTTAAAGAAAATTTTAGGTAAAAAAATTGTTGAGAAAGGTCGAAAACTTCTACATTAAAAAGAATGTGGAAACTGTAAAAGCAAATTCACTAGTGTTTACCTCCTTCAGACTTTCAATTTATAGGTCATTTCCCAGCAGTAGGCTTGGACTGTAAGCTGAACTTACTCAAAGGAAATTGGTGTATACTTGTATTAAAGAAAAAATTCAGTTACGAATATTGTTGAGACAAGTCAAAAACTTTTGTATTAACCAAGATGCCTCAACAATACTTTAATTTGTTGAGACATGCCAAGCGCAACCAAAAACATAGCCTAAACATCCCTTGCCACAATGGATATGATTGAGGCTTTGAGAGGGTGTCTAGTGGAGAGCTGAGCCAGGGATGTATGGAGGGCCATTCCCCATTGTTTATGGTGGGCTTTGTGGTGTGAGAGAAGTTGGAGATTCTTTGACAGAGAGGATACTGTATACTTCATTTTTTTGGGTTAATGGTTGAAATTGTAAATCTTTGGGGCATCTTTTGGATTTTGTGGATAGCTTGAAGCTATAGTTGTCGCCTTTGGCGTCTTGTGTTTTCTTTTGGGAGTGCTCCCCCTCTTTAGCGCCTTTTATGAAATTTTACTTATGAAAAAAATGTTAACCAAGATGCCTGGTCGGGTCAGAGGCAAAAACTGGCGAAGTTCATCGTTCGTTGGGGTGGTGTTCATAGAAAAGAAGGTGTTGCCCATCGAGTGGCAGATTTGGATGGAGGCTCCCTTGGATGCTGGGAAGATCCTTAGATTTGGATAAAGTCTCGCTCATAGAGGAAGAGTACATGTGCTAGTGCGATACGGCTTACACAGTTGATCGGAACTTGTTAGGTGAATGCATTAGTAAAATTTGCCCCGTTTAGACTTCAATTTTATATTTCATAAAAGGTCATTACCCAGTGGTCCTGATTAATCAGGGGTGCTGGGAATGGGACTGGGTAAAGAGATAATATTTGGCATAAAGTGACTATCCTCAAAGTTGAAGCCACATTCTTATGCGTGATGTCATCAAACTAAAAAGTGGGGCAGTTTGACCTTCATACATTGATCTGTTAAGTTTTAGTGCTGATTTAAGCAGTAGTTACTCTTGTTTCTCTGTTCACCTAGTTTGTGAATCACTTCTTATGTCAGCACTTCTCCACTGTGCTTAGAGTACTTGTGTGACATTTGGATCACATTCTTTTGCTGTTGCCCTCTCTAATACATGCATTTTATGGTACCATGTTTGTTTCTTTTCTCTAGATATCTTCATTGATTATTTGGTGAACATAATTCTTCATTTTTATATGATTGCTGTGGAGACAAAGGATACAAAAACCAAAATATGATTTCATACAACTATGCAACACTGTATCAACGTTGCAGTATTTAATATTCTGTATAATTCCTTCGTTATTCTGTCGTCTCAGCAACCAAAGTGCAGTAATTGTTTCCTTGCTTGGTTTATATATTAAAATTAACCACTTACCTGTCAAACAATGTAGCAAACTGGAATTCATTCAGTCCTTTATTATCTGCGGTGCTCAGGTTCTAATTGTTTTTTGCTTGATATCTGGTGTCTAAAGGTGGATATGGGATGAAATTCAGTGGCATGGAGGGGGGTTACCCTGCACCTTATGGAGATGGATATGGGCTTCATCTGGTATGGATGCTCTTAAACTGATATTAATTTATTTTATTATTATTATTTTTTATAGTTTCAGCAGTTATTAAATAACCGTGCACTGCAGTGCGTTGTTTTGCTGGACTAACATTTCTATATTGCTTCTCAGGGTGCTGCTGACAAGGGTCCTCTCTATGGTTCTGGTTCTGCTTCATGGGGAGGACTTGAGAAACCTCGCATGACTCGTCATTGAGATCTGGATGGCTTTAGTGTTTAAATTGCAGAAAGGCGCACCACTAGTTTGGCTTCTGTTTGCAGTATGTATGTGGGCTAGACCCATCGTTCTATCTGTGCGTAGCGCACCAGGAGTCCTTTATTTGAACATTGTTGGTTATCTTAAACAACTTATATGGGAGAATTAAGGTTGCTTTACTTTAACTAGTTGAGCTGATGATTTTCTTTTGCACTTGTGATTATAACATGTTAGTTTGAAATATTGTCTCTTTATCTTTTCTTTGGCTCTATTTGCTTACTGCATATGCTATGTTTTGTGTATAAGTTAATTGCTTTGTACTAGTGAGTCTCTTTATCTTCGTGACGTGAACTCGTAACAAAACCTCTCCTGAATATAGTTGTTGGGATTAGTCTCTACTTGACTGAATTGTATGGATATGGAGGCTGGAGGAATTTGTGGATGGTATATTATTGTAAGGAAGGCAGTATTTGCACATGGATAGTAAAGGTCCTATGCTGCAGCTGATGCTCCAAAAAAAATATAAATTTTGCAGATTTAATGTGCATGAGATTCTATTGTAATTCACTTCCTATGGAGTGAGGAGTTGTGTTCTACAACTAACTCTTATTTTTGGGAAATACTTTGTGGATGTTATTGGAGAGTCACTAGTGCATATGGGGACGTGCATCAGGTTCTGGATTAGTAAATATGGAATTTAGTCCGTATGGAATGAGGAGTCTTCTCTGTTCAACTTCGTCTTTTCAGTTGTTGCTTCCTTTTTGTTTGAATTCATTTGAAATCATGACAAATGGACAACACTTCTGAGTTTTATATTTATCTGGAGGTAAAGAGCGGCAAGAGCCTATAGACGTTAATCCCTTGGAGTGATGTGGAAGCCGTTTAATGTTGTGATGGGACACTTATTGCGTTGGAGTGTTGACATCCTTTGAGTACAATAATTTATATTTAAAGGACATAATCTAGGAGGTAGATTGCATCCATCATTACCAGGAACGATAAACCTTAGGATGAATATTTCTGTCCTGGTACCATGATAACAGTTAGCTTTTAACATGCTCACTGAAAACTCTTTTAGTTCGGTTGCTATTAAGATGTCTTGGGCGTGTTTTTAAGTGGAGTTGTTAATTTATGGTTGAAGTTTACCTGATGGATTGTCTTCATTGTATTTGTATGGATGTTATTGTGGGGTCTAATTAGCAAGCCAGTTTTAGCCTCTTAAATGAGTGAATTCAAAGAATTCTGTTGGCTTTTGGAATTAGTACAGTGAGCATAATCTACATGTTTGGAACTATGGATTAAATTAATTGATCATTGCATTCTTCATCATGACCTGATAACAGTTCCTATTGCTTTGAGATGGCATTTAAAGAAATGGATGATGCTGTTGTTGCCGCATTACTAGTAGTGGTGTCGTATGTAGTGATTCATACTTGTAGTGTGCAATTGTTGTTTTTCAGTTTTATCTTGGGACTATATTTTCTTTTCTTATTTTTTGGAAGTTTGTGGAAGGATGAAATTTTTTGGTTTTTAGGTTTTTTTGGATTAAGACTAGGGCTGTTTTTGATGAAGGAAAATGCACTGTTGATCTTTTGTGGACCTCTGGAACTGGTTTGATAATTTAACAGTGAAGCCAGTTTTAACAGATTTGAAGTGTAACCAAGATCCAAAATTTTTGGCTAGGATTTGTGCTTCCCTGTGAATTTGCAGATCAGTACAAGTTTATATGTTGGTTAAAAGTATGCCATTTTGATTAGCTTTTGGGATCCTTGACAAAGCTAGTGTATGACAAGTGGACTTGGAGCTATAGATATTTCATTGTAGTTAGTTTGTTATGGGGTGGACTATTTGGTTGTCTTCTTCTCCAGTTGTGGTATTGGCTGGATCAACGTGATAGTACACGTCGGGAGTGCATAACGGAATGAGCCTGTATTTACTGTTTTAGCCTCATGCCACCTTGAACCAATTCCCTCCTCAACCAGAAGTTCTGTATTCTCGAATGATTATTTTAATGAGTTGTTTTTTCATCCCATGATTTTTATGTGCTTTAAGTATGCAGTGGTTGAACAGTGGCATCCCAAAACTATTGTTCGGATATTTGATTGAAGAGTTTGCCAAGTTATTTAACCTCACCCATTCGGCTGTGTTTACATAGTATCTCTTCCTCTTGGTTCAGTGGCGTTTTTGTTTTTTATCATTTAATGTGTAGTGATCATTCAGCGGTCAATATATTTTAGCCACCTTCACGGTAGCCAAGGTGCTCTTTCATTCATAAAAATGAGCTTGGAATATCTAAAGGGATGGTGGACGTGCCAGGTGACGAGGGGCCGACTTCTGAGTTCTGATCCAAACATCATAGGCAAGTGTTTCCTCTCTGTTCTATGGGTCCTGAATCTATGTGTTAATTTCTAGACCTTTTGTACTTGATCTGCCTGTTGTTGCCCCTTTCAAGTGCTGTTGCCTCATTATATTGTTTAGATATATAAGATTATTTTTTGTTTTTGACCTTGAAACTATGCACGAACTCTTTTAGGCATTTGTTCACTTTTAGAATCTAAATGTATTACTCTCTCTCTCTCTCTCTCTCTCTCTCTATATATATATATATATATATATAATATATTCCATTGATATGCCTACTGATCTTCGGAGTTTTGTTGCTTGTAGTTTTCAAGTTAGACTTTATAACTGATATGCTAGGAAGTAGGAAATGAACTTCTGTCACATGAAAAGGTGGATAAAGTGAACCTTATCTTTCATGAATGGCAGAGTGAACCTTACTGCCTCCCTCTTCCATAAATTGCTATAGATGTTAAAGTTGTTTGCTTGGTTGAGGGTTCATAGGGTAATCAGTTATGAGCTTGTAAAGATATTATTTGACTGGTGGATGGTACAGTTGTGCTGAAGAAAGTCGAGTTTGTTGCTCCAAAGAAACAATTAAATTAGTTGTACACGGTACTAAAGTTTAATTTTTTTAGCCCTTCATCATCAGTAGGTGAAATATTCAACTATGTAATGCATTAGGAGTTACTTCAGGATAGCAGCTGTAACATCATATTAAGGAAAAATATGTTCTTACTGGGTTGAGAAAAATGAGCCTTTTCTTGGATTTGAGAAATAGAGGTGCAAATACCTCTTGATGAGATTGCTGATGGATGATTTCAGTTATTAAGAATTTTAGATGTTAAGTTTAACAGTCCACTGGTTTTTATAATATAGTTGTTTCTTTATTTGGCCTTCTCGTTTTTGGTGGAGAAGCATGATAATTGGTGGAGTCGGCAGAATATGGTAGCATGAAGTTCTATGGACAGTGTAGTCAGTGGTTGATTATTACTTATTCGTGGATTGACCGTTTTGTATTATAGCACTAAATGGTTGCTTGGCCATAGGCAATTGTAGACATGGAGAAGCCTAAGAGAATGTGATGGTTTCTTTCTAGGCTGCGGCATGAGTTTAATTGTCAATGTTGAATGGAGTTGATCAAGATCCATATTTGTTATATGTGACAGCTCGATTTCCAATAAATATTACTTATTTGGACGAGAAAAGGTAATAGTTCATACTTCATAGTAGATGTTCTCTTCATACCCTTGGAACAAATTTGTTACAACTCCTCGCTGGTTATGACAGTGATAGCAAATTATGGTTGGCTTATTCCCTTTTGCTAGCAATTGTAGGTTTAAAGGCAGATAGAATGTTAGATATCTTCTTTCACTTCTGTCTTGAAAATAATGCTTTGATGGCAAAATGATAGAGCAGCTATTAGCTTGAGATTAAGTTTGCCGTGCATTGCTTTATCATATTGAATTGTAGCTCTATAATTTTTCAGTTATGGAATTTTTTCTAGGAAAGAAAGTAGCATTAAAAATTTAAAGAAATTCAAGTACTAGGTCGGAGGAGATCATGTTCTTCCATTTACCTCTTACACTATCTTAGGTTGGCCCAGAGATTGAACAATGGAAGCCAAGAACAAAATTTACACTGAAGGGAATACCGTTTTGACCCAATTGGGATGGAGATGGAGGTACGGTGTAGGGAACACCTTCTTCATGATCTAGGGGTCAAATGTTTGCTTAATGTGGTGTCCTGGGATGCAACCCCTTTGTTTAATCAAGATTCCATCTGTGTTGAACTTGAAATGGATGCCGTAGGATGTTTAGTTCCGGTAAGTTGGATGCAGCATTTTTGCTGTTATCTTTTTTATAAATTCTTATTACATTATGGTGTAAAATCTCGAGTGTCCCTGTGGTTACATTTTTGTCACATTTTTTATTTCTTTCATTGGTGGAAATTGTCAATTGTCACATTATTTTATTTCTTTCATTGAATAGCTATGACATTTGGATACAAAATTTGTTAGTTTTATCTCCTAATATTTGTTTTCATGTATTTTGCAGATGGCGAGCTGGTACTGGTACTGGTACTGGTACTGTTACTGGTTCTGGTCCCTTGTGTCTAAAGATACTGTTGAAAGGTGAATCGAGAAGATCAGGAATCCCTTCTATTAGAAATTGAATGAGGTAAGATTCAGTGAAGCTTCCAAAATGAATTAGGTATACAATAGGTGAAGAAGGAAACTAGTCATTAAGGGGTAGTCTCTTATGCTCGAGACTTTGCAGAAGCTAATGGAAATGGATTTAACCTGGTCGGATTATTTTTGGCCTAAGGAAGAGTTTAAGCTACATATTCTCCCTTGGAGAATGTTGAGGCTGTTGAGGAGGCATATTACTAAGATCTTGCCATGACATCTTTTGAGAGCTTTTTTTTGGTAGCTTGAGCTCCTCGAAAATATGGATGCCACTTCTCTCTCTGCATTAGGAAAGAGTGGACTAGTATATAATTTTCAAGTGTGAATACTGCATACTATATGTGTGTGCATGTAATAAATCTGCCTACTTTTGTTATTGTGTGGGGGGGTTTATGTCAATGATGGATGGATGGGCTGTTGTGAGCGAAGTTCGTGAGCTTTTCCTCCTTGTACCATGGAGAGATGGCTATCAGTGTCTCCTGTTGTATGCGTTTGGTTATTTTTCTTGCTTTTCAAGATGAAATTCCTTGTGCTTTAAACATAAAGAACTGTTTTGCTATGGCAGTTTCATTTTTGTTGTTAGTCTTTTGCCCTGCCCTTTTGGGGAAAATGCAGCAATAGTCCATGAACAAATCCAAGCGGTGACTTTTATTTTCCTCCCCCTTATCTCTCAAATTGTGACTTGAGAGAATGAATGTCTCTTGAAAACTGAAAGGTTGACAACATCATATTTAAATGAGGTGGGTTTATTGTAAATTTCTTGTTTCATTCATAGGATGATAAGATGAGATGGAACAATCAAGACCGACTACTCTTGGAATGGATTTTAAACTAAAAAAAAAAATATTACTATGCATTTGCAAGTGCTGTCACAATGCCACGATTTGACACTGACCGGCCTAGCTGGTGCTTTCTGTCTTTTCAAAGAAGGGTTGTTGAAATTGTCTTCTGCTCTCCATGCGACTCCCATGTCACCCAGTGTCAAATTCTATCACGGCTTTATCACAAGGCAAAATATTGTCATGAAGAGGCTATAATGGGTAGAAATGGAGAATTTAATCCGATTGTCTCATATTTATGTGTTAATGGATATGTTAATTGGAATGTAGAATTATGTTTATGCGTTGACTTGAAATCAAGTCGGATCTTATGTTCATGATCGTAAAAGTAGGTTTGATTTTGGTTGGTTCATGGTGAAATCTTCTCGTAAATATAACGTTTTTTCCTTTTTTCTTTATGGGAATAGGGAATTCGTTTCTGATATCCCTGAAAGAATAGAAAAAGCAAATTTAGATAGATTTCAAATTGGATATTGTATCGAGAACCTTTTTTATTTCACATCCCATTCCCGTGTTGAAGAACCTTTTTTATTTCCCAGCATTGAATATATCCCATTCCCGTGCTTGCCGACCACGTGGCAACTTTATGTAGTGGAACAGCCGAGAACAGTGGACCACTTTAACTTCTACGCTCTCTCATTTACACACCGTCTACATTCATTTTTGGGATTCTTCTCATTTTCCCAATATTAAAGGGGGGGAGAGAGAGAGAGAGAGTCACCGACATTGTTTCACCGGAGACTCGCCGGAAATGACGACGTACGGCACAATCCCGACGTCATCGAAGCCGGGAGGTTCGTTCGACTACCTATCCCGCGCAAAGGAACGTGTGAGATCTGGCTTCAGCACGCGACGGCCATGGAAAGAGATGATCAACTTCCGATCATTGAAACTTCCGACCGGCTTCGGCGACGCAATTGGACGGATCAGAACGAACTTCGGCTTCTTCCGAGTGAACTACGCCATCGTCGTCCTCCTGATCCTCTTCCTCAGCCTCCTCTGGCACCCGATCTCGATGATCGTGTTCCTCGTCATGATGGCCGCCTGGCTCGTCCTCTACTTCCTCCGCGACGAGCCGCTCGTGGTTTTTGGCCGCTCGATTGACGATCGGGTTGTGCTCATCGTGCTCTCGGTTCTGACGATCGTGTTTCTGTTCCTGACTCACGCGACGGAGAACATACTGATTGCGCTTTTGATCGGAGTGGTGGTTGTGGTGGTTCACGCCGCCTTCAGGAAGACCGAAGACTTGTTTGGGGACGAAGAAGAAGCCGCCGGAACAACCGGCGTCCCATCTTCTTCTTACTCTTAGTTTATTGAATTGTGTTCACTAAATTTAGGGCTTTTTTTTTTTTTTTTTTTTTTTTAAAGAAAGTTTCTTTGATTGTTTTGTACTATTATTAGAATTGGTTGTTTACGTGTATATATTTGATTTGTGATTTGTTTGGTAGACAAGAAAATTGAAGACAGAAACCAACCAAATCAAGCCATACACAAATGGATGGAATGGATAATTTCAATCCAAACAATAGTAAGCGGTAGTTAATAATATTGTTTTTGCTCTAGTAATTAAAAATTGCTTTTATTTTTTCTTCGTCTTCACCAACAAGACGGAGAGAATTGTTTGATGACAGAAGGAATGTTATCAAAATGTCATAATCATGAGCTCCGTATTGAATAAATATTCAACAATTAATAAGAAAAAACCGGTGTTTTTTTCGTCCCGTTTAATTATTTAATTTAGAGTTTAATTATCTAATTAAATGTGTTGGATAAAGAAATAAAACATAACTAATCATTGGATGCTAACCACTTAAAAATATTTACATTTAAAATTTAATTTTTAAAATTTTCAATACTTAATTTTTAAATTTTATTAAATCGAACCGAAAAAAAGGAAACCACTTAAAAAATTTTACATTTAAAATTCAGTCTTTAAAATTTCTAATAGTTAATTTTTAATTTTTATTAAATCGGACCAGAGAAAAGGGAAGGGATAGTTGGATTCTTTTTACTTTTTTACAAAAATAAAATAAAATTTTAACTACTTCATAATAAACTGGGTCAAAGAAAAGTCACCCCTAATAATATGTTACGTAACCAGTATTTTGAAAACGTCACTACAGTCCCCATGCCATCTCGAAGATAGCAGCCTCGAGTTCAAAAAAAAAATAAAAAATAAAAAATCTCAAGAACGCCACCCCTGTAGGAAAATATTATGAGCAGTGCTACATGACCCGATCATTTTGCACCCGACACTCAAGGACTGTCATACGTGACTGTCTAATGTGGCAAATTTTTAATTTTTTTTTTTGGTGAACCGATGCCCCTTCTCTCTCCCTTACTCTCTTTCTCTCTCTAACAATCGGCAACGAACCCATCTTTCCGGCGAACATCCGCGACCACCATCTTCTCCGTCAAACATGTCGTCGCCACCTCCCCTACCACCATGAACACTACTCATCCACCGCCCAGTTCCATCATCCACCGCCCAGCTCCACCCCAAGTCATAACCAAATCGCTTTCAACCCTTCGTCGAATAGAAAAGAAAATGAAGAGATCCACGCCTCTAGTGCACACCATTGGAAATCCTTACAATTGCATGATCGGCGTTATCAACAACAACCGCTGTTCTAGTTCGGCCAGCAAACTACAAAGTCTACAAGAATCAAAAAATTCTGCTGGTTTCTTCACCACAATTGCCGCTGCCACCAGCCTTTGCCTTTGCTCCCCAAACAAAGATGAGCCGCAAGAGAGATAAACCCTACCTCTCCTGCCATGCCCCCTACTCTTTCACAAAACGGCGTCGCCCTCTGCCCACTCAGCAGCCCGACTCCGCCGCTACCGACAACGATCGGCCGAGGAATTCCACCGCCAAGTCGCTCACGACCGTCATCGCCGGCGTCGCGATGGTCCACGACCGACCACCAACCATCACGAACTGGGGTGGAGTTGGGTAGTGGGTGGCGGGTGATGGAGCTGGGAGATGAGAGGATTGAAAGAGTAAAGCTGAGACGAAGGGGAACCACCTGTGCGCCAGTTGGCCCAATCCAGTATTGACACTTAAAGTCGGTTATTGTCGGGTGAACAGTAGTCGGGTTTTTTAACATTTCTCAAATATTATAACAAATTGTCTCAATCCTTACAATCTCGAGGCAAAACTCTCAAACATTAAATGAGATAAAAGGTAAGTTTTACTAATTAGACACTTAAAAAGGATTTTGAATCGATGGATTAGAAGTGAGAAGACCGACGCAAGTAATAAGTCTAGTCTTACAATCACTTTTAATACTCTACTTAATGCTCCAACTACCGCCGCTGTCATACTAGATCATGGTAAAAAGGTCAGACTTGACCTCTTGGATACTCGAGGAATGAGGACCATAACCCTAGGTGCCGAGTAAAGACTAACCAGGTCAAAAACCGTTGGATATTGTTTAGAAAATCTTGGACTAATATATATATGTATATATATATATACAAACAACATTAAGGAGCAAAGTGAACGCAAATATAAACTCCGAGAAAAGTATGAAAAAGTTAGAGAGACAAATATCTCTACTTTTACAATAAATTACCTTGGCTTGTCTATTTCTCTTCCTCGGTTTTCTGTGTCGCTTACATTTGTGTTTGATATATTCATTTATGACGTATAATTTAGTGGCTTCATAAAAAACCCGTAAAAAATTAAAAGGAAAATTTATCACGGTTATCATGTAAAGTAGACGCTCACTTGATTTAAGGTGATATGGTGAATGTATAATTTAAATGAATATATACTTTTAAATAAGTGAGACATATAATGGTAAAGAATGGGGAAAAAAATGACCCAAGTATCACCTTATTAGATAAAAGCAAGAGTGATGATTAGGAGAGTTTTTGTAAATCCATTTGTTCATTTTATATCTTTTACACATGCTTATAGGTAGATAACAAGTAGATCATTGTACATTTTGACACTTAAGCAAAAAATTCTTCACCCCCATAAATTATATATATTATAATATTTAATGAATTTAATTTTCACTTTATGAATTCCATAATTTATAAATATAACTTTCGTATAAGGGGGCATAGCGGCACTCCACTTTTCAACGATTGCACTACAATTATTAAATGAAATGACAATTCTAACCCTAACATTACAATTAAATAATTTTTACTTTTTAAATAACAAAATTGTCCTTTTAGATTTCATCTCCATCTTTTTTATTTTAGGTCTCTTTTGACAAGAAAAAAAATTAACTGAATAATTTTTTTTTTACGGGACCAAGAAATAAAAATTTATGTTGAATAAATTGACTCTTTTGACCGAACTAAAAAACTATAAAGTAACCATTAAAAAAATTATATCTTTTGACATGAAAAAAAAAAAAAAAAAAAACCAATAAACAAATATTTATTGAAGAAATTATCTTCTTTGTCAAGATTCCCCCCTCCCCCCCAAAATAAAAAAAAAAGTATGAAAATAATTTTTTTTTTTTTTTATCTATATTGAATAAATTATCTCTTTTGATAAGATACAAAAGAAAAATATATATATATATATAAAATAAAATAAGGTTATTTTTATCTAATAAATTATTTCTTTTGATAGGACTCAAAAAAAATTATAATAATAAAAAAAAAAATTACATATTTTGACTGAGAAAAAGGTCAACATTGTTGAATAAATATCCTTTTCAATTATACACAAAAAAAAATAATAATAAATAAAATAAAATAAAATAATTATGAAATAAATTATTTCTTTTGACTGTCAAAATTTTTATTAGTATAGAATAAATTATTAGTATAAAAAAACAAATAGAAAGGAAAAGAAATAGTAAAGAAAGTAAAAAAAATGAAAATTATATAAAGGATAGTTATGATATTATATATTCAGGATAGTGCATTAATGAATTCAAGGATCAAAGTAGAGTGCGCGAATATCGTCTATATATAAGGTGCAATTGCAATTGCAATATTTAATGAATTTTAATAAGAGAGCCGGACACAATTTTAATAATGAATACATCAAGATTTCATTTTGTTTTGTATATAACTAGATATATGACAAATTATTATTATTATTATTTGTAGCCAATCCTATTCTAACTCGCACAGTTTTAAAACCCTAGGTAGTTCGCCCGAGACGTCTCTCTCTCTACCCATCCTCTTTCTCTCTCTAATTTTCGGCCCAAAGCAACAGCCCACGAGGAACCAAAACAAAAGCCAACCCCAACCCCTCAAAAGCATTAGAATCATAACAGAGGTACCAGATTAAGAAACAAGAAACAAGAACACAATCAACGTACCATCAACTGAAGCAATGGTCACCATCATTTCTCTATTGTTATTGCATTTTTTTCTCTCTCTCAGGTCGTGATCTTTGATCGTTCTCATCTCCGGTCGTGATCTTTGATCGTTCTCTCTCCGAATGGATTGCAATACACCGTTAGATCATTCGTGTAGTGCATGGCAAGGGAATTTTTCAATCATTCCCATCGCCGACCCAAAACCTTACAACCAATTCTACATCGACTTCCGCGTAGGGTTCACGTATCCTCCATCCGATGATGATGATGATGTTGATTCGGGCGATGATGATTATGATTCGGACGATGATGATCGCTACGAGTACGACACACGGTCCATGCAATTTTGGGTTCCATGCGACGGATTGACATGTCACAACAACAATTGGTCCACAGTATCAGATATGCTCTGTAACATTGGTGTCCCCCTACATGTTCAGCCTTTCTTGATTCCTGGTATCATTCAATCTGCCCAATTAATGGTGAAACAAAATCTCGGGAAAAACGTACCGGTACTACCCATGATAGTGTCTATAGATGTAGTGGGCCGCGCAGAAGACGAAGAAGAAGAAGAAGGTGCAGATACAATGGTGCCAATGGAGTTGAGGCGAGTGCCGGCCAGTGAGGCATCAGTTGAGGCCTTAGAGACGGTGAAAGTCGAAATTTCGTGTACTAGGATGATGTGTGTGATATGCTTGGAACAGCTTTTGGTTGGTTCGGAGGCAACCCGGATGCCTTGCTTCCATGATTTTCATACAGACTGCATTGTTCGATGGCTCGGAGTTAGTAACTTCTGTCCACTGTGCCGCTTTCAGTTGCCCACTTGAGCAATACTTGAGGCTATGTATATGAGAATTGGAAAAAAAAAGCTTATGTATATTTGAAGTATAACTTTTGAGATTAGCCTGATATTATAAAAGTTAAGTGTTATTATCTGTATTGATCAATTCATTGTTATTGTTTGAGAAATTCATAAATTTTATTTTTTGGCTAGCTATTGATCTGTTTTTTTATTTATTCACTTTTTCGGTTAAGGTACACATTTATTTATACTTATTTACTTGTTCAACTAGATATAAATGTTACTGGTATAAAGTTTGTGGCAATAAATGTTATCAAGTTCATGTTGATGATGATATGGTTTGGTCTCCAAGTAGCAGATTACATCTCTATTGGAAAGGGACATGACGAAATACAAACATATGAATTTGATCCTTGGAGAGGCTCCATTGGGTATATTTCAGGTTCACTCACAAATCTTGGTTTTTTTTTTTTTTTTTTGGTATGAATCTTGGTTTTGTATATATAACTTTGGCTGGCCTAGGATAATTCCCATGTACAGGACTGGGATCTTCACTCATTGCAGACATACCATAAAGGTCTTGAAGGTTGATGGAATAGGAATATAGACTCATTGTTTACTGGATTTGCTCTTGCTCTTGCTCTTGCTCTTGATTTGAATTTATGCATTCACAACTGACTTTATTTTTTTTGTAGTTTTTGTACAGCCTTCAGCTAATAGTTTCTAATGCCTCTGCACTTATTCTTGTGTTGCTCATTTTGATTTTGCTAGGACTTTGCCTCTTGCTCGGTTCCTAGTTTTTGTATGGTCATGTGCCTTGTTTGTATAGTATTTCCTTTTATATATACAATCACCCTTTACCCAAAATATAAAATAAAATAAAATTTTTGGGTGATCATAGTCATTTCCTGTTATTCATGTAAGTAGTTTTTGATTAATTAATTTAATAATCATATTTAAAGTTCAAAAATTTTAGGTTCTTATATATGTGTCTGTGCAGATGTTGAAACTTGATTTGATCATGTTTCATTACAAACTTTTAGGGCTTATAGAAATGTGATTATACAGTTTGATTTGGTGTTTTCATGGCTAGTAATTTTATAATTTGTAATTATTGCAGGTTTTGGGAATTTATTGAATAATTTTGTACGTTGAGCTGTTCTGTCAAAAGAAGTAAGGAGGATGGTGTTGGTGTTAGCCCTAGGGGATCTTCACATACCCCACAGTGCACCTGATCTGCCAGCAAAGTTCAAGTCTATGCTTGTTCCTGGGAAGATCCAGCACTTCATTTGCACTGGATATCTATGCATCAAAGTGAGTGCTGTTCCTCAATTATATATTCTTACGTTTAATGGTTTTCCTTTTCCTATTGATTCAGGTCTAATTTGCTATAGCGGTATTGGATTATCTAATTTCCACTGTAAAATTTATGGATTCTTCATTCTTCTTGCATTTTGATGCGTCCATGACTTATCTCCTCCAAGGTCTATTTGTTAAGCTTCATACAAGTTTTACCATATTCATAAAGCACCTAACCTAGATAAAAAGCAGTCTATATGGTTCCATGTCTCTGGTTCAACTCACCTAGAAGGTGTTAGATAATACCTTATGCTAGGGTTGTAACTTACTTTCTAGGTATATACTTTGTACTACTTGGTGTTAGCCCTAGGGGATCTTCACACACCCCACAGGGCACTTGATCTGCCAGCAAAGTTTCCAAGTCCAAGCTTGTTCCTGGGAAGATCCAGTGAGTGCTGTTCTTCAATTATTCTTATTTTTAATGGTTTTCCTTTTTCTATTTATTCAATTTCAGGCCTAATTTGCAATCTTGGTGTTGGATACTTTTCACCATAAAATTAATGGATTCTTCTTTTATTTTGATGTGTCCTCGATTTTTCTCCTCCAAGGTTCAACTGTTAATCTTCATCACCCCATGTTCAACTATACGCATAAAGCCCCTAACCTAGACAAAAAGCAGTATATATGGTTCCATGTCTCTGTTTCAACCCACCTAGAACTTTACTAAGCAGGCTATCTAGCACTTCTGATGGCTGCCAACTTACTTTCTAGGTATATACTATGTACATCTTGGTAACCTGAAAGTGTTCTGCTTTTTATATTATCAATTATTTCGCCATCATGGAACTGATTTATGAATTGCCGACTATATTACGATCACTCCCATTAAACTGGTTGGTAGACTTGCAAACTAGGTTTGCTTGGACTTGAAATTAATCTGATTTAATGATTGCTCACTAATATGATGCATGAATCCTGTTCCTTGATGCCGTTCAGAGCATCTTTTATAGGGCTGTATCCGGTTAGTTGCATCCTTTTGAAGTTCGCGATATCCTGCTTATGATAAATTCACTTGTTTTTCACGCCTATCATTTTCATCATGAATAGTTGTCTTGATTGTTCTTTGACACATTTATTAACCTCAATATTCATCCAGCTGAGAAGCATCTCCTTGCAATTGTCCATGATGTGATGGACCAGGCAGGAAAATATACTATTTATTTATTCACTTTTTGGGTATTTCACAAAGTTTACTACTCCCCTCATCTCCTATTAAAAAACGTAGGTTGGGATGCTAAACTGGTGAATGAGTCATACCCATGGATTGAGAAGCAAATTGTTTACCGGCCAAAGCTTGGGCCATGGCAGACAGCGGTGAGGGACAGTCTTTTGGAAGTTGGGGTCTTACCCTTCAATGGATTCACCTATGATCACCTAAGTGGAACCAAGGTTGGTGGAACCATTTTTGACAAGATTGGTCGCCGTCACACAGCTGCAGAGCTACTTGCTTCCGCGAATTCTGAGAACCTTCATGTTTTGATTCATGCTACAGTACAAAAGATCATATTCAATGTGACAGGTTAGTTAGTTGCTCGGACTCAATATAGACTTTTAGTCCCAAAAGTCGTAAATACACCAGTAAGATTGGCAACTATAGAATGTGTACTTGTTAATTAACAGGCAGTAATGAGTTTATAATGTCAAATACAGGGAAGAAACCAAGGGCAGTAGGAGTGATCTTCATGGATGGAAATGGGAAACAACACCGAGCATTTCTTGCAAAGAGGCCGAGCAGTGAGATAATAGCGTCATGTGGAGCATTTGGAAGCCCTCAGCTGGTGCTACTCAGTGGTATTGGACCTAAGGCTGACCTCAAGAAGATGAATATTTCAGTGGTGCTTGACAATGAGTTTGTTGGGAAAGGCATGTCTGGTGACCCCTTGAACACTGTTTTCATTCCCGCTATTTGACCTGTGGAGCAGACACTGATACAGACTGTAGGGATTACCAAGATGGGTGTGTACATTGAGGCTAGCAGTGGATTTGGGCAGTCTTCGGATAGCATTCACTGCCATCATGGGATTGTATCATCTGAGGTTAGTAGCTAACTAATGATCCACTTATGAGAACAAATTTTATCCTATGAAGTCAGTGTTGGTCTGTTTGCTGATTGACCTTCCATTTATTCCAAGTTTCATGTTAGTTTACAGTTTAGTCTGAGCAGTTACATTGATTGAAAAGGTGTGCGTAGAAGCAACTTTATGTGATGCTGAACAGGTGGTGCGAACTATCTGGAGTAGTTAAACTGTCAAAATCTTAATCCGAAACTATAAAAAATTAGTCCAAATTTTAAACAGCGATAACTTTCAATCTAGGAGGAGTTACAACACAGGTAATATATACGTGGTTAAACATCCAGCTGCAGACAGTGACGGAGCCAGAAAATGATTCAAGAGGGACAGCTTTGAAAAATAATATGATAAAAAATAAAATAAAATAAAATAAATGGGAGGCTCCAGCTCATCAAAAGTGTGCTTTTTTTGTTTCAAGTTTTTTGGTCTTCACATTTTGTCTTGCCTAAGAAAGTCATCAAACAAATTGAGACCAAAATGAGATCTTATTTATGGAAAGGAGTTGAGAATTCTACTTTTTCTAGAGTTGCTTGGTCAGCTATATCCTGTGATCTTCAAGAAGGCGGCTTGTATATTTGGAATAAAACTATTACTGCTGAGCAGATACATACATATATTATAGAAGGTCAGAGTTTATGGGATGTTAAGATTCCTTCAATTTGTTGTTGGGTTTGGAGGAAGATTTTGCTGTTAAGAGAAACTTTTGGACCTTGTACTAAGCATACAGTTGGTAATGGATCCCTGACTTCTCTCTGGTTTGACAATTGTCCTCATGGGATGTTAAGATTCATTCACTTCTTGGTGAGAAATTTATACATGATTCAGGGATTTCAAGGTCTGCTTTAGTGGCTGACATTTTAAATCAGAATGGCTGGAATTGGTCTTCCTTCAACCACAGATCTCTTGTTATTTCAATGCTCGAGTACTTACTGCCATGGTTTTGTTCTCCAACTGATCAGTCTTTTAAAAAAAAATGTGTGGTCCTGTATCAAACCTCAATTGCCTAAGGTGGGATGGTCCCATTTGGCTTGGCTTAAAGGTCATGTCCCCATTTTAAGCAAGATCCAAACTCAAGATAGACTTCATAAGCAAGGTCTTTTAGGAGCAGCAAACTGTACCTTTTGTCGTGTTTGTATGGTAGATCACAACCATCTATTCTTTGTCTGTCATATTCCTTACAAAATTTGGCATCATAAATAAAGATTCAGACATTGATAATATATTTCAAAACCAAAGGATTACTCAAAACAACCAATTTTGTTATCTAGGATCGATAATACAAAATGGTGGAGAGATAGATAGTGGTATAACAAGTAGAATTGAAGCGAGTTGGATAAAATTGAGACAAGCTGGTGGGATATTATGTGACAAAAGCATAGCACAATGCACATAGGCTAAAAGGAAAAATTATGTAGGACCATTATTAGACCAACTTTGTTGTATGGAGCGGAATGTTGGGCCCTAAAAAAGAAACAAGAATAAGGCATTCATGTAACAAAAATGAGAATGTTAAGTTGGATGAGTGAAGAAACTAGAAGAGATGGAGTCAGTAATGGAAGTGTGGGACAAAAATTAGGTGTGGCACCAATGGTGAGAAAATTAGAGAAAGTATATTTAGATGGTTTGGATACTTGAATTGGAGACGTAGTGATGCGGTCAAACAAGGAAGACTAGTTGTCAAAGAAAAGTAAGAGGCCAGAGATGGGGATCAAAAATAACTTTGGATCAAGTTATTAAACATGACTTAAAAAGGCTAAATATAGTAGGTGAAATGGCATGTAATAGAAAATATTGCCTACTCATATGAGTTTTAGGGTAAGGATGATCAGTTCTAAGTCTGGTTTTTGTGTCATATTCTTCTTGGAATTCTTGGTTGGCTTGGGCAACAAATCATTTCAAGGGGAATTCTTTCCTTTCTATTCTGTGCAGGTTATACTAGAAATGTGTTCGAGCATTGCACGTGCAATAACATTATAAGTTTTAAGTTTAATCTTACAATAATATTATAATAGTATTAGAGTAGTGCAGGGGTTACTCCGGGGTATTTTTGTAATCTTACAATAACATTATAAGTTTTAAATTTAACAATTAAATTATAAGGACAGTTTTGTCATTTTATACCGATTTGGGGGCAACTTGATGAGTTTTTATATTTCAGAAGAGTGTTTAATTTTCATGAGGGTTTTTTTGGACAAAAACGATAGTATAGGGGGTTATGTGATTTTTCCCCTAAAATAAATTTCATAGACGTGCACATTTCTAAACTCGTAGTTATATATAAGCAGCAGACAACCCTTCACAATAGGCGTCTCTTTTAAATATAAAAGGAGAAATGCATTTTAACTGTTAATGCCTTTTAAAAATTACGTTGAAGGAAGTTACCATTTTTTTCAAGGTATGTTATATAATTAAAGTTACTTTTTAATAAAGAAATCCATAATCTAAAGTGTAAGATTGATTTAAATTAAAATTTAAAAATTGTTTAAAACAAGAACTCTTAAATTAAAGATATTATTTTAAAATGTATATAAAAAATCAAAATTGAATACATTTTTATAGGGTATATAGATATATACAATTGTACACATATGTTTATTTGTTTATAAACACATATATTTTTATAAGGCATTTGTTATAAATTTATAAATTTATATAAAAATATATATATATATATATATATATGTTGTTTTATATATGTTATAAAACATATATAAAACATAAATAAATATATATGTTATATATATTTATAAATATATATGTTTTATTATTTACATATGTAAATAATAAATTTATAAACATATTTATAAATAAATTATTTACATATATAAATAAATTTTTATATATATGTGTGTGTATATATGTATATACACACACATATGTACTTCTAGAACGTAGTAGTAGTGCATATAGAACCAGAACATAAATCTTACAACAATTAGTATATTAATTCACGATTTTGTGTTGATTTTTTAGACTAATTGCATCAGTTCTTGATTATGAATTTAAATATTAATATATGTGTAAAGAGTCCCTATTTTTGTACACTGACCTCTGTTTTTATGCATATAGAGCATGAAATTGTATATTTAAGAAATTATTTATTTCAATATTAACTATTGGACTTCGATTCCTTGTGATTCAGAAAGGAAGGGATGGCGGGTTCGAGTGGGAAACCATTTTCTACTGATTTTGTGGTATGTATATGATTCAACGTAGTGTGCTTTCATTACTTATAAGTCTTATTAACAAATTTTTGTTACCTCCCCTCCCCTTTCCCCCTCCATTTAACGAATCATAATAAAAAATAAAAAAAAGAAATGGTATATACAGCTATTAACTTAGGGTTAGTCCGTACATTTTAATCCAACGAATACAGGTTTGTCCGTACATCACAGGTAGTAAAGAAAAAGTAAAACCACTGTCTCTTGCCATTTCTTGGCACGATTTGATGTTTCATCACCGGTATATCTCCTCCTCTCCTTCTTGTTCTTTTTCTTACGTAGACTGCTAAAATGAAATATTTCGTACAGAAAGTGAAATCTTCTTGTTGATTTATTGGTACGGACTCTGTTCACAGATGTGCCTCTCTCCCTGTTCTCTATACAACTCTGATTGATAATTTCTAAGTGAATAAGAATACCTAAATAATTTATTTATAAATATATATATACACATATGTTTGTTTATATATAAATACTAGAAATGTGTACGTGCAATAATATTATATGTTTTAAATTTAATCTTACAATAATATTATAATAGTATTAGAGTAGTGTAGGGGTTACTCCGGGGTATTTTTGTAATCTTACAATAACATTATAAGTTTTAAATTTAACATTTAAATTATAAGGACAGTTTTGTCATTTTATACCGATTTGGGGGCAACTTAATGAGCTTTTATAGTTAAGGGGGTGTTTAATTTTCATGAGGGTATTTTGGACGAAAATGATTGTATAAAAGTAGAAGTACATCTTAACTGTTAATGCCTTTTAAAAATTACGTTGCAGGAAGTTACAATTTTTTTTAAGGTATAGTATATAATTAAAATTGCTTTTTTAATAAAGAAATCCAGTATCTATAGTGTAAGATTGATTTAAATTAAAATTTAAAAATTGTTTAAAACAAGAACTCTTAAATTAAAGATATTATTTTAAAATGTATATAAAAAATCAAAATTAAATACATTTTTATAGGGAATATAAATATATACAAATATACACATATGTTTATTTATTTATAAACACATATGTTTTTATAAGGCATTTGTTAAAAATTTATAAATTTATATAAATATAAATTTATATATATATATATATATGTTGTTTTATAAAATATATATATAACATAAATAAACATATATGTTATAAATTTATAAAACATATGTTTATTTGTTTATTATTTACATATATAAATAAATTTATATATATAAATGTATATATATACACATATGTTTATTTGTATGTAAATATGTGTATATACTTATATGTTTATTTATAATTATATATATATATATATATATATATATATGCACACACACATATGTACTTCTAGAACATATAAGTAGAACATATAAGTAGTGCATATAGAACAGAATATAAATGTTACAACAATTAGTGTATTAATTCACGATTTTGTGTTGATTTTTTACACTAATTGAATCAGAGTTCTGGATTATGAATTTAAATGTTAATATATGTGTAATGAGTCCTTGTTTTTGTACATTAACCTTTGTTTTTATAGATATAGAGTATGAAATTGTATATTTAAGAAATTTTTTATTTTAATATTGACTATTGGACTTCGATTCCTTGTGATTCAGAAAGAAAGTGATGGCGGGTCCGAATGGGAAACCATTATTTACTGATTTTGTGATATGTATATGATTCAGCGTAGTGTGCTTTCATTATTTGTTAGTATTATTAACAAATTTTTGTTACCTCCCCTCCCCCTTCCCCCTTCCCCCTTCCTCCTCCTTTTAACGAATCATAATAAATAAATAAATAAATAAAGAGAAATGGTATATACAGCTGTTAACTTAGGATTAGTCCGTGCATTCTAATCCAACGAACACAAGTTTGTCCGTATATCACAGGTAGTAAAGAAAAAGTGAAACCACCGTCTCTTGCCATTTCTTGGCACGATTTGATGTTTCATCACAGGTATATCTCCTCCTCCTCCTCCTCCTCTCTTTCTTGTTCTTTTTCTTGCTTAAACTGCTAAAATGAAATATTTCGTACAGAAAATGAAATTTTCTTGTTGATTTATTGCTACGGGCTCTGTTCACAGATGTACCTTTCTCCTTACTCTTTGTATAATTCTGATTGATAATTTCTTAGTGAATAAGAATACCTAAATAATTCATTCATTTACACACACACACACACATATTTGTATGTATATATATACTAGAAATGTGCACGTGTAATAATATTATAAGTTTTAAATTTAATCTTATAATAATATTATAGTAGTATTAGAGTACTGTGGAGGTTACTCCGGGGTATTTTTATAATCTTAAAATAACATTATAAGTTTTAAATTTAACAATTAAATTATAAGGACATTTTTGTCATTTTATACCGATTTGGGGGCAACTTGGTGAGCTTTTATAGTTCAGGGGTGTTTAATTTTCATGAGGATTTTTTTGGACGAAAATGATAGTATAGGGGGTTATGTGATTTTTTTCCTAAAATAAATTTCATGCACGTGCAATACACGTGCATATTTCTGGACTCTTATACCCTTAAATCACGATTAGTGTATTAATTCATGATTTTGTGTTGATTTTTTACATTAATTGCATCAATTCTTGATTATTAATTTAAATGTTAATATATGTGTAAAGAGTCCCTGTTTTTGTTTACTGACCTCAGTTTTCATGCATACAGAGCATTAAATTGTATGTTTAAGAAATTATTTATTTCAATATTGACTATTGGACTTCGATTCCTTGTGATCCAGAAAGAAAGGGATGGCGGGTCCAAATAGGAAACCACTCTTTACTGATTTTGTGGTATGTCTATGATTCAGGGTAGTGTGCTTTCATTATTTGTAAGTGTTATTAACAATTTTTTTTTTTTTTTTTTTTTTTTTTTGTAGGAAATAGAACTGAAAAAAGGTGCAAAATCAAATTGAAAGAACAAAAAACCAAGGATTCTAGTATTTCCCAATCAACCAAAGATTGAAGAAGAGGTAGGGATTCTTATACATCATAATCATTGAAGATTAACCTTCCAAATGCAAGGTTGAGGGTCCAAATCCCAATGGGGCAAAAGGCATGTGTAAATGTGACAATAAGTTGATGGAGTGATGGAGCGTTCCCACAGAAATGCAAAGAATCCCAAAGCGACGCTATGGTATTCGTAGTGTTAAGCTCAGTCCTTGTAGGGCGAGATGGTTGGCAAGTTCTTGATTAGCTTGAAATTTAGGTATTGCAGTTTGATTTGGTTTAGAGGCGGTGAGGTGGGAGATGCTTACTGGGTTATGGAAGGGAGGCTGAGGTGCTATGTGTGGTGGTCCGAGAAGGAGGAGGGAGCGAGCAAGGGGAGAGAAGAGGGAGAGGAGGTCCCATTTTTTTTTTTTTTTTTTTTTCTTTTTCTCATTTGCATGAGCTAAGCTTTATGAGTTCAATAAGTACATTATGGAGACTTATAAAAATAATAATAATAATAATAAATGAAATAAAAGCCATTATTGCATATCATCTACTGACTTCTTTTTCTTCCTTTATTAGTATTATTATTATTTCTTAATTATATTTTTTAGAAGAGCAGAAGAAAACAACCTCACCTGAGAAGAAAAGCTGAAGTGACATTGTTCGGGGTATATAAAGTTATATGAGTCTAATAGTACTTTTCATTAACATATAATTCACTAACTTTTACTTTCTTTATTCTTTCTTTATTTTTTATCGGTAAACATACCGAAAGAGACTGTATCAACTATAATACAGCTTGTTCAACCAGTCTTTTAAAAGGTAATACATCTTCTCTATAAAATTGGCATATTTTAATACTTCTCCGTAAAACTGACATATTTTTCCTTTTTAGAATAGTTTAATCTTAATTATATTAATCTTGAATCCTCTATCAATATACCTCCCCTAGTATCTTCTTAGTTTTCTTCACTATGACCATTTGTGTGGGTTTCTAGTTGTAAAAGGGAATGTAGAAAATAGATGGACTTGGTTAAAGATGGAAGGAGAGGAAGGAGGGTTCGGAGGAGGAACTGATTGGTTGTTTGGGAAGGAAGTGGTTTAATTTGTTTGCGGTTAGTTTGATTATGCATGGCTTGGTTAGCTAATTTGGGTAGGCTATTTGGTTGTGTCAGCATTGGTTTAAGTGCTAATGCTTTTTAGATCTATGTTACTAACTCGAAAGGGAATTGCAGGGGTTTTAGTTGGTTAGTTGAACTTTGCTTAATTGACATTTCAATTCCCATTCAAATTCGAATTTGGTTTTGAGATAAGATTTAGTTCTTTGCCTGTAGTGTCTGACTGTTCTTCCATGGAGGGAATGGTGGTTTTACTTTGTTTTGTAAGATGGTAGTTCAAGTAAAACCAACACTACTACCGTCACTTTCATGTGGATAATTATTCCTTATAAACTATATGCTGTTGTATCACGACCCGAACCCGGAGGCCCGAACCGTTAGCCGGGTACTTACTCGAACCCGAGGTCACTTAGGTCAAACTCATCCATTTTAGCGTCAAAACATCATCCTTAGGATCAAACTAGGCTCTCCCAAATGATCAAAACAAAATCCAAGAGTCAAGAGTAGATTAACATGAAAAGATGAGTAGAGAGAATCAAATAGGTACACTTCGGTCGATCGAAGTAGAGCTTCGGTGGGCCGAAACAGACCTTCAAGAATCGGTCGACCGAAACCCCTCATCGGTCGACCGAAAGGGGAGATCCTGATAGTAAGAGGATGGTTCGGTCGACCGAACCCTATTTCGGTTGACTGAAATAGGAGATCCCGAGAGTTAGCAACTGGTTCGGTCGACTGATGAGCCATTTCGGTCAACCGAAATGACTCCTTCGAGCCCTGAATCCTGAAACTGAAGTGCTGCACTTTAGAAATGAAGGGGAACTAAAACGGAGACTTTAGAATGATTCATACTTGAACTAAACCATCAAAATGAGACATTCTACGATCATGAACATGAGTACTATCACATAATCATCTTACAATATCATTTAATACAATTACATGACGTTAAACATAATGATTACATTAATTCCATTTACATCAAATAAAAGTTAAAGTTCATGCTTGAGTTACAAGGTCATGTATGTCAACGTAGTTACAATGCCAAAATAATAAATATACATAGAATGGCCTAAGTACAAAATAGCAAAATAATGAACTTCCAGCACTCCATCAAACTTGTGGTGGATTGTCATCCGCCACCTTCTTCCCATGACCTGAAAAATGTTAGATATAGTGGGGTAAGCAAAGCGCTCAGTAAGTGGCACCTAAGACACGCCCCTTGTGTCCCCGTGAGTCCAAACAAGGAATGGAACAATAGGAAATAGGGGTCATACTATGTCGGGACAATACAACATAATAACCAAATCTCAACATAAACAATATGATGCTATCAAATGTAATGCATGCCAATGTCGCTCCCCATTTTCATTGTTCAGGTTCATCACTTTCAAACTGTTAATATAACCCGCCCTTTGGTGACCCCGCAGCGACGCGAGAGAAGGATTGGCTAGTGTCCCTGACCCTTGGTATCCCTGCGGCGTCACTTTGGGCCCAGCTAACTCAACCACGCTAGGGCAGTCTCCCTAGTTCCCTCTAGGCTATATTAACACTCCAGCCCTTTGGTACCCCTGCGGCGACCGGGTTTTCATAAAATACTTTCATCAAAATTTCTTTCCCCAAAATTCCCCTTTTTCATTTCAAAACAATCTTTCCATTCATGTCCCATGGTATGCATGTACATATCATCTTCTTAATGCCATTGAAATGAGGGATTTTACACTACTCAATTGAGCATACTCTACAAGCTCTTTAGGGAAATTACACATGCCATCACATACCATTTCTAGTAAATTTTACAACATAATAGGCATGGTAAACCAACAATTGAACAAGGAGATTCACAATTAAGCATGTTTTCATATAATTCAAATAGCACATTTGATCATGAACTTCACATATAACATTTACATCGTCTTTAAGACAAATAATTCAAGGACAAACATGCTTTTGTAACAATTTATAAGACATGATTCACAAAGGAGCAAGAAAAACATGAATTAGGAACCCCTACCTCTTAAAATGCGAAAACCTTCAAAATGGGTCTCCAATTTCGAAAGCACAAGGGAGCACCAAAACTGAAATTGCTGATATGGATACGAAGGCCTCGTTGTGGGCTTCGATTTGTCGCAAACGGCTTCCAAAAACTCCAAGTATTGAGGGAGAAATATAGAATTGAAGTTTGAAATCCAAAAGAAAAAAAAAAAAAAAAAAAGGTCAAAAAAGAAAGGGGAAAGAGAATCCAGCGGGAGAGGAGGAAGAATGAGAGACTATGTGTGGTCTCTAGACCACTTAGTATGTAAGTGGTGGGCCCCGCCACCAACATTTTCTTTTCCCTTTTTCTTTTGCTTAATTTCTCACCACGCAAGTGCATAGATACACAATTAAACTTATAACCACTTAAAACACAATAAATAAAAATAAATATGATGTAAACGGACCCAACTGAAATCCCGTATGCGACAATACCGGTAGCAGGTTCTACACAGAGCCGTTCGGCCCGAAAAACACAGAAAATGCGAAAATGCCAAACCTTGCATTTCAATGAGTGCCGAACTCAATGAAATACCTCAAACAACCACCCGACACACCCCACGGTGTTCGGTGCGCAAAACGTGAAAAGACGAAAATGCCCTTGCATCTATAAAATTTCGAAAAATGAAAAATGTCGAAAATCGAAAACATCACATGTTAAACTACTCCATGTTGGGCTATTTAAATTGTTTCGTAGGAGTTACGAATTATGATCATTGCTGCTAATCAAATAAATTGTCTGAATTAATATACTCTTGCAGTTCATTAAATGCAAGAGTAAGTTGCAGTTATACTATTTCATAGTGTCATTTATATGAAAAAAAAAAAAAAAAAAAAATTCTTTCATTTCTTCTACTTTTTTTTTCCCCCTCTTTTCTTT
This sequence comes from Cornus florida, assembly GCF_030987335.1. Classification (NCBI taxonomy): domain Eukaryota; kingdom Viridiplantae; phylum Streptophyta; class Magnoliopsida; order Cornales; family Cornaceae; genus Cornus; species Cornus florida. The sequence continues at coordinate 70,635,299 of NW_026775581.1, read as the reverse complement.
CTTTTGGGCTTACACACACAAACACATGCATACGTGTATGTAGTATAATTAATTTTCAGTCTCCTAAATTGCCTAGGCACTACATAAGGTATGTAGTATGTAGTATGTAGTTGCTTGGAGAAGTTGAATTTCTTAGGTTTTGCCCAAATGCTTCATGTTTGGTCCTTTCGTATCTAATAATTATTATTTGTTCTTTATATAGGTTATCATATTTTTCTTGTTGATATGGTCGAAGCTGGGACAAGTCCAGTTTTATTTTTTCCCTCTCTTTTTCTAGTTGGTGTTGCCCTGTTGGATTGCTCATATAGTTATTAAAACTATTTTTCATCACCTGTTATGATAATTTATTTTTTTTAACTAATAATAATATGAAATTTAATTTAAAAGTAAAAGAGAATTCATGTGGCACCTTTCATGAGGGATTACACAAGGATGCCTATGATTTATTTTACTTTTAAGTATTATAAAAAATAAAGAGTCCTATAAGTAAACATAGTTTTTTTTTTTTTTTTGGTTAATTAAGTAAACAGAGTTGTTTACAAATGATGAAAGGAAATGGCTCTTTTTACTTTATGAGCAAGGGATCTGTAAGAGCTAAGAATGATAGTTACTGGAAATTATATTTTTGATGCCATAATAATATGGAAATGTATGAGATTTCTTTTATTCTAATTTGCCTATCTATGATTCTATTTATTCTTATTTGTCAATTAATGATTTTTTTTTTGGCAATTTGCAATTGTGTGGTTAAACTTTTTAAAGAGAAATTACTCCAACATTGAATGTAAAGCAATAATCCATTTTAAGTCAAAATAGAGCCTATTCATGGCAATCTTTAGGTCCTTGGCATTAATTTCAATCCGGGCCAGGTTGGAAAGTTCTTGATTAGCTTGGTGCTGCTGAGCTTGAAGAAGTTTTGCAACTTCATCTGGTTCAATCATCACTAGAGACTGTGAGGTGGGAGATGCGTAGAGAGGAGGTGTGTTGGTTTGAGGAGGAGGGTGGGAACAAGGGGTAAGTAGGTATTTGCATTAGTAATGGTTAGGCATTAATAAAATAAAATAATAGTAATAATCATAAGAATTTCCCAAACTTTTGCATATTATAAGTTGAAGAAATGCATGGGAGAACGTCATAAGTATTAATATTATGTATTCTTGATATTTGAAGATTATTATTGTATATTTTGATTCTATTTTGTGAGAAAAGTTGACCATGCATTAAATGTCTTCAAGATTGTCTACTGATAATTACTAATGCTTTAATCTATGTACTTTGCAGCCCTATGAAAAGAAAAAATATGTGGTAGACAATATACCTTTTACAGTCTATGACAAGTTGAAGGATACTAACCATCTTTATGGAACAACTACATTGAGTAACATTGGCTCAAAGGAATACAAAGTTTTGATTATTAAATTTGAAGATGATGGTCAAGGAAAAACAAATAATCGTGACAAAGTCGAGAAAGCTTTTGATGTAATCTTGGCTTGTGGAGGACATCTCGTGGTGAATGCGAAGCTTTTACACTATCAAAAGGAAGAGGGGTATTTTCTGATTGCTGATGAATTTAAATGCACTCTAAACGTATGGGTAGAGGAACAACATGTCGAGTGTGGACGAAAAGGAAAATTAAACATTTGGTGGGCATTTATTGCTGATTATTTCAAAAGTATATTCAGGTGATCTCATTCAACCCAATTTAGTTAATTCTTAAATATAATAGTATTTTTATAATTTAATAATATAGTTGTTTTAATACATAATGACAATAATATTGCCAAGGTTTTGGATCATATCATCCAATTAGGATATTGGCGCGGGAATCTTTCTGAAGGTGTTGTCATCACCAAGGGAAACACTGTCAAACTATTGCTGATCACTCATTCTTGTAAAGCAGGAGGTAAATGCATATTTTTACAATATGAATGTATTTGACTAATTTTGTAGATAGATTTACTAATTTTGATTTTCCTTTCTTATTTATTTTATCTAGAATACGATATAGAAAGCAGAGGGAAATATTTGACACCTTTATGAAAATTGATGCTGAAGGTCCTTCTATGACCTTACAAAAAAGATCTCCAGAAGCAAGATGATGAAAAAGAATGGTTTGAGGATCTCCCAAAGAACTTACTTGATAATTTTCTGAGAAATCTTAATTTGCCACCTAATTTACTTTTATATCTCAATCAGCTTGATTCTCTAATGTCAAATATGTAAGAAGAGTTATTAGCTTTTATTTAGTTTTTTTCTCTTTCATCTATGAATTTTTTATTTATTTATATTTGTATTCTTTTTGTTTTTTTTTTTCCTTATTCTTTAGGAGTCTACAACAAGTACAGTGGATTTTAGACGACACTCTATTTTGGACTCCACAGCAGAAAAATGTGTTAATTCGAAAACTTTGGTACATGCACACATTAAATCTTTTTTTTTACAACTATAATTTCATCATACCAAAATACTTCGAGAACTGGATCCAAAAGCCAACCTATATTGGGACTGACAGATTTCAATAAGTGTTAAACTGGATTGAAAATGACAAGAAGCTCATGAGGCTATGATTTATTTGTAAATATATATATATACACACACACATATGTTTGTATGTATATATATACTAGAAATGTGCACGTGCAATAATATTCTAAGTTTTAAATTTAATCTTATAATAATATTATAATAGGATTAGAGTAGTCTATGGGTTACTCCGGGGTATTTTTGTAATCTTACAATAACATTATAAGTTTTAAATTTAACAATTAAATTATAAGGACAGTTTTGTCATTTTATATCGATTTGGGAACAACTTAGTGAGCTTTTATAGTTCAGGGGGTGTTTAATTTTCATGAGGTTTTTTTGGACGAAAATAATAGTATAGGGAGTTATGTGATTTTTTCCCTAAAATAAATTCCATGCACGTGCAGATTAACATTTTTATAGTTCAGGGGGTGTTTAAATTTGACTATTGAACTTCGATTCCTTGTGATCCAGAAAAGAAGGGATGGCGGGTCCGAGTGGGAAACCACTCTTTACTGATTTTGTGGTATGTATATGATTTAGTGTAGTGTGTTTTCATTATTTGTAAGTGTTATTAACATTTTTTTTTTTAAATTTTTTTAGCTTTTGAATTGTAAGAAGTGGAACTGAAAAAAGGTACAAAATCAAAATAAAAGAACAAAAAACAAGGGATTCTAGTACATCCCAATCAACCAAAGATTGAAGAAGAGGTAGGGATTCCCATATATCCTAATCATTGAAGATTAACCTTCCAAATGCAAGGTTGAGGGTCCAAATCCCAATGGGGGCAAAAGGCATGTGTAAATGTGACAATAAGTTGATGGAGTGATGGAGCGTTCCCACTAAAATACAAAGAATCCTAAAGCGACGCTATGGTATTCGTAATGTTAAGCTCAGTCCTTATCTTCCGTTATTTATTTTATCTTATTTCGGTTCTTTTTCATTCACAGTGTTTTACAGTTTGAGCGCGTCTGCGCAAATTCCACTTTTCCAAAAGTGGACTTTTGTTCCTTCTTCCTCCCTCCTCAGCCGGCCATTTATGGCAACCTTGGGCTGCCACCCTTCTCTCTTGTTTTCCGGCCACTTCCCTCTTGAATTTTGCCGTAGTGCCTTAGCGTTTATTGTAAGCCATGGTGAGATATTCCTTCCCCCCTTATTAGAATCCGTTTTTGAATATTTTTGAGTTTGGGTTTTGAGTTCGAGTTTGAATTTTCATGGTGCCTCAAAGGTTAAAGTTGCTTCCCTCGTTGTCCCCAACATAACCTAGCAATATCATCGGATTCAGAGCAGTTTCTTTTCAGTGGGAATTGAAATTTCATCTCAAATGGAGGTAGGGGATGTTATAGGCTTATATTTTTGTTATCTTGCATGCTATTGATACTTATACAATTTATATGGATGCTTTTGTTCAGAATCTAAAATTTAATTTAATTATTTTATTTGTATAACATTTAATTCACATGGTTGTAACTAACATGAAATCATCTTGTAATATGATATTAAAATAGGCCTTGGTATGTTCTTTAACTTACGTTAATTTGAGGACATTTGGAATTGATTTAAAATCTAAAGAAAATTAATTAATTAGTTTAATTAAATTTCTTTTAAGTATTTTAGTCACTTAATTGGATTTTTATTTTGATATTGCTAATGGCCTTGGCATATTCTTTAATATATATTAAATTGAAAATGTTTGGATAAGTTTTGAAATTTAGAGATTTTAATTAAATGAGTTAATTAAAATCTATTTAATAGTTCTTTTGATACAATTAAACATATGAGTAGATATAACTTGTGTAGAGAAGTTATTAATTTAGTAGATTACTATATTCTTGTGATTTCATAATATTATGAATATGGAATGTTTATTGTGCATTTTTGGAAGTGAAATTGCTAACTTGTTACTATGTAGTAGTAATATGAGATTCTTGTGAATTATTGATATTATTAACCTTGTAAATTTCTTACTACAATGTCGTAGAATTAGTGTTTAAAGTTTACCATGGAGGCATGATTTAAATTGTTAAGTAGATGATATTGTTTTGTACATTGTATCACAGTAAAGACTTGACATTATATATGCCATTTTAGAATTGAAATCCTAAGACATGGATTTCGTGGTTTCAACCTACTTGTGCATGGAAAGTGATTTCGTGCATTATTTAATTGCGTATAAGTTGTGAACTTATTTATTGATTTTGGAGTCACTTGGAACATTGTTACAAAGATATGGCTAGAGTTTGGCTCTAGTGCGGTAGGTACGAGTTCTCCCTATTTTATGGTGTGCACTAGGTGGTATTCCTAGCGAGTTAGTGCTCGGAATAACCGTTTAGCTCTTGGTTTTACTCTGAGATTTGATGTCCAAGTCTTCCACTATTTGATTTCGCATTCAATTTCAAGTTGATAATCAATGTTTAATTGTGACTTGTGATTTTGGTTATTGGCGATTTAATGTTGTTAAGTACATTTACGCATTGTGATTTCTAATGAATCATTGCAATTTTGATGTTGTTAAATACATTTATGCTATAATGTTCAAATATAGCTTAGAAACGATCATATAGATTCATTTGGAACATAGACGTTAGGTGACATGACCCACTTTAGTTATTTTCGCATTTTAGGTTTTAAGTTGATAACTTTGATAATCTATACATTGTTGCGTTATATCATATGCTTCTATGTTTAAATTCCATGAATAATGTGATTTATGCTAGAAATGATCTAAAGTAACTTAGGATGCTCCTCGAGTCTCACCTTGGACATAGACGTTAAGTGGCATGAACCGTATGAATTGATTTGTAACAACTTAATAAATTTGTAAAACATTAGGTCTTTGCATGCTCTGTGAGTACTTGCATTTTTATCATTTTCCGGATATGTTGGCATTCATGCATTTTTATTTTATTGTCGGAATTATGATTATTTTTGCAAATGTGTTTAATTTTATTTAAATGTCATTTTTTTGTTTGGTGAGGGGTATTATAAACTTTTATTATGCAAATAACATATTTGGCATTTGATTATTTTATAAAGGGTAAAGTAGACTTTTATTATGTAAATAGCATAATAGGCATTTGGTAAAGAATGATGGATGTTTTAGTCATATCATGGGTGCATGCTTTGGCTATATGTATGATTGACATGTGGAGGGGCACTTGGTTGTATTTTGTGTGTGTGTGATGACTTGTGTATTACATTGAAAAAAAAAAATGTAAACAAAATAATTCTGCAGAAGAAATTTCGTTCCTTTTTCTTTTCTCTCCATAGTAGATATGTAGATGTGTGGTTGAGACATGTTACAGGGATATTTATTTATTTTGAGACTGTGATTGTTTGTGTGTTATGTTCAAAATTCGGACTACGGTCTAGGGGCGTGACATGCTCATCTTCTACGAGTAACTTGTTTACTCACCCCAAAGTTATCGAGTTATTTTTCGGGTACGGATACCTTGATTCGGGATGCACAATATCCCTAAGTCGTTTCGTTGGGTTGAAGTTCTTTTAAATGTATTCTTGTTCACATGCAAGTGTTAGCATGTTTGAGTTTTACTTTTCAAGTTGTAATGTATAGTTAGGTAAAAAATGTTATTTTTATCTTGAGACTTGTAATGTGTGCCTAAGCACACTTTTGATACTCATTTTATGTATATGATGTGTGGCCAAGGGCCAAACTTTATTTGGAATCCATATTATATTGATAAATGTTGAAATTTGTCTTTAATGTGAATAATATGAAAATTATTATCTTAGCATGTCATTTTTGCACCGAAGTGTGCTTTGGGTATGAAATTCAATATTTGGCCTTTATTTAATATGATGAGGTGTGGCCAAGGGCCAACACCATTTTGTTTTACGTTTTGCATATTAGTTTCATATATTACATTTTTGGTCTAAAAATAGAAAAATCTAAGCCTTTAAGGGCTCATTTCCAAATCGGGTGGTTCAAAGTGTGCACGAGCACCTCCACTAAAACTAATTTGATATGCATGAAGTGTGGCCAAGGGCTAAACGGTCTTTTGATTGCATTTAGGTTCGGTTGTCGCATTGTTTGTCTTTAAATGACATTTTTCACATATTTGAGGTTTGACAGGTCATATTTTGCATCGACGGTATTTTTAAGCCGTGTATTATTGTAACAAGCCCTAATAAGTAAGTTACGTTTGCGTGCATGATCGTTTTCAAGAAAAACCTTTTCTTAGGTGATTTGAGCCTCCTATGGACTTATTTTACAATTTTTTTTTTTTATTTTTTTTTTTTATATAATCTAGTTTAAAGGCTATTGCCTAAGTATTGACTCTAAAAGGGGGGTGAATAGAGTCTATGGCAAAAAATGGCCAATTTTGGGTTTTGCAAATTTTACTAAAACTTTCTAACAATTATGCAATAATCAATATATAGGCATAAATAATTAATAATATAAATGTAAAGGAGATAAGGGAAAAGAGATTTGCAAACATTCACACGACGATTTTAGCGAGGTTCGAAAACTCCTACTCCTCGGCTCAAGACCCCTCTTGAAACTTCCTAATCCACTATGGTACCTCCTTACGGGTAAACATTTACATAAAACAACTCTTTGCTTCACCTTGCTAAGAGACAACCTCTCTTAGTTTTCCTTTAGGTCACACCAACCCTTACAAATTGAAGCTAACTTGCTCCTTCTTCCTTTGCTAAGAGAACACCTTCTCTTAGGCTTTACAATAGATTTGAATATCAAAATTTCAGTACAAATATATCTCTCACAGATGATGTACAATTTTTAGCTCACTCTAGAGTATATATATGAATAGATTAAAGCTCAATACTCTTATAATGATATGGGATGTATGAATACAAGAACAAAAGCTCTTTAGATGCTATATGATGTTTCTCTATGCTAGCAACATTAAATCCCGAAGTCCCCAGCTCTATTTATAGAGTTTGATGCAGCTAATTTAAAAATATAACTGTTGTGTATGGGTTTCAAGGAAAAATAACCGTTCAGATTTGAATATGTGCAGGTTCGGTCGACAAAAATGAAACACCATTGTGTTTCGGTCGTCCGAAATAGTTTAAGGTTGGCTATCACTCTTTATTTCGGTAGATTGAAATGATTTACCCTTTTGTTTCGGTCGTCCGAAATACCTTCATCCTTTGATCCAAAACTCTATGTTAGAATCGGTTCGTCCAATTCATTTGCTCCTTTATTTTGGTCGTCCGAAATGATTTGCCTATACATTTCGGTCTGCCGAAATGAAACTGCTGCTTCAGGAAATTTTGTTCGATTCATTTGCTCCTTTATTTTGGTCGTCCGAAATAATTTGCCTATACATTTCGGTCTGCCGAAATGAAACTGCTGCTTCAGGAAATTTTGTTTGAAGTTAACAGATGAGACAGTTTGTGTACAGAACATCTGCACATACCTTATTTCCATTGAAAATATTTAAGTAAATGTCTTTACAGTATTTATATGTCCATTTATTTTAAGTTTACAATGTAAATAAGGAAGTACCCCTATTTGGATTTAATAAAAATACTAGAAAATTGAAATCTAACTAAATTAAAATGTAGAAATTCAATTTTAGTACAAATTTGGATTTCCGACAGTTTTGGTAAAAATGAATCCTTATGTAAACCAATGTAGACTTGGTAAAAAATTATGATAAAATCAGTTTAGTCTAGTCTTTATTAGGAAAAATTATTTTGAAATAATTATTATTTCAAAAATTCATTTTTCACACTTAGCAAAAAACACAGTTTTTCATGGCGATCATTCTAGGGTCCTAATGTCCGTTACCAACTCATGGTAATGAAGGCTTCTCATGCCTTAATTGTTGACCAATATGAATTATATGATTGATGTACATGGTCTTAGCATTTCTAGTACAAGTGATGAGTTCTTTCAAAGCTTATGCAAGCTTGAATTAACTCACTCTTTAGCAATGACTTCATGTGCAATTATATATGAATGAAGTACATAGTCTATTATTAATATATATAGGAATATATGAATGATGATATGATATGTATGGTCCTATAGAGATGAGATTCAAATTGATTCATAAATACTTTGACATTGAATCCTAAACACTTACTATCCTATTTACCCCTTTCTTCACGCTTTGTCCATGATCGTGTAGACTTTTAGGTAAACTTGCTTTCTTCCTTTCTTTGAGTTGTTTTCTTGCTCGTTGTAGTCCAAGCTATCTTTGGATGAACTTTGCATTTGCTTCTTTGCAACTTTATGTCTTTTTTGTATCCATTACTTTCCTTGATGTGATATTGAATAATAAAATACTTGGAATGATATTTCGTGCTTCATTGAGGTCATCCTTTGAATGTGAATAATCTATAACACTCAATATAAACATTAGTCTTTAAACACAATTAATGGTTTGTTATCATCAAAACCTCTAGATTGTCCTTAGATGAAATCCTTAAGGTCCTTAGATTTGAATATCAGAATTTCAGTACAAATATATCTCTCACAGATGATGTACAACTTTCAGCTCACTCTATAGTATATATATGAATAGATTGAAGCTTAATACTCATCTAATGATATGGGATGTATGAATACAAGAACAAAAGCTCTTTGGATGCTATATGATGTTTCTCTATGATAGCAACATTAAATCTCGAAGTCCCCAACTTTATTTATAGAGTTTGATGCAGCCAATTTAAAAACATAGCTGTAGTGCTCGAGTTTCAAGGTAAAATAACCGTTCAGATTTGAATCTGCGCAGGTTCAGTCGACCGAAGTGAAACACCATTGTGTTTTGGTCGTCCTAAATAGTTTAAGGTTGGCTATCACTTTTTATTTCGGTAGACCGAAATGATTTACCCTTTTGTTTCGGTCATCCGAAATACCTTCATCCTTTGATCCAAAACTCTCTGTTAGAATCAGTTCGTCCGATTCATTTGCTCCTTTATTTCGGTCGTCCGAAATGATTTGCCTATACATTTCGGTCTGCAGAAATGAAACTACTGCTTCAGGAAATTTTGTTCTAAGTTAACAGATGAGACAGTTTGTGTACAGAACATCTGCACATACCTTATTTCCATTGAAAATATTTAATTAAATGTCTTTACAGTATTTATATGTCCATTTATTTTAAGTTTACAATGTAAATAAGGAAATAACCCCATTTGGATTCAATAAAAAATACTAGAAAATTGAAATCCAACTAAATCAAAATGTAGAAATTCAGTTTTATTACAAATTTGGATTTTCGACAGTTTTGGTAAAAATGAATCCTTATGTAGACCAATGTAGACTTGGTCAAAAATTATGTTAAAATCAATTTAGGCTAGTTGAAGTATAAAGAGTTATTACCGGGAAAAATTATTTTGAAATAATCATTATTTCAAAATTTCATTTTTCACACTTAGCCAAAAATACAGTTTTTCATGACGATCTTTCTGTGGTCCTAATGTCCGTTACCAACTCATGGTAATGAAGGCTTCTCATGCCTTAATTGTTGACCAATATAAATTGTATGATTGATGTGCATGGTCGTATCATTTCTAGCACAACTGATGAGATCTTTCAAAGCTTATGCGAGCTTGAACTAACTCACTCTTTAGCAATGACTTCATGTGCAATTATATATGAATAAAGTGCATAGTCTATTGCTAATATATATAGGAATATATGAATGATGATATGATATGCATGGTCCTATAGAGATGAACTTCAAATGGATTCATCATAAATACCTTGACATTGAATCCTAAACACTCATCATTCTATCTACCCCTTTCTTCACGCTTTGTCCATGATCGTGTAGGCTTTTAGATAGATTTGTTTTCTTCCTTTCTTTGAGTTGTTTTCTTACTCGTTGTAATCCAAGCTATCTTTGGATGAACTTTGCATTTGTTTCTTTGCAACTTCATGTCTTCTTTGTATCCATTGCTTTCCTTGATGTGATCTTGAATAATAGAATACTTGGAATGATCTTTCGTGCTTCATTGAGGTCATCCTTTGAATGTGAATAATTTATAACACTCAATGTAAACATTAGTCCTTAAACACCATTAATGGTTTGTTATCATCAAAACCTCTAGATTGTCCTTAGATGAAATCCTTAAGGTCAACAGGGGCATTCTAGGTATTTCACTTGAGAAAAAAATGTTGGTCTCGACATGGTTGACCAGAAAACGTGATTTTTTTTTTTTTGGGCGGGGTTACTTCACAACTTTTTTCCAAAAAATGTCATCTCGGCCCTCAAAAATCCATTTTTTTCCCCCAAAAAACCCTAACTGTCAGCTTTTTGTTGATCTGTAGTACAACTGTGCGGGTAGGCTGATTCTCGTAACCGGTTAGATGACTTGTGGCAGCATTGCGACCATTTTGTTTTGCCTTGTAACCAGTTAGGAAAGTCTTGTAACCGGTTAGATGGTATTGGGTTAACTCCTTTTAACTTTTTTACCCTTTTTTCTTCCGTTAGCCATATTTTCTTCGTCCGAACTCCAAATCAAGTGATTCTTAAATCTAAGTTTATTATTTTTTCGTTGTCTTTCCAATGGTGTGCTCGGTAGCACCTACTTTTATTTTGAAAATGACCATTTTGCTCCTAGGTTCATTCTTATTCGTTTTTGAAACGTCGCTTCCGTATTTATTTTATTTGGGTTCCGTGACCTCATTGAGGATCACATTGGTGTCTTAGAGACGTGTTATATCTCTAGAGACCATTGTTTTATCGTCTGCTTTCGCATTATGGATTCGTTATCAGATCTATGTTCGGTTCATCACAAGACGCACTGGCCTAAAAACCAGGGTCGTCACAACAACGTTACACAAGGATATATGTGGTTCAGCTATTAAGGCTTACATCTATGACACACAAAGTCCAAAAGGCTACATATCTTTATTATACTCTTAATTTTTGTATACAATAATTACTTCTATTTATAGGTCAAATGAAAAAGTTTAATAGATAGAGAATATAAAATAATTGTTATACAATATTCTTAATTTACAAGTATTTTATAATAAAGAAATTACAGAAAGTTAAATACAAATATGGTAACAAATCTTAGCAATTATATTTTCCAACAGCTTTTCACATAATTAAATAATAATAGAAAGCTTATCAAATATGATTTTAGGCTAACTATTAGACAAATAATCATCAAACATATATGCACATACATTCATTGAGACTACCAAGAGTCCAGTGCAAAAACATCTCCTTTGTTCATACAGATGTAAACACATTTAAACTTGATTGCTTAAAAAGGTATGAATCAAAATAATTTACTTTAATAATATATAAATATATTTTAAAATATATTATAAAAATATTTTGAAACATTTTCCAACACAACCTACTTATATTTAATTTATTAAACATAATAAATTTTAACATAAATATATAGATTTAGATATAGAAATCAGTATTTTTCAAATTAAATGTATTGTCATACGAGTTTTATATATTATTTAAAATTTTAAATATCAATTAAAATTAAATAAAATGTTTAGTCACAATGACTTTCTGAACACTTAAATTAATTTTTAATTAAAAAAAAAAGCACTTAAAATTTCAATTTTGTGAAACAATATCAACATCCACTTTTGTTTCATTTTCTGCTCTCTCTCTCTCTCTCTCTCTCTCCCCTCAGTGAAGTGATGATTTACGGCACCATCCATCGTTAGATTTACAAATACCCTTCCGTTCCTCCCAGCGAAGTACAATCTGGTGCACGCCGTGATGGCTCATCAGCAGCCGTACGATCCCTATTATCTCCCCCAACAAGCGGCTGAGTACGGCGGTAAGGACCGAAGCGGCATCAACACTCTCTTCGTCTCCGGCCTCCCCGACGACGTTAAAGCCCGCGAGATCCACAACCTCTTTCGCCGCCGTCCCGGCTTCGATTCTTGCCAGCTCAAGTACACCGGTCGCGGCACTCAGGTTTTTTTTTTTTTCGTCCAGAAAAATTATAAATGTATATAATAAAAAATCTGTGTTTCGTTTGGTTACTGATAGATAGTAGATGGAGCAATTTATTTATAACGAAAACCCCTCATCGAATGATTGTTTTTAGCCATCTCAAACCGAACGTTCTTATGGTTATAAACGAAAATTCTAGGGTTTTTTTTACTTATTCTATTTATAAAGTTTATGATAAGAAAGCAAATGCAGCGATTTAGATTATTAAGATTTTTTAATTATTACGGGATTTTAATTATTTTCTAGGTACAACTATTTATGTGTGTGTAATTTTTTGAAGTAATTTTCTATTTCTGTGAGTTACATTTTGATTGTTCTAGGGCTTGTTTTCCTAAATGATCATTAAGAGTTGAAATGTTCTGATGTTTTTGTTATAGCGTGTCACTAATTTTAGGGCTTCTGCTTCTTTTTAGGATTCAATAACCAGATGGGTGTAGTATGACATTTGTGTTTGACTGCTAACTGTACTCATTTAATATTCATACATATATCTGTCTCTGTGTTTGTGTATGACGATCCCGTTTCCAACTAATTTGTTTATTGGTAAGAGGTTTCCAAGTAATTATCTGTTCTTATTGGCACCTTTCAGAAATCGGATTGTTTGCCAAGATTAGTTTGATGGATGAACTTTTGTAGGTTTGTTAATATTTAGACTAGACATGTATATCTAACTGTGTATTACGGAGTCGTTTTTCTTTTCCTGGGAAGTGAACCAGTATCAACAATGTCAAATGAGTGCATCCCAACTACACAGGAGGGTCATCCATGGGAATACAAAACCTACCTAGAAGATCAATAAAGAACTAGTATATGCAATCCAACTGTTTGTTGATGTAATGGGCAAACAATGGAGGAGATATATGTGCCGATGAAATAGAAAAGGGAGATGAAATTAGTGTAATTTTGAATATCTCCAATGTGGCCTGCAGAATTGTTAAAAACCTCTGGTTAAGTTCAGTATACTATTTATTTTTCAGTGAAAAGCCAATGGTAAAAACAATGGTCCTTTTATTTAATTAGCTAGCACGGCTTGCTGCTTCAAGTGCATTATAGAGAGAGAGAGAGAGAGAGAGAGAGAGTAATTTAACATTCTCATGGTTACCTTCGGTATGTTTCTATGAAACTGAGAGGTATATTTGACGTTTGGTCATGGTAGAATTTTGTCTTTTTATTTTTATTTTTACAAGAATTATGTTTTAATTCTCTTCCCAAGGTTCTTTGACATATTCGGATGGGCTATTAGTTCATGATGTGTGAGATTAAGCTCGTTTAGTAGTATTGTAGACACTCGCATTTTTACAGCAACTTTTTGTCATTTGTCTGTTAATTTACTCTCTTTTCTCCAAAAAACTTATTGCTCCAAGCTTCAATCTTTTTCCAGAAAATTTATTAAGCAGGTAACAACACCTTGGAGAATTCATGTGTCTCTTGCAGGTTATTGCATTTGCGACCTTTGTTAATAATCAATCAGCAATGGCAGCTCTTCATGCATTAAATGTGAGAAATTACCTTTATCACTGGATATATCTCTTACTTTTAATCCATATTGGTTTATCTGGGTTCTGTCTATATAAATCCGATCCATTGATTAATAATATTTGATAATGATTCTTATAATTGATAACTTTTGGAGGAATCATACTGGTTTCATGGTGGATATAATTGGGTAAATTACACTTATCTTTGTCGAGGTTTCTGACAGTTGCAGACAATTCACCTCTTGTTTCAAAAATTACACCAACTACTTATCAAATAAAAAAAGAAATACACCAACATTCCATCTAATTGGTTGTCAATACGTGTATCCGAATCTATGTATTATACAGTTACAGCAAGAGAACCAAAGAAAATCGAAGTTAGGAGAAGATCTGGTGACTTAGGCACTATATGAAAATTTTTCCGGTTTTAATTTTAAGACTTTAAGTCCACTTTGAATAGAGATGGTCCAACAGAGATTTAAACCGAAACCAGAGATATTTTTTAGTGAGCTTTCAAAATTTTATGCATCTTATCCACTGATTCTGATGATCTTTTTTCAGGGTGTAAAATTTGACCCACAAGCTAGTTACGTTCTGCATATTGAACTGGCCAGATCAAACTCAAGGAGAAAACGCAAGCCAGGTATGCAAATATATGTCTTATTGATCAATATTAGAATTTGAAGATGTTTAGGGCCTGCTTGGTTTGGCACACGGAAAACAGTTCTCAAGAACTCAGAAAACAAACTGTTTTCAAGAGAACTGTAAAAGATAACAGAACTATCTGAAAACAGACCTTTTTTATAACCGTCATAAAACTAAACCAAGCAGAGTTTTTGTACAGTATTCAGATTTTCAGTTCTCTGAAAATAAAAACTATTTTCTGAGTGACAAACCTAGCAGACCCTTACTAATTAAATGCTGAAAGTTTCTGGTTTGTTTTGATATTTTTGATCTCCTTTACTTTGTTGATGATCAGTCAACATTATTTGTTTTCACAGGAAGTGGAGCGTATGTTGTTATTGATAAAAGAACTAATGGTGCAGCTGATACCCAAGAAACATCAAGTGATGACGGTAATATGTTGTATAAATAATGTAACTAAAAAAAACAAAAGCTGATACTTTTCATCTTTTGCACTTCAATTCTGCTGACAATCCTTACACGGGATCAACCCCATAGTGTTAATTTGTTATGCCCCTCCACCCAACAAACAACAACAACAATAACAACAAACACACGCACACCCAAACACTCTCGCACAGACACAATGTTTACTACTTTATCCACGTGCCCACTAATTGCATCCACTATTTATCTTTGATATTGCTTGCCTCGTTGTTTGAGAATCTGTATAAAGGAGCGGTGTTACCTGATCTTGATTCTATGACTAACAAGTACAAGTTGGCATCTTTTGCTCATACAGGAGATAGTGAATCTGATGAACCGTCCGGGAATGAAGAACCCGATTCTGGTGACAAGGGTGATTCAGAGATCGCAAAGAGGTTGAAAACTCTGAGAAAGCAGAATAACTCTTTAGTTAGAAAATCTGGTTTTTATATTTTGCAATGGTTGTCATATAGTATTAAAAATGATTCTTAAAGTTCATGCATGTTACAATCCTCTCTGGTGGATCTAATTCCATTCTGTTTGATGATCATCAGTGGCGAGACAGAGATTAATCCCGAAAATGCTGTAGTTGCCGAAAATGTGAGTGAAAATTTAGAAATTTTCTTTTTTCTGTCTTTGTAAAAAAAATTTCCTTGCACACTGAAGATTCTTTGTAATTTGTGTCATTAGCAGAATGACCAACATTATAATTTTTCTTTTGTTCTTAGTTAGTAAAAAAATAATTCACTCTTGTTTCCTTCTTAATTACCTTAGAAGTTTAATGTACTATTGGAATAATGTGTAGTAGTTTACACTTATCCATGTGATATATCTGAGATTGATAAATAGGCATGTAAAAGCAAACAGCAACTATTACTCTGACGAGCAAAATATTAATATTTGGATTTTGTTATTCGGTGTAGGATATTGTGTCTGCTTTTGGTCCCTTGGGTTTGTTATTGTCATATACTGCAGGTGTGTGTGTGTTTTGGTGACAATTTTTTTTTGGAAAAATGTCCTTGCCACTAGCTCTTTGCTGGAGTATTATCTCCTAAAAGAGCAAACCCAGTGCACGAGGCTCCTGCCATTGCAGGGTTTGGGGAGGATCAGTATGCTGCCTTACCTCCGCATGCAGAGAGGCTGGAGTATTATCTCCTGCCACTCCCAAATGGAAGGTTGGGGGTTCTGGCCTTGCTTGGTACATGTGTGTGTCATAATTATCAGAGCAAGGAAAAGAAGGGGAAAAAAGAAAGCCTTAACTAGAGGTTTTTGAGTTGATTTAACTTTTTATGAATGAATTTTGTAATATACTTTTATTGTTATTCATTTGACGGGCCACGGAAATTATTCCATTTTTTAATCTGTTCTTCTTTCATAAATTAGAAATTTGTGCAAGTTTCAAGAGAATAACAGATACTTGTGTAGCAAGTGCCTCTATACTATTTTTATGATGATGTCTTAATTGTTGCTTGTTTTTTTTATTTGATATTGTAGAATCAGACAGAAAAAGCGGTTGATGGTGTCTCAGCATGTTCCACTTTGTTTATTGCAAATCTAGGTCCTACTTGCACCGAAGATGAACTGAAGCAAGTTCTATCTCAGTAAGTAACCCCAGAATTCCTAATTTTGATCTTTGTTTCTATCGACATTTATGTGCTCTTTTAAAATGCTCTATTCTCTTCTGTTGATGTTTGCCACTTAAGTTTGTAATCGTATCTTGTCCATATGTTGCTTAAGGGTTGTGTACAGTGTCAAATTTGTCAATTGGGATTACTAGGTGCATGTTTGTACTTGATTTGTATTCTTTTTGGTACCAGATATCCCGGCTTTAACTTGCTCAAGGTGCGTGCTAGGGGTGGAATGCCTGTTGCATTTGCTGATTTTGAGGTATACATACAGCTAAACTGCAAGTATGCAATTAAATTTTGTACATGCAGTGGGACATCTAATTACTACTGTAATATTCATCATGGAGTATTATTCAAAAGGAATTTATTTATAACTAAACTTATCTTGGATTATTGTTATTATTATTATTTAATGACAACATAAACTCTTAATATTAAGCTGGTCTCTTAATACCAATTGTTATGTATGAAAAAAAAAAAATTCAGCTTTTAAGGTACCGTCTGAATTTTTTTTTTCATACATAACAATTGGTATTAAGAGACCAGCTGCTTCTTGTGTAGACCAAAGAAAGTTTTTTCTTCTTAACCAGAATGCAAATGGCGACCAGCTACTTTAACATATTACATCTGAATTTTTTTTTTTTCATACATAACAATTGGTATTAAGAGACCAGCTGCTTCTTGTGTAGACCAAAGAAAGTTTTTTCTTTTTAACCAGAATGCAAATGGCGACCAGCTACTTTAGCATATTACAGAAATTAGTTTTCAGAATATGTACACTATTATATCTTAGAGTGATTCAAAGCCAAGTGAAGCGAGTTGTGAGTGTTCGTAAGATCTCATCCACAGGTTTTCTTCTTGACAGGACATTGAACAAGCAAATCAGGCTATGAATGCTCTTCAGGCAAGCACATTACCATCGTCAGACCGTGGTGGCATGCACATAGAGTATTCTTTTCCTACTCTTTATATATTTCTACTTCATTCCCTTGCTGATAACATTCTATAGTGACCGCAGAGCTAAATAATATTTTCATTGATCATCCTCTTCAGGTATGCAAGGTCTAAGATGAGGAAATCTTAGAAGAAAGCTGAAAGAGCAAGGAACAGTTAGAAGAGTTTCCACCTTACCTATCAAAGGACACTAAATTAGGGTTTTTATTTATTTTTTTTTGTCTTCATTGAGTACATCTGTGCATGTATGGTGATGTGTTGCCATGACAAAGAACCCATGGGGACTTTGCCAAACTCTATGAACTACTGAAAAAACTACAAATTTAAGTGGTTCATTCAGTGCAGTTAATAATGCATAATTTGGTTAGCACTTCAATATTAAAGTCACCTGGGAATCAAACTTTCAACCAGAGAAAGTAACTTTAGCTCGATTCCATGCATGCTTATTGCCAGCTTCAAAGTTTTTCATTTGAGCATCATATGAATTCCTTCTAACAATCTCAGCAGTGCTAGGAAGTACATAAAATCTGTTGTGGGGGTATCATTTGATTCATTACATGATTCTAGTGGTTTGAAAGCTCTCGTGGATTAGTATTTTATTAAATCTCTTTTGATTTGAAGGTTGAGTTTCTTGTAAATAGTAGGCTTGTAAACGGATTGAATATGGATCGGCTCAAGTCTAATCTGATCTAAATTTTGATAAGAGTATGTTTGATTTAATAACTCGACGAATTATTTAGAATTAAATTCATATCTGATTTGTTATTAATTGGAAATTCAATCTAAATAATATATATATATTTTTTTTTGTTATAAAAAAAATTAATATCAAAAGGGATTAGCAAACAATGATTAGGAAAAAAAGATACAAATCAAACAAGAAAAATAAAATATATATATAAAAGAGACAAGTTAGAGAGATGGGAGAAGGAAAAAAATAATGATAAATAACATTGTAATAATATGTAAATATTATAGTATTAATATGTAAATATTATAGTATTAGTGTAATGGGTGGGCGTTAGTTCATTTACCTAAAAGTTTAAGTTATTGAGTAGTGCTGCATATCTACCTATTTATACCTATTTCACTTTTCATCCGGATCCGATGTGCCCTTGTAACATTCTTCCCTGCTCGAACTCGCAACACCCTCGTTGCAGTTGTCTCACCTTGCCTACACAGGTAGGCTCACTCGAATGCCTCCGAGCCCGGTGTAACAACGAA
Organism: Cornus florida; assembly: GCF_030987335.1. Classification (NCBI taxonomy): domain Eukaryota; kingdom Viridiplantae; phylum Streptophyta; class Magnoliopsida; order Cornales; family Cornaceae; genus Cornus; species Cornus florida. The sequence goes on along the minus strand of NW_026775581.1, from coordinate 70,616,444 downwards.
TCAAGGATTAAGTCTGACTTTAATACCAACTGTAACAGGTGAGCACTAACTTATTTACTATTGAGTATTGCTGCATACCTACCCAATAATTTAAAATATTTTTCAAATTTATTCATGAAAAGTCCGATCTTATATTTAGATCAAAATCCTCTTCCACAATTTTGTTCGTGGTTCCCTTCAATGTGAAATTTCACGTGATTCAACCATTTTTACTTGCCTATGAAAATAGTAAAATTTATCATTTAAATTTTCAAGAATGAGAAGTTTATGGTGTTAAAAATTCATAAAAATGATGAAATTCACCGAAGTAGTGAAATTCAAAAATATAGTGTGGCCGTGAAATTCAGCATTCAAAGAGGTAAAATTTAAAACAAATGTAGTGATTCTGAAATATGCAAGCTGAGGGCATTCCGAGCCCGAATCTCTTTGACCTAGTTAATGCTGCAAGCTTCCAAGGTCGACTTAGGAGGCTCAGTTTCAAAACAGCGACTGACTATTTATGGACGTGATACACAATCACGATGAGAAGAGCACAGAGCAGTGACATTAACATTTACACTTCTTGATTGTAAACCTTTTGAACTAACTTGGAATGAATGGAAAAGATAGCAAACAATCACGTTCAAGAACAAATGAAGCTGTAATTGCTGCTTGACTGCTGTGCTTTGATCCAACCAAAAACCTATCTACGTAGGTTCAGATCTTGCCAATTTGCTTCATTTCAGAACGCATCACAAAACCCTACGATCCCTAATCTCCCTCTACTATACAAATATAAGACCTAGATGGGATTGGACAAAAAAATACGAGGCTTCCACAATTTCGGCATATAATACCATGCATGCATTTCAAGAGGAGGAAGCTCTTTACAAGTCTTCCTCACATGAAGTTCTCCTGGCTTTATCTACTTCCCAGAAAGGTGGCCTTGGTGACTCAAGGGAGAGCTTCCCACTAAACCCTTCGAATGCCTCATTTAATATCGGACCACTGTAGTGCTGATGTCGCTGCTGCTGTTGGTCCGTCCAAATCCTTCCACTGCGATTGCCCACATCATACCCATGTGTTGACATGCCATTTGAGTCCATGATCATGTCGCCCTCCAGTATTCGAAGCACCTTTAACATGCAAACACGAAATGCATAAGCAATAGTCGGACCAAAATTATCACAAAAAAGCCATAAAGATGACAATGAAACAATCTAGCGGAGAGTCGGAGACCCTTGTGTTGGAAACCAGCTTCAACTTATAAAATGCTTTTTTACAGATGGCATTTGAAGGATTGCTACTCGTTGTAAGATGCATTTTGAAGCTTGGTAAAGGAAAGTTATTCCAATGTAAAAACCACACAGCTTCCAATTTAGTTCCATTTACCATATACTGCAACGTATTTAACAACACTAAGTCTTGTCACTCCACATTTCAGTTTCTGAGAGTTCCTCACTAGGGTTCACTTTAGATTTAGGTCTCTACATTGTCGTCAAACACAACCACAAATAACTTGGCCTTAACACTGTTCTATCAAATTGCAGAAGCTTAATACTCAACTATTATAACTCCATTTGAGCCGCCTTATTAATAAATGCCACAAGATCAATGAGCATTAGTATTTACAAGATGACCAACTTTTTTTCCTTGCAAATATTTCTCTTACCTGTGACATGCGAGGCCTTGAATGAGGATCCCGCCGTATGCACAAGGAGGCAGCATGCAACATACAGTAGACCTCCTGTTCATTATAGTTGTTTTCAAGCCGTGGGTCAACCAATTCATCAATGGCATATTCTTCCAACAGTGGACGTGCCTGTTTAAAATCAAAGGGTATAAACATCAAGCTAAAGGAAAAAAAAGTGTGGACGACCAAGATGATACAACTATTGTTTCATCCTTGTCCATTTGTTTCGGCAAACTGTAATGCTTTTCAACAATTTTACATGGACAGCATAACTTGATCTTAATGCGTAATATTTGGTCATTGGACATGATAAGTAAATATCACAAAAATATACCCATTCAGTGAGGCACTGCTGGCCCTTTGGCCGATTGAGGTCCACAGCTTTTCGTCCGGTAACAAGCTCCACCAATACAACACCAAACGAATAAACATCAGCTTTTTCAGTGATCTGGCCGCTTTGAGCATATTCTGGAGCCAGATACCTACAATGAACAGAATAGTATAGTTGAGTTCTATTATCACAAAGATGGTCCAAGACAACTAAAAGCTACATCTCAATACATACCCAAATGTTCCAATTACTCTTGTTTCCACACCAGTGTCTCCGTCAGGCTGCCACCTCGCCAAGCCAAAGTCTCCAACCTAGCAAACCAATAATTTGATTTAGTTTGCGACACGTTACAACTTACGTTCATGAAAATACATTGCACACTGAAAATGCCAATTTAAAAAATGAAAAGAATGTAATCAAGAAAAACTTACTCAATTATTGAAGGAATTACCATTATGAAAGTAAATTTTAGTTGCATCTACGCTTACATTCTTGAATGTCTAAATAGCAATTCACGTAAAGAAATACATCCATCTTACTCACGTCACATTTTCAGTTCATTTAATTTTATCTATATCCTAGATTAACAAACACCTTCTCCTAGATAATTATTGATAGTGGTAATCTCCAGCATATAAAATAATTTGTAATTTGTGTTTGTGTATTGTAATTATAACAAATTTTTTGGTTCTTAGTTACTTCGAACGGTGATCCATAAAGATATGAGTTCCTCTTATTTTCATAATTAATAGATTTATATAACTCACTACACATTTTCAGTTCATTTAATTTTATCCATATCCTAGATTAACAAATCAGGATGAATGATTTGCATTAACCATCGATGACACATTCTCTACAGCAGTTTCTTATATATTAGTTCTTCAACCAATACTATACAACTCTCAAGTATGTGCTAGGAGTAAATATGAAGTAAACCATGTGAAGCACTGAATCGATGGTCACTTGTGTATATGCTGAAATTCATATAAAAAAATAAAAGAAACAAGATAACAGAAGTAAGAATTTCTTAGTACCCAGGGGGAGCCAATTTTTCCTACAAAAGAGTAGTTACAGAACATCTTACTGAAATGTCAACTATTTTAAGTCCGCCAGTTTGCCAAATAGAAATAAATGTTTTTCCTACCTAAACAATTTATCCCAAACCTCTAATATATCCTTTAAGAAATTGACTGTTTATAGCAGATAATTTGATCATGATTCCACATTCAAACTGTACAGTATGATGAGAAGTTCTTTTTACAGACTGGAAGATGCCCTCATTAAGTTTAATAAATTAGAACATCCATAATGTTTTCCTGAGAAATTTCTTTATTTTTGTTCTTCCTTCTTATTGTTTGAGGGGGAGGTCGAAAGAATGCAACGAATACGACGAATATATGAAAATGAAAATACATTCAAGATCTAGACTTCTCAACTATTAGAAGGAAGTTTAAGAATTGCCATACCAGTGGTTCAAAATCATGGGTGATGAGGATGTTGTTGGGCCGCATGTCACGATGAACAATGCAACCCACTCTGCATTCTTCATGAAGATACCGCAGCCCTCGAGCAGCTCCCACAGCAATTTTTTGGCGCGCAGACCATTCTAATGGTTCTCGATGACGTCCTGAAAGTAACAAAATCATTTTAGCTACAATTATAGGAAAAGAGAAACAATCTAATTGAAACATTTTAAATGTTTTATGCTCCAAATATTGATAGTGATGAACCTACAAACAAGGTGTACTTTAAGAAATGAAAAGTCAAGTACTTGTTCAAAGTTTTTTTACTTCAAGCAGTAATACTAGTCAAGCTCTAGAGACTAAATCTTCACATTCTGTCGAAGTTTTTATGCTTCACTGATTGGAAGAAAGAGGTTTGTAATGCCAATTGCCAAGAACTAGTGTAAGACAGCAAAATAGTTAATAAGCTAGACGCTCTTAGGAAATCCATCAGACTTACATACAAGATACAACAATCAAATAAGTCCCAGGTTTTTCTTAAATCTTTATGCTAATTTTATATATTTTTGGCTTAAAATCGGCTGGCAGGAGACTTATTCACAATGATAACAAATTACATTGGCCAGTCATTGCTGCATAGGCATTGCATTTGCAGTAATAGCATTGAGTATTCCAGTGGGGTAGAAATTACCGTATAGATGAGAATCTAGGGAACCATTGCATATATATTCATAAACCAGCAACCTTCTCCTGTCCTCAATGCAGAATCCAATCAACATAACAACATTTCGGTGCTGAGCACAACTTAGGACTTCCACTTCAGAGCAAAACTCTTGATCCCCCTGAGAACTTGCCAATTTATGTTGCTTGACAGCAACCGCCTGGCCATCTGGGAGAACCCCTCTGTGGACAGATCCAAAGCCTCCTTCAGCTAAGAAATTAGCTTGTGAAAACCCTCCAGTAGCAAGCTCCAGCTCAGCATAAGTGAACCACCTAGGAGGCTTTCCAAACACGGGAGCCTTGTGTTGACATATTGAACACAGAGGAGGGGGGCCAGGAGGTGCATTTCTGGATAGAGAAACTACTTCCCGCACATTTCCACTGAAATCCTGATCAGTTCTATAGTTTGTCATTCCGTATCCAGCATCTCGATCAAGTTTAGAGAATTTCTCTAGAAAACCCTTGGTTGTGGAATTCTGAGTCCTATTGCTTGATCTTTGTGAGCTTTCTTCAAAGTGTTGCAAGGATTGGCGATGAGAACTGAGAATTTCCGCCATCCATGGCTGGAACCCTAAACTTGCTGAAGAATGAGACAAGTTTTCGCTGTCTGTGTCAGAACTTGATTCATCATGATCCAGAGTTTCTTTTGTGCTCAATGATTCCTCTTTCTTCAGGTCTCCATTTATTTCAGAGATTAAAAATGGAGAAGTTCCAGGATCTGAGCTTGATACTGATGACGTTCCAACTTCAGTTGCAGTAAACAGCTCTGGACTACTGGTTGGAGTCACAACAGGTCCTCGAATGGAGTTTGCATCATCAGTCTTGTTTTTAGACTGTTTCTCAGATGATTGATCTAGTTCAGAAGGTAACGGACAAGCTGTTTCAGATTCCTTCTTGGGTGATCCGACCAAGTTTAGGCGCAAAACTTTTGGCTGGGAGCGTTTCATAATCACAATGTTGCATTGCAGCTCTTCCATGCAACGCTTTTCCTCATGTTTGAGCTCTCTGCAATAAATGACAAAAGGAATCACAGAAGGAACATAAATTGAAAAGCTAGACCATGTTTGGTAAACTAAAAAATTAGTGGCTAAGGCTACTAACTTAATGAAGAAATTAAAAAGAAAAATATTTTTTTTTAATGATTTTTGAAACCAATATCACTTCATAATCTGGTACATATTAATTGCATGCCTCAAAACAAAGAAAATTACTTGTCCAGTACAACCCAATTAGCTTCAGTTCTCTTTGCTTCTGCAGCCACTGCCCCACATGGTGACCCAGAAACAATCTTTATCTTCACATTTATCTATGAAACAGAATCAAGAAATAAACACAAATCAGCAACCACTGAGAAGGTATGACACTTGACATGAAAATATAAATTGAGGAATCAACCTTATTAGGATCATAAACATCATGAAGCTGAAGGATCATCTGGGAGCAGGAATCAGTAATGTCATATTTCGGTTCTGAACTTGTTCCCGAATGAGACTTTCGGTGGCCAATGGCACAGTCTCCTGCAAATCTAGGAAAATTCCATAATTTCCTGCCTGAAGAATAGGAGATATAGATGATTGTCAGTATTGTATCTGTCAAAGGTTTTTTGAATCTTTAGTTGCCATAAAGTACTCAAAATAGATGATAAAGACATGGAAATGATGATCATAAGGATCTTCCCAGCACAAAATCAAAAACTGAAAAACTTCCTAATATATATATATATATATATATGTCAAAAACTGCAAGACAGGTATTATACCAGAGACTTCATTCCCAATGTAAATCATAATTACAGCTTAATTACTTGGTAACAATACTCTGATACTCATATGAAGCCAAACAAGTTCAAAATGTGCCACATACAGAAAATCACAGAATTCCAAATTCCAATTAAGGAAACCAAAGAGAAGGGCGCGGGGGGGAGGGGGGAGAGACACTCATATCTTCTAATGACTGAAGAGATACTTAATAAGAGGATCTTCTGTCCCCTTATGCAACCATAATAAAAAAAAGGAAGCCAATCAGACAGAGAAGACAATAAGAGACTCTTCTTTTCCCTTATGCAACCATAAGAAAATTGCAAGCTAATCAGACAGAGAAGACAACTAATCTGATTACACAGAAAACACACCAAATGAGCAGCCGAGCTAATGCCTGGGATCAAATAAGACAGAGTAGCATAAAATCAAACCGAGGAAAGATCTAGCACTAAATCCATTTTATAAACCATGGAAATATCTGGATTACTTTCCTGTTATGACAACAATTATCAACTAGATAACTAGATAGCTGAGTGTTTAATACATTCAACCATGACAAAATTGCCCTCCATAAGGCACATATACAAAATTTAACCAAATGATCAGTACTTTGCCCCTTGCAAATAAAGAGGAAAGGAAATCATTATGCGACAAAAGATCAAACATAACAAGGTGCATGAAAAATATTACTGAAATAATTTGGCATCATGAACAAAAAAGAATTTGCAATTAGAGAGCAAGGAGATGAAAAGGAGGGCAGAGAAAGGTACCCGAACTTTGCGAAGGGACAACAACTAGCAATGTAATGCAATCCCCTGGTTGAACAACATGAGTTAAAGCCCACACCAGAGCAGTCTTGGGAATCTCCTTGGTTGCCTTAACGGCAACGACAACCTTCTCCGCGACGTCCGACTCCTTCTCTTGCTTCCCCCGCTTCATTTCCCTATTCATTAGCAAAGAAAAATAGTACCCAAACTCCTCTCTTAAACAATCCAACCCTCCAAACCCATGAATATCATATGTTCACAAAAGAACACAACCCCAGGAATCCAAAAAAGCATACAATGTCTACATAAAACAACAACGACAACAAAACATAATTTGCATTATTGTGTACTTTGCTCCCACCACAAAGCAATGATTCTCATACATGTACCGCCGACATCTCACTGTTCTGTGACACTGCCAAGCCAGAGAAGCTCAAAATGACAAGACCCTTTTCACCACCACTCTCTCAAGAAAATCAAAATTAGCAAGGGTTTAAGCTATTTTACCCAAACTTAAAGAATCTCAAAGCTCACAACAACTCAATTTAATTTGATGTTGCGTTTACACAACCAGAGAAATGTGTACTCCAATCTTCCAAATATAGCAACCAGTGCAGATCTCTTGAATAGATCTGCAGAAAACCTCTATTGCAGAACCTAATGAATCCAAAAGTTTTGATGGGAGCTCAGACTTGTTTGAAGTTTCAGAACACTGCTTGGCACATGATATGCGACAACACAAACGACAGAGCATCAAAGTCGACCCCAAAATCCTTACAAGCCTTCAAATCACATAGTCAAACTTGAAATATCCATGCATATGAGCTGTTTTCCAGATCCAAAAATCAAAACACTCTTCTCTCACTAAAAATCTTTTTCTCTCTCTAAAATTAAGTGGAATGCGACTGAACACCGAATTTAGACAAACAAGCTCACCCAAAAATCAATCACCAAATCACCAATACCACACCAAAAACTGTAGAATCTTCGGCTACAAAACTCAAATTTCAGCCTAATCAAACAGAATCATACAGTAATCAGAGCCTCGCACACCTGCAAAACCTAAAATCCAAAATATCAAATCACATTCCCAAAATACAATCAAAATCCAAAATCCAAAATATCAAATCACATTCACAACACATATATACACCTATAATATATAGATAAAGATAGAACAACAGCTAATAGATATAGTAAAAAAAATAGAGAAGAGTGAGCTTACTGAATTCATTGAAAGAAAAGTTGTGACATTGTTTGAGCACATGGTGGTTTGAAGTCCGAAAAGAGAGGGCAATACTACTCTATTATTGTTGCGATTGGTACTGGTATCGATTTTGTTTGTTTTGTTCTTCCTCTGCTTTCACATCAAAACAGCAACCGATAGAGAGAGAGAGAGAAAGAGAGAGTGGTACAGACTCAGAGAGAGATTAAATGCAAAATGCAAGCGAGTGGAAGACAAGAGGAGAGATCCAAACGCGAAATAGTAGTAGTAGTAGCCGTAGTAATCAACTGTTTAGGGTTTCAATTCAACACAACTAACTCACCGAGGCTGTAATTATATCCCCAAAATATCATAGTAGTACTACACATATATACATACATATGTGTGTGTAGATATAGATATATAAATATATGGGAAAATTACATATAAATGGAGTCAAAGTTCTATATTTACTTAGAGGCTGAGTCAAAGTTCCATATTTCTCTAAAATGGATTGCTGAGGTGGCACATGATTTTTTACTGTTTAGAAATTGTGGTGCCTAAAATACCCTTCCACGAAGGTACTACTTTTTCTTCGAAGGTACTACTTTTTTGAACTGAAGGTACTACTTTTTGGCGTCCAGGTACCATGTTTTTTAAACACCCGCGAAGGTACTACTTTTTCTCCGAAGGTACTACTTTTTTGAACTGAAGGTACTACTTTTTTACACTGAAGGTACTACTTTTTTGTCAGGAAAGGGCATTTTAGGCACCATAATTTTCTAAATAGTAAAAAACCATGTGCCACCTCAGCAATCCATTTTAGAGAAATATGGAACTTTGACTCAGTCTCTAAGTAAATATGAAACTTTGACTCCATGTATATGTAATTTTCCCTAAATATATATATATATATATGCAATCACTTCAGTGTCAGTGATTTTCATATTTCACGTAAAAATACAATACAATGAAGTGTTAGTGTTACACGAATCCCGAAGTTGACCACAGTAATCAGTTTTTACTTTGTTTTGCAGATTTTTTTACTGCTACAAAATCGCAGTCTGATGGATTTAGCCATTTAGGTTATGGGGATATGGGCCTAGTTTTGGAGGAAATTTCGAAAATGACCTGGCTCTGGGGATGTGACAAACGACGTCGAAGGGAGCGTTTTTGAGATTTGAACTCGCGCAGCGCGGTGTTTACAGGGTGAGTTAAAAGGTGGAGTTTGGCTTTTGAGTTTGTCCTTTGCTTTTTAGGGGATCCCATTTGGTTTACAATGGGAGGCGCCCAAACACGGCTCTACTTTTGAGAAAGAAGATCCTTAGATTAATCTAACAATGGTATGTATGAGTTCTATCTCAATTGTGAAAAAAAGAAAAAAGTTTCTCTTGATTTGCAAATAATTGACAAAAAAGTTTTCAAAATAAAGACTCTCTTCATAGTGTTAGAACGAAAAGTAAAAAGAAAAAGAGATTCTCAATCCAAAGAAATTAAAGTGTGGAAGCATATTCGGGTTACCTCAAAATATTTTCACTCTGAAACGAAAAACAAATCTTCGAATACTTCACATATCTTCGCAATGAGCATAGAACTTGAATCCACAGTCCAAAAGCTTGTATGCTATGGTTTTTGTGGGTCTATATTGTCTAGATGTAGAAACTAAACCTTTTTTTTTTACTTAGCTTCCAAGAAAAATACTACATACGTTCCATATTAGTTATTCATTTCAAAAAATTTAATTAACAATTTTTGTGAAAATTGACATCTTATATGAGATATAGATAATATATAAGTATATAAAAATAATATGATTAAAAATAGCTCAAATGGCTCAAAAATAAAATGTGGCACTGAGTTAAAGTTTTTGAAATGAACAATTAATATGAGACGAGATAATATCATATAATAAAAGCTTATACATACTGTAATTTAGATTTTCTAATCTGATATGAACACTAATTTGGATTCAAATCCAAAATTCAACGTGGAGATTCTTTTCTCACATGGGATGAAAAGGGTGTTGGGCTTACAAGATGGGTAAATTGTACCACCATCCAACAATGTAAGATTTTGAGAATGATGTAGACCTGTAAATTGATCCGATTCAAATCATATTTGGAAACTTTTTTAATTATAACTATTTTTTTAATATTCGATTTTATGATTTGACAGAGGGTGTAATTAAAAAAATATTTAATATCAAAAGAGAATGGCAAATAATGATTAGAATAAAAATAATAGAATGTCAAAGACAAATAAAAAAATCGCAACGCTTATCTAATTTATTTAATTAAACGAATTATTAAATTTGAATTCGTTAACTAATTATTGGATTAAATCTTAAATTTATATCCAAGTTATTGAATACAAATGACGTGCAAGAAAAAGATATAACTCCTATATGAGGTGTTAAGGTGGAAGTGTCTCCATAATTGAATTATTGAACATGAAATAATGTACTGACGTGCTACCAACAACTATGACTACGATGACAATCACTGTAATTGTTGCATGTTCTTAAAAATAGATTGAAACATTTCAATTTTATGAGGTACAAACTAAAAGTCAGATTTTTTGTAGAATTAGTTAAGGAATCAGATTCCCAAACATAATTCTTTTTTGAAGGCTACTTAATTGCTAGCAACAATTACATTTTTCTCCCTCACCAATGAAATCATTAACACTTTTTTTAATTTCCTATATTAAACCATTATTATTTATAAAGATATAGTTTTTTTTATGACAAAACTACCTAAACCCTAAACCTTTATATACAAAGAGAGACTGAGCGCCCGCTAGATAGCAACTTAGCAAGTGATATATATAATACATAAACAATTGAAAAATAAATAAAAATGAATGTAGCTGCACGCATATTCCGACTTGGATCCCTTCCTGTTGAGGAAATTATGTGGTCTTATAGTGTGCCTTAAAATTACAGCGTTTCAAAACATTCTATTTAAATAAATTAATAAATATCACAGAATATACACAGACAATCAAGCAAAAGGGAAAGAAATGGTTAAAAGTCATATATATATATATATATATATATATATATCTTAAATATGTCATACAAATAGAAAAATTGTAATTGATGATGATTTAATATAGATCAATTAGAAGACTGATTGTTGCTAAACAGTCATTGTAAGAACATCTTTAACAGTGTGTTAAATTTTTTTTTTTTTTTTTTTTTGTAAAATATACATAAGGTGTAGTATTTTAAGTTTTATTGTCACATTTACATGACTCTTTTACATAGTCATATTAGCATTTTTTTTTTTTTTTAAACTTTTTTCTTTCTCATCCCATCAACAAATTAACCTATTATGAAAAAGTTTTTTTAGATGTCTTAGACATGACACCTGATTAATTATTATTTGTAATTGCATTTTTACAAAAAAATATATATAAAATAATAACCGGAACTAAAAATAAGTAGGGTAAAGTACACTGACACCCCCTGAGGTTTGGGATAAGGACAGCCAGATGAAACTTAACCTATTTTGGGACAAAGACACCCCCTCAAGTTTGATATAATAACCAAAGACACCCCAATGGTAATGAGTTGACATTTCTGTCCTTTGACTTTTATATTGACCATGAAATGACAATTCTATCCTCAGATACCCGTTCCAATTTCTCTCTCTCTCCTCTGTTCTCTCTTCCGCCGCCCCAACACCAACGCACACACATACATATATACACAGACACATACACATATATATATATATGTATATACAAATACATATATATATATACACACACATATATGTATGTATAGACAGGTGGCGATGGTGAATGGATGCGGGCCTTTATCCTTCGATTCCATCGGTGAGCTTACCCAACGCCGGAGTACGCAAGTCATGAGTTGGGCTTAATGGCAGCGGTGGCAATAGTTGTTCGACGAGGGCGACGGTGAGTGCTCTCGCTTGGTTGATTCTTTCTGTCAGGTCTTGATATATCCCACGGCAGCGCACAAAATTGGAGCTATCAGTCTGACGAAGCTTCAAACTACAAGACCTGATTCTGTCCAGCGAGCCCCAAATCCGGTGAAGCCTAGTTCAGATCGACGAACCCCAAGCACGAACAGTTCCCGCGACCCAGAAGAAGAGAATGAGGTTTCAACAGATTGAGAGGGATCGCAGAGAACTGGGTGGTTGCGCCGCCTTGCGTAATCGGAGGGTATGCTGAGAAGGGTACGCAGATCTGACTCTGCTTTCTGGATGATTGAGAGGAACTCTTTCCCTCTGTGGCTCATTTCCATCACGCTCATTCTGGTTCCACGCCAATTTTAGAGCTCAGATTTGGCCATCTTGGGCACGTTTTCAGGTAGAGTGGCTGGACTGGCGGCGAAATTGAAGACCCGATCTTGGGATTGGGAGGTGGGGGTTGGGTGATCTTGGACTTGGGTTGTTGAATAGGTGATCGATATGGGTTTGTTGAGGCACGAAGATAGGTTGAGGGGGAAGCCATTGAAGTGGGTGGTGGTGATTGTGTTGGGGCTTTTGAGAAGGTGAAGGTTAGGGTTTTTCAGGAAGAGAGGATGAGGTGAAGTTGTTGACGTTGCCATGGTGTTTTTAAAGTTGTTCACATTGCCATGGTGATAGACCAAAAGCTTGATCCTTCCCTTCCATTGGAGAGCTTGAAGGCACGGTGGTTTGGGGGTGGGTGTTGGTGGTTGTGGAGTTTTGGTGTGGTTGCTGCAGAATCCGGTTGTAGGATTGATGGGGGTGTTGAGGGTAATTTGGTCATTTAATTATTTTAATATTTTATAATTAAAATTAATAAAATAGTGAAGGGTAATGTTGACTTTTCATATGTTTTAAGGCTCTGTTTGGCTTGCAAATATTATGAGGGGGTGTCATTGTCCCAAAACAGAGCAAGTTTTATCTGGCTGTCCTTTTGATAAACCTCAGGGGGTGTTAGTGTACTTTACCCAAATAAGTAATAGCACTCTTCAAATCAAAAACCATATCATCGACTAACTTAATTTACCATCAAGCATAAGAAGAAATAAAATTCTTCACATTTAATTATTGAATTAAAAAATTATATCAATTAAATAAATAAAGAAAAAGAACCCATAATTCTTGTAACGACAAACCTTGCATGACAACATTAGTTCTTTAATCTTTTATGGGATCAAGGATGTGCATTTTTGGATGGACACAAAATTTGAAACCATGGTACTGACTGTTGAATATCAGATATCATTTTCGTAAATAACACAAAAAAACTTGGCCTTTTCTTCACCCACATGTGATCTAACAATTCAATTTTTGAAAACTTGTCATAACTCATAAATGAAGGAAGGCGTGAACTTAACCTCACGCTCACGTTAGCATTCAAATCACAACTGCCACCCCCACGCAACCCACAACACCTTCAATCACAACAGGCAGTGTGGGTCAGTAACCCCCAGGTTCCCTTTATGTGGGTCCCATCGCCGTTATCCATCTCCGTCAGCTAAAACTCATCCCCACCACCACCTGTACTCTCTGCCCACTCCGTTTTCCGATGCAAACGTTTTCCGTAAGCCCACTAACGTCCACCGTTACCTCGCCGTCGCTGTCGACATTAAATCGCTGTCCACCAGAGAGTCTGCTGCGAGACGGCGACTAAACGGCGGTGGCTCGACGGCTGACGTCGTCAAGTTTTTGGCGGCACGTTCGACGGATCGTGTCTCAGCTTTTCGAAGCTCCGAAAGTAATTGATTACGTGTTTCGAGGTTGGAAATTAACGTGTTGTGAGACTGAGATTTGTATTATCATAATCTAATTTTATTTGTTCAATGTGTCCACGCCTTCATTATTTTAATCAGAAATTAATATTTTGAATTTATCGTAGCAGACAAATTTAAGATCCGCTGAAATAGAGTAGTAAAAAAATAAACAGTGGGCGTTAATGGTGGAGGGCTGATTGATGGACGAGTAATTATTACATGGTCATGACTTTATCTTTTGCGTTGAATTACTTAGTACGTTGAGTTGTAATTGTCCGAAATTGCGTACTCTACTGTGTTAGTGAACAAAAATTGTTAAACCAAATCGGGAGTTGTGCAATTGGACTTGGAAATCACCTATTTTTCAATCGAAATGTTGGGCCTACTTTATTATACAAATTTTTTATGTTTTGTTTGCCAGTCATGAATGGAATAGAAATTGAGAATGGAATTTTATTATGTTATGTTTGATGTGCAACAATGAAATGAAATGTAAGTCGAAATAGAATAAGAATGTGAATGGAATGGAATGAATATTTTCATTCTATTATTTGACTGTAAATATGAAATGTGTAAAAATGGAATGATAATAATTATTCTATTATTTGGTTGGACCAATTTAAAATTTAGAATTGAATAAATTTCTAATTGAATTCTCCAAAATATCTCTCTCGGTAACAAATAAATCAAATTAACAAAATGACATTCTCTAATAATTTTTAAAAATCAATGGTGGTGATAGTGGATGGTCGGAAGCGGGAGTAGTATAAGTGGTGGAAGGAGATAGTGATGTAACTATGGTGATGGTGGAAAGCAGTGGAGGTGGTGGTGGTGGAAGGTGGTGACGATGATAGTGGTGAAAAGCAGTGTCATTGGTGTAAGGCGGTGGCGGTGGCGGTGGCTGTTGCGGTGGCGGTGGTGGTGGTGGAAAGCGGTTGTGGTGTTGGTATAAGGCGGTGGCAGTGGCGGTGGTGGTGAAAGGCGGTGGTGGTGGTGAAAGATGGTGGCAGTGGTGAAAGGCAAAGGCGGTGGTGGTAATGGAAGGTGGTGGCAGTAGTGGTGGTGAAAGCTGGCGGTGGTAATGGAAGGTGGTGGCAGTAGTGGTGGTGAAAGGCGGCAGTAGCGGTGGTGAAAGGCGGTGGCGGTGGTGGAAGATGGTGGTAGTGGTGGTGATGAGTAAGGCGGAGGTGGTTGTGGTTGTGGTGGAAGGTAATGGTGGTTTTTGGACTTGAAACATGAGGGTTTTTTTGGGGAAGTTGATTATTTTAAAAAAATTACTTTAGAATGGAATGGTCATTCCATAGGTGGTGGCAGTAGTTGTGGTTCCACGGTGGCAGTAGCGGTGGTGAAAGGCGGTGGCGGTGGCGGTCGTGGTGGTGGAAGACGGTGGTAGTGGTGGTGATGAGTAAGGCGGAGGTGGTTGTGGTTGTGGTGGAAGGTAATGGTAGTTTTTGGACTTGAAACATGAGGATTTTTTTTGGGGAAGTTGATTTTTTTTAAAAAAATTACTTTGGAATGGAATGGTCATTCCATAGGTTTAGTTGTGAATGGATTTTCATTCTCAGGAATGGATTTTCATTCTAATGGAATGGGCATTCCATTTCATTCATGCACACCAAACAAAGGAATGGTTGGAATGGGCATTCCATTCCATTCCATTCTTGTACACCAAACGTAGCATTATAGAAATGAGATAATAATAATTTTTTTAGTGTTCAATGAACCAATTTTAAATTTATAATGAAATGAATTTCAAATTAAATTCTCAAATATCATCTTATTGGCTAATAAATTAAAAGATAAATTACATTGACACCTTTGAGGTTTTGATCAATGCAGCTCAACGGACCATCAATGACTTTTTTTTACATTGACACCTCTTGAGATTTCAAAAATGTACATTGACACCCCTCCAAACTTCTAAAACTATATGAAATTACCTTTTAATCCTTGATTTGCAACAACTCCATTTAAATAATGAAATTACAAATTTAACCTCCTAACTAAATTTAATGGACCAAACTATCCTCTTTAACTCTTCTATACATATAGATATAGTATATATATAATAATACTTATACTACCATAACCACCATCATAACGTAAAAAATAATAATAATAATAATAATAATATATTTTTAAATAGCCAAATAACTGTACACCACTAGTACTACCACCACCACACCCAAACACCACAGTTGAAAAAAAAATTAAAAATAGTCATGGTCAACCCATACTTATACGTTCCAAACGCCACTAGAACCATCACTACACCAAGACAACACCACCAACACATCCAGATGCTACCAGAACTACCACCACCACAATAGAAAAAATAAAATTTTTGAAACACCCTGATAACCAAGATATCAACATAACCACGACAACCATACTCAAACCACACCACAACAACCACCACTAGAGTAGAAAAAAAAAAAAAAATTACAACAATCATGGCCAGCACAGACCCACCACAATAGGGAAAAAAAAAAAAAAAAAAACACCCCTGTGTGAGATCGAGAAGAAAGAGAGGGAGTGTCGGTGGCTATGTACTAAAAAAATAAATAAATAAATAAAGATTATGATAGAGAAATAGGCTTAATGATGAGGGTAATTTTGTTAATTATTAGGGCTGATATTTTGTAAATTAATTGAATTAAATAATCAAGGGCAAATATGACATTTAAAACCACATGGGGTGTCATTGTTAAAAAAGTTGTTGACCCGCATCTGAGTGACATTGATTGAAACCTTAGGGGGTGTCAATGCAATTTACCCTAAATTAAATTAATAAAATAACATTATTCTAAGTTTTTTTAAAAAGAAATGACAACAGTGGTATAAGTGGTGGCGATGGTAAAAGGCGACAGTGTTGATGGCGGAATGTAGCAGTGGTGTTAGTGGAAGGTGGTGGCGATGGTGGAAGTAATGGTGTAAGTGATAATGGTGGAAGGTAGTGGAGGTGGTGGTTATGGTGGTGGAAGGTGATGGAAGGCGGTGGTAAAAGTTTGTGGCAGAGGCGGTGGTGAAGGAGGTATGTGGTAGTGGCGCTGAAGGTGGAAGACAATGGACGCAGTGACGGTGTGGTGGTGGTGGAAGGTAACGATGACGTGGTGGTGGTGGAAGGCAGCGACAGTGGTAAAGGTGATGGTGGCAATGGTGGAAGGCAGCAGTGGTGTTGGTGATGGTGATGGAAAGCGGTGGCGGTAATGGTGGAGTGGTGGTGGTCAAAGGTGGTAGTGGTAGAAGGTAATAGCAGTGGTGGAAGTCGATGGTGGTGGTTTTTGTGATGGAAGGCAACGGTGTTGGTGATGATAGTTTTTGAACTTGGAACATGAAAGGTTTTTTTGGGAAGTTGATTTTTTTTTTTTATTAATATTACTTGGTAATGAAATGGTTATTCCATAAGTTGAGTTGTGGAATGAATTTTTGTTCTTAGGAATAGATTTTTATTCCAATGAAATGACCATTCCAACTTTCAATTGCACACCGGACAGAAGAATGGTTGGAATGAACTTTTCATTCTATTTTATTCATGCACACCAAACAAAGTATTAACATATTGATTAGATATGATAAAACATTCATATCGGTCTTCGACATAAATAGATCTTCAAACAAAATTATTTTGTTTCAACTATCTCTTTCAACTTGTTTACTTGAATCATATATTTTAAATACAAGTTAATCATATAATATCCCCATTATGTTCTCTCTTTTTTTAGTAACAGATTCCATAGCTTTCTAAATTAATTTATTTATCTTATCATTAATCAAGAATTTCTTATATAGCTTGAATGCCCTTCACAAATTGTGAATACTAATTTGTTAACAATTAATAGATATAGGGTCGTCATTTGTTGGAATTGAAATATTTGTGAGATTCATATCACAATTTGTATCGGTTAAACAAATTGTTGTTCAGCAATCATTCCCGTTATATATTTAATCCCGTCCAAATTTTAATTTTTCGTCAAGTAATTAATCTCTAGGCAACATATATAAAATGAAAACTCAAACTTAAACATTTGATCACAAACACATCTTACTCACTGAGCTATCACACCACACTCAGCTTGAGTTAAGTTAAGATAACTACTACAGTTGTATTTAAAAATTGTTGTCTTAAACTTTGAAGTTATTTTTTACTTTTTCAATTAGAACATGTGTCATGGTTTTCAACGCAGTTGATTAAAAGCAATGGTACTTACAAGAATCGCGTTATTAAAGAATTGACCTTCTAAACTAAATGCGTTTGAAGCTGGTTCCACATTCATCGGACCAAGTGGGTCATCAATGTCTCCTACACCAATTAATTAATCTCCTCCTCCTTAGTTTATTTATCATATGTATCCAAATTTATATATAATATTGTAACCTTACCCGATATATATATATAAATATTATACGTTGTAAATCTGTAATAATAATTGTAGCATGCATGCACGTCTTGTGGGTGTTCTTTGTCCTTTTCTTGGTTTATTAAACAAAACATTACTATATAAAACAGGACAAAGTTCCTCAATTTCATAAGCCAAACGACACGATTTTTGCATGACCAAAGCTCTGATAATTTCAAATCAATAAAGTGTCAATTTCAAAATAGGAAAATGTCTTTTAGGCCAATTCAGCCCAAATACCGAACAAATTAAGCTCTTTCAAATTTAGAGGCAAAATTGACATGGGCTCAATTCAAATTAGCCATTTATGGAGGCTTCGTTTGGCTTTTTGTAAACTAGAGCTCATAGTAAACATACCAATTATTCTCCCATCCATTTCAACTTCAGTTATAAACATTTTTGAAAAATAATTCTTGAACGGATTTGTTTGAGACCAACGATCTTGAGCGACCGATTTAGCAGAACCATTCAAAAGATAAAGAAGTTTCGTTAAGTTTTTCATTCTCGTTCCAAGTTCAAAGTACCATTTGTACAAATAAGAATTCCCCGTTCTATAGCCAGTGTGGATAGCGGAAGGAATTTTTATCCCTTTGATACTACTATTTACTAGATCTACTGTAAATATGTAAAATAGTATTATTAAAAGAAAAAAAAAAAAAAAAATTCTTCGAAGGTCACTGTTTTTTTGGACAAACAATGTTAGATTAGAAATTTGTGTTGTGAAGGTTTAAAGTTGGGCTCTAAAAGATAACGAGAAACAATCCAATCACGGGATTGCAAAGGCGTTTGTTCCAAGAACTTGCATGAGTCTCATAAATGTATATAATTTATGTCATCGGCCATTATTCCACGGGAGTAATGGAAGAAGATATTAATTGGTAGCTTAACATTAATTAAGCGGACCAAAACCTAACCCTAATTCCAGTGCTATTGGCCTATTCGTCCCAATGAGATATCGTTTGTTTATTACCATCTCATTTAATGTGGATGGGATTCATTCGTAGATAAAGCTAAACACTTGACAACAAATAATAGTAATGTCACCATTTGAGGTGGTCGTTTGGTTGGTAACTTGATGAAATATATTGACTTCACAATACATGGGGGTTGTTTTCTTTCCATCAAACCCATACCCTACAAGGCTAGAAGTCATGTATATATGTACATGCATATTCTCTTATCTCTCTCAATCAAAACATGATATTGATAAAATAAATATATATATATATATATATATATATATATCAAAACATGATGGTCCTTATCTTGCATGTGGACCACTTGATCAGTTACTATCTTTCATAGGAAAGTTGCTTCCTTTTATTGTGTATGTATATAAAGTCAGATGAACATCCATGTGGAAAAAAGTTTACCAAAAAAGAAAAATAAAGGGGAAGTATGTAAATGGTAAAAAAATTGGAAGCTAAGTAAATGGTAAAAAATGGTTAGAGATATGATGCCATGCATTATCATTAATCAACATCAGCTAGCATAGTGATGAGAGAGAGAATGACATTACATATTTTGCTGATGCCAAGTTGTTGATATGGATTGAGGACACATGCAGATTGTTCTTTTGTACACTTTTATCAAGAAAATATTGGGACAGGCCATTCATTTTTCCAACATTTGATAGCTCCAATAGAGATGTACTACTAATTGTTTATTTTGCAATGAAATGTGTTTCCATACCTAATTAATTACTAAGTACAAGTTTCTCCCTCTTATTTGAATTGGTGTTGACTAAGTAATATAAAGTGAATGGAAATTAGAATTGAGCACAATTTAGATATTTTGTAATTTTTAAATTTAAATATTTATTTATATTACGTTATAAAATATTCAAATGTGAATTAAAAAATTTATATTAAAAAAACAACTACTAATTATTAAATAAGCTATTAATTATTAAATTTCTTTAAGAAATATAGGAAAAGAAAACAAACTTCCTACCTTTTATAATTTTATCTTATGAGTATTGAAGACGCATTGAAATTAAAATTGAAAAAAAATTATTCAAATTTTAAATTAAATTTCTTCTAATTTCAATCTCAATATCCCAATTCGATTGTAATTTAAGATGTTCTATTCATTCAAAATTTTAAGTTATTAGGTAGTATTACATATTTACCTATTTATATCTATTTATTTTTTCATTTGGATCCGATGTGGGACAAGCTTCCCTTTGTAACATTCTCCCTAAACTCACAATGCCCTTGTTGCGGCTCAAGCCACCTTGCCTACACGGGGTGAGGACCCGGGCACCCTCTGGTTCGGGCTCTTGGTGTAACACCGGATCAAGAACCGACTCTGATACCAACTATAACGGATGAACACTTACCAATTCATTCAAAACTTAAGCTATTGGATAATATTACATACCTATCCATTCATATTCATTCATTTTTTAATCCGGATCCGATATGGGGACAAACAAGTTCTAAGCTAGTTCGCTCTCTCTCTCTGTCTCTCTCTCTCTATTCCAAAGATAATAAATTCTATAAAATTTTCATTAAAAAAAAAAAATTAATCCAACTTTTAGAAATTATTTTTAAATAAGTTGAAACTCTATCAACAATGAATCTTTTGGGCATTGCCCTTTATTATTCTCTCTACTTCTAGTTTTTTTAGCTAAAAGCTATTTTAAAAAGTATTAATATATTGTTAACAACTAACAATGCTAATATACTTAACAAATTATTATTATTATTATTTTAACAAATAAGTTCCACCAAGCTCTTATTTTGGGAAGAAGAGGGATACACCAGGCTAGATGTCTCTTTAAAATATGAACAAATTAATTTAAATTTAGGCCCTAATAAACTACTCATAAATTGTTAAAAATACAGCGGATATTTTTCATGCACTTCATTTATGAATAATAAATGAATTGTTTCCATCATATTCAAATTTTCTACTTCATATCTCTTTTTTAAGAAAATCGTCAAAGAATAAATAATTAATATATAGAAATTTTAGACATTATTATGTAAAAATGTGTATTGAATTTATCTTAATGAATCGAATATAACATGAGTTTGAAATAAAGATTCTTTATCCTTTCTTTAAAAAATTCTTTTTATTGACTCAAAAGTTTTAACACAATTTTTTGGAGAAAATTAGTTAACTAACTTATATGATATACAAAAAATGGTCGAAAATGAATTGTATAAGAACTTTGTTGAAAGTTGGAATTTTTTTTGCCTTATAAACATCTTAATTTGGACAAGTGAAGAAAACACTCCTAAAGTATACTCTGCGTAACACTTTTACTCTCTATTTGAAAAAGTGTGCAAAAAGCACCCATAATCTTTTCACATTGTGCAAAAATACCCCATCTGACATAAATTAGTGTTATAATACCCGTTTTGCCTTTTTACTCTTCCGAAATTGCCTAAGATGGTATATATGCTACTAATCTCATAGTATAGGGATATTATGTGCGCGTTACGTTCTTTTTTTTTTTTGAAACTTTTTTCTCTATATGTCTCTAAACATTTTTTTTTTTTATTTTTTATTTTTAACTTTGAGAATTTGTAAAACATAGATTTGAATTTTTTGAGATTTCAGTTTACTCTTTTCTACTATTTTTATTTTTATTTTTTTCATACCAACACTTAAAAAATAATAATAAAAAAAATTAATAAATTCCTAATATTAGTGTTCATTGATTTTCGGAGTTTGAATTTTTTTTGTTTTCTTTAGTTTACACTTAATTTTTGTTTTTTATTTTTTATTTTTTATTTGTATCTTTAGTTTTCCTTTATACTTTTACTTTTATTTTATATTTCTATGTTTACTTGTCCATTGCCGGCGTCCTCCAATAGTGTCATTTTACAAAATTATTTATTTTTATATATTTTATAAAATGGTTCCGTAAGAGTAATTTAGTTAACTTAGGATTTAAATTTGTCAGAGGGACTTATTTGCACAAAATTGAAATTTTAAGAGTATTTTTTGTACGTGAGGTGTGTTATGCACTGTAAGCATACTTTAAAGAGTGTTTTCTGCACTTGACCCATTTTAATTGGAGTGAAAAAGTAGGACTAGTTGGTGATTTTTACTTTTAATTTTTATGTTTTACTTGAATTAATTACTTCTCATGCTCTCTATACTGCACTACATTTATAATTACTTTTTCATTTTGACACATAGAAAATGTGATCATGATGAACTAAGTAAAATTAGTGATTAATTAGCAAATTTTGCCGAATATATACTAATTAGCAAATTTTGCCGAATATATACAAACAAATATTATATACGTGTGTGTGTGTGTGTGTGTGTGTGTGTGTATAGAGAGAGAGAGAGAGTAGGGCAGACTGAATAATGCAAGGTCCAGCTAGGTCCGTTAGAATTTGTTTGTATTGCAGTTTAGCATGTTAAGGCCAAATGGTTGACGAAAAGAATGCTGGTGAAAATAATGAAATGAGGTAGAGTGGGACAACAATGTACATAGCCTTCAGATGAACTAATTGCATGTGCCTACATTCAGAGGGTTCTATGGATTACTGTAATCAACAATGGGACCATACTCATCATCCTATGTTCTAATGTTCATGGTTTTATATATATACATATATATACATATACGTTTTTGTAAGTAAAGCCCAAATTCGAGAACAGAGAGTAGTTAAAAGCATGTCTTTTTGTTATGACTAGTACTGAATAGTGTTTTTGGACACTAGTCGTTTATATCTTTCATGAAGAGCTCCTTTCTTTCCATTAAGAGTGGTGTTGATTATTCTGTACCAGAGAGCAGGAAGATAGAGTTCCATGAGAGAAAGAGTGTGGTGGTCCTGGTTAATTGATTGCTAATAAATTAGGGCCTGCAAATCTACCAAGTAGGATGGGCCGTAATCCATCCATGGGCCCAAATCATTTACTCTTCTTTTGGGCTTATCAATTTTGACTTGGATATCAATTGAGTCACACAGTACTTCATTATAATTTGGAGTTGGTAATGCTCCTAAGAGTCCCTTTTGTTAGATGGAAATCAATGCTGGAAGTGGAAGTAAAAGAGAATAAAATAAATTTTCTAGGATTCATTTGGTTAGCAAGAAATTTTTTCAAGAAACTTGTGAGAAACTCTCATTTCATATTTTGGTTAGCATGAAAGTTAATAGAAAATATTATGATTTTTCTAGATTGTCTATTTCTTATTAAATATGACAATAGGTCTAAATAAATTTGTATTTAACAAAAAAAAAAAAATTATTTTTAAAAAATAAAAGTAATATAAGAATCTAAATAATAAAGTTTTGTGATATGTAGAGAGATAGAGGTAACCATTATAATATTTTTACTAAAATTCATGCATAAACACAATTTATTTTAGAAAGTGAAAAGGGGGTATAATTGAAATTTCATATAGTTTTCTCAAGAAAGCATAAATTTCTTATGTTTTTTGGAGGAAAATTTTGTGGGAAAGTTAGGTGGTTATGGAAAGTTATATTCCCACAAAATTTTCCTTTTCTTCCTAACCAAACTTTTAAAAAGTTTGAATTTTTTTTTTTTTTTTCTTTTCCTTTCCTTTCTTGCTATTTCCATCTAACCAAACTAAGCCTAAGAGGTTCCTCTCATGAGAAGAGCCACAAACAACTTATTTATTTATTTTTTAACTTAGATGCATTAAATAATTTATTTAACTTTTCACACATCTCAAAAACTGTTTAATCCAATGGTTAAATAGGGGAGCTCATGGTTCTTTTCATGAGAGGGACCTCTCAGGAGCATTATTCATTTGGAGTCACATCATTTAAAACTTGATATATTCATTTATTATAAGGGAAAAAAAAAATAACAAAATTGAGACTAGTCAGTTGTCTCACACAGCTACCATGTGAGGGTCCCACGTTGTGTGAGACACCCGACTTTATGCTTCGTTTGGTAGGAAGGAAGAAAATTAGATGGAAGGGAAAGAAGAAGGGATGAATGAGAATAGATTGTATTCTTCACTCTCTTTTTGAAATTGTATGGAAGATAAGAGAATGAGATAATACCTTATTTGGTTTGTTTGGAGATGAAAAGAAGAGAAGAGAAGAGAGAGTGTTAATTATAAGGAAATAATTGTAGTTTTAAAACATTTATAATAGCCTTATGTTTTTTCCTTTGGGTCTTCCATCAATATTTGGATGGATGAAATTTGTGAAGAAATAATGATGACTCATCCATACCAAATGAAAAAAGTTTGCTTCTTCCTTTCTATCGTCCCTCTACCTCTCTTCCATCCTTCCTTCCTACCAAAGTAAAAAGGTCTAGCATGAAATCACTTCTGAAACTCCTTTACAAATCTTGGAGTATTCTAAAATCTATGACTTTGAGTTATCGTTTTCTAGCATTCAATGTGTAGTCTAAGGTGTTGTTTGACAAAACTAAAAATTAAGCACTGAAAATTTCAAGTACTGAATTTTAAGCGCTAAAATTTTAAGTGCTGAATATATTAATATGTAAACTTGTTTGATATTATATTAATTTTAAGCACTAAATTCATTAAGAATGTTTGTTAAATGCAAAAGTTGAAATCTAAATGTTGTATATATTACATTTTTGCCTCCAATAATTTACCGTGTTGTGTGTTAAGCGCTGAACAACGATATTAAACAGGCCTATATTTATGATATTATTGGGGGCAAAGCCAATTCTTAGTTATGGTCCTTCCAACAGGCCCACCAGGCCGGACCAAATGGATGTCCTTGGGCTTTCTCAGCTCAGGATTTCTCTCCTGGGGAGTGACCTGGTAATATTGTATCCAGAGAACAATACTGTCAGTCTGTCAACAAGTGGATTTTCTCTTAGAAATTGATGTAATTCTGGCAGTGAGGCTTTGAAACCCATGCACTTTCATGTGGGAATGCTCTTACTTTTTAGTTTCTAAGCCATGTAATTTGGAAAAGTTTTCAATTGATCCACAAAAATTTGAAAAACCCATATTCAACCAATCAAAATTCAACACACATTTATTCACTTGTCGAATTGTGATTGGTCGAAATCATGTAGTATCAGACCATATAAAAATTTCACAAATACGAAGGAAGAACATCCACTTATTTGGATTGGGATGTGTGGCCCATGTGGTTGCACCAACCCTTTTTTTTTTAGTTTTTCCTGTTTCTCTTTACTTTTGCCAATTTATTGAATGGAAAACAAAAAAACTATAAAAAATCGATTTTTTATACACTGCTGAACTACTAATCTCGTCTACATCAAAGACATACCTAAAAATCTCTTACCAATTCAAACTTTTACTATATCGAAGAAAAAAACACACACACACCTAAAAATCTCTTACCAATTCAAACTTTTACTATATCGAAGGAAAAAAAAAAAAAACAAAACACACACATTATGACTCGAATCTTCACTTTTCACTTTAAGAAATAGAAGAGATGCCGTAAATCAGCGGAACGAGTAATATTTTTGAGGGGAGGCAATCATTAACAAGAATTTGATAAGAAATGTTAAACCTAAATAATATAGCAGAAGATGGGTCCTTTTTATTTTGATTTTTAAAAATTTTGTAGGATCCATTGGAGAAGAAGAGACATTGGGTCTTTTTTGAAATTTGAAAATTACCTTTGGGCCAATAAATTAGAAAATGAGGGTTTTTTTTTTGAATTTTTTTAAAAGTTTTTGTTAAGGTGTTTTTTTTGAATTTTTTTGGGATTTAGTGGGGGCACCTTTAGAATTATTAAAATTTATGTAAAAAAAATAAAAATAATAGAAAATTTCAATGGAGGCAATCGCGAACTTTTTAGAGATTTAGTTAGGGCAATTTTAGAATTATTATAATTTATTTATAAAACATATATAAATTTCAAAATTTTTAATTGGGGGCAATTAGACCCAACGTGAATTCGCCTGATAAACCAATATAAAATTTTAATTTATTTTATAAGGTGAGAATTGGTGGGTAATTTATTTTGACTTGTACTACAATGGTTCTATATGTGTTTCTAGTCATTTAGTAATCATTATCATTTGAACTCCAAGCAAGTCTTCTCTTTTTATTGTGCCATGACAAGCCCTAGTGAATTAGAAGTCATGCTTCCCTTAAATTGCACCCTAAGGCTCTCCGACTTTGTTTATGATTGGAGAGAAAGATGGAGGAAAGAGGGAAAGGGTAAAGAAAAAGAAAAGAAAAACTCAAATAAATCTATACAAGAAAGGAAAATCGAATATAATAATAAAATTAATTATATTATGACAGGTTAACTGTAAGGTGCACGTTCATCCTCATATGTAGAACTTAAAATATGTTCCATCAGAAATATTATGGTCATTAAAGAGAAGAGTTCCTAATCTAATGGTCAAATCTTAGCTATGCTAATTTGTGATTAGGTGAATTATCGTAATCATTTGACCCTTCAATTGTTAACTTAACAAGATGGGTAAGATTTATTAATTTTATGGACACGGTATGGTAACATCTCAACAATCATTCTAGAACTCCACAACTATAGAACAAGTGGTCAACTCTTTGAAAACATATTTTCTCAAAGGGGTGGTTACGAAATTACAAATCACTGGAGAGCATATATTTGACAATGGTAGTATTTATATACTCTCTACATATATATATATATATATATATAAAATTTAAAATTTATTATTAAAAAAATTAAACGTATCAAATTACATTCGAAAAAAACACCCAACAAACGTAGAGGCAAAATACATAATTTATGAGCACTTTAATTTTTCCCTCTAAGACTCCGTTTGTTTGGAGGTAAAATGTTTTCTAGATAAACTTTTCAGTGTTCCTCACCAATATGAAATAGTATTTACAATTAGCTCTCTTTTTCTTCAGTGTTGTTCACCAAAAGGGAATAGTACCCCCTACACCATCTCTCTCTCTCTCATCGTTACTTTCTCTCTTTCGACGGTAAACCATACCTCCCTCTCATTCTTGTTACTTTCTCTCTCCACTCGCTCTATACCAGAACACGCTCTTGACCCAAATATGTATCTCAACCAACCCAATTTTTGTTTCTCTTTCTCCTCTCACTCTATGTGTACATATAGAGAGAAAATATTGAAGATTAGATTTTTGGATTGAGAGAACTGAAAAAGAGTGGTTATTAGAGGGACACAGGTTCAATAAGAATACATATGGTTAGATAACCCAATATAACCCAATTTACCATATGAAATGCTAAACCCAAACCCAATCCTAATCCTATCTTTAACCCTAACTACTATATCCGAGTCCAACTCATCTTTTTACTTTTAAATTCGAGCTTGCAACTCGGGTTTAGATTCATCGTTAAAACTTCGGGTTAATTCAGTTTACTCATCTAGCTAATCTTCACACCAGAAATTTAATACGATCTTGAATTAGTTTTAGATTAAATTAATCTTAAATAATAAAAAGTTTAAAGATTTTTTTTTATAGAATTTTAATAAATTACAAACAAATTCTTAGAAAATTAATTCTGGTAAATGTTAACATACAATAAGGTAAAATTTAACAAAAGAAGTTGAAAAGAAAAAAAGGTACTCATAGTTTAAATATTATATGTAATATATATATATATATATATATATATATATGAAAATAATATTAAAATTCGGACTCGGGTTAACTCGGGTTGCTAACATTTTAACCCAAACCCAACCTTAATTACATTCGAGTTTGGATTTTGTAACCCAAGTTCAATCCTAATTATAAAAATAATTGCCCAAACTCGAAAAAAATCGAACTGAACTTGATTAAGTTGAAATTGCCCAACCCAAGTTGTACCTCTATCAAAAACAAATTAAATTAGCATTATTGTGATATCCTTACGTTACCATTAGTTTGACCTTATAAATTTTTTGAATGATATCACAAGTGACATATTTTATATATGTTACATTCATAGTGAAAGTGACTAATTTGTATATACTAACATATACACAAATAAAATAATAATAATAAAAAAAATACTAACCTATAAGAATTTGTATACAACATCATAAACTATGGTCAGCAAAAATGCTTATTATAAGCGCCTATAATATAAAAATGCATGTATAATTGAAAAAATATATTTTGTTTTCCTAGAAAATTTTCAACTTAATGAATTTTTTAATTAAATCATATGATACATGTTTCTACTAGTGTAATTAAGCATTCAATAGAAACCAATGGTTAATTCCAGATCGTATCAGGAAAAAAACAAAAAAGGTTAAATTCAAGATCATCTTTGTTTTAGGTGTTGACTAACAGTCCACGTTTTTCCTGTAAGTGGGGTCTACCTGTATAAAAGATCGAATCACAACACACCACAGAAGAAAAACGCATGCATGCACGAAAAATGTGTCTCTCTCACCACATCATCCGTAATATGCATAAAAAGCAAGGGTATTATCGTAAACCCAGTTCAAACTCATCTCTTTAAATTCTCTATTTGTAATTCTCTTGTCCCAATTTCACCTGCACGCATCAAAATGCCAGTCCAAGAGAACCATATCTCAGTGACCTCACCATCGCCGCCGCCGTCTCCGGCCTCCGTATACGGCGGCGACAACAACGATGACGAGGCCTGGGTCTGGACCCAGATCAAGGCGGAGGCCCGCCGCGATGCCGAGTCCGAACCCGCACTCGCGAGTTACCTGTACTCAACGATCCTCGCTCACTCGTCTTTGGCTCGTTCTCTTTCCTTCCATCTCGGTAACAAGCTCTGCTCCTCCACTCTCCTCTCCACCCTCCTCTACGACCTCTTCCTCAACACCGTCACCTCCGACCCCTCCCTACGCGCCGCCACCGTCGCCGACCTACGCGCGGCCCGTTACCGCGACCCAGCTTGCATTTCATTCTCCCACTGCCTTCTCAACTACAAGGGCTTCTTAGCGATCCAGGCCCACCGCGTGGCCCACAAGTTATGGGCCCAGAACCGGAAGCCGATTGCGCTGGCGCTCCATTCGAGGATCTCCGACGTGTTCGCCGTCGACATCCACCCGGCGGCGCGGATCGGAAAAGGGGTGCTGCTGGACCACGCGACGGGTGTGGTGGTGGGTGAGACGGCGGTGATCGGAAACAACGTGTCGATTCTGCATCACGTGACGTTGGGTGGGACCGGGAAGGTGGTTGGGGACAGGCATCCGAAGGTGGGGGATGGGGTGTTGATCGGCGCCGGGGCGACGGTGTTGGGGAATGTGAAGATTGGGGAAGGGGCGAAGATTGGGGCGGGGTCGTTGGTTCTAATCGATGTGCCGCCGCGGACGACGGCGGTGGGGAATCCGGCGAGGTTGTTGGGTGGGAAGGAGCAGCCTAAGTTGCATGAGGACGTGCCTGGAGAGTCAATGGATCATACGTCGTTTATTTCGCAGTGGTCCGATTATGTTATCTGATAGGTTTTGGTCATCATGATCTGTGACTCGTTTTTTTTCTTCTTTTTCTGTTTTTTGTTGTGTGTAGTGAGATCAATATGAGGTGGGTTCCACATGTAACAAATGTGGGACCAATATAATGTGGTATTCGCAGTGAAATTAGTTACTAAAACAATGATCGGTTGTTTTGTGCGACACCAGTAAAATAAAGAGCAATGCCACGTTTCTGATGTTTTTTGTGAACTTTCAAACGAGGGTGTATAAATATTGAGGTGTGCATTTAACCGATAATTATGTAATAAAAATTTTGAATTAAAATTTAGAATCGATCAAAGTTTTAGAAGTGTTTTTTTTTTTGGAACAATTTACACTGTTAATTTTGATCATTTCTTATAATTTCATTTGTAGTATTTTGAACTGATTATTATTATTTCTTTTGTATGGTTAGATCACTTTGTTAGTACCATACAGATATAATTTGTGCATTATTTTCTTTGAATCTCTCCTTTTGTTTCAAAATGTTCCCTGGGCTTTAAAATGACACAATGGTAGCTAAAAAAATAAGAATTGAATCTCTCTCTTCCTAAAATGTTTATCTCAACAATGACATTCTAGTGGTAATAAAAATTGATGCAACCGCGGATTGGGTGCTCATAATCACCCTTCTTTGAAATCTAACGTCTCCTTAGTCACACTGTTAACTAGGTCAAAACTTAATAATTGAATCTATAATTGCTTAACGTGTCATTCATGCTTTAATTATAGAATTATTATGCATAAGTTATTCAACCTTTTAATACATTTACACTTCTAAATTCGTCTCCTTAGTCACACTGTTAACTAGGTCAAAACTTAATAATTGAATCTATGCTTAACGTGTCATTCATGCTTTAATTACAGAATTATTATGCATAAGTTATTCAATCTTTTAATACATTTACACTTCTAAATTTTAACACATTTACACTTCCAAATTTTAACGTATTGTTAGAGTCAAAAATTCATCGAAATATGTTTCACTTTATGTGCGAAGATTTTCCACTAAAAATACCTAAAATACGTTAATTTGTTGACCCGAATGTCACTTAAATAAATTAAGAGTCTTTTAACTTTAGTGATAATTTTCTACTTGTTCTCGAACCAGTTCCCTGTCCAATGCACCAACACATGTGGTTGGAGTCCTACACTAAAATGACACATATAAATCACTCTAACATGTAGAAACCAATTACATTCTTCTTAATAGAAAATCCAATTTTATTAACGAATCTGAACAAGCTTATAATTATGAACTATTTATATCTCCATAAATCATCCTATCAGAATTAATGGGCACTTAATTCATCCTCCTAAATTAATCAATACAAACATTCACCCAATATTTATTAAGATAAATAAAACACAATTTATTAAACTTAAATATAAAAATATAAATCAAATTTGTTTTGTATGGCACACACAATTCCAACAATATGAAACCTTGGCAGTTGGCATTTAGGTTGGATCCATAATTTTTGCATAATTTTTGAAATTGGGACACAGCAACTTGATATGACGGGTCGGTCAAAATTTGGTCTCTAATGCTGACACCATTTACTTTGATGCAGCCTTCCAAGACTTAGAGATTATGAATGGGACAACACATGGGTGGATTATCCAGCTCTTGCAAGAAACGTGGGACATCCAAAGAAGTCTTGCGCACTCTCGTACGCTATTATTTAAATTCTTTTAAGAGTAATAATAGGGATCGGAAAGGAATCACAAAGGAATCATTTACTTCGAATTTGATGTAGTTGATTATTTTTATTCGGTATTAAATAATTATTTTTTAAGTAGATGAAGTGAATAAAAATACGTCAAATTTAATATTTATTCGGGGTTAATTCATCGATCTCCCTATCATTATTTTTCCTTTAAATATTATCCACTTTGAATGCTCTTGTTTTTGGTATTTATGGTTTTGATTAAGAATGTCACACTCTTTTAGGTGTGATTGTTCATGGCAGCTTAGTATCCATGTAGATACTGTCAACCCCTTGGATGAAAATCAACCACCTTACCGAAAGTCATATCCGAGCATCTCATGTAAAATTTGCACAATGTAACAGAAGTTTGGAAATCATAAAAGGCTCTGGAAACTCAAAGCGAACATTAACGGGAACTTACAAAAAAAAAAAAAAAATGGTCTCTCTAAATATATATATATTTTTTGAATTCTTTACTCTCATAATATGTTTTTGCAAGTTTTCTAAATGAATGAAAGAAAATTTTCTCTCATTTGTTGGCGGTAATAAGTACTACATACACGTTTGTGTGTGTATATATTTGTACTCTAAATTCACCCATTTTTTATTTTTTTTGATCATCCTGGCAAACGTACAAAAAGAAGCAAGCAACACAAAATCAACTTGGATAATCCTGAGCGGCTAGAAGTTGAGCGTCAAGAGAAATATAGACAAGAGCAATATCCTTTAAAAGATGACTCACGGAGACAATGGCCAAAAGATAGCCTTACAAAGGTATAAAGCTCAGTCAAAGTCGCATTCGAAGCTAGAAATGGACTAAAAATCACTACCTCCAAGATAGTACCTGATGAGTCTCGAAAAACAGCTCCATCTCCCCCTACTTGGAAAGATTAAGAAAATGAGGTATTCACATTACATTTAACAATATCTGGAGGCGAAGGTATCAACGTCATTCCGCCACCTTGACAATTGCGACTATGATAAAAAGAAAAGACTCCTTAAACTCCCAGAAAAATGACCCTTACAACCCAACCACCCGGCAAGCATCCCAAAACTCTCCCGAAAAAAAAAAACGAATTTGTTGCGAACCTTCCAAATAAACCAATAACAGTAAACAACAAACCCCAGCACAACGGACCCCCCTCCTTCGATCCCTATCGGCGAAACAAACTCAACCCCCAATCTCTAATGGCAGACTGACTATCCTTAGTAAATTCATCCAAATGGGATACTCCTGTTGAGAGATATCTGAGTCAAAGATACTTATTAAAAAAAACAGAAAGAAGAAGAGGAATCTGAGTCAAAGATAGAAACTTAGAAAATAAAATTTACATAAAAAATTGAATATATTGTATAGAGACATATAGTGCAATCATCTATTTCACTCAGAAGAATAAATACAGGTAAATTATTTTGATATAATTGATTTTTTTATTATTTCAAAAGTATTAATTTCCCCATTCACCTACAAGACGTGAAATTAGTTTTTTTTATTAAATGTATAATTCTAGTTTTTTTGGTAAGAAATCATTTATTATACTACAGTATTTTGGAAAGATTTGGCCTACAAATTAACTCAGCACAAAAAGGACCTACTTCTTTGGTCTAAGCCACACACATTGCTTCTGCTATGAAAAAAGAAAAGGAAGACTTTGACTACCAGTCGCTCTCAATTATAACATTAGAGAAGGAAGAGAACTCAAAGCTGAGTCTTGCATCTTCATCAATTTATACTTTGTAAAGATCTAAGTTTGTGTCCAAGCTAAGACTCTTTACTCACAATCAGGTTGGGATCTATCTTCTTTCCAATTAATTTTCCTTTTGTAAAATTTCTTTAGCTTTCTTAAATCTGATTTTTGTGAAGTGTGTGTATATATATATATATATATATATTTGGTTAGTCTTTATGTATTTCTGCAATTATTTATTCTGTAATAACTAGTAGTTGGGATACACAATTCCTACCACAATACATGTGAATTATTGATAAGGGTATTTTCTTTATTTGGTTAGTGGAAATCAAAATTATTAGGCAATATATATTTTTCTTGTGTAAATAAGTTGGTTTAGGAAAATATTATTAGTTTTACAAAAATTTAGTCAATCCACCATATTAATCATAAGATGGGGTTAGTGTGAGTAAATTGTTTAGGATATCTTTTTCATTAATTGATTGCTTTGAAGATAATTAAAGGCGATTTTATTTATTTATTTATTATTTTGATCCGCATTTTCTTGTCAAAAGTTGGAATTTCTCCGTTCATCTACATGACATGAATTTATGTGTATTAAATATTTATTAATTTTTAGTAAGCAGCTAGAAATTTGTAAACTAGACTTTACTTCTTCTTCTAATTCTACCTACCTGAAAAAAACAATATATATTCTTGTTTGGGGCATATAAATAAAATATGAAAATTATTAGGCAGTATATAAATATGTTTATTTAGGAAAATATTATTACTTATACAAAATTGATGATGATTAATGATAGATGGGGTTAGCGTGACTAGGATATATTTTTTAGGGTAATTTATACATATTTCCTCTATGATTTGTCATGATTATAGGGATCTCCCTCTGGCTTGATAATTTACTCGAACCTGTCATACATGGACCTCTTTTCTCTTAGAGTCAACGTAAGTCAACGACTTTCTCTTAGAGTCAACGTAAGTCAACGACAGAATTTGCTGACGTAATAATTTAATTTTGTGTCCAATAATTTCACTAATGGTAAGATAGTTACTATTTTTCATTAATTAAAGGTAAAAGAGCAAAAAATACTTTTAAACTATACCATTGTTGCTTAATGTCTCTTGAATTAATTTTTGGAGAAACTCAGCCCTTTAACTATAAACATTGCATATTGCTCCCTTGGCAACATTTTCTGCTACTGGAAGTTAATTTCCTACCAACAGAGACACACAATTACTAATTTACCCCTTACTTAGGAATTTATTATAAAAAATATAAAATATTATGAGTGTTAAATTCTGATAATGCCCTCAAATTTAGAGTACAAGTATAGTGTGTATATATTTGTACTCTAAATTCATCCAAATGGGATACTCCTGTTAAGAGAAATCTGAGTCAAAGATACTTAAAAAAAAATTAGGAATCTGAGTCAAAGATAGAAACTTAGAAAATAAAATTTACATAAAAAATTGAATATATTGTATAGACATATTCCGCAGACTGCAATCATCTATTTCACTTACTAATTCATTTTGTTCCACAATTTTTCTCCTCTCTTAAGAGGAACACACACAATATATATGTAAGATAGAAAATATCTGTGTATATGTATTGTAAGGCTTCAGCCTTTCTATCTATTTTATACAAAACGCAGCTCTAGTCCAAGTGATTTATTAGAAGTCGACCGGTCATTGATCATGAATGGTTCCAATAAAACCTCAAACTATAGTCAACTATGGCGTGCTGGACTTCGTTTCACATATGAATCTGTCGGTGATCAGTAGGAGTGACAAAGAAATGAAGTTTTTTAGACTTTTCTTATAGACTAGAAGATCCACTCCAAAAACACCAATTAATATAATATATACCTCTGAGAATCTCCATTCCCACAAAAAACTAGAGAGAGAGAAAAAATTGTGATTCAGTTGTTGGCGCTATTGTTAGAGTGGCTAAAAGGAGCTTCATCAGCATCTCTAGCAAAGCATGGCTGCAAGGAAACATGCCTAGGGTGGCAAATGAGCGGGTGAGATCGAATTTGAATTGGGTTAAAAATAAATGGGTCAATGTGGGTCAGGATCCATAGTCAACTCGTCGTTCAGAACAAGTTGAAAATGAACGGATTGAAAATAGATAGGGTCAACCCGTTATAACCCATAAATTCATTATTTTTAATTTTTAAAATTATTTTAATTATTATTTTTTAATTATTAATTTTTTTCTTTCCCCCCAAATCATTTCATTCCCTTTCTTTTTCTTCCAAAATTGTAAACCAAACACCAACAAACTATATACGTCCAATTTTTTTTTTTCCTTTTATGTCTTTCCAACCAAATTGAGCGTGAACCTCCATATATATAAACCATATTACAAGTCATTTGATTATATTAGTCGTCCATTTTTTTGACAATCTTGATATAGCCTATATATATATATATATATATATATATAGCCTAGAATTTTTTTTATTATTATTTTTTTATACCTTAATAATAATTAATTTAAAAAAATCAATAAAAGTCACTAAAATCTTGGCAAGTAAGCTAAATAGCTAATTTTATGTAAAATCAAATTTAGTGACTGGACACAGGACAATCCATTAGATTGTGATTTCACTGAATTAGTTTTCTCTCTTCAATGATGAGATTGAAATGAAAGGCCTAGATTTATGATGGCCTATTCAATTGGAAGATGTGTAACTAAAAAACTCCCTCAAACCCACAATGGCTCTTTCTTACCTACCCCCCCTCTCTCTCTTGTACACACAGTGACACACACATCAGATTCAACCTTTATCAGTTGATAACCGTTTCTGTATCAAGATCGACAAAAAAAACCGTTTGTGTATCAAGACAAATCTTGTTTATTTCCTTCTTGGAAAACACAATTTTAGAGGGAGAGGGAGAGGGAGATGTTAGGGCAGGATTTGAGGAGAGTCAGAGAGAGAGGAGACGTTAGGGCAGGATTTGAGGAGAATGAGAGAGAGAGAGAGAAGGGGAGAGGGCGAGGGCAAGGGCGGAGTCAGAATTTTATTTCAGAGGGGCACAATATATTTGTTAAAAAAAAATAATAATAATAAATATGACAATATAATTTTTTAAAATAAAAAAGGTAAATAAAAAAATAGTTATAAAATAATATACTAAATAAATACCGTAAAAAAATATATTTACAAATATAAGAATCAAAATATTAATTAATAATATTTTAATTAAATACAATCACAAATGTTATCGATAAAAAGAAATAATTTTAAAAAATAAAAAAATACATAATTATACATGAGTGAAAAAAGAATTTTTTTGAAAAAGGAAACAAAAAATAAAAAAGGAAAAATATATTGTATATTTGAAGAAGGGATGTATGTAATTTTTTTTTTTTTTTTTCAAAAGGAAATTAAAAGAATTTGAAAATTTGAAGGAGGGCACTATTTAAAATTACCATGTGAGTACATATATATACCAAAAATATATATCTTTGTATAGTAGGTTGGAGCAAAGTGAGGAGGGGCACGTGTCCCCTCTGGGCCTTAATTGGCTCCGCCCCTGGGAGAGGGTGGGTGGAGAGTGGCGGCGGAAGGCGGTGGTGATGGGCGGTGAAGTGGGACGACAATTATTTATTTATTTTTAAAAAATTTTAATTTTTTAATTTTTTTAATTTTTAAATTATTTTTTTTCCGAAAGGTTTTAAAATTTTTTATAATGATTATTATTATTATTTTTAAAGAAGTTTCTTAGAAAGAGAAATTTAGAAAGGGGATTGATAAGAGATAAATTTAGAGAGAGAAAATTGTGAGTGAGAGAATTTTAGAGAGAGAAATGAGTTGAGTGCAATATATAATAGATGAGAGAATTCTCGTCGACGGCATAAACTTGTCTCTGAAGTTTGGTTCGTTGTTTGTTGGAGCATGCGTCGGGCGTCGTTGAAATTACAAGTTTTAGAATGCATTCAAGTGCATGATAAGGTCATTTAATTATTAATTTTGATCTATGCATGCTTAGGAGGCTAGTTGCTGAATTATTAAATCGTTTCCTGCAACTATATGGTTAATGCTTGGATTTAAATTGCCGAAATATTAAATTGCGAGGAGAAATCTTAAGAAAGAATTCTTCTGCATCCCATGCCATGTTTGGCCAAAAGTACCCTTGTGTCATTGCTTTGTGTGCTAAAGATCTTCCTGTTGAATGATTTTCGCATAATTGATGACCTGTTTGATCAGTTGAAGGGAGCTACTTACTTCTCAAAGATCGATTTGAGGTCTGGTTATCATCAGCTACGAGTCAGAGAACAAGATGTGTGTTTATTATGTGATGGGGTGAAATAAACCATATTAAACCCATCTTGACCCTCAAATTAAGTGGTTAAAAATTACCCAACCCATCTTGACCCTCAGGTTAATATGGTTGACCCATAACCATTAAAAAGCGGGCGGATATGGGCGGGTTGATGGTTCCTGACCCATTTTGCCACCCCTATGGAAACGTTACTGAAGATACCAAAAGTAACTTGGGCCGGGTATAACCCATACCGCTAAATACTAGATCGGAAAAGAATACTTGACCCGATCAGATGACAGTCCATCAGGCCCAATCTCCATTAGAATAATTTCCAAGCCCAATCTCAAAGAATAAGAAGAAGTGAGCTTGTATCCGAATAAGAGCCCAAGGGATCGGCCCAACATAGAGGATGAAAAAAGAAGCTTCTAGAATGCTGGTAAAAAGTCTATAAATATAAAGAAAATAGTGGGAAAAGGGGTGGAGATATTTTGAAGTGTAAGGAATTAGCTTTTAAAATTAAGAGAGTTTATTCATTGCATTTTTAATGGCGCCGTCTGTGGGAAACGAAGAAAAGCTCTAGTTGATCCTCAAGTGCGTTGCGAATAGATTGATCATTCTCTTAGAAGATTAGGTTTGATTTGCGAAGATCGAGGTTGAATCCGTGGATATTGAAGCTTGATTTCTGGAAATTGAAGACTTGTAGAGATCGCGATTTGTTTTGCGAAGATTCGATCTTGACTGACGAAGGCCAGATCCGACGAATTCATTGCAGAAGAGGTTTAGATCAAGTGGACGAAGATTGGGATTTGGCTAGGCGAAGGCCAGATCTGACGAATTCATGGTAAAATAATTCAGATTTATTCAAGATTCAACAGTTGATGACTCTGCTCCGATCAGGAACGATGATCGGAGGTTAAAGTTCTTATCCACAGGAGAATGAGCAACATGCAAAGCTTGATGAGTTAATGAGCCTGATAAAGACTTTAAGAAGAGAAAATGCGAAATTAAGAGCCGGAATGGAGCGACGAGACGCTCCGGCAATTCCACGACCACCGCCTCCAGCAGGAGACAGAATTCTACCACCAAATGTCGTTCGCCAGGATGAAATAGAAAGAAACGTTCACTTGGATCCACGACGTGAAGAGTTCAGGCCAGAAATTTTTCCACCGAATGTCCACCATCAGGAAGATCGAGAAGGATTTGTCTATCTGGATCCATACTGTGAAAGGATCAGGCAAGAAGAAGCCATGGAGTTCGGTTACAATAAGGCTACGCCGTCATCGCAGAGGGAGTTAACGGAGGAAAGGTCGTTCGATCCAATCTACCATCCGTCAATGGCCACGTATGACCACCGGAGTTTAGGCAAGAAATCTGTCGAGTAAAGAATATTCCCCAAGGAAAATGAAGCCCTCCGCATGGCAGCTCGGACTGCCGATTCACAGTTTTCACTTTGTTTGATGGAACGAGTGATCTGATTGAATATGTTTATCACATTAAGCTAAAGATGGCTCTGAATACAAAAAACGATGCTCTGATGTGCAAAGTGTTCCCTACAAGCCTTACTGGACCGGTACTAAACTGGTTTAAGAATTTGGCAAGGGGATCAGTGGAAAGCTTCAGGAACTTGTGCGACAAATTCATAAGCCAATACTATGGAAACAAACGTCCAGCCAAAGACATATCAAGTCTGTTTACGATGAAATAACTGGAAGGCGAACGCCTCCAAGCTTTTCTCACTAAATTTAACCTAGAAAATAGCATGGTGATCGAGTGCCATGCATCCACAGCGGTTCAAGCATTCAAACTGGCTATGAACCGAGGAACAACATTCCACACAAATCTAGTGGTGAATACGTCAAAGACCATGGATGCGTTGAACGAGAGGGTTGATGGTTTTGTGCGCTTGGAAGAAGAAGAAGTTGCCAACCCAAGGACGACATCGATGGTCGTGGTGGGAGAAAAAACCAGAACTAAGATCGGTTAAAAACAGGTTGCGCCACCACGTCCGACCTCTTAGAGAGCAAAAAAGAGGCCTAGGGGGGAGGAGTCGATCACTCTACTCAAGGTTAGCCTGGCGCGGTTGTTCCAAGAGAATAAAGATAAGTTCCGCCTTCCACAGCCGATCAGGCAACCGCTTGAGCAAAGAGATCAATCTAAATATTATGTTTTTCATAGTGATTTCGGACATTTGACTAATGAATTCAGGAATTTAAAGAAATAGGTAGAGATGTTGATAGCGAAGGGAGAATTCGCTAGTTACATTCAGGGCCAGCAGTAGAGCAAAACCTACCGGTCGAGCAAGTGAAGAGAAATCAGAAGCTGAACTACCATAACGCTTAACCTGTTCTTATCATAAATACAATTCGTTGCCGGCCTGAGGCAACCGAAGAGTCAGAAGAGCTACTCCGAACGCGTTTTCGTCAAACGCAAATGAAGAAAATAATAGGCAGTGTAAACGCGTTGCACTAACAA
Source organism: Cornus florida (assembly GCF_030987335.1). Classification (NCBI taxonomy): domain Eukaryota; kingdom Viridiplantae; phylum Streptophyta; class Magnoliopsida; order Cornales; family Cornaceae; genus Cornus; species Cornus florida. The sequence continues at coordinate 70,576,894 of NW_026775581.1, read as the reverse complement.
AACAGGTCAGTTCAGATAAGGTTTGATAGAATAGGTCTGTTGCGAATTCAGATCCTTTATGAAGATCCCTTGGTCATTAGCCTGCTGGTAGCAGAATGCCTAGTTCGAAGAGTCTTGATTGATCTAGGGAGCAGTGCAAACGTCATGACAATAGTAACGTTCGAGAGGCTCGGGATTGAACCAGAAAAGCTCAAATCCACAGGAAATCCACTGTTAAGATTTGATGGGAAGTGGGTGGAGCCTATCGGTATGGTCGAGTTGCCAGTATTGACTACTGAGAGAAAGCTGATAGAAAGATTTGTGGTCGTCGAGATTTACCCGTCTTATAATCTCTTGATGGGAAGAGGGTGGATTCATTGGGTCCAAGGCGTTCCTTCAACTTTACACCAGGTAATGAGGTGTTTAAGTCCAGATGGGAGTAAAGTGATTGATATACATGGAAACCAGGTGGCAACAAAGAAGTGCTTTTCTGTAACCCTGAAGGTTGGCGAGAAGGGAAAAGCTCCCGTCCGAGCTCGAGATAGCAATTACAGGGGCCTCCACCCAAAGAGGTTGGGGACGAGGAGGATCCTTTGGTCTTTACTGAAGAGCCCCTTGTGGATATGCAGATTGATCCTCTGAGACTAGACAGAATCATAAGAATAGGGTCAAGGCTTATAGAGGAGGAGAAATGACAGCTGGTTAATTTCTTGTCTAAGAATGCGGACGTGTTTGCTTGGAGCCATTCAGACATACCGAGAATCAATCCCTCTGTGTTCTGTCATTCTCTCAATGTAGATCCGAACATCAAGCTTGTAAGACAGAAGCAAAGGAGGTTCGCTTCAGAGCGTAATCAAATTATAGCCGATGCAATTGATAGATTGTTAGAGGCAGGGTTCAGTACCTATCTTGGCTCTCAAACGTGGTGGTAATACAAAAGAAAAATGGAAAATGGAGAGTTTGTATTGATTTCACTAACCTGAACAAAGCTTGTCTGTAATGTCTGCAATTTAAAAGGCAAAAGAAAAAGATAAAAGAAAAGAAAAAAAAAAAATGTTTGGGACCCACAAGTTTAAGTGGTCATAAGACCACACTTTTTTTTCCTTTTCTTTTTTGTTCTCTGTCTTCTGTCTCGTAGCTCTTTGCCCGCTTGTCTTTCTTTTTTTTTTTTTTTTTTTTTTCTTCTACACAATTAAGCTTGATTTCTCCCTCATTTCTTGGCGGATTTAGGTGCCGTTTGAGGCAAAACGAAGCCCACGACGAGCTCTACGCATCCATACGAACAATTTCAGTTTTGGTGCTCATTTGTGCATTCGAGTTTAGAGACCCAATTTCAAGGGTTTTGTTCAATTTAGAGGTGAGGGCTCTTAATCCATGTTTTTCTTGCTCCATTGTGAATTATATCTCTTGTTGTGACAAGTATGTTTAATTTGGAAGTTAATTGTTTCAATGATTATATAAATGATGTTTAGGAAAGTTCATGATTATGAATATGAGTAGAAAAGCATGCTTAGAGGTTGTCTTGTTGTGTTTAATGTTTTGATAATTCATTTGGAGATGTTGAACATGATGTATGCTTAATTTTGTTATCTTGTCGTGTTTAATGTGTTGATAATTCATTTAGAGATGTTAAATATGATGTATGCTTAATTATGTGGTGTAAGATTCTAAATGCCATAATATTGAAAGCATGGGATATATATATACATGTACATACCATTGGGTTTGCATGAAATGGGAGAAATTGTTTTTGAAATAAATATGGGGAATTTCAGGGAAGTGTTTTTGATGAAATGGTTTTATGCGAAACCCGGTCGCTGCGGGGTTACCAACGGGCCGGAGGTTAATATAGCCTAGAGGGGACTAGGGAGTCGTCCTAGCGTGGTTGAGCTAGCTGGGCCCCATAATGACGCCACGGGGTTACCAAGGGTCAGGGACACTAGCCAATCCTCCTCTCGTGTCGCGGCGGGGCTACCAAAGGGGGGGCTGTATTAACGGTTTGGAAATGATGTTTTGGATTATGAAAATGGGGAGTGACATCGGCATGCATTTGCATTCCATGGTATTGCATTGTTTGCACTTGAGTTTAGTTGAAATGTTATATTATCCCGACACTGTATGATCCCCATTCCTATTGATCTATTCTTTGTATGGATTCACAAGGACACAAGATGCGTGTCTTAAGTGTCACCTACTGAGCATATAGCTCACCCTGCATACTTATTATTTTTTTTCAGGAAACGGGAAAGAAGTGGCGGATGACTTTCCACCACAGGCCTAATCTGAATTAGAAGACTTCTTTTGCTATTTTTGTATTAAGTCCCATATTTTTGTAAAATCTTAGTTTGTTATATCTGGTATAGAGATTCGTGAACTCTTGTTATTGTAACTATATTTTGGGACTGTAATTATGATAATTTGGATTAAACGGTATGTAGATGTTCCACCGTGAGATGAGCCACGTTGAGGTATAATGAACGGATGGATGGGATGTTGGAGTATATTAGTTTTATTATGTGTTGGGACAGGTTGTTGAAGGACCACTTTTAGGGGAGGTCATGCCGAAATTTTTGTATAAATGGTTTTAGTTTAGGGTCGTTACAAATTTGGTATCAGAGCGATGGTTCGAATACCATTAGGACGACGGGTAGAGGCTTGCCTAGGGTTGTCTGGGAAGTCATTTGCATTGTTATTTCCTTGTTTAGAAAATTGTTTTGCTATGTGAAAAAGCATGCTTAACTGCTTACTTGCTTACGTGCTTATGTGTTTATATGCTTACATTAATGTGTTCATTGCATAGTATTATATGCTAAATGTTTGTACAGTATGTTTTTGCGTTGGGTTGTTCACGGTTGGACCTTAGTGTTATCATTATTGAATTGTTTCCTTTGTTTTATAGAACGATGTCATGGCGTGAGGAAATCAGGGAAGTTGGCCCTAGACCGACTAGGGGTGATGTTGGTGAGAGCTCCAGCTCCAACCCGGAGGAGCTAAATGATGAGGACACACTTCTTAGGGACTTGATTCCCCCGAGAACTGTCCCCACAAGGAGGGATAATGTTGAAGCACCCGTAGAAGTGGGTGAAGGTTTTGTGGCACTGGAGTTTAATCGTTTGTTGCAAAATGTCGTGAGGGCAACGATTGCTGCTCAGTCGCAGTCGGCACCACAATCTACAGTTCAAGTTAAGGAGACGCCAGCTCAGAAGCGTCTCAAGATTATTAAGGGGTTTTCTCAGCTGATACCGGTTATGTTTGAGGGCGGTGCGGATCCAATGATAGCAGATGACTACATGGAGCAAGTTGAAACTCAATTGACTTCTATGGATGTGACAGAGGATCATTTGAAGATTATCCTAGCTACTTATAAGTTTGCTTAGGATGCTAAATTATGGTGGAAGTCGGTTACGAGCCGATACAAGGTGGAAGAGATGAGTTGGGACAAGTTCAAGGAATTGTTTTATGAAAAGTACTTTCCGCTTTCCAAAAGATGGGAGTTACAAGACCAGTTTCATAACCTTATCCAAGGGAGCATGTCAGTGACAGAATATGAAAACAAGTTCACTTCACTTTCTCGCTTTGCTCCAGAAATGGTGAGAGATGAAGTTAACAAGACTCGGAAGTTTGTTTCTGGTCTTAATGATCGGATGAGGCCATTGATCACGGCACAGTTCATTAAGGCTTACTCTGAAGCAGTGGAAAGGGCTTTGATGCTGGAAGCTGATAATAAAGAGAAGGATGCAAGAAGAGAGCAGTTGAAGCAAAAGAGGGGTGCAGTGCCATCTTCCGAAGGATCTTCTTGGAAAAGGAACAGGGGCGGTCCATCTCAGTTTCAGGGACAGCAGTCTGTACGATCTGCTCCTACCACTCCGTTGCCAGCTGGGTCTGATAGAAGTGCAGTTGTTTGCTTTCAATGTCAGTAGCCTGGGAATTACAAATCCAGTTGTCCCATGAGATTGACTTCTGTTTCTTCAGCTCCGAAGGCTTGTTATAGGTGTGGTCAGCAGGGCCATTTGATTCGGGACTGTCTGAGTCAGGGAGTAGGCACCACTAGTGGGAGAGGGTCACGGCAGAGGCCGTTACCGTCGGCTACGGTTCAATCAGGTTTCAGACCACCGCCGCCACTACCACAGCATGCCTTATTTTCTCAGGGTTCACGACCAGCTAGGAGGGATACTCCTACTATGTCGGCACAACAGTCTGGTGTTCAGATTAGTGGTTCACAGACACAGGCACCGCAGGGGCGTGTCTTTGCCCTTGTATCATCGACTGATGCATCTCCTGGATCTTCAGTTCTCTGAGGTATATTTCCAGTGTTTGGTTCTTGGGCCCGTGTTTTGTTTGATTTTGGTGCATCTCATTCCTTCATTTCATCATCATTTGCACTTGCATCGGGGTTAGAGGTCAGTTTTATGGATCGGGCGTTATGTGTTGATACGCCAGTTGGAGTTTCAGTGTCTTTGAGCAGAATTGTGAGGGACTGTTCTATTGTGATAGCCGGGCGGACTTTTGTGTTTGACCTTATCCTCTTAGAAATGACTAGCTTTGATGTCATTCTCGGGATGGATTGGTTAGCTTCCTTTCATGCCACGATCGACTGTTTTAGAGGAAGGGTTACAGTTTGTACTCCCGAGGGAGACTGTTTCTTTTTCGTGGGAGATCGGAGTGATTCCCACATTTCATCATTTTATGGAATTCGTGGACGGAGTCGTGGTGATTACTTTTTGGCTACCCTTATAGCCGAAGAGGATGATGTTGTGGAAGAATATTATCCTGCAGTTGTTCGTGATTTTCTGGATGTGTTTCCGGAGGATTTGATAGTGTTGCCTCCACACCGAGAAGTGGAGTTCTCTATTTAGTTAATGCCAGGTACCGCGCCGATTTCTATGGCACCGTATCGTATGGCACCAGTTGAATTGGAGGAATTAAAAAGACAGCTTGATGATTTGAGAATGAAAGGTTTCATCCGACCAAGTGTGTCACCATGGGGCGCACCGGTCTTGTTTGCTAAGAAGAAAGATTGTTCTTTGAGGTTGTGCATCGATTATCGGAAGTTGAATCGCGCCACCATCAAAAATAAGTATCCTTTGCCAAGGATAGATGATTTATTTGATCAGTTGAGGGGAGCCAGTTGTTTCTCCAAGATTGACTTGAGGTCTGGCTATTATCAGTTGCGGGATAGGGATGAGGATATCCCGCAGACAGCATTCCGTACACGGTATGGACACTATGAGTTCCTTGTTATGCCTTTTGGCTTGACTAATGCTCCAGCGGCATTCATGGACTTAATGAACCGCGTCTTTCATGATTACTTGGACCAAGTTGTGGTAGTTTTCGTGAATGACATTCTTGTGTATTCACGATCTCGGGAGGAACACGAGATCCATTTAAGTATTGTTTTACAGATTTTGTGGGAGCACCGGTTGTATGCCAAATACGAGAAATGTGAGTTTTGGCTACAAGAGGTGAATCCGAGACACGGGTTGATCAGGCCCAGGCCCGAACCCGAGGGAATATCAAACAATTAATATTTTATAATGAACACGGAATACAAAATAAATTAAGAAATGAAATTAAAGCTGGAAGGAACTAAAAATAGAATCCGCAAAATATTATAATTATTAAAATCCATCAAACCCAAACTCCAAAACTCCATCAGTTTACAACTTGGGAATCCATCTCTAGTGGACCCCTATTAAACATCCAAACGAAAGATAGAACAAATGTAATAAACGTCCAGAAATAAAACTATAGAGAGAGCCCTACATCGTCGGAAGAGTGAATAGAGACCTCTGCTCAGCACGAACACGTCTAAGCCTGGAACTGTTGTGTACCTGAAAAATAGAAGTGGGTCAGGCCCACGCGCAAGTTCTATACTACTACAATCCAAACAGAGGCCCGATACGCATGTACATCCTAAACAATTCAACAATAGCTAATAGTCCGTAAATATATATATATAGTCACACTAAAGGACTCTCACTGGACTATAGGCCGGTCTCAACCTGAATAGAGGTAACATGTTAAAACGCACACGAAGTGGGCATATGTACCTATACCTAAACAGGGTACACCTCCAACCATCGTAGCCAGCTACACATCCCGATGCATATACGCTCCTTAGCCATCGATCCTGAGGCTCAAGCTCATACCGAGGCACCATAACAGTACATATATAAAATCCATCCAAAATCCCTGGTATTGCCGCTCAACAAGTAGTTGCCATGACAATACAAATCCACGGGACTTAACTTTTAGTTAATCCCATCCTTATTCCAAGTAGGTGGGTAATGGTATTGTTTTAAAAACCAAACCCATCCTTAGTATGCCACCGTCCCATACCGGTGCCTACTTTCCAATCCTCCAGTAGTCAATAATACCAATAAATCAAGTATATACCAACTAAATTCCAACATCCAACATTCAATGTTAGTAGTGATAAAATAAGCATTGATAAACAGGGTTACAACAACAACATATACATGCCCAATTTAAGTTGTTCCCTTTAGTCTGATATAAAGACAGAATTAATTAAAACTTCCATTTAACACCTTACAAATGACATACAGATATGTAGGGTATGTATCACAAAATCCTAACCTCCACAGTTGATACTAACTGTGATAATGTAAGCATCAAAACAATATTCACAGTATGTATGTAGACATGCTCAAATTATAGTGTTCCACAAAACCGATTTAGTGTTAAACTCAAATCTTCCTAGTATTTAAGTTCCAACAGTTGCTATTACAGAAGTTAAGATAGCTATCATCTAGACCCATACTTCCAATAATTTATACTAGCAGTGGTAAGGAAAAACGTGAACCACAGAACCACAATGCATCCACAAACATGTTTAGTCTAGGTTGAACAAGCATACAACACTACTGTAACTACCAGTTTCATAGCAAAACAGATATCATTTTAGTTTGGTTTAATCTTCATTAATCCTGGAATCATTTAAGAGTGCAAAGAGTATGAAACCTAAGGGAAAGAGTAAGGATAGAATCTTGCCTCAGAAACTTTTGTTCAAAGTTTCAACGCCGTCTTCTTAAAAAATCCCGACGAGTTCCAAAACCCAGTTACTGTTCACGAGTACGAATCACTGTTCCCGAGGTTAAACTCTGATCTTTACCATTCAGATTGTGCGCCACTGAGTCGTGAACCTATCCTCCAAATTTCAGCTCGATCGGACCACGGACGAAGCAGGATCGGATGTTTGATGAAATCTGGGCAGAATGGAAAAAAACCTGTGCGACCCAGTTACTGTTCACGAGTACGAATCACTGTTCCCGAGGTCAAACTCTGATCTTCACCGTTCAGATGGTGCGTCACTGAGTCATGAACCTCTCCTCCAAAATTCAGCTCGATCGGACCACGGACGAAGCGGGATCGGAGCTTTGATCAAAACTTGGCAGAATGTGAAAAACTGCGTTTTTCCTTCTCCACTTCCACAAAACGTGTGCTTTGTTTAAAAAAAAACCCTACACAGACGTCTACCCTATACTTATAGAGTTTTCCTAAACCCTAGGTTCATTTAAGTCCAACTCGAAATCCTAACTGGCCCATCCAATTAACGTAGAAACCTACGACGACTATAATATTAAACCTTAATTTATACTGTAATTAAAACCCTAGTTAAATGTATTTACCTAATTACCCTATTCACCATTAAATACTTAACAAATAATCTAATTGAACAAAATAATAATTAGTAAACCCAATTAAACCAAATAAGACACACATAAAATAAGACACACATAGAATAATTAAACCAATTACACTTACACCATTAATGCCAATTAAATAATTAAAACACTAACAAGTAATTCCAATCAAATAACTAAACCAATTACACTTAAACCATTAATGCCAATTAAATAATTAAAACACTAACAAGTAATTCCAATCAAATAACTAAAAATAAATATCATTTAAATAAATTAAATCACCACAAAAGAAAACAATTAAGCACCTAATAAAAAAATAATGACATATAATCAAATAAAATGCACTTAAATAATAAATTAAATAACATTAAATACCAGGAATATCCTTTTTAAAATTAGGGGTATTACATTCTTCCCCCCTAACAAAAGGAATTCCGTCCTCAGAATTCACTCTTACCTTCTTCCAATATTCAGGAAACCGTGAGCAAATGACATCCTCTCATTCCCAAGTGGACTCAGACTCATTGTGATGACTCCACTGAACATGAACCAAAGGAATAACCTTATTACGAAGAATCTGATCTCGTCGGTCGACAATACGATACGGTGGCGCTAAATAAGTTGCATCCGGCTGCAACGCAATTTCCCCAACATCGATATGCTGATACCGATCCTCATCTCAAAGAAATTTCCGCAACATGGAAACATGAAATACATTGTGGACGCGATCCAAAGTATCCGGAAGTGCCAACCGATAAGCAACAGCTCCAATGCGATCCGTAATCATGAATGGACCAACAAATCGCGGTGACAACTTCCCTTTTTTCCCAAAGCGCATAACACCCTTCATAGGAGACACTTTGAGTAGAACCTGATCCCCAACCTGAAACTCTAAAGCCCGAGTACAACGATCAGCATAGCTCTTCTGCCTACTTTGGGCAGTACGCATGCGATCTCGAATAAGAGCAATCTTTTCAGAGGTATCCTTGATGAACTCAGGACCTAAGAATCGATTCTCTCCAACCTCCATCCAACAAACAGGTGACCGACACGGTCGACCGTACAATGCCTCAAATGGTGCCATACCAATAGTCTTCTGGAAATTATTGTTATAAGCAAACTTCACAAGTGGCAAATATTCCTCCCAGTGGCCCTTGAAATCCAGAACACACGACCGAAGCATATCTTCCATAATCTGATTCACCCTCTCAGTCTGTCCGTCAGTCTGAGGATGATAAGTAGTACTAAGGTGTAACTCCGTACCTAAAGCCTGCTGAAAACTCTTCAAAAATCCAGATACAAAGCTTGAATCCCTGTCCGATATAATAGACAATGGAATGCCATGTAGCTTCACAATCTCTGAAATGTAAAGCCTCGCCAACTGCTCCGAAGTGTAGTCAGTACAAATAGGCAAGAAATGAGCTGACTTGGTCAACCTATCCACAATGACCCATATGGAATTATGCCCCTTGAAAGAATTTGGCAACCCTTCCACAAAATCCATAGATATGCTCTCCCATTTCCACTCCGAAATTGGTAGTGGCTGTAGAGCTCCTGGCGGCCTCTGATGATCAATCTTAACCATCTGACAAGTACTACATTGAGAAACAAAAAGAGCAATGTCCCTCTTCATACCTGCCCACCAAAACTGCCGCTTCATATCTTGATACATCTTATCGCCTCCTGGATGAACAGAGAACTCAGAGTGACGAGTCTCAGTCATCACATCCTTCCTCAAATTATCAGCAAAAGGTACCACTAACCGTCCCTTGTATCTTAAACCTCCATCAGCCCCAACATAGTAGAATGGAACCTCTCCGGAAGCTATCTCTGCGACCTTGTCGACACACTGCTGATCTGTGAGTTGTGCTTGTAAAACCTTGCGAATGATGGAAGGTATAACCACCATGCAAGCCATAAAAGCATCCGATAACTCATCCACACTCTTTAAAGCATTCCACTCAGTAGTGAATAGAGCAGAAAGACTACCAATAGGTCGGCGACTGAGTGCATCCGCCACTACATTCGCTTTCCCTGGATGGTACTGTGTAGAAAAATGATAGTCTTTTACAAACTCCAACCACCTGCGCTGTCTCATATTTAGCTCCAGCTGAGTGAACAAGTACTGCAGACTCTTGTGATCACTGAATAATCTGAAGGACTCACCCAACAGATAATGCCTCCAAATACGCAAGGCAAAGACCACTGCTGCCAACTCCAAATCATGTGTTGGATAATTAAGCTCATGAGGCTTAAGTTTCCAAGATCCATAAGAAATCGGTCGCTCCTCCTGCATCAATACACATCCAAGACCCTACAACGAAGCATCCGTGTAAACAAGATACTCTATCCCACTCTGCGGAGTAGCTAGAACTGGTGCAGAAGTCAGCTTCCTTTTCAGCTCATCAAAAGCTCGCTGACAGTGTTCATCCCACACGAACTATACACCCTTCTTGGTCAGATGAGTGAGTGGTCCTGCTATCTTGGAGAACCCCTGGATGAATCTCCTGTAATATCCTGCCAGACCGAGAAAAACTCCGAATCTCAGTAGGTGATGTAGGCTGTCCCCACTCAACCACCGCTGAAACCTTGGCCGGATCCACTGCTATCCCCTTTTCTGACACCACGTGACCCAGAAATTTCACCTCCCGCTGCCAAAATTCACACTTCTCGAACTTGGCATATAACTGGTGCTCACGAAGCGTCTGCAAGATTATGCGAAGATGTCTAGCATGATCGTCCTCCGACCGAGAATAGATCAAGATGTCATCAATAAAGACAATAACAAACTGATCCAAATAAGCCCGGAAGACTCTATTCATTAAGTCCATGAATACTGCAGGTGCATTAGTCGTCCCAAACGGCATAACTCGAAACTCATAAGAACCATATCGCGTGAGAAATGTTGTCTTAGAAACATCCTGCTCCCTGACCCTCAGCTGATGATACCCAGAACGCAGATCAATCTTGGAGAAATATGTGGCTCCCTTTAACTGATCAAACAAGTCATCAATCCTGGGCAAAGGATACTTGTTACGAATCGTAACCTTGTTCAACTCCCTGTAATCTATACACAGACGAAGCGAACCATCCTTCTTCTTTACAAACAGAACCGGTGCTCCCCAAGGTGATGTACTCCTATGAATAAAACCCTGGCTGAGTAACTGCTGAATCTGATCCCTCAGCTCTCTCATCTCTACCGGTGCCATCCTATAGGGTGCCCTAGCAATAGGCGCAGTGCCTGGAGCTAAGTCTATCACAAAGTCGATCTCGCGACTAGGTGGCAACCCTGGAATCTCCTGAAATACATCCGGGAAATCCTATACAATCGGTATGTTATCCAATGACACAGTAATCCCCTCCTCATTTTACTCCTCCACATGGAACAAATAGGTGTTACCGCCCTCTTTAGAACGTGGCATAGCTACTACATACATATCCTGACCAGGTATGGTAAAAATAATAGATCTATCAAAATAAACAACTTGGGCATGGTAGTGAGAGAACCAATCCATCCCAAGTATCACATCATAAGTGTGCATGTCCAGGACCAATAGATTGGCTAGAAATCTGAGTCTGCCAATATCTAGTGTCACAGGCCCATCACTCTCATGTGTAATAGCTGTATCACCCAATGGTGTAGAAATACCCTGAGGTCTAGTGCATACCCTCGTCCTCATCCCAGACAAAACAACAAAAGTCCTAGCTACAAATGAGTGTGTAACACCCGTATCAAATAAAACACGTCCATGCAAACCATGAATAAGAAACTTACCCTCAATAGTCTGAGGTGCCTGAACATCCTGTGGCATGGGGTTATACACCCTGCCATAGTGCAACTGCTGTGGTGCCTGTCCCTGAGTCTGCGGCGGTGCCGGTAAAGCCAGATGTGTCTGTCCCTGAATCCGTGGAACCTGTGGAGCTGGTAGACATGCTCAAATTATAGTGTTACACAAAACCGATCTAGTGTTAAACTCAAATCCTCCTAGTATTTAAGTTCCAACAGTTGCTATTACAGAAGTTAAGATTGCTATTATCTAGACCCATCCTTCCAATAATTTATACTAGCAGTGGTAAGGAAAAACGTGAACCACAAAACCACAATGCATCCACAAACATGCTTAGTCTAGGTTGAACAAGCATACAACACTACTGTAACTACCAGTTTCATAGCAAAACAGATATCATTTTAGTTTGGTTTAATCTTCATTAATCCTGGAATCATTTAAGAGTGCAAAGAGTATGAAATCTAAGGGAAAGAGTAAGGATAGAATCTTGCCTCAGAAAATTTTGTTCAAAGTTTCAACGCCGTCTTTTTAAAAAATCCCAGCGAGTTCCAAAACCCAGTTACTGTTCACGAGTACGAATCACTGTTCCCGAGGTTAAACTCTGATCTTTACCGTTCAGATTGTGCGCCACTGAGTCATGAACCTATCCTCCAAATTTCAGCTCGATCGGACCACGGACGAAGCGGGATCGGATGTTTGATGAAATCTAGGCAGAATGGAAAAAAAACCTGTGCGACCCAGTTACTGTTCACGAGTACGAATCACTATTCCCGAGGTCAAACTCTGATCTTCACCGTTCAGATGGTGCGTCATTGAGTCATGAACCTCTCCTCCAAAATTCAGCTCGATTGGACCACGGACGAAGCGGGATCGGAGCTTTGATCAAACCTTGGCAGAATGTGAAAAACTGCGTTTTTCCTTCTCCACTTCCACAAAACGTGTGCTTTGTTTTAAAAAAACCCTACACAGACGTCTACCCTATACTTATAGAGTTTTCCTAAACCCTAGGTTCATTTAAGTCCAACTCACAATCCTAATCGCCCATTAGAAACCTACGACGGCTATAATATAAAACCCTAATTTATACTGTAATTAAAACCCTAGTTAAATGTATTTACCTAATTACCCTATTCACCATTAAATACTTAACAAATAATCTAATTGAACAAAATAATAATTAGTAAACCCAATTAAACCAAATAAGACACACATAAAATAAGACACACATAGAATAATTAAACCAATTACACTTAAACCATTAATGCCAATTAAATAATTAAAACACTAACAAGTAATTCCAATCAAATAATTAAACCAATTACACTTAAACCATTAATGCCAATTAAATAATTAAAACACTAATAAGTAATTCCAATCAAATAACTAAAAATAAATATAATTTAAATAAATTAAATCACCACAAAAGAAAACAATTAAGCACCTAATAAAAAAATAATGACACATAATCAAATAAAATGCACTTAAATAATAAATTAAATAACATTAAATACCAGGAATATCCTTTTTAAAATTAGGGGTATTACAGTTAGGCTTGCTTCTTTGTTGTGTTCTTGAAACACATTCAAATGATCATCCATATTGATAATTGGTGAGGCATTGTCTTTCAAAGACTCATTTGGATTAATAAGAAACACCCTCTCTTCATCCTTTTTCTCCTCCTCATAAATTACCATTTCCTCACCTTCTAAGTAAGCTAAGGAGTCCATTAGAGAGTTTATTTCATTTTTAGAGCTTTTAAAGTCAAAACCACAATTTTTATACATTTCCAAAAGACACTCCTCAAGAGGGTCATTAGAGATAATAGAAGGAAGGCCCTCTTCAACAAGTTCCTCCTCCTTTTCTCCTACCTCAAGTGTGGTCAACATCTCCTCACTCTCTAGAGTAACCATCTCCGAGATAAAATCATAATCAAAACAAGGAAAGCCCTCATTAATCATGTTATGTTCTATTGGATTAGCCACTAACTCACTTGCCACTTCCTCCTCTATACAAGATAGAGTGCTAGGCATTAGCTCACTTGTTTCATTCTCCTCACTCTCATCATCCTCATCTATATACATTGAAGTTCTTGCCATTTTTTCATTTGCCTCTTCCTCCTCCTCTTGATGAGAAAGAGTATTTGTAATTTGCTCAACTTGAGCTTCTAAGTTGGCTAAAGTTTGAGAATGAGAATTAATAAGTGAAGTGTGTGAAATATGCACATCAAGTAAAGCTAACAATTTTTCTTCAAATCCGGGTGAGTACTTAGAAGGTGGTGGAATTGATTCATCATAAAATGGTGGTGAAGGGCAATAGTCACAAGAAGGATTAAATGAGTGATCAAGTCCATAATAAGATGATGCATAAAATGAATTGGACTCAATCTCATAAGGATTAAAATGTGATGGAGGAACATAAGGTGAAGGGATGTAATTCCCCCCCAAACTTGGATCAAACAATTCCTCCATTCACAATTAAAACCTAAATGTAAGAAAAAAAATTGGCCTCAACAAGGGCCTATGCTTGGACAAAAATTTAGCAATAAAATGAGCCTCAACAAGGGCTATCACACGCATACAAAGAAGTGAAACAATTAAAATACAAGAGTTCCAAGAATTGCTCACAACGGTCCTTTAGCACTTCAACTCCAAATTTAGCTTTTAAGTTCCAATAATTGCTTTAAGTTCCAAAGTTCGCCTTCCTTGTAGTCAAGTACCTAATTGAACAAATAATAATGAGAATCAAGAGAAAAGAATATACAATGGAAAATAAAATAAAAATAGAAGCAATCTAATGAACACTATTGTCTAGTTTAATTCCAACAAAACCGTTAATCCCCGGCAACGGCGCCAAAAACTTGTTGGTTTCCTTGATGGAGTCGCCACAACCAACAAAGCTTGAAAGTTGTGTGAGAATTTAGGAGGTGACCAAGTTTTACATTTATAGAAAGCCACTACTACCTTTCTCTATATAAAATATAGATAGGGTGAGTAGGGATCATCCCAAGGGATTATACGTGTTGGAATTTCAACTTCGACTCTAGCGTACCAAATGATTGCAAAAGAGAATTGGGTTGGTTGATTACTTCTAGAAAAGAATTAATTAAAATGCAATTAAAATAAAACTAAGTAGAGATAGGGATTTAAGAGATGAGAAGAGAGGACTTAGGGTGTTGGAATCACCACTAAGCTTGTGTAATTAACCACTTGCTTTCCATTAATGGGGAATACATTGTTGTGAACAAAATTGGTTCGACTAGCAAAGGTGACTTAACAAGTGTATAATGTCTAAATAACATGTGAAAGGCCACAATATATCTATTGGAAGAGGAATATATTGTCTAGACAACATGTGAAGAGAATAAAATATCAAATCAAGTCATTAAACATTTCATTAAGCTCATAGTCCAAATAATTCACAAGGATGACTTAGTTAAACATGTATTGTCTAAACATCATGTGAGAGGCCACAATATATCTATTGGGAGAGGAATAAATTGTCTAAACACATGTGAAAGATACAACATATCATAACTAGTCATGAATCTTTCATTAAGCTCAAAATTCCATTACACCACAATATTAGAGCATATGCTTCTTGCATTCAAAAGCATGGAACATCAAAGAACAAGCATGAATTGTCTCCCCCATCTAACACTACACTACAACTACACTATTAGCATGAAAATAAACTAAGGGAGAGGTACAATCCATCAAGGAATAAGTATGAACCATCAAAAGACATAACAAGAGCATTCCATTAAGCACTAATGTCTAGTCATCACTAGATTCTCAATCAACCACACATAGACATGCAATTAATATAGAAAAACTAGTGTAGAGATCAATTCCCCAAATAATCACACATAAGACAACATGTAATTAAAATAGAGGATCAATGGAAGAATTAACCCATATGAATCATGTGAGACATAATTCCTAATTTAATCACACATAGACATGTAAATAAACTAGAGAATTAATAGGAAGAATTAAATCATGGAAATCATAGAAATATACCAAGATTCATGAAATTCACAAGGTTAGAACACTAATCACAACAATATATATAAAAATCCCCAAAAATAAAAATACAAGGGTTTAGATTACACAAGACTTAGGACTCGTCTAAGCCCTAAGTGTAGATCTAGTCAATCATGGAGGAGGTGGATGTAGTCATGGAATCAACCTCCAAACATGGCTCCATCTTCTTCTTCTTCTTTTTCTTTGAAGCTCTAGAGATGGAGAGATAATGGATTTAGAGATGTGTTCTTAAGATGTGCCTCCACTTCTCTCTTTTCTTCTAACCCTAATCTCTAACTTTTCTAGAGAGAGAAATAAAAATTATAATGTAGAAAATAAAATGATAAAAAGCCTAAAGAATCCTCCTTTACAAATGGGTCACTTCCCTTTATATAGAAGGTCCTTTTCTTAGCCACTAAGTCTGGAATATATGCCCAAAAATATCTAATCCCGTACTATATGGTGGGTGACAACTCGCGCGCGCACAGAAAAGTGACAGCTCGCTGCCAGCAAAGTTCGATCGATCCAACTTTTTTCGATCAATCGAACTTATTTTTCGATCGATCCAACTTTTCTAATCGATCCAACTAAAAGTTCGATCAATCCAACTTTTTCAGCGATCCATCCAACTTTTCAGCTTTTCAGTATCAGCTTCTTTTTGCTCCAAATCAGCCTCTTTTTGCTCCGGATCATCGCTAAGACTTAGTTTGACTCCAAAAAGGCCTTAAGAACTCATTTTTAGCCCATTTTAACATTATTGACCTGAAATAGACAAAAACACAAATAAGTACTAAAACGGGTAAATAAGATAAATAAAGGTCCTAGAATACTCAAGCTTAAGGGGTTTAAATGTGTATTTTTCAGCGCTCATCATCTTTCCAGGAATTGAAGACAAGATTGACTACGGCTCCAGTATTGGTGATACCTGAGCGTGGCTTGGGTTATGTGATCTATTGTGATGCTTCACATGATGGTTTAGGGTGTGTGTTGATGCAGGATGGTAGAGTAGTGGCTTATGGGTCTCGGCAGTTGAAGACTCACGAGTACAACTACCCTACTCATGATTTGGAGTTGGCGGCAGTTGTGTTTGCTTTGAAGTGTTGGAGACACTACTTGTATGGTGAGAGATTCGAGGTGTACTCGGATCATAAAAGTCTCAAGTACCTTTTCTCCCAAAAGGACTTAAACAATAGACAGAGAAGATGGGTTGAATTCTTGAAAGATTATAATTTTGACTTGTAGTATCATCCGGGCAAGGCAAATGTGGTAGCAGATTCCTTAAGCCGAAAATCTCGTGGAACTTTGGCCTGTCTGGTTATTCGGAAGTGGAAGATGCTTAAGGATTTGGCAAAGATGGGATTGTATTGTTTTGATGATGATGTTGACAGCGAGTCGGCATTCTTGTTTAGTCTTATGGCTCAGCCTACTCTTGTTGTACGAGTGATTGAGTCACAGAGGCAGGACCCGGATTTAGATGCCATTCACGCTTTGATCTCCAGTGGTGAGACAGTGAAAGATTGGACTTTGTATACAGATGGGGGTCTACGGTTCAGCGGTATGTTGGTGGTTCCTATTGTTTATCGTGAGGACGTCTTACGGGAGTTTCACACTTCCCGCTTTGCAGTTCATCCAGGTGGTACCAAGATGTATCAAAATTTGAGACGTCAGTATTGGTGGAACGGGATGAAAAAAGATGTTGCACAGTTTGTGGCTAGATGCCTTACTTGTCAGCAGGTGAAGGCCGAGCATCAGAGACCAGCCAGTTTGTTGCAACCATTACCTGTAGCGCAATGGAAATGGGAGCATATTGCTATGGATTTTGTGACAGGTCTTCCAAGGTCACGAAGGGGCAATGAGTCCGTATGGGTCATCATTGACAGATTGACCAAGACGGCTCACTTTTTGCCTATTAAGGCAACAGATGATGCAGAGAAGCTTGGTGTTCTTTATGTGAAGGAGATTGTAAGGTTGCATGGAGTTCCAGTAACCATTGTTTCAGATAGGGATGCTAAGTTCACTTCGAAGGTTTGGGAAGGACTTCAAGCAGTGTTTGGCTCAACGTTGCACCTGAGTACGGCATTCCATCCACAGACTGACGGTCAGTCGAAGCGTACTATCCAGATTTTGGAGGATATGCTTCGGGCATGTGTGCTTGACTTGGGTGGTAGTTGGGAGGATCACCTTCCACTTATTGAATTTGCCTACAACAACAGTTATCAGGCGAGCATTCAGATGGTTCCATTTGAGGCGTTGTATGGTAGACCTTGTAGGTCTCATGTTTGTTGGACTGAGGTAGGCGAGACAGCCGCCTTAGGACCTGACATTGTACTCGAGACTACTGAGAAGATTAAGTTGATAAGACAGAGGTTACTTACAGCTCAGAGCCGACAGAAGAGTTATGCGGATAAGCGGAGACGGTCGTTATCCTTTGAGGTGGGATACCACGTTTTTCTTCGGGTTTCTCCACGGAAGGGATTGATGAGATTCGGGAAAAGTGGCAAGTTGTCTTCACGTTTCACTGGACCATTTGAGATTTTGGACCGTGTAGGAGAGGTTGCCTACAGACTTGCTTTGCCACCACAGTTGAATAGGGTCCATAATGTTTTCCATGTATCGATGTTACGGAAGTACGAGCCAGATCCATCTCACATTTTGAGTTGGGTTGATGTAGATATTGATGAGGATGTTTCCTATGAGGAAGGACCAGTTCAGATTCTTGACACACAACAAAAGGTGTTGAGGAACAAGACGATACCAATGGTGAAAGTCCTTTGGAGACACCACGGAGTCGAGGAGGCTACTTGGGAGCTTGAACAGGAGGTTCGTTCCAAGTATCCAGAGTTGTTTTCTTCCTCAGGTATGTCTTGATTTCGGGGACGAAATCTTTTAAAGTTGGGGAGAATGTAATGTCTGCAATTTAAAAGGCAAAAGAAAAAGATAAAAGAAAAGAAAAAAAAAAAAATGTTTGGGACCCACAAGTTTAAGTGGTCATAAGACCACACTTTTTTTTTTTCCTTTTCTTTTTTGTTCTCTGTCTCTTGTCTCACAGCTCTCTGCCCGCTTGCCTTTCTTTTTTTTTTTTTTTTCTTCTACACAATTAAGCTTGATTTTTTCCTCATTTCTTGGCGGATTTAGGTGCCGTTTGAGGCAAAACGAAGCCCACGACAAGCTCTACGCATCCATACGAACAATTTCAGTTTTGGTGCTCATTTGTGCATTCGAGTTTAGATACCCAATTTCAAGGGTTTTGTTCAATTTAGAGGTGGGGGGCTCTTAATCCATGTTTTTCTTGCTCCATTGTGAATTATATCTCTCTTGTTGTGACAAGCATGTTTAATTTGGAAGTTAATTGTTTCAATGATTATATAAATGATGTTTAGGAAAATTCATGATTATGAATATGAGTAGAAAAACATGCTTAGAGGTTGTCTTGTTGTGTTTAATGTTTTGATAATTCATTTGGAGATGTTGAACATGATGTATGCTTAATTTTGTGGTGTAAAATTTTGTGTTGTCTTGTCGTGTTTAATGTGTTGATAATTCATTTAGAGATGTTAAATATGATGTATGCTTAATTATGTGGTGTAAGATTCTAAATGCCATAATATTGAAAGCATGGGATATATATATACATGTACATACCATTGGGTTTGCATGAAATGGGAGAAATTATTCTTGAAATAAATATGGGGAATTTCAGGGAAGTGTTTTTGATGAAATGGTTTTATGCGAAACCCGGTCGCTACGGGGTTACCAATGGGCCGGAGGTTAATATAGCCTAGAGGGGACTAGGGAGTCGTCCTAGCGTGGTTGAGCTAGTTGGGCCCCATAATGACGCCGCGGGGTTACCAAGGGTCAGGGACACTAGCCAATCCTCCTCTCGTGTCGCGGCGGGGATACCAAAGGGCGGGCTGTATTAACGGTTTGGAAATGATGTTTTGGATTATGAAAATGGGGAGCGACATCGGCATGCATTTACATTCCATGGCATTGCATTGTTTGCACTTGAGTTTGGTTGAAATATTGTATTATCCCGACACTGTATGATCCCCATTCCTATTGATCTATTCTTTGTATGAATTTATAAGGACACAAGATGCGTGTCTTAAGTGTCACCTACTGAGCATATAGCTCACCCTGCATACTTATTATTTTTTTTTCAGGAAACGGAAAAGAAGTGGCGGATGACTTTCCACCACAGGCCTAATCTGAATTAGAAGACTTCTTTTGCTATTTTTGTATTAAGTCCCATATTTTTGTAAAATCTTAGTTTGTTATATCTGGTATAGAGATTCGTGAACTCTTGTTATTGTAACTATATTTTGGGACTTTAATTATGATAATTTGGATTAAACGGTATGTAGATGTTCCACCATGAGATGAGCCACGTTGAGGTATAATGAACGGATGGATGGGATGTTGGAGTATATTAATTTTATTATGTGTTGGGACAGGTTGTTGAAGGACCACTTTTAGGGGAGGTCATGCCGAAATTTTTGTATAAATGGTTTTAGTTTAGGGTCGTTACATTGTCCGAAAGACAGTTTCCTTCTACCGAAGATTGATCAAATGGTAGATGCGACTACCGGGTATGAACGGCTAACTTTTCTAGATACTTACTCAGGCTACAATCAGATTCATATGGATTCGAACGATGAAGAAAAAACACAAAAGGTAACAAAAGAACTTCAAATCCTCGAACTAAATTTGTGGTAGACCGTCACCCGCCACTTCTTTCCCGAGCCTTGAAAAATGTTAAAGTAATGGGGTGAACTAGATGCTCAGTAGGAAGTGTCTAAGGCACACTTTTTATGACCTCGTGAATCCACGCTAAAGAATAGGTAAAAAGGGGTAACGAGATCATGCTAAACTGGGAATGCACATCCATAAATACAACGTCAAATATATAAACAAATATCATCAAATCACAAATACACCACATATGCTGATGAAGTGCGATGTCATGCAAATGTCGCTTTCTGTTTCTGAAACATTCCCGTTTCAACTTCCAAACCATTAGTGTAGTCCAACCTAAGGCACCTCCAAGGCGTCACGAAAGGAGAATTGGCTAACCATTCACGACCATAAGCCACCTCCAAGGCGTCGTATTCGGCCTAATTAGCTCAACCACACTAGGGTCTCCCCTTAGTCCCCTTTAGACCACACTAACACTACGGACCACTAGACGCCTCCTAGGCGTCCGAGTTTTCGCAAACCTTTCATCAAAATCATTTCCCAAAAGGAAACAATTTCATTTGTTTTAAAACACTTTTCCCCTTTTCCTTTCCAATGGATGCATGAATGATTCATGTCTCAAATCACTAATTTACTAAATAATTTCACACATACCTTTTCATAATAAATATCCAAAACTTATAACTCATGCTTTCATTTAACATTGATCTAACATAGTAGGCATATAAAACATGAATTTCTACTTCATATAAGCATGCTTATTCACAACACTTCAATTATCACATAGTTACAAACTTCTTATGCAACATTTAAACCATTTAGCATGAATTTACACAAATTAAGCATGCTAGTCAACAAATTAAGAAGGAATAATCCACAAAAGTATAAGAAATTGTGTATTAGAGACCCCTACCTCAATTAGAGAGCAATTTCACAAGAAACCCCAAATTTCCACCCCAAGCCATAGAATTCAAAATTCTAAGGTGCATCAAAAACACTTTTGCTCCGATCAAATCGAAGATCTTGAAGCGCCCGTCAACTTTGATTCAAGTGGTTGAACCAAAATCCCAAAGGCTTAAGAGAAATCAAACTTAGAAATTGTAGAGGGAAAAAGAAAAAAGGAAAATTTAAGAGGGAAAGAGAGCCAGCCGAGAGAGAGAGAATATATGAGGTTGAAAAATTGCAACCCAAATGGTTTTAAGGCCATTAAAAGATTATATGTGGGCCCCACCACAAAAATTCCATTTTCATTTTAATAATTATGTGTGTGTGTGTGTGTATATATATATATATATATATATATATATATATATATATATATATATATAAAATAACCAATTCACCATCACAATAAATAACATATAAATAAGAATTCTATGCACAATTAACAATGCATGACATGTAATGGACCCACGACATAACACCTGTACACGACAACCTCGAAAACGGGTCCTACCCGGGACTCTTCGGTATGAAAAATGAAAAAATGCCAAAATGGCCACCGATACATTTTCAAGAGTCCTATACTTAAAGAGATGTCCCAAACAACTCTTTGACACACCCAGCACAACCCACGGTGTCCGGCAAGCAAATTAAGAAAAAACGAAAATACCTTCGAAAATAAAACAATTCCAGAAATTGAAAAATGATAAAATTTAAGAATATTACACCCAAGGTCGTCTAAGGGCACTATGGTCAATTCTAACATCGATACTCAATATACGTGCCATCCTAATGCTTATACAAAAAAAATGAGATCACAAATACAAAAGATGTGAAAATAGTCCGTTAACCTAGTTAAACTTGTAGAGGAACGTCGCCCGCCACTTCTTTCCCATAACCTGACAAATGTAATAATAAGGGGTGAGCACAATGGCTCCGTAGAAGTCGCCTAAGGCGTCAGCTTTGGACTCCCTTGAGCCATATAACACACAATGGGATAAAAGATATCGGGATCATGCATTGGGAGTCCACATAACATTTACACCATAACAAGCACTATCCTCAGTCACACAACACAATTCTACAATGTCGTGCATGATATGAAATGTAATGCACCCTATCCCATACTTGGTCTCTACTGACCCACTTTCCATTTTTCGAAAACCGCTAACTAACTTACCAAAGCGAGATTGATAGCTATCCCCGGTACCAATTCTGGCAAGGCATGGCAACCGTTTCGGACCTAGTATTAACTTTTTCACGCCCTATATCGGGCCATGATCCCTCTAGGTCAAGCTATTCCCGGACTCGCGAAATCTGGTTCTTTTTTTTTTTTTTTTTTTTGTTAAAAAAAACTTCCCATTTCAAATAAAAAAATTTCTTTTGTAGAACTTCCTTTCCAAAACCCTTTTCAAAATTTCATTTTTTGTCATGTCATGCCATGCACCATGTTATGTCCTCTAAACATCAATCTCATCACAACAATAATAATATCAACACGATAATTACAACCCAATGGACATAAACAAGGCATTCCATACTAAACATTTATGATCATAACATGTTTTAAAATATAATACAACAATAACATATTTCACTACACCATTTCAAATAAAGCACCTTTCTCAAGAATCAATAAGCATGCTTCATATAAAATCATAATAATTCACATGATACTTTTGACACACAAGAAAAAAAATCATGCTTTAAACATTTAATCATATTATTAATATACATATACAACAATTTCATTTCATAGTCCTTGAATTTACACTATTTAATGAAGAGGAGAGTAGAATTTGCCCAAATAAAAAGGCAAAGCTTGAGGTATTAGGAAGACCTCTACCTCAAAAGTAGCCAAAATGCATCCCTGGCCGGAAAAGTCAATGCCGGTCAACTGTGGTCAGCATCGGTTAACGGCAGTGGAACGGAAAACTGTTCGGTGGAAATGTAGCCGACGACGAGGAGATTCTACTGTTCCAAAGGCGTGTCTCCTGAATCCAACTTAAAGTGGCCCAAAACCCCCTCCGAAATCTTAGAACTAAAAACTTCAAAAATTCATAAAATAATCACCGCTCCTCTTGAAAATTATATCCTTTGACTATGTGATAGAAAACGACGAGAGGAACATTTTCCGTTAAGAAACTAAAAACCGGAAACCCGACCGATTGGCCGAAAAATGGAGAAGAAATCTGAAGCTTGAAAACTTGATTCTAGAAAGAGAAAATGATGCAATGAAGAGAGAGAAAGAGAGCCACGGTCTGGAAGGGAAAAATGACCAAAAATGGTTAATATGTGATGATATAAGTGATATACCTTATACATGTGGGGTTCACAATTTTAAAAAAATCTCACCATCCATTATATTATATATATACATACATAAATTAATTTACAGCCACACAATTTAACAAAACCATGTAAATATGCACAATTTAATAATGTATTTAATGCAATGGACTCGAAAAATTATCCACGTGCTCAACACTCCGGTAACGGGTTTCGTGACCTCCCGGCTTTAAAAGCTGAAAAATGTCGAAATGGCAAACGATGCATCTTCAAGAGTCCTGAACACAAGGAAATGCTCCAATCAACTCTAGGAACTCACCTGGCACACTCCACAGTGTCTGGCGCGCAAAACGAGACCAATCCAAAATAATCCAAAAAAATCCAAGAAAATGAAAAATGAGAAAAATCGAAAACATCATAAACACAAAGTTTAATTATCATTTCTTCAATACATACTACTAAGATGCCTACATAATGCCCTATTAGATCTGTTCTCCCTTAAATGGTGTCACTAATGACAACAGACTCAAACTCGGTCAACAATAATTTTATGCATCATATTGAAGTTATAATTATTGAATCTGAAGCCCCAAGGTGATCCTTTAAACATTTCCATAATAAGATGCATAATTCACTTCTTATTCTTACAAAATTTGAGAAGAAAAGATAGACTTTTCCAAGACGTCCAAAAAGGTTTGTGACACTGCAGTTTCATGGTCACAATTTGCCCAACAGGTGTTGAAATTTGATACGGAAAAAGATTAATATTCCTGAACAACCAAGTGTTCATTAGGCAACACATGCACTCCATAAGTGTAAAATTGTTGATCATTATTCTGCAATGGAGGGAATCAAAATCACACATAAAAGGGGCGGAAGAAAATGCATTTTGATCAAGTCAAAAATTTAAATCCCTGAAAATTAATTGGGTTCACCAGCAACTACACCTGATCATGGGCTCAAGACATGGACAAGCATATATATGTGGATTCAAGTGATGTGAGGCTTTGAATCTGATCGATTGATAGCAAACTCAGATTATCGTAGGCGCTGATCGAAAACAATCTCAAGTTGGGGGTGGTCAAGCAGCAGCCTCTTTTCGGAAAGGACATGAGATTTGGACATGCACATATATCAAGGGATTCCAGGTTTTGAAGAATCTGGTTGGTCGTAGGCAAGGATCTCAGACTCAAAGTGAATTAATTGTCAATTTTTATAATTATTTTTGGGAGTTGAACAACATTTATATTTCATTTTTCATTTATTTAAGTATGTCAAAGTGAATCAATTGTCAATTTTTATAAAAATAAATAATTAAATAAGGGTATTATATATAAAAATGAGAGGAAAATGAGTAAAGAGTAGTTTAAGTAAGTGTAAAAAGATAGTATGGGCACTAAAGGGTCATTTTTAGTCACATGATAGGCACATACCACTTTAGGAGGTCAGAATGTCTTATTTGCACACTTTTCAAAATACAGGGACGGTTTTTGAACGCGATTGGTATTATTTGCACACTTTTAAAACTATGAAGGGATATTTTTGCACTTCACCCTATTGTAGTGTTTATGATACAAAATGCGTGACTTCTTAATTCAATTTTGCTCTTGAAAATGAACCCAAATGTCTAATCTGAAAGGCAAGAAGTGCATTAGTTTTGATCGTCAAAGTCTTAGCTTGAGTAGTATGTCTTCCACCTTTTCATAAGAAAGGTTGAGGTATTAAGTTCCAGTAGATAAACGTCATCGAGTAAAAAAAGGACTAAACCAGTGCACGAACCTTTCGTCATTGCGAACCTCTACCTGATTATTGTGGATCTTCACATGGAGAGACTATTTTGAACTTGGGACCTACAGGATATAATCAAACCATTCGTCATTGCGATCCTCTACATGATTATTGTGGACCTTCACATGGAGAGACTATGTTGAACTTGGGACCTACAGGATATAATCAAACCACCTTATCATTCCCTTCACCTTAATATATATATATATATATATATATATATATATATATATATATATATATTACATTTCTTTTCTTCTATCAAAATCATTTTTTTTTTTTTTTTTTTTTTTTAAATGTCATTTTGACCATATATACTTAAAAATAATCTTTAGAGAGTAATCCTATATATAATATTTCAACAAACTCCATTGTCTATATATATATTTGAATTTGCTGCGATTTTCAAAAAAGAAACAAAATGTATAGTATTATATGGGTTGAATTATGTGGCCATAATCAAACCAACGTGGCCAAAATTGATTGTGAATCAATATTGAATATTAACGAAAGGATTAGACTCGGGTTATATCTTCTAATCCGCTTAAATTGCAGCCTTATCTTAAGTACCCCACTCATCCGAGTTATGGTTGTTTTCGACCAAAATACCTTATCTTTGAAAATAAGGGGATGCGTCCAACAAAAACTTTATTCAACATTCATAAAATTCAGTCTAACTACTCCATATAGTTCTGGATTAAGCTTTTGACAGTGTAATTACTCCAGATAGTTCAACATCACGTGTTCAATATCAAACAATGTAACTGCTCAGATTAAACTGTAAACTAAACATGAAACTTTGAAAAAATGGAAGTGAATCAGCAAAAAGACCAACAAGTGACTTCATAAATAAAATTTGGTTCTTATACAAACCATAGATACAAAAGAACTGAACACCTATATTGATTATTGAACACCTATCTCTACATATTATTGCACTAAGAATTAGACTAACAAAATTACATTTTCCCTATCACAACATACACATGCATCTGCCCTTAGTCGGTCTTGATCAGTCTTTATAAACCAGCTGCTCTTCCTAATCTCTCTCTCTCTTAAAATCTTCACTCCCATGTACCTGTACAAGTCCAAATCATGAGATTAAACCATTTGTGCTTATTACTCTCTCTCCTAAATTCACAGAGGCAGAACAGAAAAATAAGAACCTAGACAATCTTTTATAAGATATATCTATACATTGTATTAAGATCTTATCTGCCCATCATCATGACAGTGGATTGTGGAATATTAGTGCCTGGCAAATTGCTAAATCTCGAGCCATCAATGACACGGAGCCCATGGACGCCGAGTACCTCTTGTACTCAGGGCTCACCACCTTGCCCACTAGGCACCCACCGTGGTAGTGCCAAATTGTGATCACAGTGTCTTTGCAAAACTGCTCAAATGAGACTGTGCCATGAGTGTGCTTTGGTATAAGGTTAACATTAGCCATCACACTCATGTTGAGCAGCTTGTCCACAGATTGTCTATCAAACAGTGTGAAGTTTGTGAAGTGTTTGGAGCTCACAAGCTTCTCCATGATACGAATACCTTCAACACATCACTGTAGATCACGCGTGGGGTTGTCAGTGGTGTTGAATTGTTGATCAGCCTGAGCTGACCTGTTGAAATGGGGTTGACAATCTTTTCTAGAATGAAGCCTCCCATGAATGCTTCACGGGGAAGGTCTCTCTTGTTTTTTCTGTAGGCTTGAATGGCTTCCTGTGTTGTGTGTCTTGGAGGTATAGTAGAGAGCTGCCCAATCTGGTTCATTACACACAACATGCAGTTACTTGTGTGTGTACATAGCTCAATAAGTATTCTATCAATTACACATAATTTGCAGTTACACACACAGATAGTTTTATATAGTCCGTCAATTTTTGTGTCAAATTGATTTTTAGATATGCATGTAGACTTGCTTTCAAGAGATTAAACAGAGATGATAGGGGGAATGGGGAGAAAATTTATATCAATTGCCATGTGCAACCATTCTAGTTGTGTTCCTTAGAAGTCATTCTTCTCTGAGGCTTTCAAACACATATTTTTGGTAAAATTGCAAGATTAGAGACAGTAGCCTCATAAGTACTCAACCAATGCATTTCTTTCAAATCCATGGACATCCCTTAATGGTAACAAGAACTACTATCAAAGGACATACCCATCTTGGTAATCCCTACGGTTTGTATCCATGTCTGCTCCACAGATCGATTGGCGGGAATAAAAACAGTGTTCAAGGGGTTATCAGACTCATTATCAAGCACCACTGAAATGTTCATCTTCTTGAGGTCGGCCTTGGGTCCAATGCCACTGAGTAGCAGCAGCTGAGGGCTTCCAATTGCTCCACACGACACTAATATCTCACTGCTCGGCCTCTTTGCAAGAAATTATCGATGTTTTTTACCATTTTCATCCATGAAGATCACTCCAGCGCCCATTGGTTTCTTCCCTGTAGACACATTACTGCCTGTTAACAAGTACGTACACATTGTATAGTTAGTTGCCAATCTTTCTGGTTTATTTATGACTTTTGGGACTAGAATCCTATATTGGGTCAAGTAACTGACAAACCTGTTACATTGAATATGATCTTTTGTTATGTAGCATGAATCAAAACATGAAAGTTCTCAGAATTTGCGGAAGCAAGTACTCTGCATCTGTGTGACAGTGACCAAACTTGTCAAAAATGGTTCCACCAACATTGGCTCCAGTTATGTGATCATAGGTGAATCCATTGAAGGGTAAGACCCCAACTTCCAAAAGACTGTCCCTCACCGCTCTCTGCAATGGCCCAGCTTTGGCCGGTAAACAATTTGCTTCTCAATCCATGGGTACGACTCATTCACCAATTTAGCATCCCAACCTGCAATTCTGACATAAAGTATTTAGTCACAGAATTCTATTAGGAGGTGTTTGGTTGTTGAGAAAATGAAGGAAAAGGAAAACAAAAATACGCATTCTTGTGTTTCTTCTTGTTGATTTGGTTAGAGAATTAAGTGAAGCACTTGCTAACCTCAAATAAAGTTGTTGTATTAGCCTCCATTGAATGAGTGAGATTCAAAATGGAAGTTCTTTTCGTTTTCCTACAATATAACCAATTAGAGGGTGTGGTTACTAATGTTCACAATTTAATTTAAGGTAGATGAGATTATCTTAAATACACCTGGTAATTGAGGAGTCATAAGTTGGAATATGACATAGTAGATGTTCAATTATTAACTTAACGCGTTCATTAATACACTTTATTATTATTTGAGATTCACAAGTCCAAGCCAGTGAGAGAACAATATTTTTATAGCTTCATATTATTTCTAGATTTTATAAAAGTTGAAGATCTCTCTTTACCACTCCAAATAAAAATTGCAAGCATACTGGAAATGGAATCACAGAGAAAAGTTGGGATCCTAAAACACTGGAGTGAGTGAGTTAATTGGAAGAGGAGATGGGACATTTCTAATTTCTAACAAGAACTTTCAAGCCCTTTGTTTTAACAACACTACTTTCAACAAGATATTTTAAAGTTTTAACCTTAAATTTAGCCATAACAGCACTCCTTCCAAAATGATACCCAGAGCACTTTTAACTTAAAGAATTTTGATGGTTCAATTAGAAAAAGTAAAATGTTTTTATTATGTTTACCAATCGCTAATATTCTATCATCAATTTTAGAGGAGGGTAATCTTCAAAAAGAATAAGACAAAAACCAACCAGAAGAAAAAAGAAATTATGGCTCAGTGTGATGCCGAAGAAAATACCTCAAAATGGACAATGTAATTATCCTCAAGTACCAAAAATTTTCTCATGTCTTCAACAAAAACGGGTTGGAGCTTTTAACATCACCATGGAATGACGATCCGATGCACGCATCTTTGGCCTGTTACCCCCTGTAGTACAAAGCAATCTAATCTTTCAAATAAAAACCATAACTTCGTGACAACTAGCTCTGTCAACAATAATGTTATGCATCATGTGGAAATTATCTGAAACTCCAAGATGTAAAGACATTTAGACAATTCCTTAACAAGATGCAAAATTCACTTGTTATTCTTATAAAATTCGTGACAGCAGTTTAATGTTCAAAAAAATTAGCCCAACAGGCTGTTGAAAAGTGATTCATATTACTGAACAAAGTGTCAGATTTATTTCATACTATTTTTATTTTGTTTCTATTTTGCTAGATGAACAGATAGATAAATAGAAATAAATATTTGTGTAGGAGGACGTCATGAACAAAATATTTAAAAGGCTAAACATATGATATGAAAATGAAGAGTTCATTAATTAATTGTACTTGTTCAAGTTCATTAGGCAACACAAGCACTCCATAAATGTAAAATTGTGGACCATTATTCTGCAATGGAGAAAATTCATTTTGGTTAAGTCGAAAATTGTGGACCTAATGAAGCATTTTGGTTATGAAAGATTAAAATGAGAGGCATGAGAGAAGAGTGTGTGAAGAACATGAGCTTACCTGACACAAGAATATAGAATAGTAAGGGGTTCAGTCTAGCTGTCATTTATTACAACGCGGGGAATATGGGCAATCTTGGGCCAGTAGTCACCTGAGCACTGTTTTTCAGGAAGTGGACATCCGCTGATACTTAAATATTGAAGCGTGGCAGGCAGGCCTTCCTTTAGTAAGGATCGAAGCTTAGGGCAATTCCAGATATGTAGACGTTGAAGAGAGGTGAAATTTTGGAGGCCACCGCCCTTGCCCTTGCCCTTGGATGATGATGATGATATGGATTTCAGATTCGGGCAGTCTCCGATAAGTAGAGATTGAAGAGAGGTGAGATTTTGGAGGCCCTTTAATGATATGGATTTCAGATTCGGCATATCGATGATGCGTAAAAAGGTTAGAGTTGTAGGAAATAGACAGTAGTCATCATTGTCATGATCAGGAGGAAAGGAGACCAGCTCTGGATATCCACCGGCAATGTAGAATTGTTGAAGAGAGGTGAGTTTGTGCATACTCCACTCTGACAAGGGCTTCAGTTTGCCGCAACGCTCAATGGTAAGATGAATAAGGTTGGGAGGCAAATTCCCGTTCCCATTGCCTTGATTAAAAGACTCCCCAAGACATGGACAATTATATATCCTAATGTTTTCAAGTGATGAGAGGCTTTGAATCTGATCAATTGGCAACCGCCTCAGATTATTGCAGCCGATGATCCAAAGCCATCTCAAGTTGGGGGTGGACAAGCAGCAGCCTCTTTCCGGAAAGGCCTCGAGACTTGGACATTCATATATTTCAAGGGATTCAAGGTTTTGAAGAATCTGGTTGGCGGTAGGCAAGGATCTCAGGTTCACGCAATTAAAGACTACAAGTGATCTGAGGTTGGGTAAGCCTCTTTCTAGGAACGACAAGGACTCCACACCATCGCAATTAGATATATACAGATTACGGAGACTAGCAAAATTGTTATTATTTACGCAACCCCCAACTAACATTCCAACTTTTGGCCATTTCTTGATCCTTAATGTTTCAAGTGATGACATAATCTAAGCATGTGCGGGACACCTGCCTTCGGAAAGCACACAAAATTCTCACAATCTCTTATATACAATTCCTGAAGATTAATGCAAGGCAACCCTTCATCATGTAATTCTTCTCCAAAGGAAACAAGTTGGGGGCACGACGCAACTCTCAGTCTCTGTAAACGGACAAGATTATTTTTCTGTGCAACCTCGCCGCCATTTTGCCACAAAGCCATCAGCTGGTTGCATTTTTCGAACACTAGACTTTCAAGTGCTACCAAAGACTGCACCAATGCTTCCTCCAGCTGAGACAGCCCTCTAATATCCACAACTTCCAAGCTAGTTAGTGAGGTCACGCCAACTATACTTTTTAGCACCACCTCCTCACACTCTTCCAAGTACAATTTTTGAAGAGAGGGAAGCCTTAAAGGGGAAACCGTAATCAAATTGGGACAACCACGCAAACTGAGCTCGCGGAGGCAAGGGAATTGACTTCGAGATTCTTCAACACCAATGGAAATAGAAAAAGACCATTCTTTCCATGCTGGCATGTCCTCAAATTTTAGCATCTCCAGTGAGGGAAAAGGAAGTCCATCCCCCAAATGTTGTACTTCATGCATACCTTCAATGTATAACTCTCTGAGCTTGGGTAGTTGCTGGAGTGGTGGTAAAGATCTACATTTCCTACAGCCTATAAGACTCAAGTTCACCATTTCAGAAAAGGATGGGATGCCTATCCAACTTGGGAATTCCCTGCCCCAAAGAACTCAACTTTGAGCCTTTTCAAGTTTACATGAGGTTGCAGCGTGTCAAGCGCATCCAGTTCAAGGTCTTCATCTCGAGAATCATTGAACTCACTAGACCATGCCAACTCTACTTCATTAAGGCACTCCTTGTTCCTTAAATTTGTCTCATTTGCATCTCGAACATCTATTATGTTTTGCAACTCTTCAATAGAAATACTCCCCCGTAAAAGACTCAGATTCCCCAACTCATTGAGTCTTGCCCCATTATTTTTGCTGCCCACAACAAACTTTGGTAGTGTTTGCAAATTCTCTAGCCTACCAATACCTGAGGACATCTCTCGTAAATTTCACGTACCAACAATGTCAATATGGCGTAGATTAATTAAATTCTCAGTGTTTGGAGAAAACATACAAAGATTTTTGCAATCACGCAATAACAATGTTTGTAAATTGTAGAGGGTACTGACTGATTTAGGTAACGATCGAATTGAAGTCTTAGATAAATTAAGATACTTGAGATGCTTCATATGGCCAATCAAGTCTGATAACCCAGTTATGAAATAACCAGACAACGATAGCACCCTTAAGCATTGCAAATTTGACAATAAATCAAACAAAACCTTTTTTGCTAAGTAACAATCTGTCGAAGCATATGTCTGAACGGGTAATGCTAATAGAGTTCGCAGATGCTGAACTTTGCAAAGAGGCCTGAACTTTTGAAAGACTTCAAATTCTTGACGAACAAATGACAAGTGTCGAGCTCGTTCAAATTGTTCATTACCCTCTAACTTATCCAACCGAACAGATATTTTTCCAGGAACATGTATAGCTAAATCATGTAAAAGGTCATGCATCACAAACAATGATTTACTACCACCAGATTGTTGAAAAATGACCTTGAAAATAGATCATCAAAACACTTATTGCCAAAATCCTCCATTCGATCCTTTTCTTTTGATTGCTGCAAAAGGCCAACCCCCATCCACAACAGAACTAGCTCAGCTTTGTTAAATACATAGTCTTTTGGAAATGTTGCACAGTAGGCAAAGCATTGGTTCAAATGAGATGGGAGATGATGATAGCTCAATTGAAGGACCGGAAGAATACCACTTTGTTGGGGTAAATTCCATATCTTGCTATTCAATATGTCTACCCACTCACTTTGGCGTTTAGTCCGCAAGAGGCCTGCAAGTGTTTTTACAGCCAAGGGCAAGCCTTTACATTTATTCACTATTTTTGCACCAATTCCTTTTAGACTTGGATCTGCATCAAAGTTTCCTTTCCCGAGTGCATGATGGGCAAATAAAGATTGGCATTCATCTTCCGACAGGCCTTTTAGATGGCAAGCCAACCGAGACAGAGTCATGGTTGATGAACCGGTTTCATTGCGGGTTGTGACAATAATTTTGCTCCCAGGTGCCCCGACCTCAAGAGGAAGTCTGAGGAGCTTCCAGTCATCATACTTGTCGTTCCAAACATCATCCAAAACAAGAAGAAACTTCTTCCCCGACAAGTTCTCCTTCAGTTTCTGTTGAAGCATATTCAGAGACATGGAATCGTGAGTTCCTGAAGTGACTTCCTGAAGAATTGCCTTTGTCACTCTATGAACATATGCATGAGAGAATCATCAGAAACACAAACCCATGCCTTGACATCAAAACGACCCTCTACACGTTCATGATTATAGGCGAGCTGCGCGAGAGTTGTCTTACCAATGCCTCCCATGCCCACAATGGGAATGACACACAAATTTTCAGCACTAACTTCATCCCTCAACAACTCCGCAACGATAGCCTCTTGATCTTGTACTCTGCCATAAACTTCAGATTTGTAGACCAAAGAAGTCGTTTCCCGTCCTTCTCTTATTGTCCTGAGCTCAACAATCCCTTCAGCATTGTCTCTCAAATTGAGGAAATTCTTTCGTTTTTCAATATCTTCTAATCTTTTAGTGATATCCTCTACCTTAGACATCATGTTGTGATCAAACTTGAAGCATGTACAACAAGTTGGGACGAGTAGTTTTCGTACCTTACTAGTAGTACTGCTGCTAGCTTCAGATTCTGGCATGATGAGCTGGCGTCGCAAAGTATCAGTAGCAAAGTCGTCCAGCAAATCATCCAAATCGAGAGCCAAGTCGTTGAGATCCTCCATCCACAATTTGACTAATTCATTTGTCATCTGTTTCTCCTCAGCGTCAGCGAGCACAGCACGAATATATGGGCAGCATTTCCTCCAGCTTCTTCAACTCACCATGGATTCCCTTTCGACGGGCATAGTTTGACACCGCATGAGAGACCAACTTTTCAAGCGACATCTCAAACATCGGCCCAAGAAAGATCCCCGCAACCTCCATGGATCGGTTTGTGAAACGAAAGCAATATGATGAAACCAAAATAGGTTTTGCTTGCACCTAATCCCATTCAAACCAAGCTAAGAGCATGAGCTTCAAAATCCTTTGGACATACTTTACCAAAGGGTAGAGTTATTGAAAAGTACTAGTGTTGGTGTCGGCCATAAATACCACAAAATTAGGAGAAAATCATCCAAAGCACATGGAAAAAAGTATTTGATCGAAAATCAGACAAGCAAAGCATCAATTGATCATTTACCGACAATCAATATAGATTTATATATATTTTTTTTAATCTCAATCTCTACGTTAGTAGAAATTGAAAATTTAGATTGTTCAAGTCACACCACAAGAATTATGTTATTTGGTGGCAGTTTTTAAAAAACTGTCATAGTTTCCATTCCCGGCAGTTTTAAAAAACTGCAGACAGTTCTGATCAGTTAAATTGGTTATTGCTTAAAATTGAGAAGAATTGCAAAAGAAAAATGGAAAAACACAACATGTGCATTGTGTAATAGAAATGAAAAATTCTGTATATAATTTAAATTCTATCACATTGTTCTTATAAATACAAAATTAATGCTAGCTTTATTACCTTCACTTTCATCCCTTATATTAAAATCCATAATTACATGATTTTGTACGTTTTGCTTTTTCTGAATCACAATCTTAGTTTAAATGAGTTTATTAATTAGGTGACAATCTAATGACTGCATTATTTAATTTATTATTAACATCGTTTTTTTACAGTTAAAAAAAAGAGAGAGATGATGTGGCTTTAATATTTCTCTCAAAGCTATGTTTGGAAGCACCCGGTTCCAATTGGAATTGAACGATGTTTAATTTGAAATCTAGCTTTAACTTTATTCGCAATGGTGATTGGAACTCAACATAAGAATAAGAGTGGTGTTGTAGTGAACGATTCTAAAAAAAAACTAACGCTTAAGAATAAGAGGTTTTTTTTTTTTTTTTTTTTTTTTTGAAAAAATATCCTCTCCTCTCACTGTTTTCTCTCTTTTATTATTATTATTTTTTATTTTTTTTTCGCATGAAATCGAACTGAAATAAAATAATTATCTGATGAAAAATGTCAATCAAATAACTAATTCATGGAAGAAGTTGAAAAAAAATAAGGAAGAATGAAAGTGTATGAAATACATACAAAAGTGTAGAATTAGAGTTTTATTTCTCACTTTTAAAAATAAAAGGTCCATGTTCAAGTTCCATATGAACAAAAGTGAGCGTTAATGTAAGTGTGGTTTTTGTCGATGAATCAAAAAAAAAAAAAAATTATATATATAAGAAAAGAAATTGAAGAAAATAGATGAGAAGCAAAACTCTAATTCTTACCTTAATTTACACTGTCGTGAAATTCAAAGGCACACATAGTATACGAGGACGCTCACGTCTTGCGGATCTCATCAAGAATTCTGTGAGCCGTTTTTATCTAGAATTGATTATGAAAAATGGGTTTGTGAGAAATGTTGCTTCTGATGAAAACAGATAAAATTTGTGAGTGTATATGAAAAGAGAGAGAGAGGAATAGGATTTTTTTTTTTTTTTTTTTTTTTTTTTGTGAAGGTTGAAAAGAGAGTGTATATGAGTTTTTCAAGTATATGATTTGCCTAAGAAAATAGCAAAAGTTGATGGAAATTTTAAAGTGTTGCGTATAGTCACATAATTTACGTAAAAGCAGCAGTTACCAACACCAATGGATGCCTCAAAGAAAAGAATAAAGTAAAGTGGCGGGAAATTGGAATATTTGGAAACAGGGGAAAGCATATCATGGCGGTGGAAAAAGAACAACATATCACGAGACGCAAGGCATCAATCTTTTTTAACAACAAATATGGAATCAAGCATCTCATCGTTGGCCGGTCTCTTTAACCCATAAGAATTTTGCTATTGAAATAATTAAATAACAAAATTAAAATATAAAAATAAAATAAAAATTTTAAGTTTTAAATCATGTTGACTAAACAATTATATAACAACCTTATAAAATAATTGGGTTTTACCCAGATTGGATACATTATGTTCATTCTTCACTATATAGTAGTCAGCTCAAATCAAATTTAATATGGATTGTTCACTCTTGAGCTGAAAATGAAATTGAAATGGGATTTTTCTGTACAAACTCGGTCCAAATTATAAAAAATGTTATATACAAGTGAAAATTCAGGCAAATCAAATTGCATCCCAACTAATCAAATAATTAAAAATGAAACTAGGATAAATAATTTAATTTATCTGAGAGTGCATTTGTACACATTTTTAATTTATCTTGCTCAGAGTTCTGCATTTTCTCTGTGGAGGGCATCGAGTTGTTGTTGCAGTTCCTACTGAGTTTTCTGCATGATGTCTTCCTACTGTCGCAAATCTCCTTGCCAATGATTGTGCCAGACCGTAGATTAACCATAGCTTTAATATAGTTTACTGTTTTTTACCGCGTCAAAGTGAAGGTACAAAAATTCTAATGTAACTTGAAATTCAAATGTTGGTAATCTTTTTAAATTTTTCAATATTTGAGATGGTGATTCGATCCGATTAGTTGAGTTGGGTCGCTGAAATTGAACTAGTTGCCTGCAGTTGATTTGCCATCTTGTTTGTACAGATGTCGTTTTTTCATTGGAAATAAAATTATCAAATTTTTCGTGATCTTTAGCTTTTTCGGATTAATTCATGCCTTGGCACGTGTTTTATGCTGATTTGCCATCTTGTTTGTACATATGTCGTTCTTTAATTGGTCGGGATTTTTTCACTCCACAAACCAATTTTTCAACCTTGTTAAGTACTCTTATAAATATTTAAAAATACTCACCTAGCCTCATAAATATATAGCACAGAGATTTTTATTTCTGATTTATTGAGAGTAGTTTTCATAAGGAGATCATCTTAGATTTTTCTGTTGTGTTTTTCTTTCGGTTGAGACAACCAAGTGTTCCTAGTGTTTTTTTTTCCAATTGAATTTCGACGCTAAAATTCTGGTATCATTTCTTAGTGTATCACACTTTACTTTATTGCCTTGTTTGTTTTATTTTAGTTTTAATTTGAATAGTATTAAAGTAATCAAAAGTCATATAAAAGTGCGAGTTGAATCTATTCACCCTCTCTAGATTATTGTTTTAAATTGAATTTTCACAATCGTTCCGCATACTGCAACTCACACACATAAAGTAAAAGAATTTCAAAATATCATAATAAAAAAAAGGAATTGTACATTAATTGATATTTTAATTATAAATTGGTAATACTTCGATTTTAATTAATATTTAAGGTAATTACTTCCATTTTTATTATTATCAAGCTAATAATATATTAGACAACCAAAAAAAAAAAAATAGAAATGTTATATAAATAAATAAAATTTTAGTGGTGGCAACTATAATTTATAGGAGGTTTTATAAAAAATTTAGTAGGCCTTCATTACTTCATAATTCTAAGTATGATTAATCAACTCTTTTCTAACTTGCACACAATGTGCCACAAACACTTCTTCATCCCCAAGAGGTCTTATGATAACAACCAGAGTTTAAAAATTAGCAAAATTAAATGCCTCAAAATCTTTGAAAGCATCACCACCAAGAGACTCAGAACCTACCCGTTTAACGTCATAATTCTAAGTATGATTAATCAACTCTTCTCTGACTTGCACACAATGTTTGGTTACCACAAACACTTCTTCATGCCCAAGAGGTCTTATGATAACAACCAGAGTTTAAAAATTAGCAAAATTAAATGCCTCAAAATCTTTGAAAGCATGACCACCAAGAGACTCAGAACTGTCTCTCTATATGTAAAAAAAAAAAAAAAAAAAAAAAAACTTAACAATTATTATTTCATTTCATTTATTAACCGTTTAGGTAAATATAGAGATGGCCAAGCGATCCGGGCTCCAAAAGGTCTAGGTAAAGGTTCCTCCATGGATGTAATATATATTTTAATATGTCAACACCATTTTAATATGAAACAATGAAATATAAGACGAAAAAATAAATGAATCAGTTGACAAAGAGCTGAATCACAAAGGCATAAAATATCAACGCCATTACTAAGTGTGCCAAATGACCTGTATTCAAACACCTCAACACTGCAAGCCAAATGAATTTGTAAATAAATAAATAAATAAAAATTTTAAAGAGATAAATGGAGAAGCAGGAATCAGTAACAGTAATGAACTTACTAATTCTGGGCAGAAAGACAACATAGAACGCTCCCAAATCAAACAGTTTATGAATAGGAAACAATTGGAGTAACAATTGGAGTCAATTTATCAATTGGGCATGCCACCATTGGAGTCAAAATACCATTGCACATGAGGTGTGTAGGCTTGCATCAGCTGTTTTTGTTTACCATATACCGCAACGCAGTCAAGGGTCATGAGGCAGATCACTTCTTCCATTGCAGAATCACTTAAAGCTTCGAAGAACCCCACCTTCTCAGCCCTAGCTACTGAATGCTTGCCTTATGGGCCACATTGTAAATTCTTTATATATTAATACAATTGCTTTACCATTCAAAAAAAAAAAAAAAAATATCCAAGACTAATCTGATGCAGTTCTTTTTAGAGTTCTGAAAAAACTGAATCGAATTAAAACCAGTTCGATCGATCTATCTATCAACATTCCTACATCTCAACCATATGCTTCAACATCTCAAAATTGTAACGTTTTACTGTTATATACTTTTATCTATGAGATATATGCTAAGAGATTATAGATATGTGAAACATATCAATCCAGTAATAAGTAATCCATAGGTTATTTCTCGATAATCACTAATTTTGGTATTAGTGAAACTAAACCATGTGAATATTTCTAAAATAGAGTGAAAGGCAATCAGGCTCACGCGTTATTAGTCAGCATGATCCAACTTAAGAAATGCAAAGAAGCGTTTAAAACTAAGATGCAAATTAGACCACATGATCAATCAAGTCAATATCACATATTGCAACTCATATAAAGCATACAACTCCTAAGATCACAACCAACACATACAACTTCCTAATTCACAAGAAACAAATACAACTCCATAATTCCTCCTTCAAACATCCGTAAAGCGTACACAGTCAGCCTTCCTGGACACGAATAAATCGTAGAACTCCATCACCTCCATGACATGCACGCCATTCTTACAACATCACAGATTTGCAGGAAGTTATTCACCATGGAAACGGATACGCGAAGGTTGATGAAGAGAAAGTCACTCTTGGAACTTGTAGTCTGAGAAGTGCCAGCCCCAATTCCAATCTACACCAAGTAGATAATTCTGTTAGTCAATAGTACTACAATTACAAACTAATAAATGTAACTTAATAGCAATAATAAACTACTAATGATAACAGATGGCGAAAAAAAAAAGCTATAATCTCACATAGTGACAACAATCTTACCTGCTTGATGAGATTATAACTGATAATAATGAATAATCTTACCTTTTTGGAATTGACTTAATAAGAAAAACATAATAACTGGTGAAATTTATATATAAATTTCTTATTATGCCTAGACAACATAAAAGATTCGACAAGGCTTTATCTCATTGCAAAATGGTGTCAACAATGCTATATTCTACCTTCAATTTGGTTCAGATTGGATGGACCATGGAGATATATTATAGTGTATATGTGATTCAGTCCTTGAGCTTTGGTGGTTTTCAAGGGAAAAAGAAACAGGGTTATTCAGGCCAATTATAGACATAACATATAAGAGGGATATAAGGAAGCATTAAAAAACAAGGTTAACTTCATTTGCTCTCCTATAAAACATAAAATTGATAGCATCATTTTCAGTATTCTTCACTAGTCCAAATGGCCGGACTAGTGATCATCCCACCGTGCACTTGCCCGACCCTTTTTCCTTCTCAGACACCAGCAATCGTTTCACTGCCATTGGTTGTAACCACCTCGCCTTAATGACCATCCAGCAAGAAACACGTGTAGGCGGGTGCATATTGTTATGCAACGCCACTGAAAGAAACCAGAGCTGCACCGGAATCAACTACGGCCAGACCACAAACCTTGCATCATTCAACTTCATCAATGCATCTTTCAGCAGCATTAATGATTCAATGACTAGGGTTGATCATCCAAAAGATTGCAATTTTGCATTCATAGTGGAGCAAGAATGGTTCCATAACTTGTCGGATCCACATATCATGCAACAAATGGAAGGCGTTCCTGCTGTGCTAGATTGGAGAACACACTGGAAGTGCGAATCATTTGGCAACGTATCGGCCTCTGCTAATAATAGCTTGCCAGGGATGTTATGCATCGAAAATGATACCTGCAGGTGGCATACAAGAAGTTCAGGTTATGGATGCTATTGTAATGATGGCTACGAAAGAAACTGTTATGAAATAAGGATCGGATAAGAGTTTATGAGAATAAGAGAAAAAATAAATGATAAGAAAATAAAATAGTGCACACACAAACGAGACAAGGATTTACGTGGTTTGGCTATGCCTACATCTACGGGGAGAAGATAGAACGATATTTTACTATCAAAATAAAGAAGGCTAAGTGGCTCACACCCAAAACCCAAATTGCACCCAAACTCTCACACACTTTCCTTTTACTATATTAAGCAAATACACTCAAAATTTTGGATGATCAAGATGAATGAGTTTCATGGCTATTTATACCCAAAAGTCATCAACATCAGCTTGGTGATCACGCATATTTACTTGCTGATCACACATGGATTTAGCTGGCACCAAAAGGCTTCTGGATCACGCACCTTGGAAGGACAAATTGCTGATGTAATGGATGATGTACACCATTTGCTGAGTTGGCAATTTGAGCCACAATATGCAACAAATCACCACCTTGGCGAAAATTCAAATGAGCCACTGTATTTCTGCCAAACAAACTATCTTCTCCACAAAGCCCCTAAGGGCAATTTCAACATTTGAGAATACCAACCAAGTCCAAGCAATGCTTGAACTTGAGAGCCGGAATGGACTATGTCATCATATCCGCCGGATTTTCAGATGTGCCAATTTTCTTCAATGTAATAATTCCTTTGGATATAGCATCCCAAATAAAATGATATTTGATATCAATGTGTTTGGTTCTTTCGTGATACATGTGATTTTTGTTCAAATATATCGCACTCTGACTGTCACAATAAATAACATTTGAGCTCTGCTGCAAACCCAAAACACTAACCAAACCTCTCAACTAAATGGCTTCCTTTACTACTTCAGTGGTCGTCATATATTCTGCTTCTGTAGTTGTAGCACACACGATTTTACTCTTGGGCTTTACCCCAAAAAGCCTCATACCAATTAGAGTGACACACCTACATATAAACACTTCACATTTCCCTTACCCAGGCGATGTGGGATTATGCATTCGTACCTCGCCAGTGTGGTAGCCTGCCAGTGTCTTGTACCCACCCATGGCACACCTACCACAGGGTCATCACAGTAG
Organism: Cornus florida; assembly: GCF_030987335.1. Taxonomy (NCBI): domain Eukaryota; kingdom Viridiplantae; phylum Streptophyta; class Magnoliopsida; order Cornales; family Cornaceae; genus Cornus; species Cornus florida. The sequence goes on along the minus strand of NW_026775581.1, from coordinate 70,535,718 downwards.
TAGAGAGAGCAACTGTAGATTGCAGAGTTGCTTTCCAACTAACTGCACAACCTGAGAGATTAAAGACGTATCCTGTCAGAGATCTTCTTCTGTCTATATCATCAGCATAATCGGAGTCCACAAAACCAACAATACTGCCAAAATCATCATTGCTCTTCTGATAAACTAAGCCAATATCTGTAGTACCTTCCAAATATCGAAAAATCCACTTCATGGCTAGCCAATGTTCTTTTCTTGAATTATCCATATATCTGCTAACTACATTGACTGCATGTGAAATATCAGGGCGAGTGCAAACCATTGCATACATCAAGCTACCAACTGCACTAGCATAAGGAACATGTGACATATGCTCCTTCTCCTTTTCAGACTACGGTGATAAAGCTGCAAAAAGACAAAAATGAGCAGCAAGTGGTGTGCTTACATGTTTGGAATTTTCCATGTTGAACCGCTCAAGCACTTTCTCAATATAATTATTCTGTGACAAACTCAACCAGCCAGCTTGGCTATTCCTCTGAATTTCCATGCTCAAAATCTTCTTCGCTGCACCCAAATTCAATATTCAACTAAGATTTTAACTTGTTAATTTCTGACATGTCTTTTGCAGCAATAAGCATGTCATCAACATATAACAACAAGTATACAAAAAAACCATCTGAGAGATTCCGGTAGCAGACACAACTGTCATAGTTATTTCTCAAGTAGCCATATCCAACCATAAAAGTGACAAACCTCTTGTACCACTACCTTGGAGATTACTTCAATCCATACAAGGATTTCTTCAATAAACAAACATGGTCTTCCTTTCCCTGAACAACAAACCCCTCTGGCTGATGCATATAAATTTCTTCTTCAAGCTCACCATGTAGAAAAGCTGTTTTGATATTAAGTTGTTCAAGCTCTAAGTCAAATAGAGCAACGATGGCAAGCAACACGCGGATAGAGGTTTGTTTCACAACTGGTGAGAATGCTTCATTGAAGTCCACACCTTCTTTTTGACTATAACCCTTTGCCACCAAACGTGCTTTGTACCTTACATCTTCAACAGATGGAGTTCCTTCTTTTTTTTTGAAAACCTATTTGCAACCAACAACTTTATGGCCTTTAAAAGGTTTCACTAGCTCCCATGTCTGATTCTTGTGAAGAGATTCAATCTCCTCAGTCATAGCAACAGTCCACTTGGCAGATTCATTTCCTGTAACAGCTTCTTGGTAGGTGGAAGGCTTTTTATCTTCAATATTTTCTGCAATAGACAAAGCATAAGCAACTATATCTGCATAAACATACCTCTGAGGTGGTTTTATCTGCCTTTTCTGTCTTCTTATAGTAATAATGTACTGTTGCTCATCTGTTACTTGATCATCCTGCACCTCTTCAACATTGGGCTGAACTGGAGTGTTGACTTGTTTCTCTGGAGCTTCAAAGTCATGCTCCACCTGCTACTTAACACCCTAAGATTCACCTGTAACAAAAGACTCCTTTCTCAGGTGAAGTAAAGCAAACTCATCAAAAGTAACATCTCTATTGATAATAAACTTAGGTGACTTAGGATCAGGACACCACAACCTATATCCTTTCACCCCGAATGTATAGCCAATAAAAATACATTTCTTGGCTCTAGGCTCAAGTTTTCCTTTATTAAAATTCTTAAATTAGAGTAATCAGCAGGAGTATCAGACCATCCCTCTTCAGGTGTTTTGCACTCAATAGCAGTCGACGGTGACCTATTCACCAGATAGCAAGCTGTGTTGACTGTTTCAGCCCAAAATCCCTCAGACTACCCAGCATTGAAAAGCATATAACGAGTTTTTTCCAAAAAAGTTCGATTCATGCTTTCTGCTACACCATTCTGTTGTGGAGTCTTTCGAACTGTATGGTGTCTGACAATGTTTTCATTTCTGTAGAACTCATCAAACTCTCCTGACCAAAATTCTAAACCGTTATCTATTCTGAGACGCTTGATCTTTTTTTTCGGTCTGCTTTTCAATCATGGCCTTCCACTGCTTAAACTTAAGGAATACTTCATATTTTTGCTTCAAGATATATATCCAGATTTTCCTGGAGAAGTCATCAATGAAAGTCAATATATATCGAGAACCACCAAGAAAGGGAACTTTAGAAGGACCCCCAAAGATCTGAATGAATGTAATCAACAGTGCCTTTGGTCCTGTGAACAACTGTATTGAACTTGAGTCTTTTCTGCTTGCCAAAGACACAATGCTCGCAAAAGTCTAGCTTTCCCATCTAGCAAACCTCGTTTGCTCAATTCTGTCCAACCCCTCTCACTCATATGCCCTAAACGCATATGCCATAAATGGGTAGTTTTTGAATCTTGATTAACTAAAGAAGATACTGAAGTAGCACCTATCACAGTACTACCCTATAAAAATTAGAGGGTTTTTTTCTCTATTTTCCTTTAAGCATAATAAGAGCACCTTTAAAAACTCTCAAAACTCTACATTCAGCTGAAAACTTGTAACCATTAGAGTCAATAGTACCAAGAGAAATCAAATTCTTTTTCAAATTTGGAACATGCCGAATATCAGTTAAAGTTCTAACAATACCATCATGCATCTTAATTTGGATTGTGCCTATACCAACAATCTTACAGGGATTGTCATTCCCCATTAAGACAGTACCACCATCAACAGAACGGTAAGTAGAAAACCAGTCCCTATTGGGACACATATAATAGGAACAACCAGAATCAAGAACCCATTCACTACTAGAGTGACAATCACTGACAGAAACTGAAAGAACATTTTCAACATCCGAGGAACTTTTCTCAACAACCCCAGCAACATCAGAAGAATTACTAGTGATTTATCCTTAGACTCCTTTTTATCCTTTTAATCTTTCTTCTAATTTTTCAATTTTGAACAATTCCACTTAATGTGCTCATTTTTTGTGACAATAATAACATTCAATATCTTTATGAGACCTAGATTTAGATCTCGATTTGCCCCTACTACCAGAACCTTTTTTCTCACTTCTTCCCCTCACAACCAGACTGTCGGCCTGTTCATCTCCATTATTCCCAGATACTTTTTTTCTCAACTCTTGAGAGTTCAATGATGATTTAACATCCTTTATACTAATGATGTCTTTTCCATAGAGTAATATGGTAACAAAATGCTCATAGGAAGGAGACAAAGAACACAACAAAATAAGGGCTTAATCTTCTGCATCAATTTTAATATCAGTATGTTAAACACTAATTGACTCTAGAGGGGGGGTGAATAGAGTCAATGGCCAATTTTCGTGATTTATAGATTTACAAATTATATTCTACCATTCAAACAATTATGCAACATTCAAGATATGAAAGTAAACAATTAATAGCACAATTGTAAAAGAGATAAGGGAAGAGAAATTTCAAACAATGACTCAGCGATTTTAGTGAGGTTCGGAAACTCCTACTCCTCGGCTCAAGATCCCTCTTGAGACTTCCCGGTGCATTATGGCTTCTCCTTACGGGTGGAGAGCAAACCTTTACATGAAGCAAACTCTAGCTTCTCTTCTTTGCTAGAAGAACACCCTTCTTCTAGGCTTCTTTGGGTTACACCAACCCTTACAAGTTTGTAGAAGAAATTGTAGTTGTAATATAAGAATGAATATCTCTCAAGATAGATATACAAATGTAAGCTCATAAGACTAGAGTAATAAATGAATTAGAATTAAGCTCAAGTTGATATAGTTGAGTGAAATGAATGCTTGAGTAAATGCTTTGAATGATATTTTGAATTCTCTCCCGCGCCCTTGCCTTCTTCAATGCTTGTGTTTTTATAGAGTAGAAGGAAGATGAAGTGCATTAATTGCTCCAATATGACTCTTGTGGTAGGTTGAAGAGCATTAAATGTGTATGTGACCGTTAGAGCAATAAATACCCCAACTTCAGATCTGCTTCAGCTTCCATAAAGAATTAGAAGAAGTGAGATTGGATCTCATCTAACATATTAGAGGATTTTTCCTAACCGATTACATCTGCTGAGGGACTTCTTTAGTTAAGGCCTACTATTCGAACACAAGAGACTTCTTAACCGGTTATATCAAAGGCCAAGATAAGTGTCATTCTGTTAAAGCACATCTAACCGTTTATATAGCTTCTTCTAACCGGTTACATCATTGGCCAAGAAAAATCGTATTCTGTTTAAGTATATGTAAACGATTACCTGAGTTCTCCTAACCGGTTAGGAGAAGGTAGATATAATTTTTAGTATGTTGATCCAAACGATTAGAACAATTCTTCCAACCGGTTACAAGGTGCGGATAAGAAGATCAAGCTTTCTGTTTTGTTCATCTAAACGGTTAGATGATACTTCCTAACCGGTTATGAGATGGCTTCGACCATGTTGCTTTCTATTTAGCTCATCTAAACGGTTAGATGAAACTTCCTAACCGATTACAAGATTCCAAGGAGATTTTTGATTTTTCTTTTTAAGTGCAGAATCTTGATAGATGTGTATGAAAATGCATGAGCCAATAGATTTGAGCTTCAAATTAATTCATAGATTACTTTGACAAAAAATCCTAATCACTCACCGATCTATCTACCCATTTATCTTTAAGTCAATCATGATTGCATTATTCTTGGAGTAGATTTGATTTCTCTTGAAATGGTTTCTTTGTCTCGGTTGCTTGGTGTATTTTATTTCCTTTGACCTGCAAGCTCAATACAAACATTAGTCCGAGAACACTTCATAATGTTTTGTAATCATCAAAATTATTAGACAATCTTTCAATGACCTTCAGGGTCAACACAGTATTTTTCAAATCCATAATAATAGAATTGAAATTATCAACATATTCCTTAAGGCTATGTTTGGTGTGAGTGAATAGAATCAAATGAAGATGAAATGAAATGCATTTGTTTCCATTCTCTTATTTGGTGTGTAACATTAAAAGTGGAATGGTCATTCCTAGGGAATGTCCATTCCATCAAAAAGGTAGAATGCCCATTCCACTTCTTGAGAGGTGGAATAACCATTCCATTCCCACTAAAAATTAATAAAGTAATAAAATAATTTAAAGAGATAATTCACGCGCGCGCACACACACACACACTATATATATATATATATGCTGTTTGTTCCCCTTCTCTCTATCTCGTTTATTTTTTTCTCTCTATTATCTCTTTTCCTTTTATTTTTGCAAATTAATTTTTTTAGTTAATTTTTTTTTACTAATAATAAAATGTAATTTAAAGAAATAATATAAATTCATTCTATTCCAACTTTCTTACCAAACATAGGAATGAGAATGAGATTTCATTTTTACATATTCCATGTTTACAACCAAACGGTGAAATGAGAATCATTATTCTCATTCCATTCCATTCTCATTCCATTCTCACCTCCATTCTCATTCCATTCCAATTCATTCCACTACACCAAACATGCCCTAAGAGGCATACCTTCTTTCATACGAAGGGTGTAGAGTCTCTGTTTCAGGTAAAGTCTATTGGTGAGAGATTCCGTCATATACAGACTTTTTAATTTCAACCACAACTTTGTTGCCGTGTTTTCATCAATAATTTCACACAGTACCTCATCGGCTAGATTTAGGAGAATTGCACTGCGTGCCTTTTCAGCGACCTCATCATTGTCTTCATTGGATATAGTTTCTGGCAACTTGTCCTTCCCGAACAACACCTTCTTTAGACCTTGCTGAGTCAGCAGGGCCTACTTCTTAATGCACCAAAGATTGAAGCTAATCTTACCATCAAATTTCTCAATTTCGTATTTGGTCGACATCTAAAAAAACTCCCAAAAAAAAAAAAAAAAAATTCTCGGTGAATAGTACCTTATTTGTGAACAGTAACTGAAAAGTATCTATATACAATATCGTACGTGTGAACAGTATTTGTACACAATACACGAACTGAGCTCTGATACCAGTTTGTTATGAAATGAGGATCGAATAGGAGTTTATGAGAACAGGAGAAAAAATAAATGAAAATAAAATAAAATAGTACACACACAAACGAGATAAGGATTTACGTGATTCGCCTATACCTACGTCCACAAGGAGAAGAAAGAACAATATTTCACTATGCAAATAAAGAGATACAAAGCTAAGTGGCTCACACCCAAAACCCAAATTACACCCAAACTCTCACACACTTTCCTTTTACTATATTGAGCAAACATACTCAAAATTTTGGATGATTCAGATGCATGAGTTTCATGGCTATTTATAGCCAAAAGTCATCAACATCAGCTTGGTGATCACGGATATTTACTTGTTGATCACACATGGATTTAGCTGGCACCAAAAAGCTTCTGGATTATGCACCTTGGAAAGACAAATTGCTGATGTAATGGATGATCTATACTATTTGCTAAGTTGGTAATTTGAGCCATAATATTCAATAGAAACCCATATCTGCCATCTGGATGTCAAGGTAAATGAACTTAAATTCTGTAATAAGCATGATATATTAATTGCACACCTCTTCTCATCTGCTGTACCTGCACGGACATTGTTAAAGTACTTTTGTATACTTTGTATCAGTTAGGAACTTAATTTTAAGTACTTTTTCTGTTTGATTTTGCTTATCAGCCATTGATCATTGTTCACCAAGCAGACGCTCGTCTAATTGTGAAATTTGTGAAAGTTATGGTCCACCTGGTGATTTGTGGATATTGTGCAACAGTGAAGTGGACAATAACAGGAATAACAGAGGAGTTATCATAGGTATGCCCCTTCTCAGTTCTCGCACACACAAACACAAAAGAAACGCTTGGATATATAATATCCTCATTCACCTAGTTGACCTTAAACCTAGATACGAGAGCCAAGTGACTTACTCACTTGAGCCAAATCCATGGGGTTGAATCAATCTAAAATTGTTGATTTTGAAATTACAAATATAGTCGACACATATTCACTTATGAAGTTGGAGTCCCAAAATGGATATTTCGAGAGGAATGGACTAATTTTATTCAAGCACCAATTGTTTAGGTCGACAAAGTGGCTTTTTTCCTATGAATTTTGCAGGTATCAGTACAAACTTTGGGACACCACTTCTACTTATTGCTACATGGTGGTTGTATAGACTAATGCGAAAAAGGAGGAAGCTTATGCTTAAACAAAAATTCTTTAAACAAAATTGGGGCATGTTATTGAAACAACAATTGTCTTTGAGAGATCAAGGTAATGTTGAAAGAAACAAATTTACTTTAAAGGAGTTGGAAGAGGCCACTGACCGCTTTAATGTGAACCGTATCATTGGTGAAGGAGGGCAAGGTACTGTTTTTTTTTTTTCTAGTTGGTACTCACACACACACATGTCTCTTCTGAGACTTAAATCATTGATCTCCCTTTGGGAAGTAAGAGGCTGATACAGTTAGACCACTGGCCCGTTGGTACTGTATACAAGGGAATGCTGACTAATGGTAGAATTGTAGCGGTTAAAAAGTCCAAGATAGTGGATGAAGGCAAACTTGAACAATTTATTAATGAGGTTGTTATTCTATCACAAATTAACCATAAGAATGTGGTTAAGCTGCATGGGTGTTGTTTGGAGCTAGAAGTTTCTGTTCTCGTTTATGAATTCATCCCTAATGGAATCCTTTACTAGTGCATCCATGAGCAAAATGAAGTGTTCCCACTTGCCTAGAATATTCGTGTTTGGATTGCTACAAAAGTCTCAGGGGCTCTTATGTATTTGCATTCAGCAGCTTCCATACCTATTTATCATCAAGACGTCAAATCTACAAACATTTTGTTGGATAGAAATTTAAAGCAAAAGTATCAGGGACTTCAAATCAATTGCCATTGATCAAACTCATTTGACCACAAAAGTATAGGAACCTTTGGATACTTGGTTTCCGAATACTTCTAATCAAGTCAGTTTACAGAAAAGAGTGATATTTATAGCTTTGGAGTAGTTCTTGTTGAGCTCTTAACATGACAAAAACCAATTTCATCAGCTATATCGCAAGAATGGTGAAGTTTGGCAACACATTTTAAATTGGAAATGAAGGAGAATTGTTTATTTGTCATTCTTGATGCTCGAAATTCCAAAGAGGGTGGGAAAGAGGAGATCAGGCAGGCCGCTAATCTTGCAAAAAGATGCGTGAACTTGAGCGGGAGAAAAAGGCCTACAATAAAAGAAGTTGCAATTAAATTGGAAGGGATTAGAAGGTCACATGGAATATCTACTACTTATGAAGAGGTTGAATATGGAGGAAATGAACTCACTGACTGGGCCTTGGGATCAGCTTCAACTTCGACTTATTTCGGCAGTAGGCCAATCTCTCTTATTTAAGTAAGTAATTATGACTGTTATCAAGATTTTTTTTTTCTTTTCTTTTCATATTTCACATCAATTTTGTTTGAACAAGTATTGTCGATGATCATCATATTTCCTATCTCTGTTGTTTAAGAAATCGTGATATGTTTTAATCTTCAACAAATTTTAAATTTTTTATAACCCTTTGGTGAAGGCCACTTCTCTTAATACCACCGTTAAGAGTGATGTAAAATTCCTAGAAGTCCAGTAACAAAGTACAGTATGAAGATTGAAATGAGCACGAGGAGACATATTTCCACAGTTTTAGGAAAAGCAAACAAACATGAGATTTTTTACACAATTAATATAACAAGTAACCAAGTCTTCTTATAGATTCAATGAAAAAGGAAAAGAAAACCTTTCTCTATTTTTCTCAAAATTTTGCACAGAGAGATATAGGAGTAGTAGATTTAAAGAGAGAAGTTAAAATGAAAATGCTTGTAGGTTTAGTTCTAGATCGAGAATCAGAGAGTGTCCACATATCAATGCTTATGTAAGCAAATTCATAGGAGCAAGCAATATAATGATGCATTTGATGGACTGGATCTCAACCTCGACATAAGTTTTTATTAAACACCTAAAAATAATATATATATATATATATATATATATATATATATATATAGAATAAAAAGAAAATATTTTTTAATAAAAATATTTTAGGTCAAAATAAACAGAGAGACCTCCTTTTGCCTCTTCACAATTAACTAAACAATATCACAGACATATTTTGGTTTAGTATTGCACGACCTACTCAAACTAATATGTTTATTACATTTGAATTTTATTTGAATTTGGGTCAAGGAGTCTGACAAGCCCACGAACTGGAAGGGTCACAAAGTGTGCAAACAATGCCTCCGTGTCATATTTGTTGTATGGGTTCAAATTTTGAAACCCAAATCGGGGACAAATGGGAGAAGTAATCAAAATTTTACTTGAAATTGAATTGATTAAGACATGAAACTTTCTACAGAGAATTATAGATCTTTGGTCATTGAAAATGTTTAATGTGAATCATACATAAAAAGCCAGTTTTGGTCATGGGCCATTTAAAAAGAAAAGATGCATAATGAATCTAATCCGAATATCCTTGCATATTCTGCAATTGGCTTGCTTTAAAGATTTGGTTTAGATGACATGATCAGACAACAAATATGACTAGAAACAACAAATATGACTCAAAGTCACATTGGCTTACACTTTTTGACTTTAAGCTTATGCGATCAGACCAACAAAACTGCTAGCCGCCATCAAGGATTCAAGGCCGCCGGATCACTTGGGTCCTCCGGGATTTGTGTGGCTAATACCTACTGAGATGTATCACTCCATGAAACTCTATTTGTTAAGTATATATTTTGTAATTGATATGTTTTGGTGTCAAAACCTGACTAGTCGAATTATAATTTGTAATGTACATTTAAGTTTCGATATCGAAAACGGAATTAAACGTGCAAGCGGAGCTATAGGGCTATTGTGAGATTTTGCAAAAAACATTTATTTTTTATATTGAGAACACACATACTACACGCGAGCGATTTAGGATGTGATTCTCTTATTGATCAAAGTTTGTGCCAATCGAATATCTATTGCTACCGATCGTCAAAGCAAATTTGTTCTTTCAATTTCAACAATTCAAGTTTGAAGAAAATAAGGAAGAGATTACACTTTGAAGGGTCAGAGAATTCGCACAGTGTTTGCTGATCTACCAACACTCCTTATATTGGGATTAAGAGAGTAAGCCCGAAGTCGAGTGCATTTCGATGAGGGAGACACAAAGTTGAAGAGGTTCAACAACTGGTTTTTGGTAGAGTGAAAAGCGTGTGAGTCTTAGTCGAAATCTATTTTACTTTACTTCAGCTATAGTGGATCTTTTCGCTCGAAATCACGTGACAGTCTCCGAGGTTTTTCCCTATAATTGAATAATTTTCTCTAGTTAGGATTTCCTCGCTCTCTAGGATTTCCAACTCTTTTTTTACTTTACTTGCACATTATTTTTGCTTTGTGAGTTATTAATTTAGTTTTATTTTGGTAAAATTAACATTGGGCAAAAATCAAGTAAAATGGCGAATCTATTTACCCCCATTAGTATTAATCAGTACTTTTGTTCCACAACCATCCCGCCTTGTGCAACTCGCACTATTCTTGTCTCATCTCAATTCTATCACATAGAGGAGAGGGTCAAGACCTTCACCCACTCCTTGTGTGTGTGTATTCTCTTAATTCTGGAATTCGCAACTATAAAATAGAAACCTAATTTAGTACTCGTTTTCAAAAATTTTAAAAAAAAAACATAAACTCAATCCATGCATTGCCCCATGCTCTCCTTCATTTGGATAATCTTTGATGGGAGAATTGCTGATGGTGAGGCAGTGAAAGGTGAAAATTTGGTTGCTAATGTGAAATAGAGAAGTAAACAATTTGTTCAACGGACCCTATATTCGCAGTCCTGTTTTATTTTAATCAAATGTATTAGGGATATATTTATTGTCCAGAAAAGATTTATTTTTACAATAAAGAAGTGCATTTATCATTTACAAAACTTGTTGGCTTGCTAGTTCATTATTTCCCAAAATTAGTACCAGCTAGAGGCAGTGTCTATAAGAAGTCAACTCTTAGAATTGATGCCCCATTGTGTATTATAGATTAAGACTGATGTAATATTCAATGTAGACCCCATGATACAAGAGTTGTTTGTGTAACCGGTAAACGAAAAAGAAACCAACCAAAATTTAGTGGCCGATCATATGGATGATTATGATTAGGACCGCTGTAATATTACCAACCAAATATATAAATATAAATATAAATATATATATATATATATATATATATATATATATATATGTATGTATATAGATGGAAAGACAGATAGAGATAGAATAGAGCAAACTGATATCTATATTTCTTGTTGATCTAATTTTGATCAACAGCTGATGATTAAGCGTACAATTTCATTCCTATAGCTTAGAGAAAACAAGAGAGAAGAAAAACAACTTTTGAGTGCTTTTTAGGTTTAGTGTTGCGCAACAAGACTATTAACTTCTTCTAATGGGGAACTGGGAGAGCCTGAGGGAAGGCTTCATGGGCAGACATGGGAATTGTCTGGAACTTGCAATCAACAGAGAACAGCTGAGCAGAGTTCTCTTCCATGGAAATCTTGGTGACAAGTTGAATCAGGACGAGTTCGAGCTCTTCCCCATCGCTCCATTCGTGGATCTCTGCCTTCACAAGCGTGCGATTTTTGCATATCAAATCCCAGACCGGGAAGTTCTTCCTTGGCATCATATAGTCTCCCTCTTTCAGCTTCAAACTCGGGCAGAAATCGCCAGCTCCATCTCCGAGATAGATGACCTTCTTCTTCCCCTCCTTAGCTATGGAAGCTTGGATTCTTTCTATAATCAAACCCTATTAAGAAAAAATCATGTACAGTTAGCTAAATCTTGCAATTTTATGGCAATCTTTTCTTCAAAGCTAACACCTTTTGATACTCGAGACTACAAGGATACAAAAGTCTTAGGGGCTTTTCTTTAGCATTTCAATTCAAAATGCATCATTGAAATTTAAATATGGGCGTAAGGTTTTTCTAAGTAACTAGCTTCCTTGAGAGGATATGATGAAAAGCCCACCCATCATTTTCGAAGATGGAAGCATGAGAATTCGTAACACTTTAAGATTTCTCTATAAAAAACCCATTTAGAGTCCAACAATCGGACAACTCTGACTGTTTTGATGTTTTGACGTGAGTGGAGAATAACTAATAACTATGAGTAGGGTGAGGTGAAAATTTTAGGACTCACATCAAAACAATCCCCATTGTCAAGAAAAAATCATGTACAGTTAGCTAAATCTTGCAATTTTATGGCAATCTTTTCTTCAAAGCTAACACCTTTTGATACTCGAGACTACAAGGATACAAAAGTCTTAGGGGCTTTTCTTTAGCATTTCAATTCAAAATGCATCATTGAAATTTAAATATGGGCGTAAGGTTTTTCTAAGTAACTAGCTTCCTTGAGAGGATATGATGAAAAGCCCACCCATCATTTTCGAAGATGGAAGCATGAGAATTCGTAACACTTTAAGATTTCTCTATAAAAAACCCATTTAGAGTCCAACAATCGGACAACTCTGACTGTTTTGATGTTTTGACGTGAGTGAAGAATAACTAATAACTATGAGTAGGGTGAGGTGAAAATTTTAGGACTCACATCAAAACAATCCCCATTGTCGGACTCCCTATCATAACTATGAGTAGGGTGAGGTGAAAATTTTAGGCACGTGGTGTAACCACACAAACTTGAATTTTGTGTGGTTGAAAACTAAAAATAAAGGGGATAAAACAATAATCACCTTGCACATGTTTGGAGGGCAGAGATTGCAGCCATGAGGAGAGGAATGGAAATCATGGTAAGGGGAAATCCTGAGCCTCCCTTCCTCATCGACAAGGCCCGGATTCGTGTTGATTTCAGAGAAGTAATCCCTCAGCCCAAGATGGTTCAGTATTGTCTCTATGAAGAAGAGATTTGCATCACTTACTATCCTCAAATCACACCTGCAAAGATACCCATTGACACCCTGAATATATTTTGAATATATTTTCCAGGAAAACAAACCGGGAAAAAGAAAATCTAGGCAAAAGAGTGTGAGAGAGATATACCCTAAAGCATGAGCTGATTTAATGGCTGGGATGACCCGGGGATGGATTGGAACCCTTTTTAGTACCTCTGCAATGTCCTCGATGGTCTTTCCTTGTGAATGAAGCTCCTTCATCATCCTATCCTGCACATATATATATATATATATATAACAGAGCATTTCCAATTAGTCGCTGCTAAGCAATTCAATATATATATGCACACAGACATATAAACTTGTATAAACATAAATACATATTTCACCATAGTAAACAAATTTTAACAAAAATTAAGGACCTGTTTGGTTTGGTATTCCAAGAATACTATGAGACTTGGAAAAAGACAAATTTCAACGAAAATTCTTTTATCCTTGAATATTTTTTTCAAAGATACTTAGATGTCATATCAAATGAAGACCAGAAATACTAAAATGTCATATCAAACAAATTTGAATATGCGGTGAATTTTACTAATATAATAATAAATTTTCGTAAATAAGTGAATACAAATAAACAAAATTTTATAATTACATTGATGAAATTCAAAAATGGCTAAGAAAAAAAACAGAGAACCTTTAGTGGAAAGCATTTTGATTCAATATCATCAGAAACCAAAATCAGGGAACTCTCTATCATGCATGAAACCAGACATATACTGATATACATTAATCAGATACATCTATATATATATATATATATATATATATATATATATATATATGTGCAATTGAAATTAATTTCTCGGGAAAGGGTTGTGAATAGAAAACTGAACTAACCATGAGAGAGTTCCAAGGCATGGTGTTGAGAAGCTGATTGAACAAGTCGGTAAAACCCAACTCGTCCACAACCCAGTTATCACTATCCAAATCGATAATCGTCTTGTCGAAGTCAAAAACCACCACAATTCCAGCCATTTCTATGATCAAAGAAAAAAATTTCTCGCACTCCAAACACTACCCTTAAATTTTCTCACACAAGAAATCTTGGTTTTGATTGATGGATATACACCACCGAGACTAGGGTCCATATATATATATATAGATATACGTATACATGTATGGGTGCATGTGAATGTGAAGCATAACAGTTGTGGATTTTAGATGCCAATGGAATATTACCTGAGAGTTTGTGGTAAATTAAAGATGGGCCACTCAATTCCTATTTTCAGATGGCCACTCCAGAACGTGTCATTATCTGGCACGGCACGAGATAACCTATTATGGTAGCCTTTTTGGTTGTTTGCCATTTGATTTGGGGGACCTTTGATTATGAAAGCCATCAGACGGTTGGGAATCTGTGATTGGATAATAAATAAACGCGGGAATATGAGGGAATATTCGGACAGAATTGAATTCTCACTTTACAACTCGGATACGCACTTTCCTCCTAGCTACTTAGGGCATGGAATATTCCGATCAGGTCCTGTCGGCGATTCTCATCTCTTTTTCTAAGGCGGCTTCTTTTTGGTAATTTGGCTTCGCACGCCTCTAATTATAAACAGTATTAAATTGTTGCAGTGCAGAATATATATATTTTCATTTGCAATAAATGTACACCAGACTTGCACTCCCACTTTATTCTTTTGGAACTTTAAGAAATTATTAGATAGATTTAAAGTTCTAAATCGTTAAAACTTGGTGAGACCACCTCAAATTTGAAAAATGGATTCAGGAGAGGCTATTAATATAAATTAGTCCACTAAATATTAAATAGATCATAAACATCTAATAATTTCTTGAAAGTAAGAAGATATACCACTATGACATTATGTCACAAGGACATTGGCTGCAGTTAAGAAATAACTCAGAAAAAGAGGAATTTTTTATTTTATTTTTTAAGGAAAATAAGAAGAATAAAAATGATTTTTTTTTTTTTCTTTCAAACAACTCAAACACACTTTTGCTCTTAGGGAACTTGTTTGGTATTTTCTTTTTTCAAATTATCATCATTATTATTATTAGGCAAAAGTTAATGACCAGAAACAAAAATTAAGGGCTTATTTGGTATTTCCTTTTCCTGAACTTACACTTTTGATATTTTATAACTTGTATATTAAATTAATAAGTGAAGGTAAATAAGTAATTTCAACCCTCTGAGTGTCAGAAATTGAAGTCTGGTGACTTAAAGGGGGTCAAGATGCGAATTTTTTATAGTTTAGAGGCTAATCTGCAATGAAAAATAGTCATCTTACAATTACATAATAGTTATTGAGTTTTTTTGCACTCTTACCTGATTAAAATTCAACAATGTAGATTGAAGAATTAAGCACATTAAAATAATATGAGAATTGATGAAATTATGTGATGAAAGAAACAAAGGTTTGATGATAGTCCATGAGATTTTTTTTTTTCCTTTCTTTTCTTTTGTGTTTCTTTGACAATTAAGACATATTTATCTATCTATTTTGTTCTATTTTATGAACAAAATATTCAATGCACCCTGTGCACCACACATATCATAAATTGTTCGTATCATGTACGTATACATAACATGCGTAAATATAAACAGTTGTGATGGTCTGCATTAAGCACATTGCCTATCTTCTCCATTCCGTGACATTTGATTCAAAGCAAAATTATTATATTTTGGTTATTGGAAGTAAATGAAGTGGAGTGTCATTTTCCTAAGATTACAATGAAAATGGATGTGAAAAAAGGGTAATTAGTTGATCCACTTGATGAGAAAAGAATATGGATATCCAGAGTTGCAAATGGGTCCTCATTGAAACAGTTGATCCACTTGATGAGAAAAGAGTTCAGAACTAAAGAATCCAATCCAAAGCACCATATCACCGAAAAAAAGGTCAAAGAAAAGATTTATTATTTTTATTATTAATATGAAATATTCTTTATTTTTAAAGCAAATATCATATAAATTAAAAATTCCCAATACCTTAAATAAGAAGTTACATCAATTGGGGGCAAGTGAATCAATTTTGTGGAACTCAAGTGCCCAAATTTCGGCTGGCTGCTTTCTGTTCTGGTACATGCGTAGGGAAGGAATGTAAAATATAAAGTTGAAAAACAAAAAGAAAACAAAGGGGTGATGGGTTGTTAATTGCGTGTGTCCCTCACAGCGTCAGAATCAACCTCAATGGAATTCTCGTGCTACCACCATTTTTGGTTCATTAGGTTTACGTAGGTTGTTTGTATATCATACTTTTTTTGGTTGGTTATATATAAATATATATATATTTGGTTCATTAGGTTTACGTAGGTTGTTTGTATATCATACTTTTTTTGGTTGGTTATATATAAATATATATATATTTGGTTCATTAGGTTTACGTAGGTTGTTTGTATATCATACTTTTTTTTGGTTCGTTATATATAAATATATATATATATATGGAGGCCGAGATCGATGTAAAGATAATGTTTTTTTTTTTTTTTTTTTAATGAAAATAGTTTTTTCTTCATATTAAAGGAGTTGTGACTCAGCACAGATCTGGAAGTGGACTTTTAATATAGTTTTCGAAGTGAATTTTTAATATAGAACGGAGATGGTAGTAAATAAAAAATGCACACCTTTGACATTGTATAGAGACTAGAGATTTAGAGTCATGTGATTGTAGTCGATTACAAATTGTCACATAATTAAATATATCATGAGTCACAATTAGAAATTTCAAATTATGTGATTCTGGTCAATTACAAGTTGTCACACAACTAAATATGTCAAATTTATTCAATTTTTTATTTATTACGTAATAATATATTCTTAGATCATTTAAAAATTTCTTCAAATTTAGGGTTTATTTGGTACGTATTTTGTTGTAGAGTGTTTTGAATTTTTTATAAGATTTTTAGAAGCGAAAAATAAAAACATGTTTGGTAAAAAAATATGTTGTAAGTTTGAAAAATATAATCGTTAAATTTAAAATATCATTTAAGAGTTTTTGTTTTTTTAAAAAAAAAAACTTTTTACTATTTATTCTACAGTACCAAACGTTACAGTGCAAAAACATATAAAAAGACCAATTGGTGTTTCGATTTTTAACTACTATTTATGAACTGTTTCGGCACTGTGTAAAATAAAACAATTTTTACCAAACACATTTTTTTCACTATTCACTGCTACAATATCCAACAAAAACAAAAACACCAAAAATAAAACTCATATCAAACATATCTTTAATATATATATTTTTAAAAAAAATTAAAAAAAAAAAATTTATAGACGTGAAAGTTAAATATAACTCCCGGGGCGTAGCAGTGATGGTAGGAGCTCAGCGCTTGCACTCCACAGGCTAGTGTTCGAACCTCCCAAGCCTTCTATGTTCTCAACTCATCCGATGTGTGACTATGGAACTGTGCTACATTACCCCTAGTTTGACGTCATGGAATAGGATCTTTAAGGGGCCTTGTTTCATGAAGTTGTGGGTCATTAAAAAAAAAAAAAAAAATGGTTAAATATACATAAATCTATTATATTGATGCATATCGTTGACCATACCGTCAGTCATGTCTAGTAGGTCTTTGATTCAAATTTCTCATCTTCCTCTATCCCATTCTGTCCCATTAGTTGCGCACTTGTAAACAAACTTGCACGCGAATTATTTGTCCATTAGTAATGTGATTCTAGTCTATTATAAATTGTCCCATAATTAAATATATCCCAGGTCACAACTAGAGATTTCAAATCATCTGATTCTGGTCAATTATAAATTGTCACACAATTAAATATATTAAATTTATTTAATTTTTTATTTATTACGAAATAATATATTCTTAGATCATTTAAAAATTTCTTCAAATTTAAGATGTGTGATACGCGTTTTATTTTAACTTAAAACAAAACACTTATTTTGTTGTAGAGTGTTTTAAATATCAATCAGTAGCAATGTTTGGTAATATTAATTTGTTACAAGATTTTTAGAAGTGAAAAATAAAAACATGTTTGGTAAAAAAACATGTTGTAAGTTTGAAAAATATAATCGTTAATTTTAAAATATCATTTAAGAGTTTTTTTTTTTTTTTTTTAAAAAAAACATTTTACTGTTCATTCTACAGTACCAAACGCTATAGTGGGAAAACATATAAAAATACCAATTGATGTTCAATTTTTGGCTACTATTTATGAACTATTTCGACATTGTGTAAAATAAAATAATTTTTATCAAACACATTTTTTCACTATTTACTATTACAATATCAAACAAAAATAAAAATATTAAAAATAAAACGCATATCAAACATACCCTTAATAAATATACATATTTTTTTAAAAAAAATTTTAAAAAAAATCTACCACGTGAAAGTTAAATATACATAAATCTATATAGATGCACGTCGTTGACCATACAGTCATGTCTAGTAGGTCTTTGATTCAAATTTCTCATCGTCCTCTATCCCATTTTGTCCATTAGTTGCGCACTTGTAAACAAACTTGCACGCGAATTATTTATCGGGAAAAGAAGAAAAGACAAAAAGAAAAAAGGAAAAAAACTTGCACAGAAATTAAATCCCAAATGATAAGCAATTAATAAACAAAAGCACTATTTATAAGCTTGAATACAACCGAGTAAATCACGCAATTAAGCTATTATAGTCAGATTTTTGTATCAGAATTCATTTATTATATAAATCACAAAATTAAGCTATATTTGTTTTTGAGTATTTAATTTGGCCAAATATAGAGCTATATTATTTAAATGGCTCTGGAATTTTCTACTTGAATTAAATTTTTTTTTTTAGGGAGACCATTTTAATATGGTAACATGATGATATAATTTTGGAGTTAATTTTCTCACAATGCTATTTTGGACAGATGACCTCATTTGCATTATCATACACAGGCCTGTTTATTATATATATATATATATATATAAAGGCATGTATATAATACATGATCCTGTTCAGTATTGGTCATGCAACTTAGGCTATGTTGAGTTTGGCCAAATGTGGAAGCCATGTGCAATAATACTCCACATTGTGGCACGTTGTCCAGAGAGAAAACACCAACACCAGATGGTTGTCAAAGGTATATATAAAGAAGATGTTTCATCATCTAGGGTTTATATCTACTAGATTTAATTAGGGCCAGTCTGCAATTTTTTATTGTTACTTGCATGTGGAGGCACACTCAGCTTGTCGAGATAGGTCTCTTACCAAACAAAAGTAATATATATATATATATATATAATTTATGCCCTCATATATAAACAATATCCGCCCCTTTTGTGGGCATGGTGGCCTTAGCAGGATCCGAGAGATAAATACTTAAGGTTTTGCTTTCGAACCACACTCTTGACTTGAATGGTGCATGTATTGTGAGAGATAGGGGCCATACACATGCTATATATAAGAAGAATTTTTTTATATATAAACAACATCCACTATTTTAAAATTTTATTGTCTCATTCAATGGTTTTATGTCCTTGTTCCGATAAAATTAAATGAGATATCCTTTATGGTACAACATTTTGTATTGTATCACAATTGACATTTACAATTACTCACATGTGGGATATCCTTTACGGTACAACATTTTGTATTGTATCACAATTGACATTTACAATTACTCACTCACACGTGTAAATATATGGTCATGCCTATTCACCATTACAGTATGCTATATGTATGTTGTAAAAATAATTGATCTAACTTTGAATCATGTGCAATATAACACTTACGTTGTATTACAATGAACGATCATAATTACTCATATGTGGAAACGGGCAGTGAATTGTCATAATTACTCACATGTGTAAGCCATCGTGGCCACCCCGCGTTATGCTGTAAGAGTAAAGGATCTAACCTCACTTTAGAGCTGCAAAATCAGGCTTTTGTGATATTTTGCAAATACAATTATTTCCTCTCATATGTGTTTTGGCAGTTAAATGGATTGATCAATAGTAGACTGGATTGGTTCAATTTGAATATGAGCCCAACAATTTGTGAGTAGGCAAGCCCAATTTCTTCTCTTTCACGGACTCTATTAACACATGATCTTTGAAGGCTACCAATTTAAGGCCCTTGACATTGGGTTCATAAGTGAGCAATTTGTTGGTTTTATTTTTAAAGGTCTTGATCAGCCCAAAATAGTGGGAAGCCATGTAACAAAGAGAGTTGAACAAGCATGGTTATTTAAGTCATGGGAACAAAAGAGGAACCAAGGATGTAATTTCTATTAAATATATAATTCAACACTTAATATTATTTATTTATTTTTGGTGATAAATTAAGGGAGAGGGGATTCGAACACGAGCACACTCACTCGGGGAGCTGATACTCTACACTTATGGCAGTATTCAAATTATTTAAGAAAAAAAGAAAAAGAGAGAGAGATCCTAGTTCATCGAATTATGACACTATTTGAATTATTTAAGATTCATAGTTGAATATCTTACTAGAAAAATATGGGCGTATGAATTTATTGTCAAAATATTTTTTAAAAATTACAAAAGTCATTGTAATGAATCTAGTTGATCAAGTTAGGGCAAGATTCAAATTATTTATTTGAAAATTTGGCTTAACTTCATTAAACTCTTGACAAATAAATAATAAATAAAACCTATCTCCATTTGTTTACTAAATAAGTGAAGCCAAAGTGTTGAGAAATCTTGTCCCTCACCTAGCAAAGTAAAAAATGAAAAGACACAACATAAATGTCTTTTTATACAAACTCAACTATATTTTTATTTTTACATAATTGTCATTCTACAGAACTACTCTTCTATATTTCCTTTTTGATAAATTTTACTAATCTCACCCTTTGTCATACCAATCACAAAATCCACCAATAAGATCACACCACCACCACATGCTTTCTCGCTGCAGGTGACCTGAGAATCTCTTACACCAGTTATTATATCATCTCTTCAGAAAATAATAGTAAAAAACAAGAGAGAAAGAGAGAGAGATAGAGAGAGAGAGTGATTATTGATAGATAGAGCTTAGACAGAGAGAGAGAGAACAGTGATTGCTTCATCGAAGGCAAAGAACGGTTTGCTACTCCAAATCCCATTTTCATCATCACACTACGCATAGAGGGAGAGTGTGTGTGTTTGTTTGAATCCATTTTTTCAGACTTCGTATGGTTGAATCTGAATCCAACATTTTTTCATGCATTTCTCGGCGATTTCGAAACCACGATCTTCCGACGAAGGCTCGAAACCTCAATCGATCGATTGATGCAGGTGATTTGATTTTGGCTGATTTGGCGGTGTGTTTCGGTCGTTGATTCGTCCCCTGGAAAATGAACAGTGGCGATGGAGAGGTGGAGGAAGCTCCGGCGGGCCCACCAACGCCGCTCGAGTGGAAATTCTCTCAGGTATTCGGTGAACGGACGGCCGGTGAAGAAGTTCAAGAAGGTACTACGCTGATACTGGCTTTGACCTCTTTGGATCCATTGTTTTATTGGTGTATGTATCTCGATTAGGGTTTGATTATGTGAGTTTGATCTATTTTCGGATCGTTCATTGTCGTATTATTAGTTGATTTATTGATGATTAAGGGAAAATAGTTAGATTTAGTATGGGATTTGATATTGTTATGCATGTTATGTGATTCTTCGTTTGGGATTTTAACGAGTGTTATGATTAATGAATTCAGAAATGAACAGTATGTGACTGAACTTTATGGAGTTCTGTTAGTTCGACGTTGTACTTCAATTGCATGTACTTGAAGTAGTATTTTATGTTTAAATGTTTGATATAATACACTGTCGTTTAAATCTCTATAATTGTTTATCTTTTTATTGGATGGTGTGGTAGGACTTGTTGCTGAAATGCACTGGTTTTAGAATTTCGAGGGAATTGTAAAGTTATTTTGAGTTTAATCACAACAAAGATCGTTAATTTAGTGTTGCTTTCCTGAAAGTACATAACAGGTTTATTGGGTGCAATATGGTGCAATTCATGCATATATGTGTTTCTTCACCAAGTAAGATACTAGACCTCGTACCATTTTGGGTTGAAGTACAAATTGACTCCAAAACAAAACAGGCTTGCAAGGATTAGTATACATATGTGTATTTGTGTATCTGTGTGGGAGGGTTCTGATAAACTTTATATTTATGTTTGTGGCAATCCATATCACATGTTTTTTTACCTAATAGTTGGGCGACAAAAAAGGAGTGTAACCTCCCTCATACCTGTAAACTCCCACAACCTCGATCAAGGCAATTCAATTCCAGGTATATCATTAGACTACCTAAAAACTTATTGGCTAAACTGGCTAGCACCTTCAACAGATGATATGTTAGACCTTTATTTTACCTAGTTAATTTTGTTAAGAATTGAAACTTAGGGTCATTCAAAAAATTAGTGGTTTAGGGATTAATGGCTCCACTATATAATAGACATGAGTACCAGGCTGCCTGCCTATTTGTCTTATTCACACCATTTTGCAATGCATAATATGGAAGGGTATATATTTAAAAGGGGAGATTAGAGGGGAGAGGCAGGATGATTGGTTTCATGATGTGAGAAAAAGTAATTGTTAGAATAGACAATTTGGCTATCAAGTGTAATAGATAAATGAGGTAGCTTTTTTCAGCAGTATTGTTTTATAGATGGGGAATATCATAATTCATGGTATAATGGTCATTGGTCAAGCCCTATATTCCTACAATTTAGATTTCTTAGTTGGGGGCATGTACTTTTGCATCCTAGGACCTAGACATTTGCTTTCAAGGTCATCCTATGGAAGATTTACTGTAAATGATGACAACGGAAGCTTGAACAAACTTCAAATTTGGAGTGCCGTTAATTCTACATTTGGGTTCTTACGAGTATGAAAACCATAATCATAGTTATCAAAAGCTTAAGGTGCGTTGAGTCATCATGGTCTCTTGGAAGCTAAGCCTATTTTGTTAGGAGGAAGGAAGGGGAATTTGTAAGGGGGGAGGGATAAAACATCTCTTATACTTTGTATTTGCCCAAAAATTTAGAGAAGGGAGACAGAAAGGGAGTATGTCACATGTAATGTTTGCAATTGCATTTTAGTATATAAATATGCATATTTATAAAATGATATAATTATTTATGCATATATATATTTACCTATGCACAAATACATGAATTTTAATTCTCGAAGGGTATATGGTCAAATCACTCAATACCACTTCCATTTCTTCCTCATATCCTTCCATGTTCACCAAACACACACGATGGAAATGTTCTTTCCTTTTCCTAGGTATACCTCTTCCATCTATCCTACCTTTCCTTCAATCTACTTCTTCACCATTCATATCAAATAGTGCTTAAATTGGAAAAAAAAATTGGAAACAACTTGTCAACACAACTCGAACCCAAAACGGAATTAGTGAGTCTTGATTGACTGGAGTCATGTTTGTGTCATAATCATGTCGACTCGATTAACTTGTTTAATTAATCGTGTTCAGGTTTGGAGACTCATCTTATTTAATATGATTTGACCGCTTTAGTTAACTGTGTCGTGTCAACTTGTTTCAACCCGATTTGATCTGTTTAACTAAACATATCAAGTCAACTTGTTTAACCCAACATATTTAAATCAATATGGTTATTTTTTTTGGTCAATTTATGGTTTATTATAAAATTAAGTTAGTTAATTGAGTAATTTATTAAGATGAAATGGAAAATTTAGTCATTTCTTTAGTTTTCATTTGATGTATAATTGTTTTGTTATATTTGCAATTTATAATAAGGATTTTTTTTTTTTTTTTTTTCAGAAAATAAAGAAAAATATAAAATGTGTTATTAAATTGGTTGTATTATGTCACGGGTCATACGTCTAATTTAATATTAAACAAGTTATATGGTTTTGTCGTGTTACCTATGTAATAATCGGGTCATATTCAAGTGTCGAGGATTTCCGACACGAATAATAAATGGGTCATGTTCAGGTTCACACATATAACAAAATACTAACATGAGCACGACCCGTTAACATGATTTGCCGCACCTAGCTTAAATGCAGAGAACAATGTAAGGCATGTGTATCATAGAAATGGTTATGAATTATAGTATTATAGAACTATTAAATATACAGGACAAACCAGTCAATGTCAAAATGAAATGTTTTTAGCATATTGAGTCAGTGGTTTAGACAATCATTGTACATATGTCCTTTCAGCTTGCTTGGGGATTCAATTAAAACAATTTACAATTGAAATTATTATTGTTTTTTGATAAGTAATAATGAATTGAAAAGTGCTCAAAAGGGGAACGCATACCATGGAAATACAAGGCGACAAAAGCCAAAGGGCCCTAAGAACTAAAAGATCCCAAAAAATCAACTATTTCCTGTATAGATTTACAATTTCTCCCCATGACCCAACAAAAAAGGGAGCAAACAATGGAGAACTTGAAAACCCGAAAAGGAGATTCCTCTCCATTCCTTCCAAATGCACCACCACACGCAAGAGGGAGCCACTCTCTGGAAAGCTCGGGCGTGAGGGCCCACGTGGCAACCTCTCCAAGCATCAATCAATCCTCTCGTAGACTTAGGCATGACCCACTCGACACCAATCAAGCCAAGAATGAGACTCCAACAGTTGTGAGCGGTGAGCCACGGGGCAATGCAATAACAGGTGATCAACTGACTCCCCATCCTGCTTGCACAAAAAACACCAATTCATAGTAACCTGTCTTCTTTTTCCAGACTATCAAGCATCAAGATCTTACCCCAAACTGCTGTCCAAACAAAAAAGGCCACTTTGAGAGGAGCCTTCGAACGCCACACTGCCTTCCAGGGGAAGTCAGTCCCTGAAAAACTTGATAGGCAATAAAAAAGAGATCCAACATCAAAACTACCCTGGGAAGAGGGAACCCAAATGAGAGAGTCCGACCCTCCACCATCCAGTTCCTGCCTATATAAGAGCGCCAAAAAAGCAGAAACATCATTCACTTCCCAGTCCTGAAAGTGTCGCTAAAATCGCACATCCCAAGTAAACCTCTCATTATCTAGACAATAACAGTCGGGCGTGTCTGTTGGCGTCAATCCTAAAGAGTCTGGGAAAGGAACGAGCGGTATTCTCCACACCAAAAGTCCTCCCAAAAATTGAAATTATTGTAAATATGTGGCTGAAAGCTAGTCAAGATTTTCTCAAGAAATAAAATCTTTTGTGGCCGAAAGCTAGTCAAGATTTTCTCATGAAATAAAATCTTTTGGTACATCAATTAGGAGTAGGTAGATTGACACTTGGTAGTAGTCTTTTTATTATACTTCCTTATATAGTAAGAATTAAGTTCTTAACAATAACCATAAATTCTGTCAAAGATTATAAAAGTACGATCTATCGAATATGATCATGGTATAATACGGGGCATATCTTTTAATGGAATTAAATAAAAGTAAATAAAAAATATATCATTGAATAATTGAATGATATAAAAAGTAAAGAATTGTGTGTCCGAGGATGTTTTGTGTTTTTGACCAAAGGAGTCTTGTGTATAGTAAGTTGGGGTGGTTCGATTGAGCCTTCTCTGGGATTTTTTGGGCTTAGGCGCTCCTTTAACATCTATGACCCTGGTTATGTGTAGTATTGTATGTTATCTTTATTTTTTGTTTTTGGCATTACATCAGAGGCCACTTTTCTTTGAAGGTCTATTTCAATGTTCAGATTCTTCCAATTGGTTTGTACCAATGGACCTTCCTAAGATAAGTTTTTCTTGCCTGCGCCCTTGAAGACATGTATACCAACTTGTGCTTTGTGCTTTTAAGTTCATTGGCTAGATAATATGTACGCTTCCAAGAAAAAAGGGTGTGTAGCTATATTTTACATTTGGCAGGCAGACATTTGGGCTTTTGAGACAGCCCTTATTATAATGTATTATTTACGTCCTACCCAATACCGATGGAGTGCATTTCTTACTGTTTTTTGTTTCTAGAAGTTTCTACGACTCATTTTCATATTATATTTTTTGTTTGGTTCTTGATAGTGGAATATAATATTCCAAATACGGCTTTGACCCTGTTTTGTGATTATTGGTGGTTGACATGCACCAAGTTAATGTTGGTGGTAGGATCACATTTAATGATCTCAAAAGTCTTATTGTTGTTGTGCTGAGTGTGATTAGTATATAAAAAAGAGTGTAATATCTTAAAACTTTGGTTCTTGAAGAACATGGGGAAGCACTTGGTTGTATTTGCTGGTTGGTAGAAGGGCATTTAGGTTTGTGCCTTTGTGGGCATTAAATTCAGAAATTTTAGCTTTGTGACTCTAAATGGGTTACATTATTCTTATGGGCTTTAAGATTTGCACATTGGATAATGCCAAAAGTTAGGTGTGTCACCGGAATTCCCTCCTAGCACCCTATGCAAGCAGGAGATATTCTGAGTAATGGCCTTTTATAGTGGATAACACAGAATGGAATGGAATGTTGTTGGAACTGAACATTCCTTCCGATCTAGAGGTACCCAAAATTTCAGTGGAATAACTCATTTTATAATCCGTTGGATAAATCTTTGTGGTATAACCCCAAATTGATCGCCCTATCCTTTGATCAGGTTTTCATGGGTGAAAACATAATATTCTGTGGAAACAGGTTGAGTGAGCATTGGTTGCCACTAGGCACATTTTTTCTATTAGACTTCTGGATGCAGAAAATATATAATTTGGTTGGTCGATATGATCATCTATCAGGACTGAGATTAAACAGAGAGTTGAAATCTTCTCTGTTATTGCGTCATCCAAGGGTTCAAGCTGACATTCCGTAGTAAAGTTGGTGCAGTACTAGCCATGATTCACATTAAGAAATATTTACTGTTGATCCATCAGTTTGGATCTTTGCTAGAGATCCAATGGTAGTTAAAATTTCCCTTTATTTTATTTTTTATGGTGGGTTAAAAGCTGGGAAAAGGGCTGCAGTCATATACTTATTCATTTATACCGGTTAAAGTAGAATGAATAATCATATAAAAGAAAAGCAAGATGACTGCTAATTTTATATTGGAGGGGCTGATTGCATGGAATCATCATATATATTGGAAGATGAACTTGATAACCATCTATAAAACAATGAAGCGTTTTATCATATTGCATTCCTATTTTTTACTCACTGTAATGCACTGTGTACTTGGCTACAAAAACCAATTTGGGGACATAAACTACAAATCATATTGATAAGTGTATCTAGTCAGGGATTAAGCTGGATTCCTAATCTGTTCAACTTGATTGTTGTTTGATTTTGCAGTTGATATCATATCTGCAATTGAATTTGATAGAACAGGTGACCATCTTGCAACTGGTGACCGTGGGGGCAGGGTAGTATTATTTGAAAGGACTGATACAAAGAATGTGAGTACTCTTGGGGAGTTATATTTATTAAATCTGGTCATCATATTTTGTGTTACTGTTTCTTGTTTGCTGTCCAGATGACTACCTAAATTGTAATATTTTTCAACATTTTAATGTGTAGCATGGTGGAAGTCAACGAGATCTGGAGAGGATGGATTATCCCATAAGTAGACATCCAGAGTTCCGTTATAAGACCGAGTTTCAGAGTCATGAACCTGAGGTATTCATTTCTGCCATTCCTTTTTGCTTACTAGATCTGGATTGTTTGAATTGATTCTGCAGTTGCATCTTTTTGTGTTCAGTTTGATTATCTCAAGAGCTTGGAGATTGAGGAGAAAATCAACAAGATCAGATGGTGCCAAACAGCTAATGGTGCCCTATTTCTTCTGTCTACCAATGATAAAACCATAAAGTTTTGGAAGGTGGGAAATTTAGTTTGTTTTATAGCCTTTTGAAGATTTTTCATATTTGAATTATAGATTCCATGGTTAGTCTCCAGTCTACCCCTGTTAACAACCTGTGTAGGTAAGAGCAAGACTGGGTGATGACATTCGAGAACTATTAAACTGTTGTAGTTACTCATTATTGTATGATTCATTGTGCGTCTTAGCCTAATATTTTTTCCTCACATACTCGGCTTAAAGTTTGAAGAAAAGAAGCGGTTGCTAGTCCTCATAAACCTTTATTAGTCCTATAAACATGAATTTTGAAAATATCCAAGCAAATATTAGGACATGCCTTTGGGAATGTGTTCTACCGGCTATGCTGTTTCAGAAAATAGGCGAGGGAGTTGCAAGCATTTTTGTTATTGAGCACACTATGGATTTCGATAGAGAATAATTGAGTAGTGATTAAGATGAAAAAATTGTATTGGAAAATCAAGTTAGATTTATGCTAAAGACATCACGAATAGAAGTTATTTACTTATTTGAGGAGGCCAATGGAAAGGTTTAGAGAGGAGAAAGATTTCTGTATGGTTTTTACATATATAGGGAAACTCTACTTGAAGGTTCATAGAAATATAAAATGGTAGGTTTTAGAAAAACAACTGAAGGAGAAATGAAATGTGTGATTGAGTTGTGAATTGTGATTGTTTTAAAAAAGAACTGCAGGAGAAACAAGTGAATTTTCAAATATTGTAGGTTTATATCCAAGATCAACACTAAGTACTTATTTTTTTGCTTTAATTATAAATGAATTGACGAAAGACATTCAAATCAAAGTTTTATGATATATGCTATTGGCTTATTTTATATTTTTAATTAATGAAATTAAAGCAAAGGTTGATTATGATATTATTATTATTTTTTTGATAAGTAAAAAAGTATTAGAAAGCGTTCAAAAGGGGAACGCGTCCCAAGAGCTGTACAAAAACGACAAAAAGATAAAGAAGAAAAGAGACACGAACACCAAAAAGACACAACAAAAGGCTCCAGCAGTCGTGAGCCACGGGACAGTGCAAGAGAAGACGATCCACAGACTCTCCATCATCCTCCCAAACCGACAGCATACCTGACCAGTCTAGCTGACCATCCCCCCCTCTCCTCCCCAAACCGACAAGAAACAACCTTCCTCCATAACCTATTTTTATTGATAAAATTAAAGCAGAGGCAAGTGTTTATCTAGGGTTGGGTGAAAATATTAAGAATTAAAATGGTTTAAGAAAAATAGAGAACATGTAATGTAACTTTAGTAAAGCTAGAAATACATGCGAGTATATAGTGAAGATTGAGGGTCAAAGAGTACAAAAAAGCCAACAGTTTCATTACCAAGACTCGATTTTACATGGAGAGGGATAGGTTGGAGATTATGTTTGTAAAGTCAATTTTGGATTGATTGATTAAAGGGCCAATTGCATAAATCCCCCCATTGATTTGTAGGCATTGGCAATTAATCCCCCTTCAATTTTTTTTTTTGTTTTTTGCACATAAACCCCCTCAACAAACCGAGGGGTAACAGAACTAAACACCCATTAACATCAATAGAGAATTACTACAAGCCCACTTTGAGCACAAATCCTGATTTTTTTTGTGTTGGGATGTCCCTACTATGAGTATGCTGTGGGACTCGTGGGAGCCTCAAGTGTGTTGACCCAAGCAGTTGCTTTTGACGCTTTGCTAAATGCTAACTTATTGTGTTGATTTGAATTGAAAATATCTCTGTATTTTGAGCCTCTTCATTGGAGGCCACTGCTTGATGGTCTACACTTTGACTCTATTTCTGCCTTGGAAAGAGATGGGTTGGAAAGTCCTTTTTCGGAGGAGGAGGTGCTGAAGGCGTTAAAGAGTTGCAATGGTGATAAGTCTCCAGGCCCTGATGGATTCACGATGAGATTTTTGTTGGAAAGCTGGGAGGTGGTTCGGTATGAGATTATGGGTACCTTTCATGAGTTTCATTCCACGGGGCGGTTCGAGAAATCGCTTAATGCATCTTTTATTGCCCTTATTCCTAAGAAGGGTGGTGCTTCTAATATCAAGGATTTTAGACCTGGTAGTCTAATTGGGTGCATTTACAAGCTCATCGCAAAAGTCCTTGCCTTTAGATTGAGGGAGGTTTTTGATGGAGTTATTTCTGAGTCTCAGAATGCTTTCATTGGGGGTAAACAGATCCTGGACTCCACCCTTATTGCTAGTGAATGTGTGGATTCTAGACTCTGTAGTGGGACTCCTGGTGTTCTTTGCAAGCTGGATATCGAGAAAGCCTATGATCATGTCTGCTGGAATTTTCTGTTCTATTTGTTGGAGAGGATGGGCTTTGGTGAGAGATGGAGGAAATGGATTGTTTCATGTGTTTCCACCGTCAGGTTTTCGGTGTTGGTGAATGGGTCTCCTTCGGGTTTCTTTGGCAGTTCTCGTGGGTTGAGGCGGGGGGACCCTCTTTCCCCATTTCTTTTTATTATTGTTATGGAGGCTCTTAGTAGGTTGATGAGAAGGGTGGTGGATATGGGTTTTATTAGGGGTTTCAAGATTGGCCTTGACTCAGCTCAGCAGATGGAGATCTCTCATTTACTTTTTGCGGATGACACGATCGTTTTTTGTGAGGCAGAGGTGTCCCAGTTAAGGTATCTGAGATGTGTTTTGGTTTGCTTTCAGGCTATTTCTGGCTTGAAAGTTAACGTGGGTAAGAGCGTGCTTGTTCCTGTGGGGGAGGTTCAAGAGGTGGATTCTCTGGCTGCTGTTTTAGGGTATGGGACGCAACGCTTTCCTATCTCGTATTTGGGTTTGCCGCTGGGGGACTCGGCCAGGAGGGTGGGAAGTTGGAACCCGGTGATTGAGCGGGTCGAGAGATGATTAGCTGGTTGGAAAAAGCAATATTTATTAAAGGGTGGTAAAGTTACGTTAGTGAAGAGTACTCTGTCAAGCCTCCCAACGTACTTTCTTTCGCTTTTTCGGATTCCAGCCTCTATTGTTGGAAGAATTGAGAGGCTCCAACGGAATTTCCTGTGGGGGGGCCGCGGAGAGGAATTCAAGTATCATCTTGTCAAATGGGAGCAAGTTTGCAGCCCTATGCAGTTGGGAGGGCTTGGTATTAGGAGATTGGCCCCTTTCAATAGTGCTCTGCTTGGCAAGTGGCTTTGGAGATTTGGCAGTGAAAGACATAGATTATGGAGAAGGGTTATTTCGTGTCGCTTTGGGGAGGAGAGAGGAGGATGGTCAGTTAGACCAATCAGGCTTGCTAGTGGAGTGGGGGTGTGGAGGGCCATTGGAAAGGGGTGGGATGTCTTTTCCAAACATATTAGATTCAGAGTTCGAGATGGAAGTAATGTCCGGTTTTGGGAGGTTCATGGTGCGAGGATAGGCCATTGGCTCTTTTATTCGCCAGGCTTTTCAGGATCGCTGTTGACGAACATGCTATGGTTGCTGACTGCTATTACCTTGATAGCGGAAGGCTGTCTTGGGATGTGCGCTTCTAGCGAGCTTTTCAGGATTGGGAGTTGGATGATGTCACTGGGTTTTTGGCTCTCCTTTATAGACAGGAGGTGGAGGGTTCTAGTGCAGATTCCTTGATTTGGGTGCCTTCTTCTCAAGGGATGTTCCAGGTTCGGTCATTTTTTGTGTGCCTCTCTGGTTTTCATGGTACCACATTCCCATGGAAGACAGTGTGGACGTCTAAAGCGCCTCTTAGGGTGGCTTTTTTTGTGTGGACTGCAGCTTGGAGTAAGATTTTGACTTTGGACAACTTAAGGAAGCGAAGGCATATAATTGTTAATCGGTGTTGCTTTTGCAAGATTAATGGGGAGTTAGGATCATCTTTTGTTGCATTGTCCTGTGACCTATGATTGTTGGAGTTTGATTTTTGGCTTGTTTGGTATTCATTGGGTCATGCCTCAAACCGCCCGGGAGTTATTGGATATTTGGAGGAGCCAATGGGTGGGGGCCTAGGTGCGAGTTTTCTGGAGGGTGATCCCGTTTTGCATTCGGTGGAGCCTTTGGAAATAGCGGAATAGTAGATCTTTTGATGGGAAGGAGTCCTCTATTTTGGTGCTGAAATTTTCTATTATTTGTACTCTTTTTTGTTGGGGTCAGGGGAGAGACTATTCTTCTCGAGGAGATTGTTGACTTCATGGGCTCTTTGAGTTCATAGGTTCTGTTTTGTCTTTGTATAGTTTAGGACGTGTTCCCCTTTTGAACGCTTTTAATACATTTTACTTATTAAAAAAAAAAATGTCCTACACTTGCTGACTTATATGCTATTTTTCTTTGCAAGTTAAACAGGTCCAAGAAAAGAAGGTGAAGAAAATTTCTGACATGAATGTAGACCCTTCCAAAGCTGTTGGGAATGGTGGTGTAGCTAGTTCAAGTGTTTCTTCCAGTCCTAAACAATGTGTTGCAAATGGAGGATACCCTGACAGATCTTACAATTATTTGAGCAATGATTTTTCATTCCCAGCAGGGGGCATTCCATCTCTACGTTTACCTATGGTAGTTGTACTCAACCCTTATTTATTTTCAAACAGTAACCGTGTTTTCTAGTAAATAATGTTTAGATATTAACATTTATAGATGACACAATTTCAATTTTGCCCAAATCAACCTGGCCAAGTTGTGAGAGAAGGGAAAAGAAACAAAAATTAATATGAAAAAAAGTAGGAAAAAAAATGATATATAAATCACTATGTTATGGCAAGGTGTGCTTGTGTTGCCTCTATTTGACGAAAGAAAGGCAAAACTTTTTATGCAGGTTGCATTATAGAAAACCTGCAACCTTTGTTTCAGCATTATATATCATCTTTTTTGAGTTTAAGTGATCACATGTACATTGTCGTGTTTGGCTCTTGTATATGTACTTGTATTATAACTTTATTTTCAAAAAAAATAATTATTATGTTTACATTTTTATCTGTATATCTAATTATCTGTGAAAAGAATATCCATTAACTTCTGTTTTGTTCATTGTTTCGATCACTCCATATGATTCCATGTAGCACTTAAAATGTACTACCTGCAGGTACTCAGTCAAGAAACAAGCCTTGTGGCCAGGTGTAGAAGGGTATATGCTCATGCACATGATTACCATATTAATTCAATTTCAAATAACAGGTTGGAATTCATATTTCTGGTTGAAGTATGCTTTTGCTTTCCATTTGAATTATTTGTTCTTTCATATGTTCTTCATGTTGTGTTATGTTTGTTTTATATTTGGTTGTCTCTTAACTTGAAGTTGTGTTTTCATATTTCATTTGCGTGTCGTTATTCTCTCATTCTTTTTTCTTCCTTAATAATTCAAAATTCATGACTAACTTGCACATCAAAAGTGTAAATGTGATCAACAGTTTAAATTGCATGTATTCTAATGTTTCTAGATCCTGCTGGCTGCTGGTTAGTCATAGTTAGCAATTTTTTAAGTCCAGTGTGTCTTGATAGATCCTGCTGGTTAATAAGCCTGATCAGCAGCAGCACCAGATTTCAGGCAAAAACCACTGGAATACTCTTTCAATTCAGCATGTGTGAGTAGAAATTTATTCTAGTGGGTACTTTCTATGGATTATTTATGCATAGTGCCATCACCTGAAACAGTATGAATGCAATGTATAAATGATTGGTTTATTGGGAAATGAATGTAGACGTTCAAAAGTCATCTTGAGGGGAGTTATTCGATTAAATTAGCTTAGTTGCTTGTTTGCCATCCCTTCTTTTCGCGAGTTCAGTTTTTTTGGTTTACTTCCAAAAGCAGGGGTTGGAGAGGGCGGCAAGTCCCATCTATTTCTGTGAACCAACGGAGTTGTCTAACCCATGATGCAAGGAATAATAGGCTGGAGGGGCCTCAGCTTGGAATGTAGGTTTCAGAGAATGGAACTAGGGCTGCAAACGAGCCGAGCCGTTCGCGAACTGCTCGGGCTCGGCTCGTGAATTATTCGGCTCGAGCTCGGTTCATTATTCGCAAACTGCTCGGGCTCGGCTCGTGAATTACTCGGCTCGAGCTCGATTCATTTATAAATGAACCGAGCTCGAGCCGAATTATGAGGCTCGATTCATAAACGAGCCGAGCCTGAATATCAGTATGCTCGACTCGTTTGTTCATGAACCGTTCACGAACTGAGCTCGATAATGCTTTCACGAACATACTCGATTATAATATATATATATATATATATATACACACACACACATACCCAATTATAATATATACAAAAGTTGGGGTCAGATTGTAATTGTATGTAACACATTTATATGTAGATATATATTTATGTTGGGGCCATATTGTAATTTTATATAGAGTTTGTGGTTATTATGCAAATACACCTTTCTTGTCTTTGTATATAAACCCTTTTATGTTATGTTTAGGGTTGATAGAATACGCCTCCATCTCAATCTGTTCTCTCTCTCATCATTGACCAGTGACCACCAACGGGGCAACGATATCTCAGCCTCCATCTCAATCTGTTCTCTCTCTCACATCATTGACCAGTGACCACCAACGAGGCAACGATCCCCAACCATCAACGAAGAACGGTCGCCGGGATCTCACTCCCTCATCTACCCTCTCTTCTACCTCCGGCATCCCTTCCATCTACCACCGGTGGCTTCACCGCCTTCGTCCATCACCACTCAACCCTCCTCTCTCCTTACACACACACACACACACACACACACACACACACACACGATATATATATCTCTTACAGACGAAAGTGGAGTATTGTTGAGAGAAGATCGATGCGAAGTGCAGTGCTGATGTCTAGGGCTCTTGCCTTTCTCTCCTTCGACTCCTTACCGAACCCCCAATTTTCTTGTTCTTACTCTCTTTTGGGATCTCAGATTTTATAAGAGACTTTTTGGGATCTCAGATTTTGATGTCTAGGGTTCTTCTTGATGTGTTCTTGTATGTGTGTTTTGTGCGTTTCATATATATATATATATTATATAAACCAATTTCGAGCCAAGCTCGAGTTTTTGGCGAACACAGTTGAGCCGAGTTCAAACAATGAAGCCGAGGCTTGATTCGAGTTCGAGCCGAGCTCGAACACTCCTGCTGCAGATCGTGCCGAGCTCAAACAGCCCACTACTCGACTTGACTTGGCTCAGTTGCAGCCTTAAATGGAACAGAGGTTATGAGAGTAAGTGGACTTGGGCGGGCTGCTCTCCAGGACCTCATTCATTGATGGAGTAGTGCATTAGTATTTCGACTGATGAGCATGTGCACTTTAGGAAGCTGTTGAGTGCCCGATGAGGTAGAAAGGTTTTCAATGTGTCCATTCCGAAATAGACGACCAAGTAATAAATAGACAGGTTTACCGAACCTTAGGTATTTGATTGATCTGTTGCAGCTTAAGCCAAAGACTCGAACAGTAGCAGTGGGTGCTATGATTGGAGCTGTGATATTAGCTATGGCGTTGGGTGAGTCAGTCACACTTGAGGGAATTGTGCTCTAATTGATTCTGTTACTTAGGCTACTGCTATTCATAGTTTATTGTCAACTTCTACGAAAGAGGAAAAATAAGGGAGGAGGATTGAACCAAGACGCATCTTTAATAGAATACAGAGACTTTGTCAATATTAAGGGATTTTCTTTTTCACAAAAATGAGAATACACACTCTTAAAGACAAGATGGGACACCTTTGGAACTCACGTCAAAGTCCCCTTATTCCATTCCATCATTGCAAACAAGAAGTCCAGCCAATCAACTCCACTCCCGTAATTCCTTGAGATTAGGATAGTCCTCTTGCAGTAAATAGATCAAGGACCTTCCAAACTAGCCAAGGCTTTGCTAAGGACCCCACTACTGTCGTATTTTGTTTGGTTTGGTTTGAAGTGTCTTTATGAGAATATTTTTGCTTCTCACTTCGGGCAATTAGAAATAATTTTTCTTTGGAATTCCGAAAATCTATTTCATGTAGCTTGGCAAGGAAATAATGTATATGATTATATACATGCTTCTGAGGCTTATATAAATCCATGCATTCAAACCATTTTTCTCAAGCGATTTATTTCTCAGGTTGAATAAACAATTTTACGTGTTCCTCTCTCTCCGCTTCTTTCCCAAGATTGCTTTGTGATTCTAGCCCTTTTATCCCCAACATCATGGTCTTTTTCATGCCTGCAGTAATGATATCTAGCCTGTCTCTCATATGTAATATGGTTTTTGCTGAATTTTTCTGACTCTCTCTATCTCTCATTTTTTAGTGATGGTGAAACCTTTATATCGGCTGATGATCTGCGAATAAATCTTTGGAACTTGGAAATTAGCAATCAAAGTTTCAATATTGTTGATGTGAAGCCTGCAAACATGGAGGACCTAACTGGTACAGTTGGCATTTTGGTTAGGACTTCAAATGATTGATGATCTTTCTTATTTATTTCTTCTTTCCGTTTATGTTGGGTTGCTTTTATTAATAATGGAAGCATTTAGCGGATAAGCATCTACTTGTGGTTGTTCATGGGAGCATAAACTTCCGTGTGTGTGTGTGTGTGTGTGTGTGTAAATATATCTATCAAACGTTTTTCTCCTTTTCATACAAGGACAGTTAGGGGCTGTCTTAGAAACTTCAAAAATCATGTCAACCAGTTTTTCTACTTGTGGGTTTCCAGAACTTCCCCTCAATATATGATTTACAAGCTTGTCTTACTTGTTATTCATGGGTTTTTAGATGTAGACCTATTTGTTTGACTGGACTACATGTTTGAGCCTTGAAACATTAATTTATTTATCATTGCAGAGGTGATAACATCAGCAGAGTTTCATCCTACTCATTGTAACACGTTAGCATATAGTAGTTCGAAAGGGTCAATCCGTCTTATTGATTTGCGGCAATCTGCTTTGTGTGATACACATTCTAAATTGTGAGTGCTCTTTTGGCTTTTGTCCTGCTTTAGTTATTCCTGTACTGTATCCGCCTCATAAGAAATGAGATAACACCTGCCTGCCCCACCCAAAAATAAAGAAGCGTTGTTATATTGAGTTCTCGTTATGTACACTAGATTACTTTCAAATGCTTAATCAGACAATGATGTCCTTTGCATACAGGTTTGAGGAACCAGAGGCACCTGCTTCAAGGTCGTTTTTTACTGAGATAATAGCCTCAATTTCAGATATTAAATTTGGAAAGGAGGGAAGATATATACTTAGTCGTGATTACATGAATCTTAAGGTTTGGATTTTATATTTGCTATCAACTTCAGCTTTGTATTTGGTATTTGATTACTGCTAGATATGTGAACTCTGGAGTCCAGACTGCTGCATGTGATGTGGTATTCTTGGCTCTTATGCCATGATAACAACGATATGCAGGCTCCATTTCTGGGCTTGCCTGTACTGTAAGATGGTGAAAAGCCTGAAATAGTATAATGAATATGCATATGATATGTAGCATACAAGAAATGAAAAAACTACGAGTTGACATTTTGTTGAAATTCGTCTTCGTATTCTTTCCCAAGTTTTTCTCTGGTAATAGTCCTTTCAAAATTCATGTTCTATAGAAATCTGTGGATGGGGTAACCATTATGGCTGTAGAACATACTATTTTTTTATTTTATTTTTATAAGTAAGATTGTATTAAAAAGGTGTAACTGTAGAACATAAACTGTCCACGCTCTAAAGGGATCTAAGTTTGGAATGAGTTTAGCCTTTTTTTATTTTGAAAGGAGTTTGGATTTTGTGATGCACTCCATGTCACTGCTGTTATAATTGATGTGTGGTGCAATGTTATTTTGACTTGTCAGAGCAGGTGCTCTTGCTCAAGCTTGACGTCTCTGACAAGTTTCTTAACTTGGAAATGCTATATAATTTTAAAAGATGGAATTATTGGAGACTTGAAAGTGTATTTTGGAACTTCTGGAGATAACAAGAATGTGCGTTGGTAGACATCTCAACCAACTAGACCACATATGGGCCTTGGTTCTTTTAACTTTGGTTTTCCTTGTTTTTTTTTATAGTTGAATCACTTAGCTGTCCTGCCCTGTTGAGGTGTAATGGGGGCCTAAGTTCTATCTTGGTGGGATCAGTAGTTTAGGACTAAATTGCGTATATAGGGAATTACAAGCCCCAAATTTTTATTGGCAATTTCAAGTTCATATAGCAGTATTCCCTATCAATGCAGGTCTAATCCAGTATAATATAGAGGAAGGGATATTTAAATTATGTTTGGTGGCACCGAATCGGCGCCTTGGATTTTGGATTGGAGAAAATTTAGTACAAATTTTGAACTAAATTTCCTCCAATTCCAAATCCAAGGCACTGATTCGGTGCTCTCTAACATAGCATTAATGTTTTTCAATTATCTATGATGCTGGCAGAATTGAGGGCATAGAGGAAAAGGGATGTCAACTCTGGATGGGATGTAGGCATATCTAGGGTGAAATCTTGTTTTATGTTTGGCACTTCGGCCTCCTGGCAGAACATGTCTTTGTAGTTTTGATATAGAACGTATGCACTCCTACTGGAGCTTTTTTTTTCCCCTTCCTAGGATATTATTATATTCAGTCATAAAATAAATGAAAGTATTTTTTTTTAATTATACCTCTCTGTCATTGATGAATTCTTTAATGTTCTCTTGTCGGATTTGGTATACTGTTATATGAACTTAGATTCACATGTCAAATATGGGGGCATACAAGGGTCGGGTGCATTTATTCTCAGAAAATAACACCTAGAGACGTGGCTCAGTTTTAAAAATTCCTGTTAGTAGAATCCTGTTATTGGCCAAAAACTATTAGGATGCTGGCTAGTTACGATTTTGCCATATTATATATGTATATATGTTTGTTTGAGTACATATTTTGCGTATGTCCTCACATAACTCCCCTTGGAATGATATAGAAAATTCTTTTAGGGTGTCACATGTGGAGCACCCAATATCATGAGGTTTTATGCTCACTCGTATTTTTCACCAAGAAGATTACTCTAGAATATAAAAACTCTGTTGCTGGTAATACCTATATTAGCTTTTGATTGCTCTCTTAAGTCTTAAATCTTAAATCTCTTCTACTTCATTTCAGTTATGGGACATTAATATGGATTCAGGTCCAGTTGCAACCTTCCAGGTTCACGAGTACTTAAGACCTAAGGTGAATTTTGCATCTGCAGACAAACCCTTGAGTTAAACTCTGGTCTGATGAATAAGAAAGTTGATTATACTGTACTCTATTGTTTACAGCTATGTGATTTATATGAAAATGATTCCATCTTTGACAAATTTGAATGTTGCTTGAGTGGTGATGGTCTGCGAATAGCAACAGGTTCTTACAGGTTTGTACACGCACGCACACACATATATTATTTTACCAATTTATTGTTATTGATGTTATGCTTCATAAATGAATCTAAATGTGCAATTATTGTGATTCTAGCAATCTATTCCGGGTGTTTGGTTGTGATGTGGGCAGTACTGAAGCAACTACTTTGGAAGCAAGCAAAAATCCAATGAGGTATAATTACCTAAAAGATATTGATTATGAGACAATTGATTTCATGATAGAATATTTGTTAAATTTTGTTATGCTCAATTAGGAGACAAGTTCCGACCCCTTCGAGGCCTGCCAGATCCCTGAGCAGTATAACACGTGTTGTCAGACGAGGTAAGTAATTTCTTTTTCTCTTCCTTTATGTTTATCACTTCATTCATTTTATAACACTTCGTGATTGTGAAACTTTGATATGCCTTCTAGATTTCTTTTTTATTTTGATCTGTTTTTCATGTTGGGATGTCCTTAATAGGATCAGAAAGTCCAACAGTCGATGCAAATGGAAATTCTTTTGATTTCACTACAAAGTTGCTCCATCTAGCTTGGCACCCTACTGAAAACTCAATTGCCTGTGCTGCTGCAAACAGCCTGTACATGTATTATGCATAAAGATGGTGCAGGAAGAAACTTTTTTGGGATGCTGTTGAAGAAGGCTTGTTTCCTTTTCTCAACAGCCAGCAAGTTCAGGCATAATTAATCTCTCTTAAATTTCAAGTGCCTCAGAGACCCATAGCATGCGATTTTATTATCTCAAGGTTCAGGATTGGTTGTCACAGAATCCACGTGGAAGCAAATCGTCTTCTTCGTTCTTGGGTGGGACACTTGCTCTTCTTCCTGCCCCTCTGCTCGATATTCACCCTCATTTTCTTTTATTACTATATATATATTTTTTTACCATTTCTTCTCAAAGGAAAATATGCAATTCTGTTGTCCTTACCATGTTGGGTTGAAGTCAGGGTAGAATGTGATTGTAGCTCTCCTACAACCAAAACCAATGTCAATTATTGCCCAATAGTTTCAAGGTAAATGTAGTTGTATACAAATCTTGCTGGGAAGAAGCTGCTGCTAACGTGAAGTACATGAAGCTTATTTTCTATGGTACCGTCGAAAGTTATTTTTATTCTTCTTTTTTTTTAGGATGACTTTAGACTGGCTTTATTGTAGTTTAATTTTTTTAAAAATATTTTTTTGTATTGTTATAGTTTACTAAAGTATTTTTTTTGTAAAAGCAGTTCAATGGCAGTGGCTGACTGATTTGTGTTTTCTGCATAACCATTGCTAAAATGATACTGAGCTATCCGGTTTAATGCCTTGCAAGTTTGGTAAGAGCTCCAATAGAAAGCTAACATGATTTTTTAGATCTGAAATGATGAGTTACCCATGCGCTGTGTTTGCGTTGTCTACCACCGAATGCCTGACTCGGAAATGTTCAGTTAATATGGTGACATGATTTCTATTTTTATATGCAACTTACAAGGATAAAAAAAAGAGCCAATCATTCAAGTCATGACTGATGCTTTTTAGAGTTTATGGATCATTTGGTCGAACAGCGTGGGATTATAAAGGAAAACGATTTATGTAAAGAAGCATGCTTTTTAAGTTGTATAGAGTAGATTGTTCCCACAAGTGACAATTCTCCCCATTGTGGGGTCTCTCACCATCTGGAAGTGCACTAGAAATGAATGTTCACAGCTTCATTGGTTGCTTGTCTAATGAAATAGAGAATGGAATGAGTCTATAACGTTTTCTCTCTCTCATGTTTGGAGACAAAAAAGAGGAGACAAAGGGATTCGAAAATCTCTCTCAAAATTGCGAGCCCAATGCTAACCATCCGGGGAAAAGGGGAGGGAAGTTTTCAGTCAATCCGGAAGTGGAAAGGAGGAAGGGGCACGCAAACATTGCCGCGTCGCACGCGGTGTGACACGACCGATCAATTTCAGGTGGGCC
This sequence comes from Cornus florida, assembly GCF_030987335.1. Lineage (NCBI taxonomy): Eukaryota > Viridiplantae > Streptophyta > Magnoliopsida > Cornales > Cornaceae > Cornus > Cornus florida. The sequence goes on along the minus strand of NW_026775581.1, from coordinate 70,494,937 downwards.
CATCAGTTTTAATGGGCCCAATTCCCCACATGAAGACAACCAAACCATCATCACCATCACCAGTTTTGTAGTGGTGAGTTGAAAATGTTGAATGGATTGGACGTCAATCAAACGCCTAACCCCACGTAACATAATCCTTGGTTGTCTCTACAATCATCCAGCAAGTACACCTAGGAGGACTACCATCCTCTCTCGGTGTACCTGGTTTTCAAGTAGTTGTTGAATCCAAGATTCAAAGATTTTTTTTTTTTTTTTTTTTTTCTTTTTTCTGAGAAGATTTTAAAGATTGAGAAAATGAAGGAACATGCACCAAATGAGCAATAGCTCACTTGTTACGTAACCTACTTAAAATCAAGCTCGTATTCAAATTTGAGGGCTGTTGTCGGACTCACATCAACTGTTTAATACTTAAACATCAATGTCATTGGTTAAAGTTTGAATCCCATATCCTTTTCTATAAGATATTCAATACGAATACGAAATACCTCGTTTTGAAATAATAATATTAAAAAAAATACATACTGATTTTTTACAATATTAAATGTATAGTGAGTATGGCGGGTTAGTTCAATTGAGAACCTTTATCCCTTATTAATTGTTCATTTTTAGTTTTTTAATTTTTAAGGGGAAATACAATTAATGCATTGTCTCTTTTTAAAATTATCAAATTGTCCTTTTTAATTTAAATATAGTTACAAAGTTTGAATTTTTTTTTAAAAGATAAAGAACAATAATGAAAATATAAAAAAAAGATATTTTTAATTTTTTAAAGAGAATAATTAATTTAAAATATGTAAAAAAAGAAAAATAAATTACTAATAAAGAACGTAAAGTATGAAGTAATGTTTATTTCTTTCGGGTCAAACCCAACTACAGGCCCAATAAGCAAGTCAATAGACAATGGTCCGAAATAATTTATTTCGTGGTAGAATTGTTGGCCTTGCCCGATGTGTTGTCACTTGTCACTTCTTATACTTCAATAATCAATATAGTGACTATACTATCTTCGGGTTCTTCCTATTTCAAACTGAAATGGGTGGAACTGAACCCGGACCATCTGCACTTCTATAGGAGCAAAAACGCGTTGATATATATATATATATATTGTATAAGCAGATGATCCAAACGCGTTGTTGTATATATAGTGTATAAGCTTTGGCAACCCAAGGTTTTTAGGTGGAGAAACTGAGAGTATTCAGACACAACTCTCTCTCTCATATGAAGTGTGTCCTCACTCCTTGGCGGGCAACAATTGATGATAGAACATCCACGTCAAGGATTTCAAACCTATCTTCTCTCACTTTTTCTTGATGTTTCATCATGGACAAACTCATCTGACATATAGTAGTAGTTTTTGACTTCTCTGTTTTGTTCCAACGCCCAGAATTCAAGTTCAAAGCTTTGAAATTTGGACATTTTCCTCCACAAGACAAACACTCTACTGTGCTCAAACCCAGTTTTCTTACCTCTGTCTCCTCTTTTCTCTCTCTCTTTGGCTTTTCCTTCACTTTCACAGCTTCAATGGCCATCGTCTAACCAAATCCCTCAAAGCCCATTTCAGATCTCTAAAAGTTCGATCGATTTCTATCATAAACTCAATCAATCTCTTTTTAAAACAAACCCAATTCATCAAATTTGATTCCAAAGCTAGTCCTTCATTTTTTTACTTCAAATCCTTGAAGTTCTGGTCATTTTGGTTCAAAAAGTGCAATACCCATTTCATATATTCCTAACTTCAATTTTTTGCTGTTCATAAACTCAATCAATCTCTCAATTAAAACAAACCCAGTTCATCAAATCATCTATACAAACCACAAACTCTGATTTTTTCATCTGCCAAACCTCCAAGTTCTGACATATTTTTTTGATTTCAGATCTCCTAATAAACTCAACAAATCACCAAAAGAAGCCAAAACAATGCAAGACCCATCAACGTATCAACAGATCAAACCACCGCAATTTCCTGAAGAAGAGCACTTGAAATGCCCGCGCTGTGGCTCACCAAACACCAAGTTCTGTTACTATAACAACTACAACCTCTCTCAGCCCCGCCATTTCTGCAAGAACTGCAAGAGGTACTGGACCAAAGGAGGCTCTCTCCGGAACATCCCCGTCGGCGGTGCTAGTCGGAAGAACACGAAGCGGTCTTCGAACCCGAAGCGCTCTTCGTCGTCGTCCTCATCATCGGTGTCATCATCTTCAATAACGTCCCACGGTGTTCCAAAATCGGAGTCTTTGGTGGTGGTGCCGAATCAGGACCGTCCAATGTTCGACGTGGCGGGGAGTTTCAGCTCGCTTCTGGCGTCGAATGGGAATTTGATGGAGGGTTTGAATCCGAATGGGTTGAAGCTGGGTGATTTTGCAGAGAACCCGAATTCGAGTTCGGGGTCGAGTTTGATGCCGGACCTGTCAATGGAACTGCAGAGTGCTCACAATGCGGAGGGTTTTTTGGGTGTTCAGAGTGGTGGAGATTCCAGCTGTTGGGGTGGTGACAATGGGTGGCCTGACCTTGCCATTTACACACCAGGTTCTAGCTTTCAGTAACAAAAACGAAAACTTTATAGTATATATATATATATATATGAAAACCATTTATAGTCCATCATCCCCATTCGGAGTTGTCCCACTTTCGGACTACACAGGGTGTTGTTCGACTTTTGGACGTTCTATCATTCATTATATATATATATATATATATATATATAAAGAGAGATAATTTGGATATTATCTTTGTTGGAGTAATGGTGCTGATTGAGAGAAATCTTATTATCATATAGTTGAGACTATGGTCTATGGTGGTGCAGAGAGATGTGTGCATGAATACTTTCAGGCGTATTTTAGTACTTTCTGATAACAAGAAGGTGACATCCCCTCACAAAGGCTGCTAAACATTAGGTTTTGTTGAGTTTTATTTTGTTTGGTGTTTGTTTGTATGTGTTCTGGGAAAAAAAAAAAAAAATGATTGTTACCAAGATGTTGTCTTTTTTTTTTTGGGACTGTACAGAGATTTGATTTTCTTATTATAATGGCTATTTCTTTATGTTTATTGGTTTATATTGATACATAATGTATGTCTGGCTCTTAACACAAGGCTAAGTCTATTTACCGATGATCATTAGTTTTTTGTTTTTCTTTCTCCTTCGGCACAAGAATGATCATTAGTTTAGATAGTACAAGTCTCTTCTCAAAAAAAAAAAAAAAATGGGTAAATGTTTTAACATGCTGCTGAGGACAATATTGGAAGTTTATGTGCATTTGCAAGGATGTCTTTGTTGGAATTCATATGATAGCTTTACCATGTCAATATAACTTTTTGTATAAAGTTTATATATATTTATCTTTATGAAGCTAAGACAATTTTGGATAAAAGGGGGAAAGCTGTTAAAATCTACAAGTTAAGGAGCATGAATCCTCTGCAATGAGCTTCCCCTACAGTTTGTTGAGGTTTGTTTTACTTGGCATATATTTGGTCACGTTATTCATTTCATTGATTAACAGGATTTGAGACTGCATTTGATTGGATGCGGTAATTTGCAAAAGTGAATTGAGTTTCATTGATACCTAACATTAGTTATTAGTTATTAGGTATTTTTTGAGGGTGAAGATAGTGGGTGGGCAAATAATAATTAATCCCCAAACTTTGGCAGGTTTTTTTTATTACACTTTGGTACGAAAGTAATAAGAACTTTATAAAGGAACTACATGGTTCACTTGAGAGAATAACTAAATGTATTATTTATTAATACTTGGAAAAAAAAAAAAGTTAAGACTCTTTTCATTATTTTGCTACATATAGATTATTGTATGTTTACAAAATACTAAATGTTTAGCAAAATAATGAAAATTGTCATAGTATTTTTTTTTTTTTTTTTTAATTTCATGTATTAGGTCGACGTGAAATGGTTACTTGTCAACTAGTTGGGGGGTTTTCAATTGACATTTGGTCCTTAAGTGTTAACTGGTATCTCTAATTTTTGGACTAGATTTATGTGTAGCATTAATTATTTAGCATTATGTGACTACTTTCTTTTGATGGTAAAGGTGGTTGGTGGTTTTTTTTTCATCATATATATAGGATTCAGTTGATGTGAGGTGACTACATGTCGACAGGTTGGGGACTTTCAGTTGATGTCTGGTGGCGTCGAACGGTATTTTTGATTTTTTGGACTAGATTTATGTGTGATATTAGTTAGTCGGTACTATGTGAATACATTGTTTTGAAGATGAAAATTGTGGTGAGAAAATAAGCTATTTTGTGTAATTATCGCATCCAAACGCGGTCTGACACTTGAACAAATAAGAACGTGGCCAAATATAGGTAATATTATGCACCGTATGAAACAGCAGGCAAAGTGACGTCAGAGAATTCGCTCCCTAAGTTAAGATGGTCCAATTTTGTTCTTCCTATATTGCCTTTCAAGGGCTAGACAGTTCATTTCCTCTCTTCTCTCTATTTCTCTGTTTGATTTCCGACCTAGTAAAAGCATGAATTTAGTCTTGAATTATAGTGAAATTAGGGACTTGAAGACAAAAATGTTTTAGTGACACTGCTAAGGAAGGGAATGGTAGGAGAAAATTATGTTAATTTTGAAGGCCATTGAGCGAGTGGTGGTTTTCAATTTATACTCACCATTCAAATGTTGAACAGCAATAGTAGCTAAATTGAAGTAGTGGTTGGTTTTGCTAAATTAAATCTGTTTTCATTCAATTGATGTGAAAAGTCTCAGCTGGATGAGTTGAATCATCAATTGCCCTCTCTACCCCTCTCATTTCACGGGCCACCCATACAACATGTTGTGCATTTAAAAGGACAACTCTGTACACTCTACAATTTCCATCTCAACCAACCACATGTGTGGGGCTGCTTAGTCCACTGATGCCCAAATGCAAGATATTGGGCCCACATGGGGTTGTGTGTTCTGAAGGTCATTGTGGACCCCACATTTGGGAGAGTCAATTGGCGGGTTAAATTGGATGGTGACCGATGAATTGATGCACTGTGTAGCATTGCCCATCTATGGCAAAACTGAGTCTTTCTGTCGGTCATATTGGCATTCCTCTCGTTTGCCGAACAAATTTTAAATTTTTATTTATTTATTTTGACGAGAAACCCTATCATTAGTTTTGGGCGAATCATTTTAAGGGCAAGTGTATAGTGCTAGTAATACATGTTAGCAAAGTTTTGTTAAGTTGTTAGTCACATCAGCAATTGTGTTAACGTGGTTAGTAATTATATATTGTTATGGGTTAGTTAATATTTATTATTTTATTATTTTTTATTGTACTTTTTTAATACATTTAATATTTTTTGAGTAAAAAAAATTAAAAACGTATTTATTTTTTTGTTTGCTTGTATTTTTTAAAACGGTTACTTTTTCAACCACTTGAATTTTTTTTTTTATTATATATTGCTATCTTTTAGTCACGGTATGGATTAATTGATATTTCTTATTTTATTATTTTTGTTTGTATTTTTTAAAACGGTTACTTTTTCAACCACTTGAAAATTTTTTTATTATATATTTGAATAGAATACTTCTTTTAATACATTTAAATTAATATATTTTTTACAATAAAAATAAATTACATATAAAAAGAAATAGTAAAGAAAAAAACCAAAAAAAATAGCCGAGCAGTCGTGGGCCAAAAAAATATATAAAATAAATTAGAGCCGTTCTGCAGTGTTTGGCTCACAATGCTATTGTTAGCAGTTGCGATGTACTTTGCTATCCTCCTCCTGGGTTTCACAAATTGCTAGCATTATACCAATTCAAAGGCTAGCAATACTGACTCATTTGCTAGCAAAAAGCTATCCATACCAGTTGCTCTTAGATGCGAAAGTAATTGTGCTGGAAATAAAAATTTATATATTTTTAATAATTATTTGCGTGTGTCAATGATCATTGACCGAGATTAATAAACCATTTAAAATATTTTCGAACTAAACAACTGAAGCATTTAACCCCATAATGTATTTGTATGGGATACATATTATTCTCACCTTAAGACATTTGACGACATTAATACACTCTGTGTCCCTTTGTATATTTATCTTAGAAAGACTAGAGTTGTAGAGTTTGCGGTCCTAAAATTTCTCTCTGATAGCATTACTTTTTTGAAAAACGGAAATTTGAAAGTCACTAGTGAGTAGTGACTTTCTTTCTCATCTAATTAATGTGGTCTTTATCAACGAAGAGAAGTTGTATTGTAATACATTGCAATAGTAGCGTAAACCAGTGGTCCTCCACGCAACTACTACTGGGCTAAATTGGGTTTGCCACTAATTTTCTTGGCATCCAAACAGGGGGAGACTTGAGCAGTGATTTAAAAGTTTATGAGCTGAAACTGGCAAGTGATGTGATGTGCAATGGAGAAGGTTTGACCATCCCATTGGTTAGTGGGTGGTGTTGTAAATGAGTCTAGAAATAAATGTTTGAGCCCTACTCATTTTGACTCCTCAATGTAAGGAGTAATTATCACTTTTTACGAATTTGTCAAAATTTGTTGAAAAATCTTGTTTATGGATCTTAACAAGTCAAAATTTCGACTAATATAATAAACGGGCATAAAAATGCTACACCTAATCAAATCGAACATGGATGAATTTGTAATGAGCTGAGTTCGAGTTGTTCAGTAGTATCCCGTTCTACGCATATCTTATTTTTTTAAAAAATTTGCCATATGTATAGTATGCTTCCTAGCTCAGTGGTATGTTATTTGTTATCCAACAGTATTATTACCATCCAATTGCAAAATAGGTAATAATCAAGGTGGGCTTTTTGTGGCCCACATCGAGGATGGGGAGCACATGGACCAGTATTGTGGCCCACATATAGGATGGGGAGCATATGGACCAGTATATCACTCAACTTGGGCCATTGACCTCATCACTGCTAGTAGTGATTATTGCTTTCATTCCTTAGACATTATAATGCTTAATTATGATTCCATGTTACCAGCAGTATACCGAAGACACCACAACATCATCATAATCGACACCATTCTTGTCTTAATTATATAGAAATTGAATCAACTGATGAATTCTCTTTTTATCTATTCATTTCTATTTAAAAGACCTCTCGATAAAGATTCTCACCTTACTGCTTGAAAAAGTCAGGAGTTCGAATCCTCTGGAGGCACCTTCAAGGAATTTTCTCATCTCACTGATAAGTTAAGAGTTCGAATCTTCTGGAAGCACTTTTAAGGAATTTTCCTATGCATGTAGGACACGGAGACTGCATGTGTCTAGTAATATTGCATATGTCTGGTACTAAATTATTACATGTTTTAAGAGGCCTGATACCACCATCGTTGACAAATATATATACACCCACACACACACATTCAGAAAAATGATTATCAGACCGATGAGTGTGATTCTATCGGATAGCCCTAGAACTCTGTACAACTTCATTTTTTGCTTGATGAGAAATATTGGGAGGAGTTTAAATCAACTGAATGGAAGAAAAGTAGAAAAGGAATCCTACATAAGGTTAAGTTGAACAAGTAAAATATATAATAATATAAATAAAATAAAATAAAATAAAAACCTTCTGTATTTACCCAAAAACAGAACTTAAGCAAGTAAACAAGTAAAAGGGCAATCAAGACTACTTCAAAAATAAATGATCCAAACTCAAGCTGGATAGTTTGTCATAAGATTGGGAACCAGATTCATAAAAAGTACTTGCAATGTCTGGTTCTATTCTCTGCAAATAACTCCTATATATATTGAGAACAGAAAAATAATACACTGAAATTATCAACCCATAAAACCAATTGCTCTCATTGCTTCTCTCAAAATCTGTGTTTTCCCTCTCAAAACATAATGCAGGCTAAAAAAATACTAGTGACAAGGGCACTAAAATGATGACATATTTCTCATCCCATGTGTTGCACCTAAGAAAATCTCAACATTTTCAAATTACAACATGAAATTTCCTTTAATTTGCTCTCTTTGAAGAATGAGAGGATGTGTCCGATTTCTCAGCCAAATAATGCTCGAGCATATCTTCTTCTTCATCATCTGTGTCATTGCATAGAAAAGAAATTAGTTTTTTTTTCAGATTCAAACCACCCACACCACACACACAACAAATCAGTGGGCTCATCGTGAGAATTACCTTCGAAGTCATCATCATCAAAGTCGATGTCTTCCTCGTCTTCCTCATCGGATCCTTTGTTGATCGATACTGCACCTTTCTGCAGGAGAGAGACGACACTTTTTAATTTAGCATTCTTTACTAGAATTTAAAATACTCTCTCACACACATGCGGGCGCACGCATAGAGTCTCTCTCTCTCTCTCCTTTCTTTTCAGGAATTAAATTCTCTTCATCAACGAATTAAGTATACATCGCTCTTTCCATGTTCATATTTGAGCACTTCATTGCTTGCATGCATTGTGCCATGGTCAATTTTTTGCAAAATCTAGAACATGTGACAGGATCTATACATTTCATACAACCACAATATATCAAGTAGCAACAGTTCAGAAGAATGAAGTACCGCAGCAGCTCTTCCGCTTTCAAACCACTGTCTGCCTGTGAGCTTCTTTTCCTTGGGCACTGCAAGTGCTGATTCGGGCATTAGCCTGAAAGTTAATCATGGTCACTCGTCATGAAAGCAAATAAATAAAAGGTAGCTTGCTTTCTTACTATCAAGTACGCTCAAGACATCAATTGAAAGAATAGAATGTTGAAGAATCAAGGTTGAGGTTGAATATTGATCTTTTCCTTTTTCCTGCTTTCCTCGCTGAATAAATACCTTTAATCATGTAAACTATCCAGAATAATTGAACCACCATAAAATGCGTAAAAATGGAACATTCCATTTTAGCACTTCATAGCAAGGAAAAATAGGAACATCCATTTTAGCACTTTTCGACCATGAATACACTTCCATATATGGAAAGGTCATTATTAACAGTTCAGGCATGGCAAGTACTTAAAACAATGAACAGGAAGAGGGACATGACAAGCACTGTGCGCGCGCGCGCGCGTGTGTGTGTGTGTGTGTGAGAGAGAGAGAGAGACGTTTTTGCTTTCATTAAGAAAGATAATAAAAGTATTGCATTTCAGAGGAGTGGATCTTGGTATGCACTTCCACAACTCTCTGTTCTCATTGAGGTGCCACAAGAGGTTCCTGACAATCCATCATGAACTGATGCAGTGAAATCCTCTATGATCTCTCTCTCTCTCTCTCTGAGTTTTCTGTGTGTGCGGGCGCTCACATCCGCCTACTAACCTTCCGACACACTGCATTTTAGGACACAGTCCACAGATGTGAGGCTCATAAATACATGGTCATTTAATTGGTTAGCATCATGGAGGTACTTTCTTGCTTTGAGGAGCAAAAGTTTCCTAAATTTCTGCCTGTATAAGGGAGGACTTTTTTTCATAATAAACTGCTTTCACTTCAAATGGAATTTGACTGTCATTCCAATTAGCTGTCATGTGCTTCTATTTGATAACACTAATCATCAGTTAAATTTTATATGCTTTGCTGAGACAAAATTGCCTGCTGATTAGGAAAATCAACCTCAGCTTAAAAAAGAAGAGAAAAGAAAAGAAACAAAAAGAAAAACTTGCTATTTATGAAACTTACTTGGCTCTTTCCAGTGCTAACTCTGCTTCAAACCTCTCTCTCCAAGCAAGAAATGTATCAAGAGTAACTGGTTCTCCATGGGGTATGATTATCTAAAATCAAAATATGAACCATCGCCCAATAAGAACAAGAAGAATAAAAGGTAAATATGTGAAATCATTGAGGTGCAATGATAGTTAGCCATAAAAGTGAAAGAAAGAGAAAAACTGGTCGGGGGATGTCAAAGTGATACTCATTATTAAGTTCAGTCCGAATCCCAGGAAATAGAGGAATTGGATGAAGGCAAAATGTAACACTTCAACACCCTTTACTAGAAATGTAATGATACTACAAGCTACAACTTGCTGTAGCCAAAGATCAGCTGAGACAAGGAGCAAGACCATCACTGAACCACTAAAATTTCAGGAAAAAGATATGCGCACGAGTTATTAATTGTTTTTTTAAACATGCTAGACACATTTGGATCTTCTCATCCATAATATCTTCTAAATTACTCACAAGATAAAAAAAAGAAAAAATTCAAATAAAACAACCCAAATTGGTTAAAAGGATTGTTAATGTGAATTTATTAATTCTGCAATGACAATTTCAATTGACTGAAACCGCAACCACATCACTTGGAAATTAAGTTGTCAAGGGGGAAAAAACATAGGAATATAAATGTATTAATTTCGCTGCACACTTGCACAGTTCAATGAATCAACTCTCTATCCAAAGAATAATAATAAACTTTTAAAACTCTGATATCATAAAGCTAAAAATTGGCAAAATACAACTCATCTCAAGGAAGAGAGTAAACTACTCAAGCAAAAACAAGATCACATTAACTAAAAAGAATGCTTACAAACTATTCAAGAAAAAGAATTAGCCCCTAAAGCAAGATTACTCTATAAAACTAAAAAAGAAAATAAATAGATATGTCTAGAAAGTAGAAGAAAATTCCAATTAATAAGAGAAACCAATCAGTTAGGTTGAAACAATTGCATTTAGCAGCTCTCAAATGTATATACCTTTTTTTTATCATCTCACGAACATAGAATCGAAAGTTGTGGCAGAAAATTATGGGTTGGTGGAACAATATAACTGCAAATTGGTAGTTTTCTATTTTCTTTTGATCTAAAAAGGAATAGAAACATGTTAATGATTCCTCAAACATACATCTCTCGTCCAACAGAATCTTTAATCACTAAGGAAAGTATTTTGAGTCAATTAGAAGCAACCATTGGACAATATCAGACGAACTTAGTCCAAAAATTACGTAAAATGCATGTTTGGGATTGAAGGAGTAATATACACACCTTGCATCATATATATAATTATAAAAAATAAAATAAAATAGGTGGCCCGATTTAAATGAAAAGCTAAAAGAGATGCAAGTTTGTGAAAGAAAAATACATATCTCGATGCATTAGAAAGAGTATGTGCACGAAGACCAAGAGAAAATACTAATGAATTGATAACTATCTTTTTTTTTCATAAATATGAATTGATAACTATCACAAGCCTATAAAAGTTCAGCCACTTCCCACGATGGCTTTGATGATGTTCGACAAGATTTTCTGAATGACGGCAAGATGGTTAAGAAAGGAAAAAAAAAAAAAAAAAAAACAAGGAAGGATTAGGGTTTTGTTACAAAAAAATTATGGCTTAGTTAAAAATAAAGGTTAGAATCCATAGAAGAGAAATAGTTCACGGAAACAAGAGGAAAAAGGAAAAAGAGACAAAAGAATTTTGTTGTGCAAGGAAAAAAGAATTATCTAGGGTTTGTAGAGGAGGAGGAAGAAAAGAGGAGGACTAAGAAGAAGAGAGAGAAAAGAGGAGAGAGAGAGAGAGACCATCCACCGGCAGCGAAGCTTGGTCCGCGGGAGAACAAGATATTGTCAAAGATGATCGTGCAAGATTTTGAACCTTTAAACTAAAATAATATAAGCAAAAATATATGATTGTTTTATAAAATTATAACTTTTAAGTAATTATGTAATGACCATCATATTACTAAAAGTTACTAAACCACTCCTCATATTTACGCTTCAACCCAACTTTCTTTCTAAAATTTTCTAAGAAACCCCCAAGAATGCATTGCATATAAAATAAAATAAAAACCCAAAAATGGGACACGGATGTCGGACAGGCATTCATGGTGTATCTGTGCTGTCTCCAGATATTTACAAAAAAAAAAAATTAAAAAAATCATACAAATTTTTTAGTGTGTCCGACAAGCATCCAACACGGATTCTCTGCCCTTTTAGGCGGGTCCGGGCTTCCTAGCAACCAACATTGTAAATTAACCAGACCATATCAATCCTACTTATTGATGTAAACATTGGTATTTGTTGTGCACGACCAACCCATCTAAAATCTCGTTGTGTCTTCAATTTCCAGTCTCCACGATTTCATTCATTTCCTACATCAAAGTTCATCCTGTTATGTAGCTAAGCATTCCTGATTAAGCTCCTTAAATGTTTCCTTTCTTGTTGAGCATAATCCAAACAATCTTGCCAATTTTCTCATCTTGTTTTCTATTTTCTCAATCCTCAACTTCTCATAAATACATACATTGGAATTCCCTGTCTCATCATTCATCATTCATCACTCATCATCTCAACATTTATATTCATCTTCTCCATATATAAACATGTCATTTCTAGACTATTCTGTACCATAAAGCATTCTGGCCTAATAAATGCTTACATGTACGCATGTGAGAGTGCACATATGTTTGCCTGTATGGGTATTGTTTGCAACTAAATGGCACAAAGTTCATCTTTTTGAACAGAACAGCTGTTTTGTTACTATGATATAACAAAACATGTTTTATGCTCCCTAAGGCATGAGGGATGAAAGATTACTAAGGGATACTATGAAGGATGAAAAGGTGTATCCATAAGGAAAGGAAGCTATCTTATCCTCCTCCTTTTTGATTGAGCAGGGCAGAAAAGAGGAAGGAAAGAAAGAGTTGCTTGATTTTACAACTATACCGTCAACTAGAAGGGGAAGGTTACTCTTACTCTCTCACTCTCACTCTCTTGTGGTGTATGTGTCTGTGTGTGTAGGTGTGTGCGGCTGTGTGAAAAGGATTTGGTGGGTCCAGAGGGAACATTCCCCTGCTTCCTTTTCTTTCCCCTTCCTCCTTCCAAACGACTGAAATTCTGTCCACATCTCTCCTTTTCGTCCCACTCTCTCCCTACCTAACGGGCCCCTACATTTATTTCATATAATTAACTAAAACAGCTAAAAGCCAGCTGGCTAGAAAAGGTGCATGAGAAGATTGGCAACATCTAACATCCCACAAATAACTCTTATTAGTATGGAAAAATTATATACATGAACCATATTATAATAACAGATCTCACACATATCAGAGTAACCAAAATTTCAGGGGTCTTGGAAGCACAGGGTAGTGTGGGGTATGATCAAAGGCAACAAATATCTATTTTGAATTCAGAGCATATTGCCAAGTAACAGGAAAAAAGAAAAGAAAAAAAGAGAGTATATTATTAATAAGCAGTGAGTGAATGTCATAGATGGGAGGAGCAGCCATACATCATCTTTTGTTGCCACTGCTTCTTCGGTGTTCTCATCACCAGCATCTTCTGCAAATCTTTCAGATAGCCACTCCTTAGCTGACGTAACTAGAGTGTAGACCATAGCCATACCAAGATTCTCAGATGCCTGAAGATACAAGTATTTATATAAAACTGCATGACTCAACTTCACATTATTATTTAAGTTGGATAACAATTTTATTGTACAAACATCGGAGATGTTTACCAACTAAACTAATGTTCTCATTGCTCTTAAAATCTGTAAAGAGGTACCACATTTCAGTATTTAAGAAACCCACTTAGGCTCAAGGTGAAAGAAAACTGGACAGCAGGTTGTTCTTACTCTTCCCCAAACAATACACCCCCCTCCCATATCAATCGCATTTCCAAATGTCTTTCAGTTCTTGAGATTTCTAAGAGTTTAAAGTCCCATATGTAGTTTTAATTTTGTAAAGCATTTTATTAAATCACTGATTTCTTCTTTTTAAGTTCCACCACCCTACCACCAGCCACTTTTATTCTTTGGACCTCCATGATGTCCCATAATATATATTCTTCTGGGAGCACTCCCCTCTTGAGTACCTTTAATGAAATCGAGGTGTGTGTTTCCTTTGCCAGATTTTCTGTGTTGGTGAATGGGTCTCCATCCGGGTTTTTAGGCAGTTCTCGTGGTTTGAGGCAAGGGGATCCCCTTTCCCCCTTCCTGTTCATTATTGTTATGGAGGCTCTTTGTAGGTTGATGAGCAGGGCTGCGGATTTGGAATTTATCAGGGGTTTCAAGATGGGTTCAGATTCAGTTTAGCAGATGGAGGTCTCTCACTTGCTTTTCGCGGAAGACACTCTGGTTTTTTGTGAGGTAGATGTGTCCCAACTGAGATATTTGAGATGGTAGTTTCAGGTTTGAAAGTTAACGTGGGTAAGAGTGTGCTTGTTCCTGTGGGGAGGTTCAGGAGGTGGTTTCTCTGGCGGCGGTTTTCGGGTGTGGGACGAACTCCTTCCCTATTTCTTATTTGGGCTTGCCGTTGGGTGATTCGTCAAGGATGGTGGGAAGTTGGGACCCGGTGATACAACGTTTCGAGAGAAGGTTGGCTGTGTAGAAAAAGCAATATCTTTTAAAGGGCGGGAAAGTTAATTTGGTGAAGAGTACATTGTCAACTTATTATCTTTTTCTTTTCCAGATCCCTTCCTCTATTGTTGGAAGACTCGAGATGCTTCAACGGAACTTTTTCTGGGCCAGGGGGAGGAGTTTAAGTTTCATCTTGTCCAGTGGGAGTAGGTTTGCCAGCCTTTTCAGTTGGGCGGTATTGGGATTAGGAGGTTGGCTCCTTTCAACAGAGCGCTCCTAGGCAAGTGGTTATAGAGATTTGATAGCGAAAGGCATAGGTTATGGAGGAGGGTTATTTCGTGTTGCTTTGGGGAGGAGAGAGGGGGATGGTCATCTAGGTTGGTCAGATCTGCTGTTGGCGTAGGGGTGTGGAAATTCATTCGGAAGGAATGGGATGAGTTCTCAAAGCATATTAGATCCAGAGTTCGGTTTTGGGAGGATACTTGGTGCGAGAATCGCCCATTGTATTGTTTGTTCCCAAGGTTGTTTAGGATTGCTGTTAATAGACATGCTCTGGTAGCTGACTATTATCGACTCGATAGCGGTAGATTTACTTTGGATGTGCGATTCCAGCGATCCTTTCAGGATTGGGAGTTGGACGACGTGACTAGTTTGCTGGACCTTTTGTATAGACAGGTGGTGGATGGTACTGGTTCAGATTCCTTGATTTGGGTGCCTTCTCCGCAGGGTACTTTTAGGTTCGTTTCTTTTTTCTCTGTCTGTTCGGGTTTCACGATTCCAGTTTCCCGTGGAAAATGGTTTGGCATTCGAAGGCCCCTCTCAAGGTGGCTTTTTTTTTTGGATTGCAGCTTGGGGCAAGATTTTGACTCTGTACAGTTTAAAAAAGAAAAGACAAATCACAGTCAACTAGTGTTGTTTGTGTAAGAATGATGGAGAGTCTGTGGATCACCTTCTTTTACATTGCCCCGTGGCTCATGACTGTTGGAGTCTTATTTTTGATCTGTTTGGCGTCCAATGGGTTATACCCCGGACTTCAAGGGATTTGATTGAAGTTTGAAGGGGTCACAAGGTGGGGGTTTATGCTCGTGACTGTTGGAGGGCGACCCCCTCTGTGTTTGGTGGAGTCTTTGGAAAGAGCGGAATAGAAGATCTTTTGATGGGGAGGAATCCTACATTGGGGCGTTGAAGTTTTCTATTATTAGTTCTCTTTTTAGTTGGGTGATGGGGAAAAATTGTATATCTTTAGATGAAATCGTGGACTTTTTGGGTTCTTTGGGTCCATAGGACTCCTTTTTTGGGTTCGGTATTTGTATAGCTCTTGGGATGCGTTCCCCTTTTGAATGCTTTCTAATACACTTTTAGTTATCAAAAAAAATAATAATAATAAAGTGAACTACTTGCTAGTAACTTATATAATTAATTGTTTCATTGCAAATAATGTGGATAACTGGAGATTTTTGAAAACTTCAAATATGATGAAAAAGTAAACTGTAAGTTAAAGCAAAACATACTTAAAAATTACCTCTTGCTCGAGCTTTTCTTTCAAAATCTTAAGATCTGTACCTTGAATTCCTTTTAAACTGGAAAGTACCACAATGAGGGTTACATAGCAAAAAACATTTCAAATTATATCTCGTAGACATAACTATCACTTATCAATGCTCTAGTCAAATAAGACAATATCATAAAAAGCATCCTAGATTTAAATAAATATTTAAAATTTCTATTTTGCACCTAAAAACCAAATAGAAATTCACAAACAAATAGAAAGGGTGCTGGCTGTTTATAACTATGTACCATCAATAAATTTAAGGGTAAAATTGAATTGAAAGGAGTGAGGTATTCAAATCTGTAACTTAGATCAGTGGTCCTAATTTGCTGGCACCCAGAGAGAGAGGGAGTTGGGCGAAGAGAAAAGAAGAGAAGGAAGAACACTGCCTCAAAAATCTGCACATCAGTGGCCTTTACCTTTGCTTTTGATAAATATCCTTAGCTACTCGCTATAACATCTTCATTATCACCTTCTTATTTTTCTTCTATAAATGCAACAAATTTCCTTAAAAACACAAATTTAAACTAAGGGAAATGTTTTGGTACAACAAATTTCTTCAAACAGTTGTTCCTCTGTCAAATTCAACTTAATTCACGACCCTAAGAATACATCAGAATTTGATCTAGCCAACACCAAGTAACACCCACAAAGGAAAACAGGATGGCCCACAAATCCCAAGCTATATAGGACAATAAAACAGATGAGATCGATCGATTCTTCGTCCTGCTTGACATGCCGGACCTACCAGCATTTAATTTAATAAAACATCATTATTTATATGGGGAAATAGCGTTTTATTTTAATAATAATTTATTTAAAATATCTATGATGGGTGCTTTATACTTGGTTGATACAAAATTGAGGATACAGCTCGTAAACATCAGAAGAGGCATTAAGATGCAAGCCGGGATCCATTGAAATTGGGGACTCATAACATTTTGGCAATGTCAAAAATGCTATTCTGTTTTTGTTATTAGTATAGTACTAATTAAGTGTTTGAAAAGTTGTAGTATAGAAGTTGAGCATATCTGTTGGTATCTTCTCTACCAACAGAAAGAGAGAAATTTTACGATAATAGGAAAAATGCCACATTTGAGTAAGGGTGTGCACGAGAAAGATGTATTCACTTACCTTTTCACATTCAGAAGCGGTGGTTCATCTGGATATTTTTCCGTATGTGAGAAAATTAAAGCCAACCGAACTGCAATAAAAGTTTGGCAAAAGCTTATGTTGACAGGGTATTCATTGTCCAAAATTTGGAAACCCAACAAAGAAAAGTCCCAAAATAGGCCTGTTTACAGATTGAATCGGAATATATATGTTTTATTCTAATCTGATCCATAAAGGAAAACATTAATCCGATCAGATCTGATCTGAAATCCAAATTTATAACTAACGAATGTCTCATTCACTAATCTGGTCAAATCTAAGAAAGCAGTATATGAGAAACGTAGGAAGAAAAAAAAAGAAAAAGAAAAAAAGAATAGAAGACAATATATACATACATATACATAATTTCATCATCAATGCTTCAACCAAATAATTCAAGTCATACTAGACAGCTTTTCAACAAATCTAAAATAGGGGAACCATTTTTTCAGCTTCCAATAGAGGAAATTAGTGTTAAGATTCTTAAGAACATAGAATTTTTTTAAAAAACATAGAAATGTTTTTAGTTATAGCTTCAAGGAGAGAAAAAGATGAAAGAATACTAAGGAGGGAAGCAAGCCTGAAAAAGGGGAAAGAGTAAAAGAACAAGAAGGGATAAAATATGGGAGATGAGAGAGTTGTAGAGAGAGAAAAAAGTTGGAATGTGAAAGAAGGAAACAAGCCTGAGAGAAGGATAGAGCAAGAGAGCAGTGAGAAAATGAGAAATCAAATACAGGGAGGCCAAGTGTTTACGCTTGATTTTACATGGTTGGCAGTAACAAGCTTGCTGAGATCGAAGAGAAAAGAAATGGCTACTCAAGATTGAATACTAAAACAAGGGAAACTATAACTTGCCTCTTAAATATGACATACTAACAGTTGCACTACAACAGATAGTAGTAGTAGTAATCTTATTAGCTCAGATTGTTTTCAGACTGGATCTAATCCATGTTGAATACATTAGTTAAAAAACCTATTGCATTTGGACCATTATCGGTTTATCAGATCAGACTTCCTTTACCAAAATCAGGATTATTGGATCAGATTTGGATCAAAATCCGATGCATTAACTCGACCACTCAAAAGTAAACAATTTAAGTTTATTTGATACTGTGGGCAGAGAAGTAGAACAGAGATAAATATGTTCCAAAATATTGTAATTACATAAAATGAAGAACCTGGAATGGTTGTTGATTCATCTGCCTCGTCATCCTGTTAAATGTAGAGCAAGGTCAGTGCTTTTTAGGTACTAAAACCATAGAAAAACCAACATTGTAAGGATCAAAATATGGACTCTTTCTGTTTTTTTTTTTTTTTTTTGTTCAAATGATACACACGACATTCTTTCCAATGTAGAAATTCCCACTAACACAATGTTGTATTTATATTTGTTATTAGGCTTATGGCAGTGGTTGTTCATAATAATTATCCAAACATAACCAATTTTTAGCAAAAAACTAAGGGGGTTAAAGCAAATTAATTAAACACTACCAAGCGAGAGAGAGAGAGAGAGAGAGAGAGATTTGTGGGGGTAAGTAAATCACATAACTTGTGATCTGATGATGGAAACTTATGAATTCATTTAGACAAGCCATCTTCTAGTGAGACAGATTACAGAAAAGTGAAAATGCAAACAACCAGATGACTTAAGTTGTAACTCTGAACCATGCAAGCTTGTAAATGTAACCAGTTTCATAAATTCCAAAAGGAATAGGTAAATCCTGACATTGTTTATGTACTTTATCTTACTTCCCAATCTCACCCAGACTGCTTAACAAGTTGGTTCTGAGAACTTGGTAACTGTATTCTTTTCTTTTATTATTATATTTTCTATATACATGAATCAATAATTCAATGAGATATAAATCAGGTAGGAACATAATTTTAGGAATTTTTAATTCAGCAACCTAGTTCTTGTCTGCCAACTATGTATAAATATAGTCCTAACATATATTGGTTTACCCATCCTTGAAGAAGTTAGAAATCTGGATATGCCAAAAGATTGAACTTGACATAACTGATTACTGGGTCCAACAGGACTCCATAAATTGGTTCATGAACACTCTAAATTGAGAGAGATTTGGCAGCAGGTATTAGTTCAATTGCAATGGACAAAAGGGTAATTATGAGGAAGATTTCCTAGGAAGATGCTTAATATTGTCATGTATTTCTGCTTCTCCAGTCTTGCGAGGTTCTTGAATATTCCATTTTAGAATTTATTATTGAAAAGTCTTTTCCAAATGGAACATGTTTTTGAACATGTAAGAAAAAAGGAAGAATGAAGAGAAATATTTTGACAGAAGTGGGTTCTAAACGATCACTGTCATCCAGCATTCATTAAATGTGATTTCCACGGTATAAATCGTTGTCCATAAGTACGATCCATTCCATTTGTCTCACATTATGGGGCATTCAGTGGTAAAGAATTCCAAAAGCATAATTGAGTATACTAACTTGAACTTTCCAAGTGTTCAAGTCCCCATAAAGGGTGGCAATTGTGGATGTTTGCGTTTGACTTAATTTTTTTTTAATAAATAAATAAATAACTTACCCTATGGGTGAATAAATAATTTACATTCCAGAGGGATTCTTTCTCCTATCAATATTAAACAATACAAGATAAATGTGACAGCCCTTTACTCAGTAAAGACTTCTCCTATTGCCCAAAAAAGGGTAAGGAAATGGAAAAACATAAGTCGATCTTGATTAAATAAGGTTGGTTAAATGTGTCATTTGTGGCTATTCTATTTTACCTTTTTGGCCACTGGCCACATTATCTCAACCTTTCCTCATAGTGTTCCTAATTTTCGCTACTAAATTCTATGAAATTGATTTTCATTTCATCTTTCTTCTCTTGCCATATATTCACCTCAATATCCCCATTTCAGCGTCAGCCATCACCCATTATTCTAAATCCCAAGCATGAATGACCTTTTATGTCCTAGGATACTTTCGAGTGGCCCGGACTGGTGTTGCAGCCTAGATTTATTGAAAACTTCCAGGATTGGGAGTTGGAGATTGTGGGATTTTCTTGAACTACCTATGGATTTGTCACTGCCACAACAAAGGAGAAGCCTTGCGTTGGCAAGAGGACAAGTTTGGAGAATTCAGGGTAAGTTCATAGTATAAGTTATGGCTGCAACTTGGGCAGGCTAACCCAACCCAACCCGAAATTTTGAAATTTGGGCTTTAAGTTCACAAATCGGGCTCATGTCCGGGTTGGGTTTTGTCAAAACCTAGACATATTCGGGTTGGGCTCGGGCTCAACCCGAACCCAACCCATTTTTTTTTTCTCCTTTCTTTCTCCTCTCTCTTCTTTCTCTCTCTCTCTCTCTCTCTCTCCTTTCTCTCTCTCTCTCTGCCGCCGTCCCCATACTTACAAGTCAGCAATTGCAGAGAGAGAGGGGGGCAAGCTTGAGAGTTGAGAGACAACAGCTGAAGCTTGCGAACGGCGAACCCGAACTAGAACAACGGACGATGGAAACTGAAAGATCTGGGTTTTGATTTTTTGAACAATCTGAAATGATATGCCGATATGGGTTTTGAACTTTTGATTCTTGCAGACAGAAATATAAAATTGAAATATATGGGTTTTGAACTTCTGATTCTTGTAGATTTTGTAGTTTGCAGTTGCACAGAGAGAGAGAGAGGGGGGCAAGTTCAGAGAGAATAGTGATGGAGGCGATTGGGGAGGCTAAAATGATTTGCCCTAAAAATAATCAAATATAATATATATATATATATATAATTTGTTTTTTAATAATAATATAATCAAGTATATATAATATATATAAATTTTCGGGGGGGGGGGGGGGGTTGGGGGAAAAAAATCAACCCGTCAACCCGATCCAACCCACCCGAAAATATTCGGGCTGGGCTATGATCATAACCCATGTTGGGTATAATTCGGGCTAGCCCAACCCAACCCGATTCGGGTTGAGGTTGGGTTGGGACTGGGCTGGGTTGGGCCAGCCCAACTTGCAGCCCTAGTATAAGTTGTTAAATAGCAATGGAGAGGCAAATTTTCCTTGGATTAGCATTTGCCATGTTGATGTGCCTTCAAGGTGTTCTATTTTACCAGTACAGCAGTTTGGGAAGCGATCACTACTAACAATTTGGGGAGTAGGAGGAGAATGCTCCATAATAACTGTTGCATGTGCAAGGCTGCAATTGTGCGATAATAAAAGGCTACAATCATAAAGATTTTAAGAATCTATTATATTATTATTAATTTCAGAATTAAGTTGTAGATAAATTAATGCAATTAGTCAACCACAAGCTCGTGAATTTTGAAAACATAATATCCAATAAGATTAGACAACACGGACTATCGAATATGACCAGGATATGACTTAGAGCATATCAATTAACAGTCACTAAGAAAAAGAAAACAAAAGGATATGATAAATGATTTTAAATATAAAGGCACACTGAACCTACTAAAAGAGTGATTGCATGAAGATTTTATGTGCCCCTAACTTAAGGCACTTCCTTTGAGTACATTGAGGTGCTTTGACCAAGTCTTAACAAACTGGAGCATTTTTTGGGGCTAGGTGGGCCTTTAAGAAATACACGGTGAAGTGAACAAAATTTCATCATCAAAAGGATTTCGCAAGAAGTGCTGAAATACAATCTTGCCTTCTAAGCAAATGCAAAATCCCCCTCCCATTTGAAATTTTCAAACTTGGCTATCCTTCAACTAAAGCTCTCTATATCCACATCTATATTCTCTTTTATCTTATCATTTGTTAGCCAAAATCCTGTAAAACTTAATCTTCTTGGAGTTAGATAGGGATTGTCGGATTGCCAGTCTTGACATGCAATACCTATTCTAAGGGGTTCTGCCTGTGGATTTTGGATGTTGTGGTGAATGAACTGTGTTTGTTATTCATGGGTACATACAACACACTTACACAATTTTTACACACACACACACACAGGACTATATTTAATTGATAAATAACCAAGTGCGAGTTAAACCGGGTCATTTGTTCCTTTTGATAATTGAAATTTTAGAATCTGTGCAACCTTCCACATATATCATAGAAAAATATCCGAACTTATTGTGCATAGATTTTAGGCTACCATACAGCGTGCTAATTAAAATATATAAAGAATGGCACTAATTTTGTACCTGTGGAGATAGTGTAATTTGGAAGCACCTATTAGAAGTGTTTAGCCCACTTTCACTAGGGTGAGTTTCTGGCAAGATACACCAAAGAGAAAACAGTCATCGTTACAAGGCAAGATTTTCGAAAAGAAAATAGTAGTTTTTAGGTATTTCTAAACATATTTTTAAAGGATAGGTAGTATAAACCTTTAAAATCATCCATAAGTATAGCTTCTAGGGCTTCAATTTCCATCTCTTGCTCCTGCACATAGTCTGTCAAGAAGATTTAATACGGATGAAATAAATAAAGCAAGAAACTAACACAAGCAACAAACAAACCATGAAAGCACTCTTCAAGCGCCAAAATAAACCTCGATAATAGAATATTATTTGTTTCTTAAATACAGATTTTTACACTTCTTTGTGCATGCAAACTTGGAGTTCGCTGATGCAGGCAAAGTATTGAATATAATATTTTCTCGCCTATGCAGAGTGTTGGGAGGGTAGACGGGGAAGAAACCAAGAACTTTAGTATTATTTTACACAAAGTGGCTGTTTGCTTACTTGAACTCGCATCCTCATACTTGACAACCCAAGATTTTAAAATTGCACCAAAACAATAATCCCGTGGCAGTCACATGAAAAAAGAAATAAATACCAATAGAATCATTTTTCGCGATGCTCAATATTTCCATGTTTTCTAAAACGTTAGCCTTAACTACCAGAGCCATACCCCTAAACACCAGCGGATATAAGGGGATGACAGCCCCTCCCTTCTATCTATGTTGAGTAAAGGGTTCTATAATATAGTTTGTAATTTTATCGTCATTAACAAAAGAGAACATGTTCAAAAAGATAGAATTTGAGGCTTAGAGCAAGACAATTACTGAAAAGAAAGCAAGAGAACAGATGATATATCCCATACACACACACACACACACACACATATATATGCATATTATATGTAGGTCTCAATTCGTAAACAATTAAGAATTTATTAAAATTCAAGGTTTTTTTTTCCCCTTCTATTAAAATTGAATCGAGGTTCGAGTGTTGGACTATCTGACGTTCCTAGACAAGTAGATGATTTTGAGAGCCATAACACCGTTTTAGTTGCTTTTGCAATAACTGAGTATGAACTTGGACAGTTTCCAGACAGTACAATGTTCGATCACACTCCATTTTTCTGACTTGTATTTTTTAAGATTACTTTGTAAAACCAGTTTTTTTTTTTTTTTTTTTTTTTTTTTTTTTCTTTGGTAGATAACTCATACACAGACACACATTCATGTTTCATGGGGACTTGAAGCCTCAACCTTTCATTTGAAAGCAGGAGGAGATACCACTTAATTAGGCAAAGCCAATTTGGTGGTGGTCAAACCAGTGTTCACCTGAAAATTATATGGCAGATGCCTAAGACAATTAATAGAACATAGAACTGCTTTTTTCTTTTAAAATTAATTTGAGAAATACCTCTGCTTTAGGCTTCTACGATTCAAGCAGCAGATAATGCTATTATTCAAAAAATTGACAATTATGTCCTTGAACCACATTTAGGCTTGGAAAAACCTAGAAAAGAGGGCAATTTCTATTATAATAGTGTTCTGATGAATTAAAGAACCATTTGATGTTCCATTTGGATCCATTTGAACTATGAGACAACTATTCAAAAGCATTATTTTGAATATCAAGACGATTTTACTTTCTTCTATATTTTCATTTTCTTTTAAATACACTAGTTTTCCAAATACCAATTTTTTTATTTATTTATAGTAAGTAATCGCATAGAATTTAAAAGGCAAAAAGCCAGAAGCCCCAAATCCACTAGTGCATCGACCAACAACAATGTTAACATTGACTAGATTTATTGATTTCTTTATCATTCTAATGACAACTTCTTGATTTTCACGTTTGTAGAAACTGATTTAGTATTAATTATTTATCCCCTGACTAGTAAAAATAGCAGTTAGAACTATCTTGACAGTTTTAATGATGCATGAACTCTGGACCCCGGGCATAATTCCTTGATCCACCACTGCCCCTAAACATCCTCAAATGATGAAAGAAACAACCTCAATTTGAATTCACAAAACAAATTTGCCATTTCACCTTCTAGGTATCTCTAATTTCCCAAAAATAATCACCTTACACCAAGAAAAAACCCAAAATATCACCAACACTTTAATCATCGGATCATCAATAGAAGACAAGCATTCAAAAATTGCATTACTATCACAAAAACAACAATATCAAATCCTCACCAAAAGAGATAATCATCATGCAATTTTATATTACAAAATGGAATGACAAACAATATTCTGAACCAGTACCTGTCATGGTTGTGCTCTGCTTTTGCTTTGATTCGCCTCTTCTGTCTTCTTCTCGAGAGTGGTATTTCTTGAGACGAAGTTCAGACACTCCCTGCAAGCTGTATAGAAAACCTACGAGCTCTCTGTTTGTCCTTTTTGTGTTTTATGTTTTTACTCGCAGGGAACTTAAAATATGAGTATGACACACCATCACGGATTTAAGTCCAAGGGAAATCACAGCCATCGGTTGGTTACAAACTAGGAAGCACTATTACTTGTATCGTGTGGAATACTGGTACTTCTAGGATACTTGAGGTGTCCTGAGTATTCATAATTTTAAAATATATTAAGTAATTAGGGATGCATATTTTGTATATTGTGTAGCCCATTTGGAAAATAAGGCCTGATACAAGTAGGTCACTGGCCGGTTAATTTAATAATTTTATTTAAATTCACTGTATTATAGGAATTTGATAATAAAATGTATATATATATATATGTATCAGGCCTTATTTTCCAAATGGGCTACACGATATACAAAATATGCATCCCTAATTACTTAATAAATTTTTAAAAATATATATTTGTAATATCTCGCCATACTCGATGGGATTGTATCCAATCCACAACCACACAAATCAATACCTTATACTTACTTTAAATTAGTGTAACTCTTAATTTTTAGCAGTTTGGTTATACAGGTATCCAAAGTACGAACGAGCTGGATGTTTGTTATCCCAACCATTTTTTGTTAGTCCCAAGCCCAATAAGGAAATGGGTCATTTATAACAAAGTTTTTTGTGTTATTGATTCCTAGGTGTAGTGCTTCTTCCCCTATGCCGCCTATTGATACCAATGGAGGAGGATTAACTTGTAATACAGAACCTCTAGGTGTAACCTTGCGCTCAATACTATAATTGACAATTGAAGCATAGCATCTGAGGCTGCATTAATCGAGGATACATGACAAAAGGAATTGTTCTATTTCAAAACTTCACCTTCAACAAGTGAGAATCTTATATTAAATAAGTTAGATAAGTTAATCAATCTATCATGCTTGAGGGTTCAGTTGGCCAAATTTTTTAGCAACAGTCAAATCAATGCAATCGATAACGGAACATATCGTGCTCAGATGTTTGTCTTTCCTACTAGTATCATTTTTTGCAACAGTTAATTTGTTGCATTAGAGTCGAGAATGCTTTGAGCATTGTATGGTACAAGTTGATTAACTAAATATTTTCATGTCCATATTATATGGTATTTGTGCTCGTACTTGTATTCGTCTATGTGCTTTTTAGGTGTATATATATATATATATAGATAAGTTAAAATTGTGGCGCAGTCATGTTAATATAGAACCTATCGTGGGTAATCAAAACACTCTCTCTCTCTCTCTCTCTCTCTCTCTCTCTCCTCCACTTCAGTATTAAAAATAAAAATCCACCAAAACTCTCCCTCTCACCCTCCTCCAAAACCAAAAAAGTATACTCTCTCTCCCGTGTGTGTTGTGTGTGAAGGGCTTTGTCTTGGCAAAAAGATACCAAAAGGTACGTCCGATGTATTTCTAACAGAAGCACACAACTTCATCGTTCATCACCACCTCTCTTTCTCTCTCTGTGAAACCACGCACTACAGTTTCAGTAAGAAAATCTAAGAAGTACATGGTCTTTCTCTCTCTAGAAAAAAATCCTATATTTTTTTTTCTCGTTTCTGTCTCTACCAGATCTCTCTGTGCTATAAACCCTCTAATCTGGGTTTTTCTATCCTCTCTCTGTGTTTAGTCAGATTTTTTATTTGGACATGTCGGTGTAATTTCTTAATTTATCTGTAGTGACATTTGTGGATTTTGTGTTGCATGAGGTTTTGGAATTTTTCTGATTTTTTTTGTGTTTTTTTTCTCCGTGGTTTTAGGGTCAAAAGGTATTTGAATTATGCTGGCATGGTTCAGGGATATGGAACTCCAATGTGTTTAGGATTGGAGGGTTTTTAGATGGGTATTTGAGATCGATCATTGGTCTTGTTGTTGTGTGGTGAGAGATGGAGAGTTCTGGTGAGCTGAACACGAAGGCTATCGATCCGTCTGTTGGCGGGTTGGTTTGGGTCCGGCGTCGAAACGGGTCGTGGTGGCCGGGTCGTATATTGGGTGCTGATGAATTGCCGGAAAGTTGCTTGGTGTCACCAAGGTCGGGTACTCCGGTGAAGCTTCTAGGGAGAGAGGATGCAAGCGTGTAAGTTTCTCACCATTTGTATGTGTGTGTCTGTGCTAATACTAACATAATTTATTTATTTTTAATTTTTTTGTTCAGTTGCTTGGCGTCACAAAAAGTTTCTGACTATTTGTGTATGTTTGCGATGTGGCAGTATACAGAAAGTAATTGAAGATATTAAACTTAATCCTATGTTACAGTTTTCATTAACTTTGAATGGTCTCTTTGTTGTTTTAGAAGGTTTTATATGGTTGGGTTGTGGATTTTTATTGTATGCAATGCTCTGATAAATGCATATGTGGTTTTGGAAAGAGTAGTGCTTGAACATCTTTATATTTTGTTTAATTATTCAGTGGTTATTCGTCTCTGGTGGATGTTGACCTTAGAATAACATTTTTGATGAGGGAAAACTGAAATTGTTTTAGGTTAACATGAGGACATGGATGTATAAAATGCTTCTTGATGAAATACATTGTGGTTTGTCATATCAATCAAAACTGTTATATATCGTCTTAGTCTTATAGTCGTTCCATATTGTATATTGGTGCATAGCTGAAAATGGATGCCTAGTTGTGCAGCATCGTTGGTTTTCACCATGAAATGCACAGCTTGTGTTTTATGTCAATTTGCTTGCTCTTTAGTAGAATCCACTACTGCCTTCACTCTTTATAATAGAGACTTGGAACCTTCATTGTTGGTTTACGAATGTTCTGTTCCCTCTCTCTCTCTCATATACACACACATGTCAAGGTTGGGATAATCACGTGTTTAGTTTAATTGCATCATGCTCATGGAAATTAGAGTACTTGGACAACATCCTGGATACTTCCTTTAGAAGTTTGGGATAAAGAAATATTGATTATTTTTTGTCATTGTTTAGGCTGCATTCTGTTCAATTATCTTAGTTTGGTTAAAAATACTTGAGATAATCACTTTCGCACACTTGTTACTTGAATGGTTTCCAATCCACTTTTTGTTTTATCCTCAAAATTCCTATGAGATATTCTTCATGCTTCTACTGTAATTTCCTTTTAGCTTTTAGTTTTAGGTGAGATGCATATTGGATGACTGCTTTTGCTGAAATGACTGACCACTTAACATGGCCAAGTTGAAGTCGTCAAGAACTCAGTCTTTTTTTCAACTCTCAACTCCTATCTTAGTTGACGAAGATGAGAATTTTTTTCTTTATGTTTGTGTGCATGTGCTTATATCATATGGTTATATGATAGTATATTTCATTAGAGGATCTTGTTAGGGATGCCAATTCTTCTTTTATCTGATGCCAGATGGTTTTTGCTTTTGAGAGGGTCTCCATGCCTAAAGATCTTAGTAGCATGAAAGCTTTGTAGATACAGGCTAGTTTTTTTTTTTTTTAGCTAAAGTCAGGGATAACAAGTCTAGCGATTGTGATACTGGAGAAGTATATGGAATTTTTTGAGCGTTGGTAATAGCTATGGGGAGTTTAGTTGCATGTCCAATGTGAAGCTGGCCATTGGTATATGTTGATGATAAAAAATGCAATCCCATTCTGGACCCTTTAATTGTTTGATTGAAAGACCTTACTAGAACCTTGCTCATGTAATAGTAATGGTTAGTCTAAACCCCCATGTCAACCTGCTCAGTGAATAAAAGAAAAATGAAATTACTAAGTATTATTAAAAGTAAATCAAAATATGGAGAAACAAAAAACAAATGTCAAAAGATAGTAATTGACCTAGTTATGCGTGATCAAAGTTATCATTTAAGTTTTACATACACATTATCATTCTAAATGTGTTGGTGATTTGAATCAGATTTATGGCTTTATAAAGCATGAACTTGATTTTGTGATGATGAATTTGCCAAAGGTTACATTAGTGTACCCATAATCTATGTCACATGGGGTTCGGGTTTTATGTGTGTCAAGTGCAAATATGCGTGTTAGTGTCTGATTTACCAGATCCTCATAAACAAGGGCACAAGTAAACATTCATATTGTTTAATATTCTTCTTTTAATTTCTAAAGTGATATATCATAAATTTTCAATATTAGATATGCTATGCTTGTTAGCTTCCTATCCAATCAGACACGCCGGACACATATCCTTTACCCATTTTTGAGTTTTTTGTGTTCAGAACAGGTTCTTATGGTGTGATACTTTTTTTCTTTTTTTTATTTATTTATGACTAGCCTGTGTCATTCGTGTCTATGCTTGTGACAGTATGACAGCATGTATGGGTATGCTTCAAAAGTACTTTGATTCTGGTCATTTTTACTTGAGTTACTACCTTGCATCTGTATGGTGTATCTTGGAATGAAGAGAAATAAGATTTTGAAGATTGCACTGCTGATATCAAGGTGTTTGATGTGATCAATGCCATTCTTCTGGCTTTCATTTTTCAGAGTGGTTGTCTAGTCTTTTTTAAAGAACATTCTGAGGTTATGTAGGCACATGCTTTTTCACATTATTTAGGTTTCTGACTGGATGAGTTTAGTAAGCCTGTGCACTTGCCATTATTGTTTGACCCAGAATGGTAAATCTATTTGATTGTATGCAATCAACATAAAGGTGGCAAATTGGCAATGGAAATGTATTTAACAAGGCTAGAAATGAGATTTTGGGTCTTTAATGATATTTCCACTTGTACTGTACAGAATATGAGAGATCACTACGTTACATTCCCAAAGCTACCAACTCGTACTCGAACTTTCTATTTGAGATAGTGATCAAGTTCCTTGGTTTTTTGGACCATGGAGCAATTTTCAGTTCTTATAGATACTTATGTTGACCTTTTGTGATTTTGGACTTGTACTGCTCATCCCAGCACCCTTGGTTAACAAGGACTACACTAGATAATTACCTTAGAGTATAGTTTTGTATTATGTATCCAGTATTCATGGTTGTTTTTCTTCTTTTTCTTTCATTAAGTTAGTTATTAGAAAGAAGTAAACACTGTGTAGGCTGCGATTGTAGAATGCTCATTTGGGATGCTCAATCCTTTCCAGTTTTCTTCTTCTCTATTTTGCTTTTAGAGTTAGATAGATCTAGTGACAATGCATTGTTGCCCTTGTCGATCCCGCTATCATCTTATTTTGCTCCTCACAGTCTTGAAGGGATCTCATTTAATGGTTACTTGTCTTTGCTTTGCTCTAATAAATCTGTGTGTCATATCTCAGAGGTAGTTTGTGTGAGGGACAGGGATTTTTGGTGAACATTCTAATCAGTTATACTCTGTGAAATGGTCAGGAGAAAGAAGTCAAATTTCTCTTAATTCTTACCACTAAATTTATTTACTGGTCAATGCTAATGACCATAGTCGTTAATGTGAACTTTGGCATTTTCACTTTCATATGAGAGATCATTAAAAAATTTGTGACGTCTTTCATTTCCTAAGTTCTTGAATTTGATGTGGTTGTTTTGATTGATGTGAACAATATCCTTGTAAATCTTAATGGCAGAGAAGGAATCATTGCAACCAATCCTGTTTAGTTCACAACTTGGATATAGTGACTTATTGAGTAGTTTGACTCTTTTGTTTATTTATTTATTATTTGCGTGCGTTTGTGTGTGAACATGTGCTAATGAGCATGAGGATGTAAGTTTGACTATCAGGACGTCTACTTTGTACAAATAATGTTAGTTCTTGGGTCTGTACCAAATCCACCCATTGCAGCAATCTGCTTGACAGGACAAATACTGGGTCCAAAGGCAATTACCAAGTAATGATCCTGGTGAATAGAAGGTGCTGGAGGGACTTCAAACTGCACTTGTGCTTGAGATGGTTAAATAATAGCTTTTTTTTGCTTAAGATTCTTAAGAAGAAAAGATAAACAAAAAGTAAAAAATAAGGGAGGTTTTTTTTAAGCCTTTCGTCGTGATCTTCAACCATCCCTTTTTTCCCTGTCTGTTCTTTTTTTCCTCCCCTCGTCTCCGTATGGGTTTTGAAGCTTCCACATAAGATGTTCCAAAAAGCCATTGTTTATGCTAAACCTAGCCCATGTGTTTGCTAATATGTGTGTTATGTGAACTCAAGGAATAGCAGATAAACATGGCCAAGTGGTGCACCCTCATTTTCTTTCTACTGCCTTACATCTTTTTTTGGCATAATTCCATTGTGCCGCAAGTGTACCATTTGTATTTACCTAGTATAATACTTACTAACAAGAAATTGTGATGAGATAATTAAACTGTTGCTATCATTTGTAATACTCGATTGAATTTGTCCTGTTTTGTTAATGTAACTAAAGTGGGGTTCTCTTTTTGCAATAATAGATTTTTCCCACCCGGTGTAGGACATATTTTTAGTTCTGAAAATAAGAGATAATATTCCAAAAGTAACAAAAGTTGCAGTAATGAAAAAATGTATTGACCACCTGAATAGTTGGCTTAATGGGTTTCTACAATATCTATAAATGATGATATTAGCAAGAGCTGTCTTAAAATGTTGTGTCTTAAAAGTACCTTCTCTTGGGTTGCACGGAGCTATTTTATATGTTGATTTGTTGCTTCATAATCCGTTGTACACCCCTTGTCATCTTCTGTTCCCAAAAGTTCTGCTCTATATAATTCATTTAATGTTTGAATTCATTGCTTTATTTTTAAAATGAAAATACATGTTTTAGTATTACCTGTTATTTGATCACATATTTTTCTAAGCTGCATATGTTACTTGGTTGTTTGTCAATTGTCAACGCAAAATTACTGGACCCGTGCATGAGGTAATGAGAGACAGGAATCAGTGTATGAAATATGGTTATTGTCAATCGTTAACGCGAAATTACTGGACCTGTGCATGAGGTAATCAGAGACAGGAGTCAGTGCATGAAATTTGGTTATCATGTAATAAGTGATCCATTAGAACCTCAGATTTTGAGGTATTCGTGGGGTTTACTTCTCATCCTCGAAATACACTTTGTGTATGAGATGTTTGCCATAGTTTGATTTTTTAATTGATTTGAAATATTTGAGAAGAAGAAGATGAAGCGAAGAATAGCAATTACTGATGTTCTAAAGGATTTGGAGCCTCATTTGCTATGAGTTCCATAATTTCCTTTTTTTCTTTTAAGAAGGAAGAAAGCATGTGAACTGGAAGTTAGATTATGATTTCCACATAATAGTATAATTCTAAATATGAAAGAACATAGTAGTTTTATTCCAATTGTTGTTTTATGCACATGCACAAGCTTTAGTTATGAACAATGTAGGTGAGTATTATCTTCCTATTGAATTTGTCTGAGATGCTAAAGCATACAGTTTGGTTCTGAATATGTATATAGTCTGCGCAATTTATTGGAATGAAACTGAATATTCTTCTTGTCATAATTGCCAAACAGAAGGAAAATAGATTTGGTTCTGTATTCTGAATTTCTTCAATTATGGAAAACAGCTGCTGACTTTGGAGTATCCCTGACCAAATTCAAATTCTTTCTACTCATTGCAACTTAACTATGCATTTAAAAACACTGGGCCTGCTTTGTGTCGCACATCAGAAATTTAAGGGACCAACTTCTTTCTAATAAAAATTCATAATAAACCATTTAAATATTTCTTGACGCTGTTAGGCACCATTTGTAATTGGTGCTTTATTGATTCATGGTGTTTTTACTTATTATTTTTTATTTACTATAAATTTTTTTTGTGGTATTGGTCTTTTCTGTAACATTTAAATATCAAGTTCTTTTCGCTTAGGTTTGATGTTTTTCTCTTCCTATTGATATGTTTGTCTGATTTTTTTGAAAATTTCTTTTTATTATTTATTCAGAGACTGGTATAATCTTGAAAAATCTAAACGGGTGAAGCCATTTCATTGTGGGGAGTTTGATGAGTGCATTGCAAAAGCTAAGGCTTCTGAAGCTAATTCTTCTAAGAAAGCAGTGAAATATGCTCGGAGGGAAGATGCCATTATTCATGCTCTTGAGCTCGAAAGTGCTCGCCTATCTAAAGATCAACCTGACCTTTGCTCAAGAATGGATAAATCAGGTGGTGAACAGCTTAATCTTGCGTCGCCGATCTTATTTCATCCTGGCAAACAAGATGAGCATGTTGCTGAGGAACTGAGTAGTTTTGAAGATAATTCAAATTCAGGGCAGGAATTGTCTCAATCTGGCGTATCATTTGAAGAAACTAATCAGATCAATGCTTCTATGGAGCATTCTGTGCAGGGAAGAAAACGCAGAACCCCAAATGATTCAGAGGATGATGGAATGGAAGGAATAAAGCGTATGAGAGGACTTGAGGACCTGGGAATAGGTGTAGTGTCATCATTGAAAAGGAAGAGATCTCAAGTGGCCAAGGTTCAAGAGTTCTTGAAAAGAAAAAATCGCCGTCGTCCACTGACTAAGGTTTTAGAAAGTACAGCTATGGTGTCTGTTCCAGTTATGTGTGAACAACTTGCCAGTCCAAGTGGATCACCTCTCACGGGAGTATCTGACAGCAAGGTTTCTGGATTAGAATCTAATGAATCAAAGAGAAGTTTTTCAGTGGTAATTAATAATAACTCGGATAGTACTGGAGTTTCATGTGAGAATGGAACCTCACTAAGTGCTTCTGATCATGCTTTCGATGCTTCCCTTATTAAACAGAAGGAGAACGAAATTTCCAGCATGTTGGGCCTACCTGAGAATGATTTTTCTGACATGTTATTTGATGTGCCATTTGTTGGGGAGGAAAAACACATTGCAGGTATGCTTGATATAAATGTGAACTAAATCCATTTTTTCTCTTTCTACATTTTCTTTGCTCTCTCATATATATATATATTTCTTGTTTTTGTGATGATATTGTCTGTTTTTGGCATACTAGTGGAATAAACTCAACTTTTCTTTTTTATAATAACATTAGGAAAAACACAACTTTCAATGATATACAAGGTTAAGTTAGCAATTTTAATTTTGAGTAACAATTAACCTGATATCTGGATTATATTCTTGTTTCTGTGGAAGCCCCATTGACAGGCACTCTCCATTTACCCTGACCACAATACAGATGGATTTTATATATATCGTATGATGAAGTTGTGAGATGATAGGCCTGGGACAGCAGAGGGAATGCAAGAGTGGAAATATTTGGCATTGCTAAGTAGTAATTTATGAAGCAGTTTCTAAATCTAATTTTGTGAGATAGATACTAAAAAATGTTTGAGAAATAGTTTTAGAATTTGGAGGTTATTTTCTCGAATCTAATTTCGTGAATATGTGTCATTGTCATAGGCAACTGGTGAAAATGTGAACTTATTGAAATGTAGGTGGTAGAGCATTCTCGTTAACAGAGCACACACAGTTGGATCTTGTTAAGCCTGCTTCAATGCCAACATAATTTGTTTAGATGAGAGCGCTCACACTAGCAAGAAACTTCTTGATAGTATCCCAAGAAGGGGCAAACCCAAGTCGTTTAGATCAACCAATTATCTTCTTTAACGCGTTGGAGTATTGCCAATTAGCAGAATGCATGGAGGGCTTTGTTTGTAGTGG
Source organism: Cornus florida (assembly GCF_030987335.1). NCBI lineage: Eukaryota > Viridiplantae > Streptophyta > Magnoliopsida > Cornales > Cornaceae > Cornus > Cornus florida. The sequence continues at coordinate 70,460,944 of NW_026775581.1, read as the reverse complement.
GGTTTGTGGCAAGAGAGAAATACGAGATTCTTTTGTGGGGAGGAGACACTATTTGTCTGCTTAAAACATTCCATTTTGAGTTCTTTATTTTTTGGGTTAATAGGTGAAATTGTAAATCTTTGGGGGATTTTGTGGATAGATTGAAAGTATAGTTGGCCCACTTTGGGGCCTTTGTACAGTTGTTCTTTGGGCGCGCTCCCCTTTTGTTCTTGCAATGATTTTTTACATATCAGGAAAAAAAAAAAAAAAAATGTTAGCCAAACTAGAGCCTAGAATTTTTGCTCTGTTTTCTGTAAAGAGCCAAGCCTGAATTACCTGAAAGCTTGGCTTGTTAGGATCATGACCAAGAGGCAAATTATTCATAATGAAACATAGCTTTTTATCTTGTTCAAACTGCAGATTCTAAGGCTGATAAATAATCAAACTACTTTTTAACCCCTAAAGCTAGATTGTCAGTTTGCCTATTTACAACCCAAGGTTGACATACATAGCTTGCCTCTAGTAAGGTGCGACCCTTTGTGCTATGCATACGAAAGCTGTAGTAGCAGAATTCATAAGAAGATTTGACTGTTAATTAAGCGCATCTTAAGAGCTCAATGCTCGACTTAGATTTTATTTATTTATTTATTTGTCATGTACGCTCCTGCGTCCAGTAATTGACTTTCCTTTTCTTTTTCCCCCTTTCTTATAGAGAATGATATTTGAACCCGTAACACCATACTTCCTTTCTAGATGCTATACCAGCATATTTTGCCACTGTGCTAGAACAGCTATGCAATTCACTTGTTTCTTTCTGTATCCATATATCGAGGGGCATTAACTTATCTAATAGTTTGCAGGCTTGCATTACTTTTACACTCTATTTGAATGTCATATTGCATTGTTTGTAGAGTCTACTTGTTTGTGCAAGCATGTTGTCTTTGTTCATTAATGAGTTAGCATTTGGAGATGTGTTAGTTTTCAACTGGGAGGCACCGACACGCGCAATAGTGCTGGCGTACCAGTGTCGGACATGTGTTCGACACACGGCTAGAAGTGTCCGCTTATTTTTCTTTATTTTTACGTTGGATACGGCATCCGACACGCTGGGGATACGGCGGCTGGACACGCCAACTGTTTGGAGGTGTTTTTTTACCCTGCCAAAGATACAGATCGATGTTATATATATATATATATATATGTATGAGGTATAACATAAAAAATAATTAAATATGTGAAAGAAATAAATCTCAGAGAGGGCTAATTGAGAGAGATAACGAAGTAGGGAGACGCCGTCTGAAAGAGAAAGAAATTGAAAGAGACAGGGAGACGCCATCTGAAAGAGATAATGAAGAAGGGAGACACCATCTGAAAGAGAGAGAGTAAGAGGCACAGACTACAGATGATAAGAAAGAGAGTGAGCGATAGAGGGATCAAAGTCTTATCTTTTAAGATTAATTATTATTATTTTTTTACCACCACTGTTTTTTGACATATAGATATTCAGTATATAATAGAATTTGGGCTACTTCACTTCTATATTTTGCAAAAGAAGTTGGGCTTTTGAGTGGGCCTAAATTAAATTAGTTATGTTTATGAATATAAATTATAATTTGAGTAAAAATTAAATTTTTTATATATAATATTATTTTATTGCCGTGTCCGTGTCCTATTTTTTTTTTAAATTTGCCGTATCGACGTGTCCGTGTTGTATTGTACCCGTGTCCCGTGTCGTATTGTACCTGTGTCCCGTGTCGGTGTCCATGCTTCCTAGGTTTTCAATATTTCTTGTTTCTTATTTTATTTATTTTTTTATTAAATAGTTTTCAGTTTTTTTGTTGCCAAAATTCTCACATCCTGTAAAATGTGATCGCGGCTCATGGTTGAAACATATATATGAATTATAGTCTTCTTTTAATCTTCTGAATATATATATATTTTTGGTCCTATCAAAGGACTCCCACAATGCTCTTGGCAAGACTTGAATCCTCTAACTTTCACTTTGAAGGAGAGGAGAACACCACTAGGCCATAACCACAGGCCTTGGTGGTTTGAATTAGAGAACAGCTTCTAACGTAGCTTTATTAATTAATTTATTTTTCCTGAATAACGTAGCTTCATTTACATAGGATATAAGGAATATGAAGTTCCCTTTTTATTTTAATTAGTTAGTCACACATGCGCACCCATTTATCCCATAGGGGACTCAAACCCTCAACCTTCTATTTGGAAGGAGGAGGAGATGCCACTTGGACTATAGCTGTCGTGAGGTTCTATATTTTACTTTACAGGATTTTTTATTTTTTATTTTTTTTAAGTAAGATTTCATTAAAAGGCCCTCAAGAGGGGAGCGCTCCCAAAAGAATACACTTACTTTACAGGAATTGTTATGATGAGGCTTCTCTTTGTGATTTTGTTTTACTTCACGGGAATTGTTACGATGAGGCTTCTGTATGTGATTTTGTGACACTATAAACGTGCTTGAGTGAGTGCCTTTGTGATTTACCCATTTGAAAGGCTTTGGTGATAACTTTATAATAATTGTTTAAGATGGGTTCTGACCACTGAGCACTTTCCCTGTAGGAGCCCTTGTATTTAACTGTTATTTTGTTACAATGGTACTCACAATCACTTTTATTGGCAGCATTGATGTACTTGTGCAGAAAAACAGAAAGCATTACATATGTCATTTTGATAATTATGCATGAATGATGATTGACAGACATCCCCATTACACGATGAATCATCTTAAAAAGAATTGCACGTTACTCGCATCATCAAATGGAAATGTTGTCTTATCATAATATAATACAAATTGCAGCAATTATGACAAAGTCAAAGCAATGTGGAAAGATTATCCTAGAATAGAGTAAAACCAAAACCAAGGGAAAATGTGGAGTATCGACAAAAGGTGGTAATTTCTGCACTATGATTGACAAGTCTCAAAGCACAAACACTGCAAAGTTAAAATATAAAGAACTTCTATCAAGATTAAAAGTAGATAGAATTCAACTGCTACTTTTAGTATATAACAGAACTATAGTGTAGGAACTGTATAAGGTGCACAAACGAAAGCACTTTTGGGAGAAACAAGGGTAAGAATAAGAGAGGCTCAGTGTCCTTGTTAGTCTAGCTGTTCTTATGTAACAATAATGTTAATTCTTAGTTGTCTGTCATGTTTGCATGCCTACCTTTCAGTTGCATTATTTATATAATCAACCTTTTCTTCCATGCCCTTCTATCTGATATGAGGCTTTCCATTGGTTCTGTTGATTTTTAACCATATGCTGATATTTAATTTATTCACCAGGCTTTGTTAGTTCATCTCAAAAGCCTCAGTTTGCTGCTGGAGCGCAATCTAGTCAAAGCAGTCAAGTTGAAACTGTATATTTGGGAAATGAGGAGTTTAATGAGTCTGGTTCAACCAGTTCAGGTGCTGCTGATGTTAACAATGCTAGCCAGGGGATAGATAAAAGTACTTCAAGGTGGCAGTTGAAAGGAAAGAGGAACTCAAGACATACAACGAAAAATAGAAAACATGATTCAAGAAGATCTGTTGATCTGGATGATGAATCCAATGCTTATTTGGCAGGTATTGGTTCTGGTTGGGAGGTTGATTGCACTCCAGTTGGTGGGTCCCTCGCTTCAGATAGTTGTGCTTATAGAGCAAAGCCCAGACCTGTTACAGAGACCCAGGTTAACGAGTTCCAGGGTTGGAGCAGGCATATGCCTCACAAGGAACCTCAGAGGGGGCCAATGGCTGAGATAAATCTTTTGTCTGATTGGTCGCCGACCCCCCAGAGGTCACTGCCCTATCGTCAGTCCCGTTTTACAGTTAACCCAAAATATAATTCGTCAGATTTTTCTGTCAGAAATTATGGTGCTGTTTCCTCCTTGTATGAAGTTAATCTGGAGGTGCAATCCAGCTATCGACCTCAGCATGTTCCATATATTTCTCTAATGAGCAAATTGAATGGTCGACCAATCACAGGTCATCCAATTACAATTGAGCTTTTAGATGATGGCTTTTGTGATCTTCTAATTAGCGGTCCAGAAGGCTACCTGACCAGTAGCAGCTGTGAGTTTGATGACGATATGGAAGAAAATATGTCTACTTTGGAAGGTGTTGATATGGGCATTGAATTGAAGCCAAAGCTGGGAAGTGGAAAGACTCCTACCAAGCATCAGAAATTGCAGCCACGTGTTTCACCGAGTAAATCATCCAAGACAAGGAAAAACGGGCTCTTATCTAATAAGAAGATCCGGAAACTATCTTCACTAACTGGTTCTGACAAACAAAGCAAAGAAGAGAAGAAACCGGTGATAGAGAAGCTCAAGGGCCCTGCTCTTGCTTGTGTTCCCTTGAAAGTAGTGTTCAGTAGGATAAATGCAGCACTGAACCGTTCGATACGACCAGCTTACCACCGTGTTGTGACATCAAGCAATTCATGAAATTTGTCCCTCCAAACATAGTTGCTGTAGCTGGAAATTTCCCCCTTCTGGTCTGGTAGGGATTTTGATTCGATTAGACAGGCCTAGTTTCGACATTCTTGGTATAATCGGGCTCAGTTTTCAGCACTGTACATTCTGCCTAAAGGTAGAAGAATTCCCCATTGTATAACAATGTCATGCCATTTCATGTTCTGTTGGAAGTGGTAGGGAGAGGAGACGATCAAGGTAGGCAGATCTTGCCGTGTACATAGTGTAACATTAGTTGAGTTGTAAAGATGGTGATCTGATATTGGATCTGGATGATCTGATGTCAAGTTTTAGTTCCTGAACTTAGTTGTTCGGACGCTTAATAACTTAAACATCCCAATCTTCCATGGTACTGTTGGGTGGAAGCTCTTAGTTTTTTTATTTTAATTATTTTTTACTTTCAAATACAATTTCGGGCTTTCATGTTGATTGATTTCTTGGAAATTGATTTCTTGCATGTTGCAAGTTAAAATATGAATTGGGTTTTATGTCTTCTATTAATGGTCAGTGAAGCTCATGAAATAGATTTTGTATTAAAGATTTTTTAAAGGAATCATGAAACATGGATTAAGCTATAAATAGTGTATTAAGAGAATCCATTGGAATATATATTTGGTCATTTATCAATCTTTAGGAATTAGGACAAAGTCCTGTAAACATAATATTTTTACCAAATACCCCCTAGTGGTCACATTGACCATTAACAAGAGATGGAATGCATTACCAAGTGTCACAAACAGACAATATTAGTTTACGTTTTTACCCTTTTGTATGAACAAATATGCCTTAGGTTTTTTAACCCCTTTGTTTACCTGAATATTTTACGGGTTCAAAAATTCTCGGTGCATCTATTGTTTTTAAAGAAATTGCTTAAATGTCACCAAAAATCGAGAAAATAAAAGAATCTGTGGGATGGCTGAGAGAGCTCCGATGGTAGGACAAAGTTACCGAAGAGCTAAATTTAATATTTGAATGTGAATTTTAGTTAAGTAAAATTAAAATTCATCGTCCAACATGTGAACTCTGATTTCTTCATCTCAAGAAAAGCTCCGTGTGCTCGACTTCGGATATATGTGTATATATGTATATATATTGTTTAGTTTGTACATAAATCAAACCAATAATCCATTTTCTATAGAAATTCACAACGAATTAATATATAGATAAAAAGGGCATTTTTGTAATTTTAGATTTAGAATCCTTTAATTTTTTAACGATGGTAAAGGGCATTGCAATTTTTCTTATGAAAAATAAAAGAGGTTTATATGTATAAAAAAAATTAAAAAAAAATAGTGTAGAAGGGTTGTCCTGTAATTTACCCTTTTAATTATAAATCATTTTCGTTTTAGCCAGGCTGCGCTCAGCATCTAGGGTTTCACTTTCAATACCGGTATATATATCGCAATTAAAGGTTATAGCTATCTGAATTCCGTTTACGGGGCCGAAGAAGTAAACCCTTGGGATCTCTCGGTATTCCTCTAAAACTCTCTCTTAAACTCTCTCTTGTATATGTTTATATTGATGTGTATATATATATATATATATCTATTGCTTTGTGGATGCAGTGTAGAGGCGTGAAATGGCGGCAGTTCCAGGGCAGCTGATATGGGAGATAGTGAAGAAGAACAGTTCGTTTCTTGTGAAGGAGTTCGGTAATGGAACTGCGAGTGTGCAGTTCAGCAGAGAGAGCAACAATCTCTACAATCTAAACTCCTACAAGCACTCTGGTATATTCAGTGATATTACATTTTACTATTTTCCTTGTTTTATTTTTGTGATAAATTTAGATCTCTGACATGCTTGGTTCTTAGAAAAATTAGGAAAAATAATTGTTGTTTTCTCTTAATTTTTGATTTATTGTTGAGGGATTTGAGCTTAAATACCCACTCTGAACTTGTTAAAACTATTTGGCTGGATGGAGTTGAGTTTCTCACGCTTTTTTATCTTTTTTTCCAGCTTTCTCGGCAGCCAATCAGGGGCCAATCGCTGTTTAGTTTGTAAGAAAATGCAAGAAAAAAACATTATTTAGCCAAAATAAATTAATAAATCGTTCTCTAGTTTGTAATAAAATGGAAAATAAGCCTTAACCAAAATGAGGAAAAGGACAAAAAAAAAAAATATATTGTTCTTTAGTTTATAAGAAAATGTACAAAATAAAGTAGTTTGGTTTTTTGTTTTTCTTTTTTGGTATGTAAGCAACACACACATATGCACACCTCATTACCCCATGTGGGGTTCAAACTGCTCACCTCCCTTTTGAGGGAGGAGAATTGGCTGGTGGTAATAGGAGGTTTATTTTGATTTGCCTTCCAATTTTATGTTTTCTTGGCAGCCAAATAGAGCAGTAAGATTTGTAGTGTTTATAGTTATCACACGATTCTACGATCCTAGCACCCCAAATCGATCTGAATCGCACATAAATTGTATCTCTGGTAGAATTGAAGGTAGAATCGTTGGTAGATTCAGTTTTTTTTTTTTTTTTTTTTTTTCATCATTGATTGTGGTTTTTCAGTGAATATAGGTGGATGAGTTTTCTGGGCTTCTTGTTCTGTTTCTAACTTTTGGTTCTTGACTTCTTGGTTTTACTTTTCTTTAGTTTTGACTTAATAAATTGTTACTTGGTATTAGACTGTTTACTAGTACTTCATGTTTAATGTTCGTATAATGAAAAATTGTTCATTCATTCCTTTAATACAATGCAGATATTTTTTATAGACAAAAACAGGGGTGTCTTTAACCCAATTTTTATATAAAAAATGTTAGTTACTTGTTTATTGTTATTATTATTATTATTATTTTGGATGTACTTTTTAACGAACCATGGTCAATTCCTCTTGGACCTACTACCTAGCATCTATTGCAAGTTAGTATTGTCTCTCACGATTCAAATTGAATTGATGTTGCATAGTTGTCATGTGAGCTCTACCTTTTGAGCTACATTCTCTCTAATATATATGTCTATCCAAGATGTTTGTAACTATATTTGGAATGATACTTCTATACATTTTTTTTTTGGTTTGTTTTGGTCTTATTCTTGCTATATTTTAAAGATATTACTGTTTAAGAAGTTAGTTTGAATTATTTTTCTACTAGTTTGGTAGAATCTTACAATTCTCGATCCGATTCTACGATTCCGATCCTATGTAGAATCCCGATTCTAACAACCTTGGTTTTTATGTTAATGTTTTGATTTTGTAGGATTAGCAAACAAGAAAACTGTATCCATCCAACCAGGAGGCAAAGATCAATCTGTGGTGCTTGCGACTACCAAGACCAAGAAACAAAGCAAACCTGCGGCTTTGCTTCACAAGTGTGTCATGAAGAAGGAGTTCAATCGCATGGCTAAGGCAGTTTCCAACCAGGTACTAAATTCATAAGAAGCTTATGTTAAATTGCATGACTTTAGATTTCAATTACTGAATATTACTTTCTGAAGGAATTTGCATGATTTGATTGTTTTGTGGATGCATTGTTGCTCTCTTATGAGTACATCCTGAGCAATGATGGTAATTACTCATTAGTATAGCAACATCTGAGCCATAGGTTATTAGGTTTATAATGATTTGCCTGAAATAAGGGGCTTATATTAATCTTGTTAGCTGCAACTGTTAGACCTGCGAACTTAATGTAAAAATTTGAGATGAGTTGTACACTTGTACTTTACCAAAAAAGAAATGTCTTTTTCAATGCCAAATTAAGTTGATTAGGTGTGCATACAAATATAGGTGTCCGAAATATTGAAGCATTAATGGACTATTAAGTTATTCTTCAGTTTAAGAAAAGAATTTCCATTAAGATAGGGGAGTAGCTGCTGCTATGGTTTTATCCTATTCATCCTGTTACCTCACATTTAAAGAAGTTATTAGATTCAATAGATTTTGAATCCTGTTCTGGACACATTATGGTGGAACGTCATACTGATGCAGTCCAGCTGACTGAATATCTTCAATAATATACAAGTGCTGCCCAATCCACATGTATGGATATTTTGCTGGAAACTGGCACTTGGTAAGGATTTGTTAAAAAGTAGAGTTGACTGCAGCATTCTTTCAGCTTAATTTCACATGTCTTTTGACACTAAATCAGAGTTTTTCAGCAATAGTAAGCAGTTAACTTATTGGAAGAACTCCATTTCATGCGTTCTTCATTGAAAGTGACTTGTCAACTCTTTCTTCTGAGTAATTCTCATATCAGTGCTTTAGTATACATCTTGTCTATTGCTTGGTGGTAATAGTTTAAATTTATAGTAGTATGATATAGTTTAGCTTAGTTTAGATTGTCGTTCTATTGCATATCTATTCCTAGAAAGGTGACTTGCTATCCTTGTATGTTTTAATATTTTTCCGATGCCATTCGTTTATATTTTGTCCTTCAGATATTTTTGCTTTCCCATAGGAGTACTTTGTGTTGTTTTATTGTTTATTTTAATTTACTTATCCTTCAGTTGCTTATTTGATTTTTGTCTTTCAATATAGTGCTCTGATATTGTCATTTTTTATGCGCTTTACTCATTTTATTTTTCCTTGAAATATGTCATGGGGGAGAAAAACTATAGTCAACATCACTTTGCTATTTTTATTTATTGCAGGTGGCAGATAATTATTACAGGCCAGATCTGAAGAAGGCAGCCCTTGCAAGGTTGAGCGTGGTGAACAGGAGCCTTAAGGTTACCAAGTCCGGTGTCAAGAAGAGGAACAGGCAGGCCAGTAGGATCCATGGTAGGAAATGAAGTAGGGAGTGATGTTTTTCATGCTGTGCTTCTTTTCCCATCTTTTTTGGACAACCAAAAGTTTTTGTTCTTATTGAAGACTTTTATTTTTGTCTTTTATTGGGTTGCATAATATCTGGTTTTAAACCTGGGTTGCATAATATCTGGTTTTAAACCAAAGAGATATAACAGTATGGTTTTTTGCACACTTCCTTTTTGCATTAATATGTAGTGAGTATTTGAATTTAATGTCATAAATATAATTAATTTTGGTATTTTCTTAGCTTTATTTGCTTGCTGAATTTTTATTAACAACTGTTTCTTAGCTATTGTTAGAGCATATATTACTTTTTCCAAGTACATTGCATACTATAAAAATTAGTAAACAATATTTGACTTGTAGTTTAATTGTTGCTTTCTTATAAGTTAGTTCGGGTGTATTGGTAGGTATCTATTTGTATGTAGGCTTAGTTATACTAATTGTTAGGTCAAGAGCAAAGGAGAAATAAATCATAAAGTAAGTATTTGATTTTCTGACTGTAAAGTTGAGATGGTGTCCGGTAGACATCCAGCTACAAAATTATGTAAAATCTTTATGGTGAATTTACATAAACTGAAAATAATAAGATATGAAAATTAGACTAGTAACATAGAACATACACTAGAGCTTATTATGAGCACATTAAACAAGAGGAAAATCAATATAGTTTGTCTACAACAAACTAAATAGAAAGGAGAAAAGTTTAGAGAGATTGGAGGAGGATACAAACTTCTTTACTCAGGTGGTAAAGATAATCATAGAAATGGGGTGGATATAGTGGTAAACAGTTACATATGAAAAATAAAGATGTAGAAGTTACAAGACGGTGCTAAACATCATAAGTGGCTACACTTCACAATTAGTATTAGATGAAAGCACAAAACGAATATTTTGGGGAGTCACTAGTGCTCCGTTTGGTTGGATGGAAGGGAGAGAAAAAGAGATAAATGAAACATTTCTAGGGAAGAGATCGTGCCCTTCCTTCTTTTTGTTTGGTTAGATAGAAGAGAAGATAATAAGACAATACCTTATTTTGTTTGTTAGGAGAGAAGAAAAGATAAAGCGCTAATTATAAGGACAGTTTTGTAATTTAAAAGCATTTATAATAGCCTTGTCTTTCTCCCTTTTGTGTCTTCCCTCCATATTTGGAGGGATGAAAATTTGTAGAGGAAGAAGGACGACTCATCCATCCTCTTCTCTCTTTGTCTCCTCTCTACCAAACAAGGGAAATATGTTTCCTCATTCCTATCTTCCATCCACCCATCTTCCTTCATTCCTACCAAACAGATCATAGATGACATAAAGCACGGGCACAATATACCTAGCCATGAAAGTATATCTGTAGGAGGTGATTTTAGTGGTCATGTAGGAGTCAATGAATAGGGTATACAAATATTCATGGAGGATATGGTTTTGGAGAAAGTACAGAAGAAGGGGAGACTCTTAGAATTTGCAAAAGCTTACGATCTAGTGATAGCAAATATAGTTTTTAAAAAAGAGGAGCATTTAATACGATCAAGAGTGGCATGAATAAGACACTTAACAAGGGTACTTAACAATAAAGCAGTAGAACCTAATAACGCACTTCTAGAGGTATGGAAAATTCTAGGAAGTATAATTGAATGGTTAACAAAGTTAGTTAACAAAATTTTTGGAGAAGAAACAATGCCCAGTGAGTGGAGTAGTACCATAGTACCAATTTATAAAAATAACGGAGATATACAAAATTGTGGAAATTATATAGGAATTAAATTTATGAATCATGCAATGAACTCATGAAAAATGATAATTGAACAAAAATTAAGAAAAGAAACTAAAGATAATTAGTTTGCATTTATGTCAAGTAGATCGACTGTGGCGGCCATCTACCTAGTAAGACAGACAATTAAAAGAAGAGTGTAAACAAAATGATCTATCCATACATGGTTCTTAGAGACTTAGAGAAGGCATATGATGGTGTATTTAGTAATGTAATATTCTGGGCTTTATAAAGAAAACAATCTTTTTAAAAACTTACGAGTCTTATTAATGATATGTATAGTGAACCAAGGATTGGAGTTCGTGGAGAGACAAGTTAGTTGTATATACAAGTAAGACTACATCGGTTTAGTGCTAAATTTATATTGATATATGGTAGTTTCAGATAAAATAATGAGAGATATCAAAGAAGATATTCCACATAGCAGTTTGTTTGCTGGTGAGATGGTTCTATTGGTGAAGAAATGCTTAGAAGCAAAAAGCATAAAATCTGCATGATAAAAACAGAATAATATACGGTAGAAGAAACCAATAATATAACTGTCACAATCTAAAGACCAAAGGGTCATATTGGACAAGAGAGAGGTACCGTCACTGTACCCGATGATGCCAGAACATTTCTGGTGCATCTCTTATCTAAATGGTGCATGAGTTTAATCCCCTGGTCAAGTGAATTCTTAGATTGTGTCTCCGATGAGGAGACAGATCGTCCATCAATCCCTTTGATGTCCTAAATCTGAGGTGGTTTATGTTACTTGATTGAACTCAGAAAGAATGCATTAGCTACGGGAAATTCATCACCGAAGTGTGTTTGAGAGATGGATGGATGGATAAAAGAGAATAGGGGTTGCCTGAGTGAAATTCATCATGTGTTTGCTTTAAATGCCCCAGTTTGGATCCTGAATTAAGCGGTAAGTTGGAGCACAAACTGTTACTTAGGATGAGTGATTCAGATATATATATATATATATATATATATATATATATATAATTTTAATATATTTGTATTAGTGGGTTCATGGTTTTATGCTCAAAGGTCACCATGGTGTATTAATTGTTGCCTGCTAAAGAATAACTTTTATGATGCTATTGAAATGGAATGGTTGCTGGCACATTTATGATGATATCTTAAGATAGATACACTTCTAATGGCAATGATAGATATTTGTGAATCCTGATTATTTTGACACGGTTGAAAGATGAATCTTACCTAAGTTACTTAAATGTGCAAAGTGTTTCAGTATTTCATTATTTATTTATTAATTAATATAAATTTTATAACACTCAAAATTACTTAATAAAATTAAAATTAATTCAAAATAATAAAATATGAAAAAAAAAAAATTAATTCAAATTACAAAGTTTCACATTGGTTTTAAGTAAAAATGATTACACGAAAGTCTCTTATAAAATTATAGAATTAAAGAAATAATAATCACACCTTCTCGACCTTTTGGCTAAGATCAAGTGTAGTACTAATTTTTTTTTGGTCGGCCTTTTGGCTAACTTTTTTTGGTCTTTTGGCTAATATCAAGTGTAGTACTACTTTCTTGGCCTTTGTACAAAGAGTTTCAGTATTTATTTATTAATTGATATAAATTCTATAAAACTCAAAATTACCTAATAAAATTCAAATTAACAAAATATAAAAAGAGTTTAATTCACAGAGCTCTCATTAATTATTATATCCCACGATATAAATTCTATAAAACTCAAAATTGCCTAATAAAATTAAAATTCAATCTATAATCAATTGTGTGCTTGACCAAATGGTCCATAAATTAACCTATTTATCTATTTATTATTATAAATTTTTTAATAAAAGAAAATCTAATTAGAGAAGAATTATTAATATAAAAATATTTATTAATTGATATAAAAAAAATAATTTTTTTAAAACTCTACCATAAATTACCTTTTATTATGATTTCTTAGTAAAATTAAATTTAATTAGACAATGATATATTTAAAGAAATAAAATAATTTTTATAATTTTCTATCACAAATTACCTATTTTATTTTCAATAAAACTATATCACACCAGACAAAGATATATTTAAAGAGTTTCTATAAAACTCTAACACAAATTACCTATTTATCTATTTATTATTAGTTTTTTTTAATAAAATTAAATTTAATTAGACAAGAATTATTAAAATCAAAAATATTTATTAATTGAAAATTACCTAATAAAATCATGCAAAGTGTTTCAGTATTTATTTATTTATTTATATAAAAAAATTATTAATTGATATAAAAATAGTTTCCATAAAACTCTAAAAATTAATTAATAAAATCAAGCACATTCAATATAAAACTCTAATTTTTAGTTCAGTATAAAAAGAATAATTATTTTTTATGGATAATTATCACAATATAACCGGACCGGCCTAGTTATGATTATATAATTATCAGAAAAGGACACATGTCATCATCCTATTAATCCAAGAAGCCTATAAATAGAGGCATGGAAGAAGGAGGAAGTGGTATAGAAATTGAGAATTCTAGAAATCTAGAATTCCAGAGTAAAATACAAAAATTCTGTCAAAGAGTTTCAGTATTTATTTATTTATATAAAAAAATATTTATTAATTGATATAATAATATTATTAGATGTGCAAAGAGTTTCAGTATTTAAGTTCAAATTACCTATTTATCTATTTATTATGAGTTTTTTTTTTTTATAATAAAAGTAAATCTAATTAGACAACAATTATTAAAAAAAAAATATTTATTAATTGAAAATTACTTAATAAAATCATGCAAAGTGTTTTTGTATTTCAGTATTTATTTATTTATATATAAAAAAATTATTAATTGATATAAAAATAGTTTTTGTAAAAATAGTTTCTATAATACTCTAAAAATTACCTGATAAAATCAATCACATTCTATATAAAACTTGAATTTTTAGTTCAATATAAAAAGAATAGTTATTTTTTATGGATAATTATCATAATATAAAATCTAATTAGACAAGAATTATTAATATAAAAATATTTATTAATTGATATATAAAACAAAATATTTTTTCTAAAACTCAACCACAAATTAGCTTTTAGTATGAGTTTCTTAATAAAATTAAATCAAATTAGACAAGGATATATTTAAAGAAAATAAAATAATTTCTATAAAATCGTATCACAAATTACCTATTTTATTTTCAATAAATCTCTATCACACTAGACAATGATATATTTAAAGAGTTTATATAAAACTCTAACACTAATTACTTATTTATCTATTTATTATGAGTTTTTTAATAAAGGAGATCTAATTAGACTAGTATTATTAATATAAAAAAAAGAGTTTTTATCTATATTATTATTAGATGTGCAAAGAGTTTGAGTATTTAAGTATTTATTTATTTATATAAAAAAATATTTAAAACACTAAAATTTACATAATAAAATTTAAATTAACCTATTTATCTATTTATTATTATAAATTTTTTAATAAAAGAAAATCTAATTAGACAAGAATTACTACTATAAAAAATATTTATTAATTGATATATAAAACAAAATATTTTTTCTAAAACTCAACCACAAATTAGCTTTTAGTATGAGTTTCTTAATAAAATTAAATCAAATTAGGCAAGGATATATTTAAAGAAAATAAAATAATTTCTATAAAATCGTATCACAAATTACCTATTTTATTTTCAATAAATCTCTATCACACTAGACAATGATATATTTAAAGAGTTTATATAAAACTCTAACACTAATTACTTATTTATCTATTTATTATGAGTTTTTTAATAAAGGAAATCTAATTAGACTAGAATTATTAATATAAAAAATTATTTATTAATTGATATAAAAAAAAGGTTTTAAAAGAGTTTCTATAAAACTCTGACACAAACTACTTATTTATCTATTTATTATGAGTTTTTTTTTAATAAAAGTAAGTATCACAACTCTTTCTACACATCCTGTATATTGTCCTTTTCATTCCGTGTTGGAATAGAAACTAAACTTATTAGTTATTAGACGAGATTTTACAAAAAAATCATAGGAGAGAACAAATATTTCTTTTTTTTTTTCGATGTGAATTTGACACAACATAGGAGAAAGCGCCCTTTAATATTTATAATTGAAAAGGGGGTTCCATCATATTCATATATAGTGAAGCCCCGGTGAATGGCGGCCGTAACTATAACGGTCCTAAGGTAGCGAAATTCCTTGTCGAGTAAGTTCCGACTCGCACGAAAGGCGTAACGATCTGGGCACTGTCTCAGAGAGAGGCTCGGTGAAATAGACATGTCTGTGAAGATGCGGACTACCTGCACCTGGACAGAAAGACCCTATGAAGCTTTACTGTTCCCTGGGATTAGCTTTGGGCCTTTCCTGCGCAGCTTAGGTGGAGGGCGAAGAAGGCCTCCTTCCGGGGGGGCCCGAGCCATAAGAATTATTAAAATAAAAAATATTTATTAATTAAAAATTACCTAAGAAAATAATGCAACGTGTTTTAGTATTTTAGTATTTATTTATTTATATAAAATAATATTTATTAATTAATATAAAAATAGTTTCTATAAAACTCTAAAAATTACCTAATAAAATCAATCACATTCTATATAAAACTCTTATTTTTAGTTCAATATAAAAAGAATAGTTATTTTTTATGGATAATTATCACAATATAACCGGCCCGGCCCAGTTATAATTATGTAATTATCAGAAAAGGACACATGTCATCATCCTACTAATCCAAGAAGCCTATAAATAGAGGCATGGAGGAAGGAGAAAGGAGGAAGGGGCATAGAAATCCAAAATTCTAGAGTAAAATAAACTTTGCAAAAGAGTTTTAATATTTATTTATTTATATAAAAAAATATTTATTAATTGATATAAAAAGAGTTTTTATCTATACTATTATTAGATGTGCAAAGATTTTCAGTATTGAAGTATTTATTTGTTTATATAAAAAAAATATTTAAAAAAAACTAAAATCTAAGTAATAAAATTTAAACTAACCTATTTATCTATTTATTATTATGAATTTTTTAATTAAAGAAAATCTAATTAGACAATAATTATTAATATAAAAAATATTTATTAATTGATACATAAAACAAAATAATTTTTCTAAAACTTTACCAAAAATTAGCTTTTATTATGAGTTTCTTAATAAAATTAAATCTAATTAGACAAGGATATGTTTAAAGAAAATAAAATAATTTTTATAAACTCTATTATAAATTACCTATTTTATTTTCAATAAAACTCTATCACACTAGACAAAGATATATTTAAATAGTTTTTATAAAATTCTAACACAAATTATCTATTTATCTATTTATTATGAGTTTTTTAATAAAAAAAATCTAATTAGACCACTATTATTAATATTAAAAATTATTTATTAATTGATATAAAAAGAGGTTTTAAAAGAGTTTCTATAAAACTCTAACACAAATTACCTATATATTATAAGTTTTTTTTTATTAAAAATAAATCTAATTAGACAAGAATTATTAAAATAAAAAATATTTATTAATTGCAAAATTACCTAATAATATCAATCACATTTTATATAAAACTCTTATTTTTAGTTCAATATAAAAAGAATAGTTATTTTCTATGGATAATGATCACAATAGAACTAACCCTCTTATGATTTTGTCATTATCAGAAAAGGATACATATCATAATCCTATTAATCCAAGAAACCTATAAATAGAGGCATGGAGGAAGGGGTACAGAAATTGAGAAATCTAGAAATCTATAATTACAGGATAAAATACAGAAGTTCTGTATTTATTAAAAAGAGTTTTTATCTATACTATTATTAGATATGTAAAGAGTTTCAGTATTTATTTATTTATAAAAAAAAATATAAACATAAAAATTTACGTAATATAGAGTTTTTGTAAAACTCTAACACAAATTACCTATTTATCTATTTATTGTGAGTTTTTTAATAAAAAAAAATCTAATTAGACAACTATTACTAATATAAAAAATTATTTATTAATTGATATAAAAAGAAGTTCAAAAGAGTTTCTATAAAAAAACTCTAACACAAATTACCAATTTATCTATTTATTATGAATTTTTTAATAAAAGTAATTCTAACTAGACAAGAATTGTTAAAATAAAAATATTTATTAATTGATATAAAAAGAATTTTTAAAAGAGTTTATATTAAACTCTAACACAAATTACCTATTTATTTATTTATTATAAGTTTTTAAGTAAAAGAAATTCTAATTAGACAAGAATTATTAATATAAAAAATATTTTTTAATTGATATAAAAAATAAAATAAATTTTCTAAAACTCTATCACAAACTACTTTTTATTATGAGTTTTTTTTTATTTTAAAAAACTAATCTAATTTGACAAGAATTATTAAAATTTAAAAATATTTATTAATTGGTATAAAAAGAGTTTTTAAAAGAATTTCTATTAAACTCTAACACAAATTACTTATTTATTATAAGTTTTTTAATAAAAGAAAATCTAATTAGGCTAGAAAAACTTTACCACAAATTACCTATTTTATTTTCAATAAAATTATAATACATTATACAAAGATAAATTTTAAGATTTTATATCAAAACTCTAATACAAATTACTTATTTATCTATTTATTTTGAGTTTTTTAATAAAAGAAAATCTAATTAGATAAGTATTGTTAATATAAAAATTTATTTATTAATTGATATAAAAAGAGATTTTAAAAGAGTTTCTATAAAACTCTAACACAAATTATCTATTTATTTATTTATTGAAATCTAATTAGACAAGAATTATTAATATAAAAAAATATTTATTAATTGATATAAAAAGAATTTTTAAAAGAGTTTCTATAAAATTCTAACATATATTGCTTATTTATCTATTTATTATGAATTTTTTTAATAAAGAAAATAAAATAATTTTTATAAAATCTATCACAAATTCGCTGTTTTATTTTCTATAAAACTCTATCACATCATTTACAAAACATTCAACACGTGTATCGCACGTGCTTTTCCTAATATATATATATATATATATATATATGTATGTATATATATGTATGTATATGTATATCATCCTTCCCTTATTTCTATGGAATGGGGATTATCTGTCTTTATTCATTTCTATTATCACCTGTGGTAACCAATGGTCATATCACTTTCCTATCATATCATCTAATATATCAATCCGTAAATATATATATATTTATGTATGTATGTATTTGGTATGGTAAAAGCTGAGAACTAATGAAAAGTTGGTTTGACTGCCCTAACTATGGCTGAATATTTCCGAGATGTTAATGAGCAAGACGTACTTAAAGTTGATGTAGCATAGTTGATTGAAGTTGCTCAAAAACTTACCGGTTCAAGTGGTAACAGAAAGCTTTGTGATCCAAGTCTTTTACAAAATGGAACTCGGATCCTCTCTTGTATATTGGATGGTTCAGGGCATCTCATCTCATGTGAGGCAGCCTCTACTCTCCCAGGAGAGGCCCAATTCTAGTAGCCGGGGTGCTCTCCAGTGCACCGGACTGCACAAGAGAGGGCCTAATTCTAGAAGATGAGTGATATATTTTGCTCACAAACCTTTGAAACGTCTAAAATTGACAGTTGTAATGTTAAAAAAGTCCTCAACTTGTGGTGGATGAACTTGTCCTAGTTTCGTTTGGTTTCATTGATCATTCAAATGGAACTTGGTCGTCCCAACAAATTTATTTTATGTCTTTCACTTTACACGGAATCATTAGTTGTTGGTACAAAAATAAAAGAAAATTTCTATCAATCTTTCACAAGGAACCTTCCTAAATATTTTTATCCACCAAAAGTTTTCCTATTTAATTCAACATTATGCTAATAAGTAATTATACAACTTTGTGTATTATACGACATACAGACGTCCAATAATTGCAATTGGAGAAGATTGGTTATGAAGGAATCAAATGGTTAGCAACAACTTGGTGAACAAGCATTTTTTGAGGCTTCGTCCATGTCGCGAAGTTTCTCATATTCAATGGTGCACAAAAACCTAATATAAAACCATTGGAAAGTCAAAATTATGATTTATATTCTCATTTTCCAATTGAGTGCCTTGTCCAATAACCTGTTGGCAAACTGTCACGAGACTATTATACATAAGCTTCTAGTTTTATTAATGCTTATTATATAATTAAATTTTAAAAAATTACATAGCATAATTTATATATACAAGTATATATTTTTATATGAGCTATACTTCCCTCCCTACCTATAAGGAGAAACTTCCTCTTTTCTTTGAGCTAACGTGACATGATATGATTCAAGGACGGACTTAGGATATTATGTTGGGGGGCGATAATAATATTTTTAATAATTTCAAGGGGGCAATGGTAATATTTTAAAGGTATATAATTGAAGAAAATAAATTACAAAGGTAAATTATTAAGTATCAAAAAATTCCCTCATACCTATGTAGGTACGTCCCTGATATCATTGAATTATATTAGCATATTTGGAACAAGTTTCAATTATATCATGACAAGCAAGTTTTAAAGATGAGGTTCCTCCTTGACAGGTAAGGAGACAAACATTTGTTTTTTATATATTTGATTTTTAAAATATATATATTTTTACATTTTTGCCATTTTAAGAAGTTGTAACATGGTGCTTAGCATGAAATTGAGTACTGAAAAGAGAATTAAAAGAAAATTAGTTTGAAATTATTACTGAATTTCCTGATATTTTAATTCTAAGGCACCTATTACAAGTAACACGCTCCTTAGAAGCTAGTTTTGATATTTTCTCAGCATAGATATGCAAATATGGTGAAAAGTCATAGTCAATGAATGGAGTTGTTCCCTACACGCATTGGACTAACGTGTTTTCTGTATAAATTTCAGAAAATGATTTGTAGCAGCCTATGCACCACATTCCTGCTTCCTCAGCAAATGAGAGAGAATTCCAGAGACATGTCTGTTAAAGAAGCTCTGGCTTCGAGCAACGGCGAGGTTGTAAAGCCGGAAGACACTGCAGAAGAGGGCACTGCAAAGCGTCAACGCTTTAACGGGTGCGTCTCCTTCATGGAGATTTCGATAGAGCCCACGATAAAATCAATTAAACGTCTCGATTCGAAGAAGTTCAAGAGTGAGATCAAGAGATGGGCTAAAGCTGTTGTGTCTTATGCCCGTCAGGTCAGCGATCGGTTTGGAAGCTCTCGTCGCTCTCAAAGTTCTCGTGGCTCCATGGGGAGCTCTCGTGGCTGAGATTCCGGTTGGAGCAAGCCAAGTTTTTTTCCCTGCATTTGAGACACTCGTTGTTGAAATCCCACAGGATTGTGGATGTATATACAAACATGTAAGAATTGGCTTGAAATGTGAAAGATTGGATATGCATAAAAGGGTGTTTGAGAGATTGATGTGGGAGTGAGAATGCTCACTTGAAGGTTTTTGAATGATTGCAATCAAACCTTGGAGGTATCCAAAGGCTTCAGTACATGTTTACAATGCAGTGTCCTAAATATTCCTATCATTTAAATGTTTTTTTTTTTGCTTTCCTACAAAGCTACAATTGGTTTGGTCAACAACAACAGATAGCATTATCAACACGTTTGGGAGCACCGAATGAGAATTGGAGTAGGAGAAAATGTAGTTCAATTCAAATTTTAATTCAAACCTAAGTTTGGATTTATACAAGGTAGATACAGTATGGAAGGCATCTACTTGGTAAAAGAGTTAAAAAGACAATTGTAAATACGCCATGCTATGCTGAGTGTGGTGTGTATGAATGGAATAGAATGTTCATTCTAATCATTCATTTGTTTGGAATGTAATTTAAAGTGGGAATAGTCATTCCATTAAAATGAAAATTCATTCCACAACTAAACCTATGGAATGACCATTCCATTTCTAAGTAATATTTTTAAAAGAAATCAAATTTCCAAAGAGACCCTTATATTCCAAGTCTAAAAACCATCACCACCACCATCGCTGCCAACACTATTGTCTTCCCTCCCCCCCCCCCCCCCCAACCACCACCACCACCACCACCACCACCGCCGCCGCTAGCACTACTGTCTTCCCCCCTCTCCCCCCCACCACCACCACCACCACTGTCTTCCAACCCCCACCACCACCTTCCACCACAACTACATCCGTATTTCACCACCGCCACCGCCACCGCCTTCCACTTCCACCACCACCATCGTCACCTCCACTACCACCACTTTCCAGCACCACCACCTTCTACTGCCGCCGCCTTCCACCACCACCACTTTCTACCACAATCGCCACCACCAACTTTCACCACTACACTCGTCTTCCACCACTACAACCGACACCGCTTTTAACCACCGCTGCAACCGACTTTCACCACTGCCACCGCCTTCAATCACCGCAATCGTCTTCCACCACCACCACCGCCGCCACCTTCTTTCACCACCGCCACTGCTTTTAACCACCGCTGCAATCGACTTTCACCACTGCCACCATCTTCCAACACCATTACTTTGCACCACCACCACTGACTTTTACCACCACCACCTGTGACGTTTCGCAATTTTTTTTTTATTTTTTTATTTTTCTGGGCATTTTTTGAAATTTCGAACTGTATTATTTTCTCATCTCGTTTTACGTGTCGGACAAGTGGGGTATGCCGTGAGAGTTCCGAGAGTTGTTTGGGGCATTTCTTTGAATTTGGGATTCTTAAAAATGCATTATCAGTCATTTTGGTATTTTTTGAATTTTCAGGGTGGGACCCACAACCAGATTTTTAGTGTACAGGAGTATTTTTCGATGTCATTGTACTTCATATATTATTAGTTGGGGTATATTTGTGTGGCTATGGGAATAATTTCATTATATAGGGCATAAATATATATGTGTGTGTATATAAGGAGACAAAATGGATATTTTGGGTCAAGTGGACCCTATAAGGACGTACAAATGGCATTATAAGGACCATATTTTGGCTTAATTCTGCATCTTCTTCTTCCTCCTCCAAAAACGTGGTTTTCCTTTCTATCTCTACAAAACTCATTCTCTCTCTAAAATTGCTTATTTCAAGCCTTGATTTCATCTTTTCCCTTTTGGATTTAGACTTTGCCATTGAAGACATAGTTAACGAGCACGACGAGAGCTTTGAGTTAATCGGAACAGATTTTTATTTAGGTCACCTTTCCATTTTCAAAATTTGGGGCTTTGGAAGCTTTGGCTAGATTTGTTGAGGTAGGGGTTTCTAAAACTCTCAACCTTGGGTCTTTTGTGAGTTTTTCCTTTAAATTGAGTAATAACATGCTTAAGTTGTGGCTTTATTTAAAGTATGACTTCCATGTTTACATGATAATGTGTAAAATTGTGTGTTAATTGTTGTATTGTGAAGGTATATATTTAAATGATGTTATTACATGTTTTATATGTTTAAAACGCCATGAATGATGTGTTAATTTGTTACTTAAGTGAAGTACCTTGAAGATGTATGTTGGAACTTAGTGACTTCATGCTTTACATGCCTAAAGTGTTTTGATTGTGTAAATGATAGCATAAGTAATGTCGTAATTATTTCCTTTCAAATTATGCTATATGATTAAGGTTTAAATATAAGAGTTTTATGGCATTGAAATGCATGTAGCACTCATGCATTGGCATTGGGTAAGAAAAAGGGAAAAAAGATTTTGAAAAGAAAAGAAATTGTTTTAGGGAAAAAGGTTTTGGAAAGAAATGATTTGGAAAGTTATTTGCAAAAACCTGGTCGGCAAGGAGCTGCCTTGTGGCTGTGGTGTTAATAGAACCTAGTGGGAACTAGGGAGACTGCTCTAGCGTGGTTAAGCCACCTAGGGCCCAGTGAAGTTAAGGAGCTGCCTTAGGTCAGGGATAGTTAACCAATCTTTCTCTCGTGACGCCATGGAGTTGCCATGGGCCGGATTACATTAACGGTTTGGAAAAGGTTTTGGAAATAGGGAGTGACATTTCGTTACATTGACATTGTATTTCATGGCATTGCATTTTTGTGAGTTTTGTTGGATTGGTAAGGTGATTTATTTCTCCCAAATGAGCATGATCCCCTTCTCTATTTTCTATTATTTGTTTGGATCACAGAATCATTAAGGAGTGCATTTCAGGCGCTTCCTACTGAGCCATTGTGCTCACCCCTTCCTTATCATTTTCAGGAGACGAAATGGAGGTAGTATATGACCCACAACACCACCCGTGATAGTCCAAGGGACCTCTTTTGTAGACTAGGTTTTAGTCTATTTTTGATGTTGCAAAATTGATGTAAAAGGCTTCTTTAGTATTTGATTTCATGTAAGGCCACACGACCATGTTTAGTTATAACCGGACACGTTTTAACATCACGGAGTGTATCAAGCCTATTTATGCTTCAATTAAATGATTGGGAGTTTATTTATGATGCATGCTATCTAATTCATGTTCTCGGGACAAGTTTAGACCTCATCTAAGGTCACAAATGAACTAAATTGGATGTCAGGGATTCAAGACCATTAAAACAGGCCAAAAAGGCCACAACAGGGTGAACCGATTGATGTTTAGCCTTTTTACATCGACCGGTATGTGGCCAGTAGCTAGGGGTTGGGCTAGAAGCTAAACCAGTCGACGTGAAAAAGGAACACGTCGACCGGTTTCTGGGTTTCCCTTCTTCTTATTTCATCTTTCCTCGTGACCAAACCCAAGTTATTTAATGATGCCATGGGACGCTAAAAACCTTGGAATGATGTATAAACTACGCCTTGACATTAGGAATGACCGTAATGCCCTTAGATGACCTTGGGTTCAGGTAAGGACCCAGATAATGATCCGGACCCCCAGATTTGGGTCATTACACCACCACCGTCACCTCCACTACCTTCGCCTTCCAACACCACCACATACACCACTACCACTTTCAACCTCCACTACCACCATTTTTTTTAAAACAATTATAGAAGATTGCTATTTTGTTAATTTAATTTATTTATTAATAAGAGGGGTATTTTGGAGAATTCAATTTGAAATTCTTTCCATTCTAAATTTTAGGGTTAATTACAATGACACCCCCTGAGCTTTGTCTTAATGACAGTCATATACAAATTAGCCTCTTTTTGAACAATGACACCCCCTGAAGTTTGATAAAGTTAACAAAGACACCCCTCCTACCTTTGACAAAAGCTAAAATGACGTTGTTACCCTTTAACTTTTCAATTGCATCATTTTTTAATTATTTTAATTTAAATTTAAAAAAAAAAAAAAAAAAAACTATACCCATTTTAAGAACAAAAATACCCTCCACCCACCAGCACTGCCTTCTACCTCATCCACCGGCCACCTCCACTACCAAATGTATGCTAATATATATATGTGTATATAAATATATATAGAGGATGGTAAATATGAATTTTTTGATTTATAATATACATATAAATCTTCACCCTTATTCTGTTCTTCTCTCTTTCTAAAGCAAAATCTGACTTATTGGCATAAATCAATACATATCGCACACTGGATTTATGTACTTTCCATTCCACCAATGCTGATGAGCCGGCTTCAAAATGACAGACTAAGCCCAAGCGTGGTTGGTTTTGAACAAATCAGCTGATAATTTTCTTTGGTAGGACTAGAGAAACATGCACTAAGCAAGTGTATAACAACACTAACAATTTTAGCTACAGCATCTAGTGAAGGCCCTACAGATTACAAGCAAGCGGATCATAGCAATAAATCTAAGTCGAATAGTAAGATTTATGTTTATGCCTATGAGATCTACTCCTTTTTTTGGAGTCTCAAAACCATGGGTCGATGAAGGTCCAACTTGTTGGTATAACCAGTACAAAATCGCTAAGGGGTGCACAATGTATTCCACATCAGCGGCAAAAACAACCAATTTTCGAGTTGGCAGTGATGCTAATGAAACCATGCATCAATCGCACTAGTTGTTACTGGGCCTACGCCATCCCAACACCAGTGATGCCGACAGATACCCGTACAATTACTTAGCGTTGACTACCACCATCCAGCGCGAAGAAAGGCATAAATCAATACATATCGCACACTGGAATCAAAATCAGACTTATTGGCATAAATCAGTAGGCATATATCTTTGCCGGCCACCATACTTCCTCACCACCGCAGGTTGCAGATTCGCACCCCCGTCACAGATCATCACCGCCGCTTCAGATTCAGCCATTTTTACAACAAAATCACCACCATCGGAACCCCTATTGAAAACCCACGGCGGCGAAACTAATGACAACGACCATTTTCTCCTTGCCAAAATTGTCGAAATGGGCTTATAGGTGCGAAAATTGAAGAGGGTAAAGAGAGATCTCACCATGAAATCCTTCATCTTTGGCTTCTCAAACTTCTTCCCAAGCTTCTCCACCACAATGTTGATCACTGTCACGCTCGACAACGCCGTTAAAATCAACTATCTCTCCCCTTTTCAATTGATCTTGATGCTCCAATATGTGGGTTTGGGGCTGAAGGACATCAAGCTAGTTCCGTCGATCTTATTGTTGTTGATGATCTTAACGGCGACGTTGTGATAGATGGTGGTGTCCCAAGCATGGTAGACCTGTTGGGATTTATATGCCCTGGCATAGCAAATTCCTATCTGGATTGTATTGACATATGTTCCTGACATATCTGAAATATTTATGATTTATATAATTGGTGAATTCAATGTATTATGTTTCAATTCACTATGAAATTGATAGTGTCCAGTTAATTACAAGAAATATTTATATATATGTATGTGATGACAATCAATGCATGATATATAAATAGTAATTATAAATTGTTCATAGTCGGTAATTATGGATGGACTCATAATTAATTAAGACTTGAACTGGATCCGCGTTAGGTTGAGATATATTGCGAGAGCCGTCGTATGCAATTACTCCCTATCACCGTCATGGCATTTGACTCTTAAGCATGAGAAAAGTATAGACTCTTTTATTAATTAATAATTACTTTGATTTGTTCGGCGGATTCTTCGGGATCCTTAGACCGACACTTTGGGTAGTTATGTAATTAATAGTTAGAGGGTTATATTTTCAATATTTGCATCATTGCTACTTGTATTTATTTTGTATTGATTATGGTTGATCACAAAGTAAATTCGAAGGCCTTCGTGTGTTTTTAGACAAAATGATTTATTATATATTTATTTATTTAAATTATTATTTTTGTCAAACAAATGTTTTATTGTGATCGAGCCAGAAATAATCAAAGGTACCAAAATAAATATATTAATTAAGTAGTCGGATTGATGGCTATATTTATCCGATAACTAATTATGCATAGAGGGGTCAAAGTGCAATATTGACTTAGAGGTTATTTATTATTTAATTGGAGTTCAATTAATTTCTTTTAGTGGAGTAGAAATTAATTTATGAATTAATTGAATTGGGTCCATGGACCGGGCCAATTATTAATTCATTGTAACCAATAAAATAATAGGCCCAATGGATTCTCACTCATAGCCCAACTTGATATTGGAATCATATTAGATTTGAGACATATGAATTAGAGATGGAGAAGGATTTGTTGTTTCCTTTTCTTTATTTTTATGTTGCCTATAAATATACATGGTCTATGTATATTTTAGGGGGTGATTTTTATGAGAAGGAAAAAGGAATAAATTTTCTCTCTCTAGAAAATTAGGGTTTATGTTCTCATCTAATGGAGGCTCCCACAAGCCTAGTTTTCCAAGGTCATTCATGGAGGCTTATGAGTGATTCCTAAAGGCAAGACCATTACCAAGAAGATGGAGATCCATGGAAAAGATGTCTAGCAAAAGGGATCTACAATAAGTGAGAACATTCACTTTAGAGGAGAGATCTGAGGTTTACTCAAACCTTGATGTAAGTATTCAATCTTTTAGTTGAATAATACATCATATTTTATTTTTTTTGCATAAAACTTGTCTCTATGTGATGAATCAAGATCTATGAATTTAAATCCCTCGAAAAGTTTTTAAAACTAGCACGTTTCCCAACAAGACCTTGGTAAAAGCGTCATAACCGTACTTTTGAACATATTCTTCACACCCAGTTCCATCTTCATCACCCAATAATCCCTCCGACTGGGCTAACCACTGTCCACTTCGCCGCCGCCACCAACAACTAAGATGCCGCCACCAACATCTAAGATGAGAGCTTAGAGAGAAATGGTGGGTACTGGTGTGATACCCCTCAGATCCAAGACACGGGTTGATCAGGCCCAGGCCCAAACCCGAGGGAATATCAAAACAATTAAAGTATTTTAAAGCGAACACAGATGACAAAATGAAATAATAAAGATGGAATAAAACTGAAAGAAACATTAATTATAAAACCCTCCATGCATAACTAAAATAATAAAACTCCAATCCTCCCAAAACTTCAAGGTTACAACTTGGGAATCCACTGGTGGACCCCTAACCAAAAGTTAAACTGAAACTGAAAATTTAAAAGAGAAAATGTTAGAAACATCGAGAAAATCCTACGTAATCAGATGAATGTGAGACTGTCCTTGACAAGCACGATCAAGCTCTAAGGTCAGACCCACGAGCAAGTTCTAATCTAACTGCAATCCATACAATACGCAGATACACCGTAGACACCTCATAATAGCTATCTAGTCCATAAGTATAAATATATCCACACTAAGGGACATTCACTAGTCTATAATAGGGGTCTCAACCTGAATAGAAGGAAACATGCGAATACGCACCCAAAGGTGGGCATGAGTACCTAGACCTAACAGGGTACACCTCAACCTATTATAACCAGCTACGCATCCACCGCATATACGCACCCTAACCAACGAGTCTGAAACTCAAGCTCAACTCGTGGTACCATAAACATATATATAACATCCATCCAAATCCAGGGTATGTAGTTCAAATATTTAATAAACTGACATACAACAAACCAACTGGTTAGTCACCCAACTTATTCAGTTGATGTGACTTAACCTCCGTCCATTAATCTAAGAAGCCACTCAACTTAGTTGCAGTTGACATGTCTTAACCAAAATTAGGATTCAACATTTATAAATCCATTCCTTAAATCCGTTAGGTTAGGTTTAGGTGTTTGGAGCTAAACCGTCACCAGTATGTCACCATCCCATACCGGTGCATACTATCCTCCATATCCAGGTAAATTCCAATGTATACATAATGAACAAGTAATTTACAGTCCAAAACCACCATCCAAATAATTGCAAAAAAGTATTTAAGATTTCAGCAATTTAAATCCCAGAATTAACCATGTAGTTGCAGGAAACAGTTTAATAGTTTACACAACTAGCATCCAAAGCATGCATAGACCCAATTCAATATATCAATGACTCTATCATGCATTTAGAACAAATTCTATAATCCCATTATAGTCCAACAAATTGCTAAATTAACCTAAACAATTTATTTCGTCCCATCCGATAACAGTGTACTAAGTCATACGCTTTTATATTGTTTTATCCTTTCTCTTAGAGACTTAAACCATGCATCAACTAGTTTAATCACACTTAGAATCAAGTAATTAGATCCTCTGGAAAGTCCCCATAATCCATTAAAAACATCCCAAGGCTCAAACAGTGTCCAAATTACCAAACAGTGCCTTAAAACTAAAAAAAAAAAAAAACGAAATTAATCGTATATTGCAAAAGGGAGCCTGCTCCAAATTTTGGGAGCAGGCTCTTTCAGCCTAGAGCCGGCTCTAGGAGTCCTTAGAGCCGGCTCTACTTGTTGTGGGAGCCGGCTCCCACATCCATGGAGCCGGCTCTCACCTCCTTTGAGAGCCTCTGTCCCCGTTGCTTCGTTTCAGTCCATCTGCTCCTTCTCTGATTAATTCCCACCACTCTGTTGGTTTCTAAAATAGATTTTAAGCATCTTATTAACACCCATGAGCATCCCAAAGGTTTGATAACAACCATTAGAATCAATTACAGAGGTTAAATTGGCTACCGAACTAACACGCGTTAGGAACAAATCTGCAACTATTTTGCATTAACAGTTCTAGTCCAACTCCACTGTTCCTCTTCACTACTGATCTTTAGAGTCCTATAACACCCCATAATCATCCCCATGATTTATTTACAGAGGTTAAAAACAATTACAGAAACTAGAATTGCTAACAACAAAACATGCTTAAATAGAAAACTGAAACAAGACTTGCAAACATTTAACAGAATTTATTTTAACACGCAGAGATCATCAATATTTTATATGGTAAGCATTTAAGTTCTGGTTTTAATAATTAATTAAACCCTAGAGATTATCTAGGTGCACAGAACACAAGCCAGATGGAAGGAGGAAGAGAAGAACTTACCTGTAGTTTTAGACTCAAAACTTGTCGCCGTCATCTTAACTTCCGGCAACCACAGACTACCTTCTAGCCTCCTCTGGTTCTGGTCTAATCCACCAAAATCCTCCCTTGGTACTCACTGTTCTTTTCCTTGACAATTCTTACAGTGCCTCCGTTCACAACCCTCTGTGCTAAGAACTTACTTCACGTTTATGTAATCTGAATTATGATTGTAAACCCTAGGCAAAAACATAATGGTTGTATTTATAGGTTTAACTCTAAAACCCTAATCTTTGTAATTTTAGAGACAGAGCCCTTATCTTAATCCTAGTCGACCCATAAACAAAACCTATGATTAAATTCTATGTTGATGCCCAAAAGAAACTGTGAGTCAATTAATGTATTTAAAAACTCACGTAACTTAATTTTAACATTACAAGAATTATAGTAAGTTAATTTCCTAAGTTTAAAACAGTGAAATACAAATAATACAATTAATAATTTACGAAAATAGACACAACAATTAAGAATTTAAATAAACCAAATAATGCACATAAAACCAATTTAATTCAAATTTCAAATAACCAATTAAACAAATGAAAAACCATAAAATAAATAAAAATGCAATAAAGACTATAAAAATAAATAAAAATGCAATACAATTAATATTAAAAATGCCGAGACTATCCTTTTAAAATTAGGGGTATTACATTCTTCCCCCCTAACAAAAGGAATTCCGTTATCAGAATTCGCACTTACCTTCTTCCAATATTTCAGGAAACTGTGAGCGAATGACATCCTCCCGCTCCCAAGTGGACTCAGCCTCATTGTGATGACTCCACTGCACACGAACCAAAGGGATAACCTTATTGCGAAGGATTTGATCCCGACGGTCAATAATACGACATGGTGGCTCCAAATAAGTTACATCCGGCTGCAACTCAATCTCCCAACATCGATATGCTGATACCGATCCTTATTGCACAGAAATTTTCGCAACATGGAAACATAAAACACGTTGTGAACGCGATCCAAGTTATCCGGAAGTGCCAACCGATAAGCCACAGCTCCCATTCGATCCGTAATCATGAATGGATCGACAAACCGCGGAGACAACTTCCCTTTCTTCCCAAAGCGCATAATACCCTTCATAGGAGATACTTTGAGAAGAACCTGATCCCCAACCCGAAACTCCAAAGCATGAGTGCGACGATCAGCATAGCTCTTCTGCTTACTTTGGGCAGTACGCATGCAATCTCGAATAAGAGCAATCTTTTCAGAGGTATCCTTGATGAACTCAGGACCTAAGAATCGATTCTCTCCAACCTCCATCCAACAAACAGGTGATCGACACGGTCGACCGTATAACGCCTCAAAAGGTGCCATCCCAATAGTCTTCTGGAAACTATTGTTATAAGCAAACTCCACAAGTGGCAAATATTCCTCCCAGTGGCCCTTGAAATCCAGAACACACGACCGAAGCATATCTTCCATAATCTGATTCACCCTCTCAGTCTGTCCATCAGTCTGAGAATGATAAGCAGTACTAAGGTGTAACTCCGTACCTAAAGCCTGCTGAAAACTCTTCCAAAATCCAGATACAAAGCTCGAATCCCTGTCCGATATAATAGACAATGGAATGCCATGTAGCTTCACAACCTCTGAAATGTAAAGCCTCGCCAACTGCTCCGAAGTGTAATCAGTGCAAATAGGTAAGAAATGAGCTGACTTGGTCAACCTATCCACAATGACCCATATGGAATTATGCCCCTTGAAAGAATTTGGCAACCCTTCCACAAAATTCATAGATATGCTCTCCCATTTCCACTCCGGAATTGGTAGTGGCTGTAGAGCTCCTGGCGGCCTCTGATGATCAATCTTAACCATCTGACAAGTACTACACTGAGAAACAAAAAGAGCAATGTCCCTCTTCATACCTGCCCACCAAAACTGCTGCTTCATATCTTGATACATCATATCGTCTCCTGGATGAACAGAGAACTCAGAGTGGTGAGTCTCAGTCATCACATCCTTCCTCAAACCATCAGCAGAAGGTATTACTAACCGTCCCTTGTACCTTAAACCTCCATCAGCCCCAACATAGTAGAAGGGAACCTCTCCGGAAGTTATCTCTGCAACCTTGTCGACACACTGCTGATCGGTGAGTTGTGCTTGTAAAACCTTGCGAATGATAGAAGGTGTAACCACCATGCAAGCCATAAAAGCATCCGATAACTTATCCACACTCTTCAAAGCATTCCACTCAGTAGTGAATAGAGCAGAAAGACTACCAACAGGTCGGCGACTGAGTGCAGCTGCCACCACATTCGCTTTCCCTGGATGGTACTATATAGAAAAATGATAGTCTTTTACAAACTCCAACCATCTGCGCTGTCTCATATTCAGCTCCCGCTGAGTGAACAAGTACTGCAGACTCTTGTGATCACTGAATAATCTGAAGGACTCACCCAATAGATAATGCCTCCAAATACGCAAGGCAAAGACCACTGCTGCCAACTCCAAATCATGTGTTGGATAATTAAGCTCATGAGGCTTAAGTTTCCGAGATCCATAAGAAATCGGTCGCTCCTCCTGCATCAATACACATCCAAGACCCTGCAACGAAGCATCCGTGTAAACAAGATACTCTATCCCACTCTGCGGAGTAGCCAGAACCAGTGCAGAAGTCAGTTTCCTTTTCAGCTCATCAAAAGCTTGCTGACAGTGTTCATCCCACACGAACTGTACACCCTTCTTGGTCAGATGAGTGAGTGGTCCTGCTATCTTGGAGAACCCTTGGATGAATCTCCTGTAATATCCTACCAGACCGAGAAAACTCCGAATCTCAGTAGGTGATGTAGGCTGTCCCCACTCAACCACCGCTGAAACCTTGGCCGGATCCACTGCTATCCCCTTTTCTGACACCACGTGACCCAGAAATTTCACCTCCCGCTGCCAAAATTCACACTTCTCGAAGTTTGCATATAACTGGTGCTCACGAAGCGTCTGCAAGACTATGCGAAGATATCTAGCATGATCATCCTCCGACCGAGAATAGATCAAGATGTCATCAATAAAGACAATAACAAACTGATCCAAATAAGCCTGGAAGACTCTATTCATTAAGTCCATGGACACTGCAGGTGCATTAGTCGTCCCAAACGGTATAACACGAAACTCATAAGAACCATATCTCGTGAGAAATGCTGTCTTAGGAACATCCTGCTCCCTAACCCTCAGCTGATGATACCCAGAACGCAGATCAATCTTGGAGAAGTATGTGGCTCCCCTTAACTAATCAAACAAGACATCAATCATGGGCAAAGGATACTTGTTACGAATCGTAACCTTGTTCAACTCCCTGTAATCTATACACAGACGAAGCGAACCATCCTTCTTCTTCACAAACAGAACCGGTGCTCCCCAAGGTGATGTACTCCTACGAATAAAACCTTGGCTGAGTAACTGATGAATCTGATCCCTCAGCTCTTTCATCTGCACCGGTGCCATCCTATAGGGTGCCCTAGCAATAGGCGCAGTGCCTGGAGCTAAGTCTATCACAAAATCGATCTCGCGAGTAGGTGGCACCCCGAAATCTCCTGAAATACATCCGGAAAATCCTGTATAATCGGTATGTTATCCAATGACACAGTAATCCCCTCCTCATTTTCCTCCTCCATATGGAACAAATAGGTGCTACCACCCCCCTTAGAACGAGGCATATCTACTACATACATATCCTGACCAGGTATGGTAAAAATAATAGATCTATCAAAACAATCAACTTGGGCATGGCAGTGAGACAACCAATCCATCCCAAGTATCACATCATAAGTGTGCATGTCCAGGACCAATAGATTGGCTAGAAATCTGAGTCTGCCAATATCTAGTGTCACAGGCCCATCACTCTCATGTATAATAGCTGTATCGCCTAATGGTGTAGAAATACCCTGAGGTCTAGTGCATACCCTCGTCCTCATCCCAGATAAAGTAACAAAAGTCTTAGCTACAAATGAGTGTGTAGCACCCGTATCAAATAAAACACGTCTATGTAAACCATGAATAGGAAACTTACCCTCAATAGTCTGAGGTGCCTGAACATCCTGTGGCATGGGGTTATACACCCTGCCATAGTGTAACTGCTGTGGTGCCTGTCCCAGAGTCTGCGGCGGTGCCGATAAAGCCAGATGTGTCTGTCCCTGAATCCATGGAACCTGTGGAGCTGGTAGAGGCACTGGCACCCTCTGTCCCTGTTGCACATACTGTCCCTATCCCTGTCCCTGTCCCTGTCCTGCTTTAGGACATTGCCTGGTGGTATGACCATACTCTCCACAAATGTAACAACTACCCTGGAAAGTACCAAATGGCCTCCTCTGTCGGTTAGCCTGTGGCTGACCCTGTCCTACCTGTGGTCCCCCATTCTATTGCCTCTGAATAGGTGCTCCATTCCGGTGAGCATCTGAACCACCCTTGTGCTTCTTCCAAGGCTGTTGTCCCTGGAACTTGCCTTTGTCATTCTGCCAGTGACCATTGCCATTCCCCTTTTCAGCTAACTGATTAGTAGAGTCTTTATCACCCCGCTTCTCACCACGAGCCTGTCTGATGTCCACAGTCAACTGATACTGTTGTAGAGCGGCGTCTACCACCTGAGCATAGGTAGTATAGGCTGGACTACCTGTAATAGCTCTCTTGATAGACCACATCAGTCCCTTGACGAAACTGTTACGCTTCTTCTCCTCTGTATCCACCTCCTCCGGTGCAAAGAGAGACAAGCGTGTGAATTGCTGCTCATACTCCGCCACTGTCATGTTTCCCTGCTGCAGATTTAGAAACTCGGTCTTCATAGCTGCCTTGACTGCATAGGGAAAGTATTTCTCGTCAAAGCGAGCACTGAACTTATCATAAGACAATGTCATCCTCTCCTCTGGGGTGGTAACTGACTCCCACCACTGTAGTGCATCCCCAACTAGCTTGAAAGTAGCAAACATCTGCTTCTGAACCTCCGTGCACTGAACCAAACGAAGATGACGCTCAATTTCTTATTTCCACTGGTGAGCTGCTCTCGCATCGGTTGAGCCTGAGAACACAGGTGGACTCCCCTTTGTGAAAGAGCTCCTAGCCTTTCCCCAAGAATCCGTCTGAACCACTGGTGCTGGTACAGGTGCCTGCTGAACCTGTGGTTGGCTCCGGAGTACAGCTGTTACCCCAGCCTCTATAGCTCGAGCAATAAGGTCATTGAGGTGTGGAGGAATCTCTGGATCTCTGACCCGACCCTGAGTCTGTTGAACTTCCTCCTGCTCCTCCTGAAACCCTGGCATTTTCTGCTCTTCTTCCATCTGCCGACATTGTAGACGTTCTTGCTGTCTACATGCCGCTCTCCTCTGTCGACTGTTCATGTTCTGTCCTCTTCTAGTGTTAACCATGCTGTTAACATAGAAAGACAGACATCAGTACGAGTTTAAACGAACCGTAAAAGAATTCAACGAATCCTAAACATGAGCTCTATATAAATAAATAAATAAAAAACGCTACGCGGAAATCTTAATACGAAACGTCCTAGAGACACTTGAACCTGAAGTGCTCTGATACCAACTGTGATACCCCTCGGATCCGAGACACGGGTTGATCAGGCCCAGGCCCAAACCCGAGGGAATATCAAAACAATTAAAGTATTTTAAAGCGAACACAGATGACAAAATGAAATAATAAAGATGGAATAAAACTGAAAGAAACATTAATTATAAAACCCTCCATGCATAACTAAAATAATAAAACTCCAATCCTCCCAAAACTTCAAGGTTACAACTTGGGAATCCACTGGTGGACCCCTAACCAAAAGTTAAACTGAAACTGAAAATTTAAAATAGAAAATGCTAGAAACATCGAGAAAATCCTACGTAATCAGATGAATGTGAGACTGTCCTTGACAAGCACGATCGAGCTCTAAGGCTGGAACCGTCCTGTACCTGAAAAGAATAATAAAGGAGTGGGTCAGACCCACGAGCAAGTTCTAATCTAACTGCAATCTATACAATGACCCGATACGCAGATACACCGTAGACACCTCACAATAGCTATCTAGTCCATAAGTATAAATATATCCACACTAAAGGACATTCACTAGTCTATAATAGGGGTCTCAACCTGAATAGAAGGTAACATGCGAATACGCACCCAAAGGTGGGCATGAGTACCTAGACCTAACAGGGTACACCTCAACCTATTATAACCAGCTACGCATCCACCGCATATACGCACCCTAACCAACGAGTCTGAGAATCAAGCTCAACTCGTGGTACCATAAACATATATATAACATCCATCCAAATCCAGGGTATGTAGTTCAAATATTTAATAAACTGAAATACAACAAACCAACTGGTTAGTCACCCAACTTATTCAGTTGATGTGACTTAACCTCCGTCCATTAATCCAAGAAGCCACTCAACGTAGTTGCAGTTGACATGTCGTAACCAAAATTAGGATTCAACATTTATAAATTCATTCCTTAAATCTGTTAGGTTAGGTTTAGGTGTTTGAAGCTAAACCGTCACCAGTATGTCACCGTCCCATACCGGTGCATACTATCCTCTATATCCAGGTAAATTACAATGTATACATAATGAACAAGTAATTTACAGTCCAAAACCACCATCCAAATAATTGCAGAAAAGTATTTAAGATTTCAGCAATTTAAATCCCAGAATTAAACCATGTAGTTGTAGGAAACAGTTTAATAGTTTACACAACTAGCATCCAAAGCATGCATAGACCCAATCCAATATATCAATGACTCTATCATGCATTTAGAACAAATTCTATAATCCCATTATAGTCCAACAAATTGCTAAATTAACCTAAACAATTTGTTTCGTCCCATCCAATAACAGTATACTAAGTCATACGCTTTTATACTGTTTTATCCTTTCTCTTAGAGACTTCAACCATGCATCAACTAGTTTAATCACACTTAGAATCAAGTAATTAGATCTGACGACGGCCGTTCCAATACGCCAAACTGAATGTAGTGAATGTGTGGTTCAAGAAAAGCCTTTTATGTCAAATTTAAATTTATAAAAACCACTACCAACACTATTACTAACGTAGCAAGAGTGAGTAGGGATCGTCCCAAGGGATTATACGTGTTGGAATTTCAACTTCGACTCTAGCGTACCAAATGATTGCAAAAGAGAATTGGGTTGGTTGATTACTTCTAGAAAAGAATTAATTAAAATGCATTAAGATAAAGAGTAAGTAAGAAGGAAAGGTCTTGGGGTGTAGAGATCACCACCAACCAATACTATTCCAAACCATAATCAAGTGACTAATGAGGGAAATGAATGTGTTGCAACAATGTTGTGTGTGTAAAAGACATTTAATTGGTAAGGGTGACTCAACAAGTGCAAATTGTCTCAATCAACATGTGTGAGGCCACAATACATCTATTGGTAGAGGAATATATTGTCTAGACATCATGTGAAGAGAACAAAATATCAAATCAAGTCATTGAACCTTTCATTAAGCTCATAGTCCAAGCAATCCATAAGGATGACTTAGTTTAACATGCATTATCTAAACATCATGTGAGAGGCCACAATTTATCTATTGGGAGAGGAATAAATGGTCTAAACACACGTGAAAGATACAACATATCATAACTAGTCATTAATCCTTCATTAAGCTCACAATCCACGTCCAACACAATATTAGAGGAATATGCCATTTGGACTCACAAGCATGGAACATCAAACATCAAGAGTAGATTGTCCTCCCATCTAACATTATACTACCACTACACTAAATCTACACTACTAGCATGAAAATAAAGCTATCTAGACTAGGGGAGAGGCACAAACCATCAAGAATAGGCATAAACCATCAAATGAACCAAAATAGCATTCATTAAGCATATCATCTTGATAACCTCTAGATCTATAGCATCAATACACATAGACATGCATCAAAAACACTAAATCTAGAGATAAGCACATGAATATCCTACTCTAGCATACATAGACATATGGGTAAAATAAAATAGTCAATTGGAAGCATTAAACCATACAAACCATGAAATAATCAAGATTTATATAGACATGAATATCAAGATGTATCATACAACACTAATCCCTCAATAATACACAAGATTAGAGTATAGAAAGCATGCTTGGGGCTAACTCTAGCCCCAAGAGGATGTCTAGCCACTCATGGTAGTGATGATCCAACCCTCAAGGGCTAACTCCATGGCTGTTCCTTGTTGGTGAAGATCTCCTCCAATGGTGCTCTAGCTTCCCTCCTTCCTCCTCTCCAAGGAGAGCCTCCAAGATGATTTTCAATGTGTGACAAGAGACTCTAGACTCCTCTCCAAAAAGTGTATCATATTCCTTATATAGGTAGGTCAAATACACCCTATGATGAGCTGTGGTCGTGCAAGGCATATTCTCCAATGATTGGGTGAAGGACGGAATAAATGAGCTGGACTTTAACTTTTTCTCGCTGGAGGAAGTTCGATCGATCGAACCTTAACTTGGATCGATCGAAGATGGGTTCGATCGATCGAACTGCATCTTGGATCGATCGAAGTGGTCTGACTCCTCCGGATAAGGACAAGGTTGAGATATTTCGAAGATATTTATGGGGAAAAGGACAAAAGTGGTTGGTAGGCGTACAGCTGTGGATAAGATCAATCATTTGAATAGGACAAAATAGGGTTCGATCGATCGAAGGTGATGTTGGATCGATCGAACTTGGAATTTCAGCAAAGGCCAAGGTTGGATCTATCAAGAAGTACTGTGATCGATCATAGATGTTCGATCGATCGAACTCTAAGTTGGATCGATCGAACTTTTCAGCTGCACAACTTTGATTCTTTTTTGCTCCTTGCTTTCTCCACTTTGCTCCCTCCTTTGGTTTATCTCAGAATTGCTTCAATTAAGCTCTTATTTGGCTGAGTTAGCTCAATTTTGGGATTAGTGCCTGAAAATATAAATAACACGTAATAAGTCTAAAACGGCAAAGTAAGATAGATAAAGGTACTAGAATGCTTAAGCTTAACGGGTTTAAATGCGCACTTTTCAGTGCTCATCATAGATCCTCTGGAAAGTCCCCATAATCCATTAAAAACATCCCAAGGCTCAAACAGTGTCCAAATTACCAAACAGTGCCTTAAAACTTAAAAAAAAAAAAAAAACGAAATTAATCGTATATTGCAAAATGGAGCCTACTCCAAATTTTGGGAGCAGGCTCTTTCAGCCTAGAGCCGGCTCTAGGAGTCCTTAGAGCCGGCTCTACTTGTTGTGGGAGCCGGCTCCCACATCCATGGAGCCGGCTCTCACCTCCTTTGAGAGCCTCTGTCCCCGTTGCTTCGTTTCAGTCCATCTTCTCATTCTCTGATCAATTCCTACCACTCTGTTGGTTTCTAAAATAGATTTTAAGCATCTTATTAACACCCATGAGCATCCCAAAGGTTTGATAACAACCATTAGAATCAATTACAGAGGTTAAATTGGCTACCGAACTAACACGCGTTAGGAACAAATCTGCTACTATTTTGCATTAACAGTTCTAGTCCAACCCCTCTGTTCCTCTTCACTACTGATCTTTAGAGTCCTATAACACCCCATAATCATCCCCATGATTTATTTACAGAGGTTAAAAACAATTACAGAAATTAAAATTGCTAACAACAAAACATGCTTAAATAGAGAACTGAAACAAGACTTGCAAACATTTAACAGAATTTATTTTAACACGCAGAGATCATCAATATTTTATATGGTAAGCATTTAAGTTCTGGTTTTAATAATTAATTAAACCCTAGAGATTATCTAGGTGCACAGAACACAAGCCAGATGGAAGGAGGAAGAGAAGAACTTGCCTGTAGTTTTAGACTCAAAACTTGTCGCCGTCGTCCTAGCTTCCGGCAACCACAGACTACCTTCTAGCCTCCTCTGGTTCTAGTCTAATCCACCAAAATCCTCCCTTGGTACTCACTGTTCTTTTCCTTGACAATTCTTACAGTGCCTCCGTTCACAACCTTCTGTGCTAAGAACTTATTTCACGTTTATGTAATCTGAATTATGATTGTTAACCCTAGGCTAAAGCATAATGGTTGTATTTATAGGTTTAACTCTAAAACCCTAATCCTTGTAATTTTAGAGACAGAGCCCTAATCTTAATCCTAGTCGGCCCATAAACAAAACCTATGATTAAATTCTATGTTGATGCCCAAAAGAAACTGTGAGTCAATTAATGTATTTAAAAACTCACGTAACTT
Source organism: Cornus florida (assembly GCF_030987335.1). NCBI lineage: Eukaryota > Viridiplantae > Streptophyta > Magnoliopsida > Cornales > Cornaceae > Cornus > Cornus florida. Next base: position 70,421,483 of record NW_026775581.1, on the reverse strand, counting down.
AATTTTAACATTACAAGAATTATAGTAAGTTAATTTCCTAAGTTTAAAACAGTGAAATACAAATAATACAATTAATAATTTACGAAAATAGACACAACAATTAAGAATTTAAATAAACCAAATAATGCACATAAAACCAATTTAATTCAAATTTCAAATAACCAATTAAACAAATGAAAAAACCATAAAATAAATAAAAATGCAATAAAGACTATAAAATAAATAAAAATGCAATACAATTAATATTAAAAATGCCGAGACTATCCTTTTAAAATTAGGGGTATTACAACTGGGTAGTATACATCAAGGGCAATTCTGTCATTTACGTCTTTAGATATTTTACACTAAAAAATTAATTAAATGTTGAAGGGCAATCTTGTCTTTTAGGATTTTTTTAGGGACTGTTTGGCTGAAATTTTTGACAGGGGGTGTCATTGTTCAAAAAATGCCTAACTTGTATATGGCTGTTATTAAAGCAAACCTCATGGGGTGTCGTTGTAATTAACCCTAAATTTTAAATTGGTTCAATGAAACACTAAAATGGTTATTATCATTCTATTCTAACACATTTCATATTTGCAATCAAACAATAGAATAAGAATGACCATTCCATTCCATTTCCATTCTCATTACATTCCCACTTGAATTCATCCACACCAAACACAGCATTAGTTCTTAGAGAATTAGAGAAAATATGTGATAGAGTACCAAGGGAAGTAATTTGGTGAGCTTTATAAAGAAAATTTTTTTTCTTTAAATTTAGAATTCTTATTCGTGATATGGACCATGGAACAAGTAACAAAGTTGATAGCCTAATTTTTAATTTTTGCGCAACTTAATCTTCCCTCCATATTCAAATACTTTTTTCCTCATCCCAAACTTCAAGAATGAACACAATTCCTTATTATCAATGGGCCTTTAGCCAAACAGTATAACCTCCCCATCCTTAAAGAGGAAGGAAGGGTTCGAGCCTAAAGGTGAGCAAAATAGTATATGTGTTTGTTTTACCATTGAAAAAAAGAAAGAAAGAAAAAACATAATTCCTTACCACTACCCTCACCATAGGGGGACTCCGTCATTTGGACTCCATCCTAATTAATGCAGGCTTCTCCTTCTCCCGTGCCATCTCCCATTTTGCACGACCTTTTATTTACCCCTGGCCACACCTCATTTAGTTTAACATAATTTTACTCACTCTTTTTTCTTCAATTGCAGCCACCACAGGATCGAACTTTGCAGGCAGGGTTCTTTATAGTAGTGAGAAAGATAACTACTAATATTCTTTTCACTTGGCTTGCAATGGAAAGGAGATTTTTAAGCACCTTTGATAGATCCTTTGTTGTTTATAAACGCGGCTAAATGCTTTGCTACTTTTGTTAAGTTAACTGTCATCATATTTGGTGAGAATAAATTTCATATTACCGATGAACTAAAGATCATACATAAATATATAGGTAAATTTATTTTGAATTACTTGAGGTATACTTTTCACTTTCAAATTAATCTCCAATTAAAATCACTCAGAATTAGTGCCCCTTTGGAAACCACTGAAGCATGCTTAGCTGATGTAAGTATCCAATTGGTAAATTACTAAAATTTCCATGATTTAATATATATATATATATACACACACTATCCCCCATCATAGCACGTTGAGAAAACGAAGAAAGTCCCACGGGCGCGAATCCTCTGAAGTAAGCTTCCCTTGCAGTTCTCTTAAGCAAGCTTTAAGTGGTATATATTTGGCCACGTCCTTCATTTAATAGTACTTGAGACCCACGTTTGGATGCGGTAATTATAGAAAAGTTAAATGTCACACTGGTCTTTGAGTAAGCTCTTTTCGACCACCATTTATAAGTAACATCATAAAAGTCTAAAAAGTAATATCACCATTTATAAGAGGGTAAAGTTACTATTTAAAAAGTGAAGGTTGTTGATAGCTAAATACCTCATAATCCCCTTCAAAATCCTCTTTAAATTAACATGTGACTTTTTTTTTTTGATGCTCTATTTTTTATGATAAAATTTAACTTAAAAAAAAAAAAGAAAAGAAGAAAGCCCAATATGTTGAATTGAGTTAGATTTATGTGTAACATTAGATTTTCAGCACTATGTAAATACCTTATTTTAATAGTGAAGGTGGTGAGTGGGGCCAACTTTTTTTCATAACACAATGGTACGAAAGTAACATGAACTCTATCAAAGAACTCCATAGTTCACTTTTAGAAGATACGTACCTAAGTGTTTACTTTTTAAATATTTGGAAGGAAAAAAAAAAAAAGAAAGGATGTGGCTCTTTTCATTATTTTTGGAAACATCAAGTGTTTTGTTTGTTATCTAAAGTTAGTCCAAGTAACTTTAATCTTGGTTTAAATTCTTTAAATTAATATGTTAAAATGTTTTTACAATGCTCTAATTTTTTGGTGGTAAAATTTAACTTCAAATAACAACATAATAATATGTTGAATTGAGTTACATTAATATGTGATATTAGTTAGTCGGCACTATGTGAATACCTATGTTTGAGGGTGAAGGTATTGAGTGAGCAAATAGCAATTAATCTCAAACTTTGCCAAGTCTTATTGATAACATATTGGTATGAAAGTAACGGAAATCTATAAAAGAATTCCATGATTCACTGTTAGAAAATAATTAATTGTATTATTTTTTGATACATGGAAGAAAAAAAAGAAGGTTATGACTCTTTTCATTATTTTCTAAATATTGAGTATTTTATATGTTGTTTAAAGTTATCCTAAGCGACTTTAACCTTGTGATGGAACTCTTTAAATTAACATCTGACAATGATTTTTATGATGTTATACATTTTTGTGGTAAAATTTAATTTCAAATAATAACATAAATAATATGTTCAATTAAGTTACATTTATGTGTGACATTATTTAGTCGGCATTATGTGAATACCTTATTTTGAGGGTGAATGTGATTTTTACTTTTTTGTAATTGCTCTCAATGTCTCTTAAATGAAGAAGAACACGACCAAATATAATCACTTAAAGCTCATCGCATGGGTAGGGCTGCAAATGAACCAAGCCGTTCATGAATAGCTCGGGCTCGGTTCATTAAGAGCTTGGTTTGGGCTCGTTCGTTAACTAAACGAGCCTAGCTTGAGCTCATTTTTCAGGCTCGTTTAGTAAACGAGTCGAGCTTGAGCAATGGTAAGCTCGGCTCGTGAACAAGCTCGTTTATATAAAATTAATTATATTTAAATTGTTATATATGTAAAAACTTAGCCCATCCATGCACGTGTAGCCCATATTACATATCTTTCATGGGCCTAATTCATATTATAATCTTTAGTAGCCTGTTGTTGTTTTGTTTTTTTGTTTTTTTTTTTTAGATTAGAAGCCCATTTTATTAACTAAATAGCCCCGCCCAACTCATGATTTAATCTCAGTCATTGAATAAATTTCTTACATCAAGACTTAAACAAGATAGAAACCCTAAATCGGTAGGCGTGGCAACGTTTCCTTGTGATGGCAACCACTTGACAATAAAATCACAAAACTCCATAGGCAACAACAAGGTTAGTTCTCCCTCGTCTCATTTTCTCTCAACTTTGATAATATTGTGATGGAACTAGAGATCGATGGTTATGGAATTTGGAGCTGACAAATCTTTTCTCTTTCCTTTCTTCACTCTGATAATATTTTGATGAAACTCGAGATGGAAATCGATGGTTACGATTGGAATCGGATAATGAATATGGGAGATTAGATGGGAAACTCAAAGTCGACAATCCAAGAACAGCACAAATTTATGCATTAGAGATCAGACCGCCTTGAAATATACACATACGAGCCGAACTGAGCCGAGCCCGAGCTCGAGCCTAAGCCTGGCTTGGCCAAGCTCGGCCGAGCCCAAGTTGAGCTCGAGCACTTCTTTGAACAAGGCGAGCTGAGCCCCGAGCAAGCTAAAGCTTGGCTCGTCTCATTTGCAGCCCTGCGCATGGGACAACAAGGCAATTCACTTTAGAGGATTTTGGCCCAAGTCCCACATAAATCTCCCTATTCTGCAACCGTAACATTTCTCTCTTCCTCATCTGAAAAATCTACCGTCACAAATCACATTTTGCGAGCTTTTTTTGCTCTTGTTCCCACTCAGTTCGTCTTAGATTTGGCACTTTTGTATTTCCACTCTCGCACTCACTCTTACTCATGCTCCCGTTTTATCTGACTTAGAAGGTACAAAATCTTTATTTTTGAATGAGTTAGGATTGTAAATTTTTTAATTACCAAAAAAGGAAAAGAAATAAAATATGTATTTTTTTTTTTTTCTTGCCAATTAAATAAAAAGAAGTTTCTCCTCAAAACGTGTTAAATGGATAGTTTAAATGTTAGAAAGTCCTTAACTTGTGGTGGCTGAGCTAGTTCTTGTCTCACTTGGTTTCATTAAATCATTCAAGGAACTTGGTCGTCCCAACAACTTTTATCATCTTTCACTTTACACCGAATCATCCAATTTTTTTAATCCAAGAAATGTTATTGGTACAAAAAAGGAAAAATGAAAACGACGTATACGCTACCAAAAAGTATACAAGCTAACAATTTTTAATTCCCAAAAAGTATACACCCTGTTGGCACCTATTCAGCATCAGCCTTTTGTGTACCAAAAAATGACACTCAAAACCTAATAAAACCCATGGTAAAATTAAGGAGCATTACTTAATCGTGCACAAAACCTAATCAAACCCATGGGTTTGACGTAAACCAAGTCAAAATTTTTATTTATATTCTCATTTTCCGATTAAGTGGCTTGCCGGCCTAGCAATTAACCTGTTAAGCAAATTGCCACGAGACTATTATCTATCTTGTATTACTAATTAACTACCATCTACATAAGCTTTTAGTTATTAATGCTTATTATATAATTGAATTAAAACATTACATATATATATATATATACTCCTTACTACTCACGTGACATAACACATTTAGTATAAGTTTGACCCAATTAAAAAAAAGTATGTTATTTATTTATTTATTTGTTTATATTTAATATTATAAAATTATATATATATATATATATATATATATATATATATATATTAATATATATATATATATATCAAAATATATTTACACTTTTGCCATCTTAAAAGTTATAACGTTGTGTTTAACATACGTTGGAATTAGAATTTTTTTTAAAAATGAGTTTGAAATTGGTGCTAATTTTTCATGATATTTTAATTCTAAAGCACCTATTAAAACTAACACGCTCCTTAAAAGTTTTGATCTTTTCTCAGCATATAATATGGAGAATATGGTAAAAAGTCATAGTCAATGGAGTTGTTCGCTACACACATTGCAATACCATGTTTAGTATTTCCTTATAAATTTCAGAAATGCCTTTGTAGCAACCAATGCAACCACCACAATATTGCTTCTTCTTTAGCAAAAATGGGAGATGACTCCACATACATGTCTTTTGAAGAAGCTTTGTCTCCGAGCAACGGCGAGGTTATAAAAAGAGAACACACTGCAAAGCGTCAACTGTTTAGCCGGTGTGTCTCCTTCATGGAGATTTCGATTGAGCCAGGGATAAAATCACTGAAACATCTCGATTCGAAGAAGTTCAAAAATGAGATCAAGAGATGGGCTAAAGCTGTTGTGTCTTATGCTCGTCAAGTCAGCGACCGGTTTGGAAGCTCTCCTCGCTCTGAAAGCTCTCATGGCTCCGTGGGGAGCTCTCCGCGTTAAGCAGCGGGTCGGAGCAAGCGTCGTTGATAACCATTAAGTTGTTTTATCTGCTGCATTTGAGACACTCATTGCCTTTTCGAATGGTAAAACAAACACGAGAATTTGAGACACCCCACACTTGATGTAATTATAAACTAAGAGAATGTAGATTAGAAGATTGAGAGAGTAGAAGTCTGACCCTCTAAAATTTATAGGAGTCACTAACCCACTGAATTATCGAGACATCTGTAATCGAGTAACTATTTTAATGTGTTAAATTATTGATTTAATGATGTTTTAATAATACAATGTAATGACATGAATATTGTATTTTTGATATAAAGGTGTCGTATAAATATTGAATCATTATCATATTGGCGTTACATTCTGTCATGTAATCATATTTCATTGTGATATAATTATATTGCACAAGTGCACAGAATCCCCTAAACAAGAGGGGATCCGGATTTGCCTTAAAATACACTTCTTAAATTCTTAAAGACAATGATAGATATTTGTGAATCATGATTATTTTGATGTGGTTGAAAGATGAACCTTGCCGCACGAGTCAACTAATCCCTCTGTTTCCATAAATATATATTTATATTATACTACTTATTAAAAGTGTAAGTAATTTTGATTATTTTTAAAAAAAATTACATATAAATTGGATTAAGAACTCTAAATAACAAAATGATCAATTTTAAAAGTTATTTTTTTAATATTGATTGAATTAAACAAAATAATTACAAATATATCAAGAATTATTATTAAGATCCAAAATGCCCTGACACACTTATAACAAAATACAAAGGACAATACTTAGCTACTTACTGATGATTAAGAAATTCATGCTTATCCCTTATGTGACTCAAAAGTAGGAAATTCATGCTTACCCCTTATGTGACTCAAAAGTAACGTGACAAGTATCCCTACAATAGAAAATGATAAAACTAAAAAAAATTGAATGTTTACCGGGTCAACCCAAAAAAATGCAAATCAAATCCTAATTAAACTACTCCCTCTCTTTCTCTTTCTTAAGCTACTCCGCCGAAACCCTAATTTGCTAATACTGGAAGTTTTGAGTTATATCTTTCATGGTATAATGTGTAATCCTTATATATGCTTATCAATTCTTTTTTATCCAAAGTACACTCAATTACATAAAATCTGGTTCACTTGGTTTGATAGATTTATTGATTGCAGTATAGATTGTTATTGCTTATTTCTTTTCTTCTTTTTCTTTTGGCGGAAAACAAATATTTATGTATCATTATATAACAAATATTTATGTATCATTACATTTATATTTATAGTTATTCTTTCTATAACTATAACTATAACTATGAAAGTTATTGTTTCTATTCATCGTCCAGAGCTTTATTTGTATCTTGTAATATTATTTTATTGAAGAATTTTAGCTTAAAATATATATATTTTTTTGTCTCTCATTTCACTCCCTTAGGACAAAAAAAAAAAAAACCAAAGTAGTGTGAGAGAGGAGAGAAAGAATTAAATTTGGATCATATTAGGTTTAATGTAGATAACCTCTCAAATATTTTATTATCCATATATTTTTTTGTCTCTCATTTCACTCCCTTAGGACAAAAAAAAAAAACCAAAGTAGTGTGAGAGAGGAGAGAAAGAATTAAATTTGGATCATATTAGGTTTAATGTAGATAACCTCTCAAATATTTTATTATCCATCTACATTGCACTGTCCATTGGAATTGATGTCATCTTACCTAAAAGGTAAGAATTGAAAAAGGAAGCTCTACAGCGATGTTAGAAAAAGGAAGCTCCTAAGTGATGGTATATGGGATATAAGATTTTTCAATTGTTACTTAAATGAAACTATTATTATTGTTAATATATTAAAAGATGTCAAAATTATAATAAAATTTATTAAGGATCTCATATCATGTTAGATAATAGGGTAATGACTAATGAGGTATTGGACTATTATAATACCCCGAATATTTTTAAAGGATTTATTAATTAGGATTAATTATTTTATTTTATTTTTCAATGATTTATTTTATTTTATTGAGTGCTAGATTAATTATCTTATTTTAATTAAGTTATATTTCGTGATTATGTGTGATGATTGATTGTTTATGTGGTTGATTATTGATTGAATTACTGGTGTGTTGATTTTATTGGTATTGTGTAACTTAGTTGTAAATTCTTGTTTGTTTATGTGCTTCATGTAATTAGTTATTTTAATTTTAGTATTTAATTAATTACCTTATTTATTTAAATTAATTGGATTGGGTTTAAGGAAAGTTGGACCAAAAGATGTGGTCTTGGGTTTGTATGAAACCTTATTGGATTACTTAATGAAGGCCGGTGGTTATTTAATTATTTAAATGATCACTTTTGTATTAATTATAAATATATATATATATATATTTATTTATTTATTTATAATTATATATAAATATAATTAATTCATAATTGTTATGGAAAGATATATGTATAGATATATATATTTATTGATATATATATGTATATATGATTTAATTAACTAATGGGTTAATTATGGAAGGAATATATATTTATATATATATATATGTAATATAATATATGTTTATAGATATAAATTATTTAAAGGTTATTATTTTAATTCATAATACTAGTTGGAATAGGATTTGGAATTTAAGGTGTATAAAAATACACATAAGGCTTTAGGGTTAAAGGTTTTACACGTTAGAAAAATAAAACAGACAGAGAGAGAGGAAGAAGAAGGGCTGACAAGGAGGAGGTCGGATCTGAAAAGGAGGACGTCGGAATTGGAAGAGATAATTAAAGCTTAAAGCGTCGGTTTCGTTTCGAAACCTTCAGGCGAGTTTTCTCTAACTTTCCTCTTAGAACTCATAAGGATTTCACCTTGAGTATCAAGGCTTTAATTAAATTTATTTGTTTAAAAATTATGGTTAGATCGGAATAATTAAAAAGTATAAACTATTATATTTGATTTTTAGATTATTGGATTTTAATTGATATATATAGGTGTTATGTATATTTTAAAATCAATCTATAGGTGGATTTGTGACCCAAGAGAGTTAATTATGGTTTCTTTATTTTCTAGAATTGTTCTGTAATTTTCTGGAATTTTTCTGATATTTTTAGGAATTTATTAGGATTTATTTTCATATTATTTGTTAGGAAAATAATTATATATATATATATATATATATATATATATATATATATATACTAGGTAACTGGCGCATGTGGAGCGGCGGCACAATAAAGAATTGATCCAGTGCAGCGCGGTGTAGGATAATAGGGTGTATACGCCAATTAGGGCCATTTGATTAATTAAACTTATGTGAATTGATATGGTGCATCGCGACGCATAAAAGTTTGGTGCGCAGGTGTATCTGGACCATAGAAGTGGTCTGGTCAACTATGGGATTATTTGGTGTATTGCAGACCATGAGAAGATGGTGCACTCGCTGATCTGGACCTTAGATCTATTATAGTTAATAGAAAATAATCTAGTGTGAGCGTGTTCATTTGCGCACTCATTTATGACCATTGGATGCGGCATAAAGGAAGTGATGGATTCAGTGTGGTGAGCTCACGGTAGCTGAAAGATCTTAGCCAATACCAGCACACAAGGAGGCTTGAATCCAGCGCGTGCAAGTGCATAGTAAGCACGTGGGCGCGCGTGGGAAACTATGTTGGCCTAATTCGACACTAGAAATTAAAACGGTCATAATTTAGTCATTTTAAATCGAAATTGGGTCATTCTTGAGCTCAAATTCAAGGATTTTTCGTCTTCTTTCCAATGGTCCCAATTTCATTATCAGATTCCCATCCTACTAGGAGATATTTATGTTTTAGTGAGAAAGTGTCGGAAAACTATTTAAACCAATATGGAGTATTTAAAGGAAACTATTTCTGACATATTTAGTTGCACTAATTTGTGTAAATATAATAAATTAATAATTTGTTATGGAAGGAAGTGTATATATATATATATATATATATATATATATATATATATATAATTATTTATATATATGTATATATAGTTTAATTTGTCTATGAGTTGTATGGAAGGAATTTGTCTATGAGTTGTATGGAAGGATGAATATATATATATATATATATATATATATATATATATATATGTATGTATGTATGTATGTATGTATATTGATTTTAAATAATCAAGGATTATTAAAGAAGGTGTTAAACACATATATACATTAAATAACATATGTGTAGGTATATATATATATAAATCATTTAAGATGATTAATATTATCATTCTTATTTGGCATATCTTAATAGGCTGGTTGTTAAATTAATGATATGCGTATAATATGCATATGATGCCTATGTATGATTTAGGGTATTGTTAATTTTAAAGTTAATTCATGGTTAAAGTGTAGGCATGGATGAATTGTAAATTGATTAAATATATTACTTAAATATTTGTATGAATAGAATACATATATGGAAAGCATGGATGAATTGCTAATTAAATGTATGAATAAATATACCTGTGGAGGCATGGTTGAATCGCCAATGTATAAATATATATACACGGAGGCATGGTTGAATTGCCAATTTATAAATATATATACTTGTGGAGGCATGGTTGAATTGCCAATATATAAATAAAAATATTTGTAACGGCATGATTGATTTGCCAAAGCATAATTACGTTATTATGTGTTAGATGATTAAAATATCATCTATGGTTGTTGTATGTATGGATTGGATTAGGGTTAGATATTCTTAAATGAGAATAGTTTAGTACTTACTGGTTAGTGTATTATTTTACATTAATAAAATAATATTGGGGAAGACGTGGATGATTTGTCAAAACTTGGATTTTGGATATGTGATTTAAACAATTAAAATCATTATCGGGTTGGGATTAAATAGAGTATTTCTTTTATTATAATTTGTTGTTTAAATGATTAAACAACTGACTAGGATGGGATTAAGGTCAAAGGAGTTTTTATAAAATGAAATGGTAGATTGGTCTAGGTATGAATATTATTTTAATAATTATTTAATAGGTATGGAAATTTAATAAACCTATTAATGGATGTGATTAGTATAGTATATATAATTATATATAGACATGTATATCGTGCTTTATTAAAGTTAAAACTTTATTAGGTTTGGTTTTGATCAGAGATGATCTGCTTATTGGTTTTCAGAGGCCTGGTAGAGTGAACTTGCTCGTAGGGTTTAACCCACGATTTATTTTTCAGGTTATTAGAGGTTCCAGTCTCGAGGTCGAAGATCCGCAGCTGGGAGACTGTCATTCGTCTATTCATCTTGTGTACTTTTAAATAGTATTGGATTATTGGATAATGTTTTAAGGGGTCCTTGAGTTATGGGATTTCCGAATTGTAATTGTTGGAGAATCATTAAGTAATATTTATTTATTAGTTTTCTTCAGCGATTTATTTATTCTTTATTATTCATCTTTGTATTCTGTGCTTGTTAAATACTTAAATTGTTTTGATATCCCTTGATTTTGTGCGCGGACTTGATCAATCCGTGTTCCAAAATTAGGGGGTATCACAACTATCCATCTGCTTCTTCTTCATTTTTTTTTTTTTTTTTTTTGGTCTAGAGGGCTTTGTTACGTTGTTTGCTTCTTAATTCAATCAATTATTAAAAATCACACAATAAATTTTGAGATGCCAAATTGATAACCATCAGTAAGAATTCTAAATTCATAAGTTATAACATACTTCTAAAGTCTGCAAAGTCATAGATCTGAAACTCCTAAACAAAAATGATTACATATTTATTATTATATAATATATGTGTGTGTGAAGAGGGAGAGAGAGGGAGGGAGGCCTAAAAGACGTACGAGGTGGGTGGTGCCTTATACGTTGGTGGCTAATTCACGACGAAGATAAGTGAATCAGTGATAGAGAATTATTATTAGCTAGTCAAACTAATTTTTAATTATCTATTTTATTATATTAAAATTATATAATTTTAAGGAGGATAATTTGGTATTGTGAAATAAGAGTGCGAGGATATTTTGAATTTGAACAATAAATATTGATGTATTTATAATTATTTTACTTAATTCAATCAAAATAAAAAAATTAACTTTTCAAACTAATCAATTTGTTATTTAGGATTCTTAACTTTACCTGGTTATAGTTTTCTCTTATTTTTATATATTTGTATATTATTATTTTTGTTTGAATTACAGTTTTTAGTTATTAACAAGTAAATGAACTAATACGTGTGTCAATATATTTAATATACTAAGAGATATCAGTTATAATATCAAGAGGCAAGGGTTATAATATTCATTTGGTCCCAAACATATGATTTAAAACACAATATTTAATAAGTAAATCAACCAATAAATATGTTATTATATTTAGCATAATAAAAGACAAATGTTATAAAACCAAGAGGCAAGAGTTGTATTCATTTTGGTGCACAATTTTTAATTCTTAGTTATCACACTTCAAACGTGATTTAAAACATAATATTTGTGCAATAGCATTGATGGTGACAATAACGTTTTTTTCATCTGGTTTAGTGAAAGGAATGTCTTCTTCTCGAGGGCAATAATTTATTCATGTTAGTCTAAAACAGAACAATCTACGTCATCAGGTGCGGTTTCACTTTTAAAGTGGAATAGTGGATATCTCGATAGTTAGTGAATTATTGTTTGAAGTAAATTTTAAAATATCAGACTTTAACTATCTGCATCTACTAATTTAAATTTTAACACTTCTTATTTTATAAAATAAAAAAAAAAATAGTAATCATAAAAAACTTTCAACGTGGAGTAGTCATAATGATCTTAAGATATAGTCTATGAAACTGATCGTTAATCTTAATGTCTTTATTTTTTTGTTTTATGTAAGTGTTATGATAAAATAACTTAATTTTTTGTATTTTCACATAATTTTTAATGTACTCAATTATTTTAGGGCAAAGAGAGAAATACTTGATAGCATCATGCGAATTTTCTTCCCATGATTGGTTGGATTCCTAATTGAAATAAATATATTCTAATTACATTTAAAAATATTACATCTAAAAATAGAGTATGTGGCTTACAAACCTTTAAAACGTGTTAAATTGTGTGTTGAAATGTTTAGGAAGTCTTATTGTTTCGGTGGGCCAAAACTCGTTCTTGTCGCACTTGGTTTCATTAAAATTATTGAACTTCGTCGTCCTCGTCCCCACCAGTTTTATCATATTTCACTTTACACATAATCTTTCTATTTTTTTAATCCCAAAAAAGTTATTGCTACCCAAAAATAAAATTAAAAAAATAAAAAGTATACCACTAACAAATTTTATATTAATCTTCAAATGTTTTCTAATCCACCAAAGGTATGCACCCTGTTGGCACCTATTCAGCATCAGCCTTTTCTGTATTAAATGACACTCATGTCCACCTCCAAAACTTGATTGATGAAGATTGGTTATGAACTTAATCAAAATGGTTATTTTATTTTATTTTATTTTATTTCCCCAAAATTAATCAAATGGTTATTGACTTGGTGAACAAGGCATTTGAAGGTAAGTCAATTTCGCGAAGTTTCTCATATCCAATCGTGCACAAAACCTAATAGCCCACATGGTTTTAAAAGTAGTCCAAGTCAAAATTATAAATTACAGTATATTCTTATTTTACGATTGAGTGACTTGCCCAACAACATGTTGCCAAATTGTTCAAGAGACTATTATTATCTTGTATTAGTAGTACCATATACATAAGGTTTTACTTTTATTAAAGCTTATTAATTATTATATGATATATTGAATTAAAACATTGCATATAAAATAATGTATATATACAAATATATCTTTATATATAAACAATACTTCCCTCCTTCTACTTATAAGGAGAAATCGCATTCTTCCTCCTCACGTGACATGATATGATCGAATTATATTGATAATATATTTGATATCTATAAAAATATGTTATTTTTATTTTTTTAATATAATCATGAACAAGTCAGTTGTAAGGAGGAGGTTCCTTATTATAGGTAAGGAGGAAGTTCTCATTAATATCTTTTTTCCAAAATATATTTACACTTTTGCCATCTCAAAAAAGTTGTGACATTGGAAATAGAATTAAAAGAAAATTAGTTTGAAATTGGTACTAATTTCCCAGGTATTTTAATTCAAAAGCACCAATGTGCAGAATATGGTGAAAAGTCATGGTCAATGGAGTTGTTCCCTACACGCATTGGAATACCATGATGTTTCTGTATAAATTGCTTTGTAGCAACCTATGTACCACATTGCTGCTGCTTCAGAAAATGGGAGAGAACTCCATAGACATGTCCGTTAAAGAAGCTTCGTCTCCGAGCAGCGGCGAGGTTGTGGAGCGGGAAGACACTGCAAAGCGTCAACGTGTTAACCGGTTTGTCTCCTTCATGGAGATTTCGGTAGAGCCAGGGATAAAATCGCTGAAACATCTTGATTCGAAGAAGTTCAAGAATGAGATCAAGAGATGGGCTAAAGCTGTTGTGGCTTATGCTCGCCAGGTCAGCAAACGGTTTGGAAGCTCCCGCCGCTCTGAGAGCTCTGAGAGTTCTTGTCGCTCTGAAAGCTCTCATGGCTACGGAAGCTCTGGTCGCTGATTCAGATTCCGGTGGGAGCAAGCCACCGAATGTCGATGACAATGGAGTTATTTTATCTGCATTTGAGACACATTGTTGAAGTCCCACTTGACGTATATACAAACTCAGATGATGTAAGATTTGGCTTGCAGAGTGAGAGATTGAAAGCATTTTTGAGAGGTTTATGTATGCATGAAAATTATGCAACCAGACCTTGGAGGTACACAAAGGCTTCAGTTTACATTAATATCACATTATTTACCTGTTTTTTTGCTTTCCCAAAACTCAATTGCTTAGTTGTTCTCTGGTCAACAACAACAGAGACAACATTATCATCACTGTGGAATAAATGTTAAAACTCTAGACGAAAATGGGGTTTCTCATTTTTTTTTTTTTTTTTTTTTCCCAAGAAAGTGAAAATACAAATTAAATTTGCGTAAACAATCTCAAATACTCAAAACAAATAAAAACCAGGTTTGGAGTTCATTGGCTTATCAATTGAAAGATGATTAATTTTACAGTAGAAATACTTGAAGCAAGGTCAAATAAATTCGGTTGGTTTAAACCGATGTCAGAGCTAACAGATCTTTTAAGAACTGTTCTTACTTTATTTTTGATCATACAACACTGGTTCATGCTAAAACAAAAACATTTGCAACACGATTCTCTACCGTGCTAATACCATACCCGAAATACCAAAAAACCACGTTAGACATGGTAACGTCCAACATCAGCTTCTTGATTCTTTCTCGAGAGAGCTTCTCTACCAAGGCTTAGTTGAGAAGGGGAAGTGTCGTATACGTCCCCAAGTCCATCTCATCACTCGGTCTTCGCTACCTCAGCAAACAACTTTTCATTGCCGGAAATGCTTCTCAGAAGCTGCTTAGAGCACATGTCCTGAGCTTGTGTTGCATTCCTCATTCGGTTGGCTTTTACCCAAGCGGGTTCCTGCCAAGGAGGGAAAAGATTATACTTTCACATGTTCTTGATAATCATTTTTGTATTATTGAAAAAGGTTCCTAGTCATTAGAAGATGCAGGCCTGAATCGCAGACTTTGTGAAGAGGAAGAGTAAAAATGATCACCTCAGGAACAATGTGAGAGAATCCGAATTTAATCAGCAGGAGGATGTGTTCCATGATGAAGATTGCTGCAAGTCCGGGTTCTATTTTCCATTTCCCTTCCTCATCATATAAACATACTAAGAGTGCGCAGTTGGTGCAGATAGACATCACTATCAGAAACTGGTATTCAGAACATAGCCCATTGTTAAAGAGTTGAAAAACCGAAATACAGGGGAACTACTAAGCAATTGAATGGAGAAAACGAAGATCTAGAAAATTTTGAATACACTTAATGCAGAACAACTAATGTTTTTTTAAAAGATAGGATCTTGTATAAATAAATACAAAAAATTGGAGCTCTACTTTTGGTGAAAATATAATCTGCCCTTAGCGTGCCAATTAGGATATATGTTATAAGAGCATGATACCAAAAGTTATTATTTTTGCACGGACCACCCATCCATCAAGCTAGGGGTGGATCAGTCACTCCCTTGGTGAAAATTTTTTGTTGACAGGAATTACAAATGTTGCTAGCTAATACAGTGTTTTACTATTCTATCATGTATACTGTACCCATTTGCCACAAAAAGCAAAAAGAGAAGCCTAGAATGTTAATATGTTTTACCACCAAAGGCCGTAGCCGACGCGAGTCTCAGTGCAATGGTAAGGTTGCTCCATCATGACCTGGAGGTCGCAGATTCGAAACAAGGAAACAACCTCTCCGCATGCGGAGACCCTGCAATGGCAGGAGCCATAACATACTGGCATTTCCTCTTGAAAGATGGTTTGAGGGTTGTCTCCATAAGGGGAAAAGTAGGTGTGTGTGTTTCTTGACAAGAATGTTAATATTTCTTAGTTTCTAGTGTAATTAATTCCTTTGGCCCATGGATTTGTTAAATTTTGACAGCAACATGCCTTTTATGTTTGTGTGAAAGGGAATAGCCCATCTCCTCCAACCTAGCTGTTCTGCTTCCAGAATTTGAAGACAATCCCCAATCTTATCCACACATTTATTGTAATTTGGAGCTCAACCCAACAAAGCATCATTAATGGTAAGAAAAGATTACACAAAACATAAAACATTGATTGACGATAGGAATTTAACTTAAGCTAGTTCTAGTTTGCATGTGATTACATTTTTTTTTTTAAAGTGGGAATTTATTAAAGTAAACATGTTGAAGTGGGAAATACATCGGAGTGCTTTTCAGACCAACAAAATACAATCAGTACCTGAAATATGTTTAGCCATGCTCCAATTGTAGCAGAAGCACGGGGAATGGGCCTTTTAAACATGGAAAGCAGCTTTAGTGCATCGGTTCTGATTTCTGTAACATTGTTCTGCCAAACACAGCCACAATGAACCAGACTTCTATTTACTCAGCTCAAAATAGTATTTGCAGAATGAAAGGGCTGAAAGCATTAATTACCAATGCAGCAAAGGCAAAGGCAAGGGGGAATGCACAAGCAAACATCATGATCATTCCAAACTGCAACGCCAACTCCAGGAAGTCTGCACGTGGTTTGAGTATTTAGTTAATGAATGCAAATGAGTAAGAATTTTCACAGGGTGATTTAAAATACAAAATATTGAAACAATATATAAACCCATGGAATTGGAACACACAAGTACATCAAGTAAGCTGAAGTCATCATTAAAGCAATGTGTGTGTGCGTGTTTGAGAGAGAGAGACTTATAAACAGAACAAATTGAAAAAACATCACAAATAGACAGAGCAATGAACTATGGAGTACACCTTCTTCTTCTTTTTTAATAACAACAAACCATTCCAACTAGGCATCCTTTAGACTCGTGGCTACAACTTGAGAAGGGCGTCTACTTTTAGTCATTGGAGCGTGAATACACCTTCATATGATTTCAAACGCTTCCTTTTTATTATTTTTCTTTTTATTTTTCCTTTTCTTCCTCTTCCCCAAAATGTTAGTTGACAGTCACAAAAAAGAAAAAAATGCAAATTACCATCAAAAAGCCCATCTTCAAGTTCCTCTCCAATACTTGCAGAATAATCAGGTTTCAGGTACTCTTTCTCTACCCTAGATGTGAGCCGAATCTTCCCAGATGATAATCCTTTATCACGTTTTTTCTTGGTCCTTGACACAGGAAACAATGCATCAGCCCACATTCCACTAATGTATGACAAAGGTAAACCAACAATATAATCTACAATCTTTAGTGATGAAGAAACGATAATTGCAGAAGAAGCTTACCGAACAGTTCTATATTTTTTATAGCTGTATCTGAGATACGGTAAAGAATTTTCCATCAGATTTTCCAGCACCTGGAAAGCATTTCCAGCACAAGAGAATATTAACACAAAAGGCCAAACCTAGATATAGAAAAGATAATATATCAACCATTGCTACCTCAGACAGAATCAGACGCTGAATCAAGACTTGGCGTAGGGTCTTAAAGTTGCGGTGTAAAAGTGCATGATAAAAAACACCAATATATGACTGCATAAAATAAAGGCCAAACACCTGCAGAGAGAGTGCTTAAAAGTCAAGTAAAATTCCTCAGATCCATTCAGGATTAGACATTTGTACAAATCTGTTTTTATTACCTTGTAAATTAAGCTGTCAGCTCTATACTCTGTGTTTTCATTGTTTTCATATTTAATAAGATTGACTGATAGCTTCCCCCCAATCTTTGTAAAATACTGAATGGCAAAAAGATATATTGCTGTCAACCCAAACCTGAAAAAAGAAATCACAAGTGTCATGCTGTCGAACAATTTCATGCAATAACTTCATAAAGGTTCATAAGAGAAAAATATTTAGTACAGAGGGGGTTGACAATTTCCAGCACCAACCGCTTAAGTTGGGAGCTTAAAGACATTGAATAGTAAATGTGCTTTGACAATGATGTTTGTAGAGAACTGCACAAGAACGTCTATGCATTTGTAGCCCAAGAAAATTTTTTTTTAAAAAAAAAAAAAAAGGAAAAGAAAAAGATGCACATGTTTGCTTGAGAGAGGAACTGCACAACTGAGCCATGGTCATAAACCACACTCATCTTTTGTTTGGTTTAACTGAGTGTTATCGTATGAACAATAGAAAAGCTTCCGGAGTGATAAAGAAAATATTAGAACAATATAAAAATCCTTTTTCAGTCCAAAAATAAAGTAAAATTTGTCTTCATGCCAGAGGGTCTGCAATAGAGCCATCTTCTTACATAAATTACAAGTCATGAAGTACGTTGCGAAGAATGACACCAAGAGAAAAGGAAAGGAAAAGGGATCAAACGAGAAAGACATCCACATGGCATGTATTGACTAAAGGAAAGCATATGATAAAGTTATAAAAGAAAGCTATTGCACTAGAACAACACTTCAAAGTCTATCAAAGTACATATCTAGACATCATGGAGGACATGTACACACAAAAAAAATAAAAAATAAAATCAATTAGAGTGAGAATGTGCATTTACAAACAAGTCTCCAGAAACAGTAGATTTCTACAACAAATCATCTTGGAACTGACAACAGGAGAATTTTCCAAGTTGTCTTGGATATGGTAATTAAAAGATCTATAGGTCATGTTAAATGAGGTTCTTTGAGTGAATTAGCAATTAGATTGTTATAAGCTGATGAATTTGATAGAGTGGATTAGCAATTAGATTGGTATGGTCATTAAAGGATCTATAGGTCATGTTTGAGATACTGCCATGGAGTGGCTACCGCTCCTTTGACCAAGTAGTAAACCCTCAATACATTGATGGGCCTGTCCGCTTGGCCAAAATGGGGGTTTGACTGCACCCCGTGGTCTACTTCTGCAAACCCATGCCATGCTTCCTTGGGTTACAGTATGGTCCATGGGTGGCCCGTATTGTAACATCTCACCAAGCTCAAATGAGCCCCCCAGACCCTGACTTATATCCTGGGCTTGACAGCGTAGTTTCTTTCAAATGCAAATAGTAATTATTTTACTAATGATGTTAAACATCATATAATGCAGAACAAGTGGCTTACAAAGCCAAGTTTATGAGCCAAAGTTATATGCTACCTTAAGCATAACGAAGATGAGAGAGAACTTAAAAATCAAGAAATTAAGTAGTTGCAAAAAGAATGAGCGCAATAAAGAGAAACATGAAAAAATACAAGTCAATATGATTACATGCTTACTTCAAAATATCAGACCCGATAACCTCATAGAGATGAGCATAAGTTAACTCAAAAGGGAGCTGAAGACATATGATACTCAAGATAACAATGGCATCATTTCTGAATCTCATTAGACATCCAAACCATTCCTCTCTTTGAACTACTTCTTTGCCTTTTGTTTGATCGATTGACCATTTTCTAATGAGTTCCACAGGGGACTGAAGAGAACTCCATTCCATATCAAAACCTTTATATCCAGGGTCTGCTCCAACTGAATGACTAATCTGCCACCTATATCAACCAGAAATAAAAATAAATAAAGATTTAGCCTAGGTACATCAAAAGGTAACTGTGATATCCACAAAAACAGTCAGGACAAATTAAGTTACCTGGCTAAAAGGGCGGAGTTTTTACGTTTCCAGAATTGAAAAAATAATACGGCCCACAGTACCATGCTTACGAGGAAAACAGGAAGCATCAATAACTGCAATGATCTGATGAAAACAATAAGCAGAGAGTTGATTTATGAGCAAAATTGCATGTGAATAAATTAAGAGATGGTAAAGATTAAAAAGTAATGTAGCCCACCCGAAATCAACCAACTGCAAGGCAAGTCCGAATGCAGCTGGAAATAACATCCACCGTGTATACATTCCAAGGAAAGCAAAATAGGTTGCAATCTACAATATATATCAAGCTATTGAATGATTAAACTAAAAAATTTTGATTGTGAAATTTTCTATCAAGAACTTTAATTAAATATGGATTACACATTTGCATCTAGCACCACTATTACAATCACCTTTGTCCCAAAATATGAATAGATCTCATCAATAGGCTGCATTGTGATGTCCCGCCAGTTCAGTGCCCAATTTCTCAAAAGCTGCTTCCTCGTTAGTTCATCTGCCAAAAATAGTATTCATCTCACTTTGCATGCCACTAGTACGAAACTTTGTGACATATTAAAGATAGCATACCATGCAGTGGAAAGACTTGTTTAACAATGCCCTCTGATTCCAGCTTCTGCAGTATAGATTCCCCAATCTTCCAGTGGAACTTTTTGCCATCAAAATTTAATGTTATAACTGACTGGCTCTTGTTCACCTGTGAAATTGAGTCTTTAAGTTCATTGTGAAGCATGGTTAAAATATATGGTAAACAGCATAACTCAATGTCAGGAGTACCACAGTGAATTAATTCTACCTCTATGGCACTTGCTTCAATTGTACATAGACAAACATAAATTTAGTTCTATAATGTCTTTTTCTTCGTAAAACAGCAATGTAAATGAGTTGAGCAGAGTAGACGAACAATATCCAATTATTAGAACTTGGAATTAGTAGAATGTATAAATGCAAATTATGAAGTTGCTTCCAGCACCAAAATTCAAGCCAACTAAAAGCTCAGAAACATAGAACAGGAACTAGCTGCACAGCAGCAGCAGCGTAATCGAGTATCCTTGACCTACCGACTTCATTTTAAAGACGCAAAACTTTATTTGACTGCCTAATTATAAATTGTTAGGACAATATCATATTTGATATTTTCATGAACAGAGCTCTTAAATAAGTTAATCCTACCTTATAGGGAAAAAAAGAAAAAAAACCTTAAATAAGTCTATAGCGTTGTGTCACTTCATTCAATGATTTGACGTAGAAGTTTAAATGAACTACTTAGGAAACTAATCAGAAAGTTCAATATGAAATGATATTTACTGATTTATCCTCGAGGCAAAGCAACCCTTTCTAAACAGCAGAGCAAAGGCTGATATAGTAGTTGATTGATCAAACTAAGATTTTAAAGGCCGATAGAGTGGTCAATAATGGCCTCAATCAATCAAATAAAGAGCCAACCAGTTGAAGGTGCTCTAAAAATTTGATTTCTCTCTCTCTCTCTCTCTCTCTCTCTCGATCCATTGTAGATAAGTTTATGAAAGGATTGTGGTTTCCTATTCCGAATTTAACTCTTAATTTCCAAATTCATTCATAACTCTCAGAATGCCATGAATATGTAGCCTTGGGTCATTCTTGGACATGAGAAAATAGAAAGAAAAACAGGAAAAACATTAGTAAAAAACTAGAGAATTCCGAGACAAAATCAGTTTGTTTTGATTCCCACATAGTTAGAAAAGCCAAGGAACACCGTGTTAGTGTTGTGCGATTGAATCAAGCACAGAGCTCATCTGGGACACTAAAATTATTGAATTAATAAGCTTATGCAAAAATATTGACAATGGAGTTGGTACATGGAGAGTCACTCACAATGCCGTATATTATGTGATGGTAGCAATGAAAACGTTCACACCAATTAAACAACAAACCATCAGGTTGTCTGGCAAAAGCTTCAAACTCTTCCCACACAAATGGTAAATCCACTCCTGAAATCAATATCATCTTATTGGTAAATAAGCAAAAGCAACGACACTTCTCTGGTGAAAGTGATGGGATACTCGTTAAGGACAACAAAACATCAAGATCAACAGGTAAATTGAAATCAAATAACCACAAGAACAAAGATTAAATGAACTCTGTAAATATTACCGATATGAATTCTTTTCTTTATCTGCAACTCGGCTGCAGCCCTGCCCAGTTTTTCCAACGGGGCTGCCAACTGAAAGAAAGATACTCACAACATAAAATAAAGTAACAAATTCCCATATTACTTGAGGATTATAACAGACCAATCTCCACATTAAGTATTGAAGTTGCCTTCGGGAAAGCAATTGAAAATAAGAAAAGTTATGCTGAATCGTACACGCTGCATGCCTTTAGCATTTGAAATACACAGCATCCAATATTTTTACTTATATTGCTAAACAAATAATAAAATCCTAATTTTCTTCTGATTGAAATAATCTGATGATTGATATCAAAACTTCTTTTTTACCATTTCTTTTGTAGTGAGTCCTGCAGTCTGCAAACACCTAAGACCCAATGGGGACTTGAACCATACACCTTACTTCGGGGAAGGAGATATAGCTCAAGCTAGCATCCAGTGGTGTATGTGTGTGTGTGTGTGTGTGTGTGTGTGTATATATATATAATTTAGTTGGAAGCAAAAAGGAACACTATCAATGTTGGAACAAAGTTCATCCACAGTTGAATAGGCAGCCACCTAAACCTAGCAATCATCATAATTATACACCAAAGGCACAAATAAAGTAAATGGAATGAATTAAAAGATCTTCCTTTTCAGCAATGCCAAGGACTCGCATAAGAGTAAACTAGAGTACCCATATTATAAACTATTACATGTGACTCTAATATAAGATTACATAGATATGCTGTAAAGATATATAAATATATATTTATATATATAACACATCGATTACAATTTAGAAAATGTAACATGTAATATAAAAGAGGGTAAAGATTGAACCTTGATAAACTCATCCTGAAGGCCGAAAACTCTGTCTACAATCAACCCCACTTTCCTGAACTCTTCAACAAGAACCTCAACACAATCACAGCTCTCATCTCCTTCCTTCACAGTCCTCTTTGGAACCACCACCACTATCTCAAAAGCCGTTTGTTCTTCCTCACCATGCTCATTCATTTCCAAACCTACGCACCCACCTCACACCCCACAATAACCCCACAAGAGAGAAAAAAAACAGAACAACTACAAAAAAAAAAAAAAAACAAAACAAAACAAATGGGTGTATTTGAATCAACCCAAAATATGAGTTTCTGCCAAAATAGTGATTTGGGTGTCTCTGTTTGAAATTAAATGAAGCTTGAATCAACCAAAATACTTATGTTTCTGCTGAATTGGCGATTTGTGTTGAACCAAAAAGAAGCATTTCTTCAAACAGATAGAGGGAGAGAGAGAGAACAGATGTCTGTATAGACTGAAATTGAGGAATAGTTTTATCTGTGATCGACACATAAGAAGTAGAAGGAGGTGGACACGTGGTGTGGTTGGCAGTATTTGCGAAATTGCGAGGTTTGG
Source organism: Cornus florida (assembly GCF_030987335.1). Taxonomy (NCBI): domain Eukaryota; kingdom Viridiplantae; phylum Streptophyta; class Magnoliopsida; order Cornales; family Cornaceae; genus Cornus; species Cornus florida. Next base: position 70,398,061 of record NW_026775581.1, on the reverse strand, counting down.
TCTCTGAGAAGTAATCATTCGAGTGAGTCGCGAGGCACGAGTGTCTATGCATCATCGGACTCTGTGACAAATCTAGTGGCATTTCATCAACTTGTGGTTGTGACCCCATTTCTCTCTATCAGTGTCTGTATATATATGTATGTATGTATATATATAATATACCTGCGCAATTGCAAGTTGCAGGTCAAGAGATGCTTTAATAGAAAGTTTGAAATTCACTGACACCCGTGAAATTTGGTCAAATATCAGTATAAAATATCAAAAAGAATATAATATGTCATGTTTTATTTTCGAAAGATGTTTTAGACTGATATTTGACCAAATCTTAGAAATGTCAGTGAAATTATCCCTTGAAACATAATAGCGGGAGGAATATAATGTGCCATGACTTGATGGGGGTGAGAATGTCTGTGTAAAATGGCATAATATTGATTCCTTCTTTGTTTTGGCAGGAGGTTCTCCAATCAAATACCAAAACGACAGGTTAGCTGGGAACTGTGTGTGATCAGGTAAATTCTGGGGGTCACACTGGTAATGCTCATGGTCCCAAAAGAACAGAATAATTGGACCTTGGGAAAGTAAATGAATTGAATAGGGTAAGACCAGATGTATTTGCAAGATGGAGGTCGGGATCAAAGTGTAGTTTCGATCTTTCACACAAGGGAGTCTGCTTATTTAAAAGGATTTTTTTTTTCCCCTTTATTTAAAAGGATTAATAAAGTGCTATCTAAAGTTTGTTTTAATCAAAAATATAAACGACTTGGGAGTTTGAACAAACCAACTGTGGGTAAAAGTATGTAAACTTTAATAATTTGTGAGAAGAATTTATCACAAATAAATAGATTTCATTATTCTCGTTCCTATAACGTATAAATAAATAGTTAAATATAAATATTTCGATATGTAATTACAAATTTCATTGAGATAACGAACTAAGCTGCAACTAGATAAAATGTGAAAACTGATTTATCTCTCTTGGCCTTTGGCACACATAAAAATTATAGCGTGTTATTTTATTAGTGTACATAATTGATTGGATATATGCACTTTTATAAAGGTAGAAAAAAGATCAGTTTTCCTTTTAACAACCTTAATGTCACTTACCATCAAAGTAAGGAATAAATAAAAAAATATTCACCAATAATTAATTATCATAAAGGTAATTTATAAATTGACCAAATAATATAATTTTAATCCAATATTTATTTACTTAACCACTAATTAATTAAATATATTACATGTCTAAATCATTTTCCATAGTGTTTTAGTAAAATAGTCATTAGTGTACACCATAAATCAGATTGAGTCCTTAAGTTGGTCATCATAAATACCATGGTAAATAAATTACTAATGTGAGTCATAAGGGTTGTATATCACTAAATAACACAGTCCCTTCCATGTACCACAATACTAATAACCTATTCAACATAGTTTATAAATGAGAAGTATAATGTCTTTTCCAAGACTATTCCTATATTCATAATAGACAAAGGCCTCGTTTGGCATGGCTTTTACTTCTGCTTTTACAAAGAAGAAAAAGAGAAGTAAAAGCTATCACTTCTATTTGGCTTCTATGGTAGTGTGTGGAACTGTATTTTAGAAGAGCTTTTAATGGTAGAAGAATTTTTCTCTCTGTTTGGCAAAATATTTACTAAAACTCTTTTATTACTCATATAACTATTTTGCCCTTAGATGAAATATATATATATATATATATATATATATATATTGGGAGATGATATTTTTTTTTGGAGTGTTTATCAACCTAAATTGAAAAAATAATAATAAATAAACCTAAAAAATCAATCAAATAAGCATTCTTACCATATGAACCGATAAAATAAGCGTCCAAAACACTTACCGACATACTGCTGCAATCAAAACTATGATACTGACAAATATAATTTAACCAACAGTTATTTATTTAATTATTATTATTATTATTTTTCAACATCATATATATTAACTCATTTTATAAATTCTTTGATGGAAATTAAATACAACGTTTTACATACAAGTTCACCTTTCTTTTTTACTTTTTTTTTCCTTACAAGTTCACCTATTTTCCAATTCAAATTTGAGGTGAAAAAAATAGTTAAAGAATAAAGATGGAAAGGTTTTTTTCCTTCATTCTGTGGCCTTTACTGAGGAAGCTTTACATACATGTTTACCTATTTTCTAATTCAATTTTGTGGTAAAAAAAAAGCTAAAGACGGAAAGAAAACAAAAAAATCAAAACCAAGAATGAATCAAAATATAGCTATGATTGCAACAGCGATATATATATATATATATATATATATATATATATATATATATATATATATATAATTCCTTGGGATTCTCTTCTTTGTTTTTGTTTTTGCTTCTTTTTTTTTTCTCCAGTAAATACAAAGAAAGATCATGAGGGGAGTATGGAACCTACAAGAACAAGAAAACGCAGAGATCCACCTAGGCGAAAGCCCTTATGCAACTCCAATCCCAACCAACCTATTACCGATCCCAAATCAGAGGTTGAAGAATTCTTAACCCTGCCACCAAAGAACTATGATCCCATTCTGTGGGCTGAAGCACGTGATTTTTCATGTTCCAACTCTGGACAAGATTGTAGCTATGGATACACATATTAGATCTATGTGTTTTCTCGTAGGTTCCATATTAATCCCATGATCTTTCTTTCTATTTATCAAAATTAAAAACAAAGAAGAGAAAGAGCCCAAATAAGAATCTTCTTCTGGGCTTCCTTCCCGTTGAATGCTCGATCAGATTAGTCAAGGCAGCGGCGAGTACTATTAGGGTTTGGAAAGAAAATTAAAGGAACTTTTATAGGGACACGTTTGGAATTACATTTTTTTATTAAGTAATAAAAAGGGTACGCTTGTCATTTAAAAAGTTTCATTAAAATGCCTGAACTCTTCCCGTATTGTTTCAAAAGAGCGTTTTGAAAAAGCTGGGGGGTACCAGCTTCTCCAAAACGCTCTTCCAAAACCCAAAAGCTCTTTAAAAAACTAGTCAAATACTACTCAGAATAGCTTTTAAGTCCAAAAAGCTAAAAGCAGCGTTTGAAAAGCCAATCCAAACAGGGCCAAAGTAATAATAAATTGCTTTATACTTTTTCATAATATTGTTCCTCCAGCCAAAAGGAATAAATAACCATTTAAAAATGTCTTCCTAAGTGTGAGCATATAATCTTTTATTCCCTACCAACTTGTATATACATCAAACTCCACAATATATGCATAAGAAATATTTTTCGTTTCTTTACCTTCTAGCTAACTCATTCTTTGGGATTGCATTAGGCTGAATTTATCTCTTTTTATGTATGGAACAATTCTGATTGAATAATGTTCCATACCAAATCTTTTTAGAACTCTTTCAATATAAGCTTTCTGAGACAATCCTAAAAATCCACGTGACCTATCATGAAATATTTATATTCCTATCAATTAGGATGCCTCATCCATCTATTTCATTTCAAAGTTCTTAGAGATAACTTTTAGTTTCATATAATAAACTAAGATCAATACTAGCAAATAAATATTATCAATATATAGAATCAGAAATATAAACTTACTCTCACTAACCTTCTACTATATACACTGATCAACAATGTTTTTCTTAAAATCAAAAGAAATAATGGTATCATTAAACTTAATATACCATTGTTAGGAAGATTGTTTAAATCCATATATTGATTTACCCTCTAATGTGAAGCCTTTAGGTTGTTCTATATGGACTTCATTTGCTTTAGAATTTTTTATTAAGAAACTTTTTTTGCGGCGTGAATTTGGTAGTGTATTTATTTTATTTCTTTTGTTTTTTGACTAATTTTTGGGAATGAATGGATTCCTTTTTAAATAATGGAACTTTTTTTAAAAAAAGATAATTTAATGAGATGTTAATGAGGTATGAATCATATGGGAATTGTATAAAAACAAAAAAAAAAAAAATGGTACTTTTTATTTTTAACTTCTTTTTTTTGGCTTTAGAATTTTTGGGTAGAAAATTTTTGGTAAGAAATGGGTTCCTTTTAAAGAGTAGATTTTTCTTTTCTTTTTTTAGATTATAGTCTAAATCATAATAAGTTACTAATGGCATGATATTTTAAAAGATTCCTTCTTAGATACTGGAAAGAAGGTTTTTTTATAATATCTTCATTCATAGCACTAATCCATTTAGTAAAATCATTATTGTTAATGGCTTGTGAATATGTAACCGGATCCGTGTGTATCTCACTATATATCAAAGTTAGATTCTTGCAAATATGTCACATAGTCATCCGGAATAGCAAATCTCATTTCTCTTTGAGATCGTCTTAATGTTATTTCTTATGATTCTTCTACAATCTATTCATTGGTGACAATCTCATTATGAAGTTATTGATCATTCAATTGTTATTCCTTGTTATACGGTTCAACAACTGAAGGAACAATTATTTCCTTAGAAGTTATGGATAAAGAAATTTATACCCTAACTTCTTAAATGATCACATTCTTATTTTTATCACTCCCATTGACTTCACAATTCTTAATGAATCTGACATTTCCGATTTCAACAATTCTCGTATTATGTTTAGGATAATGAAACTTGTACCCTTCAGATTACTTAATATCCACAACGTTATGGGTAACGAGAAATTACTTAACATACTCCTAACAATATCCGTAAGAGTACGATTACGCCTTTCAGCTACACGCTTCTGCTGTGACATGTATAGCAAAGTGTATTGAGCACAAATGCCATATATTTCAATAAATTCAGCAAACAGTTAGAGTATTAACCCGTTTCATCATAATTTCCATAATATTCACCACCTCTATATGATCTTATGATTTTCACTTTTCTATCTAGTTGTTTTTCAACCTCATTTATGTATACTTCAAGAGTACTCATTGTTTGAGATTTTTCATGCAACAAATAGATATATCCATAACGTGAAAAATTAACTATAAAGGCGATAAAATACTTTCTCTACCAAAAGATGGAACATTAGAAGGTATACAAATGTCTGTATAAATAATTTTAAGAAATTCTGACTTCTTGTGGCTCATTTCTTTATGTGTTTGGTTTGTTTACCCTTAATACAATCCGCACACACAATAGAATCAGTAAATCTAGATCAGAAGAATCACATCATTTACTAATTTTCCTAACCTTTCATTGAATATTGTTCAGCCTTTTATGCCACAAGATAAATGAATTTTCATTAATTGAGTTACGCTTAATTCTAACATTATGATGGAAGATCAAAAGAGTTTTAATAAATAAACTATCAAGTTTGAATTTAAAGAAATTATTAAAAGAATAACATTACTCACAAATTAGAATTGCTTGAATAAACATCATTATCAAATTTAAAGGAAAAACCATTAACATAATTTTTTTGAAATAAAATCAAATTATGGGAAATTGAAGAAATATAAAGAATTTAAAACAATTTAAATAAAATTCATTATCTAAGACTAAACAAAATGTTTCAATGGTTTCAACAAAACTTTTTCCCAATTCTTATAAATAAGAAATTCTTATTTGAATTTGTGGTTTAGGTCATAAGAAATCCTTGCATCTTTTAGAAATATAAACATTAGTACTTAAGTTAACCTATCATGTATTAGAAAGAATATTAATAAATGATTCGAAATATACAAAAGTTAAAAGACTTGCCTTTCTTTTCGAATCATTCTTTAATCTTTCTAAAGTGTTCAATACATAAATGATACTTTTGCATTATTACATTCCTTTCTTTTAATAGATTAATCAAAGTCTTTTATTTTTGGGTGTTCCTCACTTAATGCCCTTTCAAGCTTCTTCCCAATTTTCTTTATAACTTCTTAAGTCATGAGATGAACATAATGATTATCTTGTTGCTTAAGCCTTGTCTCCTACTAAATTAACATAATGGTCAATTCTTTCACTTTCCACTTGTTTTAATAGTGTTAATTCGAAATGACCCATACTGAGCGGACAAGAAATTGAGAATAAATTGAACAAGAAAATTCTCATCCATAATCATCCATAAGGTTCTCAATTTTGTAACAACATTAGTCATCTAAAAATATGCTTATACATGGTACGAGTACTAATAAAAATGTATAGTAGTGATATCAATTAATAATTTTTATTTTAAATATTTATCTACAATTCGAAAACATTCTTATAGTCAAATATTCCTTAGCATTATCACTATTGAGAACAATTATTCGCATAACCATAATGTTTAATCTGTTGGATTTCTTCCAAACTTTATGGAGAATCTTTTCTTCCTCACTGTCTTTATCAATAATAACAATATGTTTCTCAATTTAAAATGCTAAATTAAGATTTAACACACCTAAATTTTGAACTTAACTTACCTATTCCATTATGAGAAGTTAGTTCTATTAAGAATCAGAACAGATATAGCATGCGAATTAAGAGATATAATAAAACAAACATAATAGGATAAAATGCTCACAACAATAATGCTTTGAGTTAACAACACGTATATATAACTTAAAATATAAATACAATGTATAACTATAGTACCCCTTTGAGTGGCAACTATAAAACACTAATAATGATACTTATTTGTATTTATATTATACCTTAATTGGTAATGCATTATTTAATTAAACAGCTAAGTTATCTTTGGATATCTTATATCTACCCAATTAAAAATACATACAACTCCTTAATTTTTATTTAATTACTTGAAAATCAATTTCCTTTGAGGAATTATTTCTCATAATTAAATAAACTCAATATTCATGAATATCACAAAAAATCATAAGTATTGTAATTCATGAAATATTGCAATTATGTGTACCACTAAAATTAATATCCATCAACTATTATGGCTGGGCCACTTTGGTAGCTACTAACCCTCACATAATATGAATATTAAATTAGCTAATAACTAATTAATTATTAATTTACCCATTTAACATTATACACACATACTCATACTGATCGATCCAAGTTTAGTTAAGTTCGATCTAGAAACTTAATAGTCCGAAAATTCAAAAAAAATATTCTTTTACTTTATATATATAATAAAACATATATATATTTTTATTTATTTCGGATTTGGACATTATAATTGAATCAATTTAAAATTGATTTTCCTTCATGTATGTATGTTTGGATACAAAACAATAAATTATTTGTATGTCCAATAATATTCAATTAAATTTCTAGACTTACAAATTATTTCAGAAATTTAAATTTGTAATAAAATAAATAAATACATGTATTAATTTTTTGCCCCCGGGGGCTTGGCAGTGATGGTAGGGGCTCGGGGCTGGCACCCAATTGGCCAGTGTTCGACTCTTCCCTAGTCTCCAATTTCCTCGGCTTACCTGGTACTGTAGTTGTGGGGCGCCATGGGGGTAAGTCCAAAGGGCCCTGCCTCAAGGAGTTCTGGGTCATAAAAAAAAATAAAAAATAAAAATTTATTAATTTTTCAAATAATTAATAAAATAGAATATGTATAATCATCCAACAATAATTGATATACAGACAAGACTTTATTAATGGAATCAAATACATCAGGACATTTGGATACATATATATATATATAGATATATATATATTTGTTCATGAAGTACAAGTTTACAACACAACCTCACAGAAGCAGGAATCAATGACAATACCCTTGCACTTCACAAATAGTCCCAGATCAAATAAATAAACATATATTACACAATGATTCCAAAAAACTAAATTGTACATAGTACAAATATTTAATTTTATTTTAAATTTGTATATATATTATTTATGTAAACTTTAGTAGAAAATAACGAGTCCCTAAACTATAAGCTCTGATACCACATATAAACTTTAATAATTTGTATCAAGCATTTATCACAAATAAACATGAATCCCCAAAATCTTAGAACTTCATTATTTTCGCATTCCTATAATGCATAAATAAATAGTTAGATATAAATATCTCGATCTGTAATTGCAGATCTCATTGAGATCAAGTCCAACGTGGAGATTCTTTAACAACGAACTAAACTGCCACTAGGCAAAGCGTGGAAACTAATTTATCTCTCTTGGCCTTTTGCACACATAAAAATTATAGCGTGTTGTTTTATTAGCGTACATAATTGATGGGATATATGCACTTTTATAAAGGCAGAGAGATGGTCAGTTTTTCCTTTTAGTAATCTTAATTTCACTTTCCATCAAAATAAGAAATAAATAGGAAAACATAATTAATTACCATAAAGGTCATTCATAAGTTGACCAAATAATATAATTTTAATCCGATATCTATTTACTTAACTACTAATTAATGAAATATATCACATGTCCAAATCATGTGGGCCACACAATTAATAAATAATCTTACAAAGCACGTGTTTTTTCTCAATGTAAAAAAACAAAAAAGACAAAATCCAAATGATTTGAAATTTTTTTAAATGCAGTCGGAGTATTAGTTAATCATCATTGAAAAACAAAACAGATAATTAAATAAATAAATAAATTGCACACCTTTAACACAATTGTTTACATGCTTAATAGTGAACAGTTCTAAATGAATCATTCGAAACCATGTAATAACTTCTCCTAATAATTTAGAGCCTGTGCAAATTCCATTATGCTACCCCAAAAGTTAAAAATAGTAAATCACATTGTTACCCAAACAATGACCTAAGGAGGGTGAATTGGGTCTTTGGGAAACTATGTAAATTTTTATATTCATTTGTATTAAAAAAATAAGGGTAAGTAAACTAAAAGTAAACAAGGTAAAAGTAAAGAGAGATAAGGGTACTAACGGGTCGGTGCCTAGCAGTATTAGCCTTTACTTTTCAAAGGGAGGTCAAGGGTTTAAACCTCAGTGGAGACATGTGTGTGTGAGTACCAATTATGAAAAAAAAGAGAGATAAGGGTAGAAAAATGCAAACGCAAGCAACACCAAATAGTAACGTGGTTTGACACTCTACCTATCCCCACAGCTCAAGAATATCTTTCGAGGATATCAAATCAACCATAGTAATCTCCTTCATGGGTGAAGAAGAAACCCTTATAAAGGTTCAGAATTTTGTCTCTCTTTACTAAGTGAACTCTTCATTTAGGTGTTGTTTGATAATTCAATTTAACGCTTAATTTTGAATGAATTAAGCGTTTATTCAATTAAGTGTGTTCGATAACGTAATTTGAATATTACTTAAAATGCTGCACCGCCTAAAATATGATAAAATTTTAAGTGAAAGAAACATCACTTGCTGAATACTAAAAATTTTAAAAAATATTAAAAAATATTTATTTTTTAATTACCACTTAAAAACAACTTATTCAGTACTTAATTTTTAGTTTTTTTAAATAGTTAGACTTCAAAAGTTACACCAACCCTTTTACAACAATTTTCAAATATGGAGAACTTTTTTAATACAACAACGAATATCCATCCCCTCAATGGATAGATAAACAGAGTAATAGATGAACCAAAGATGAAACTTCTAACTCTAGATCACGAATGTATAAATGCTCAATATGATTTTTAAGAGAATTTCCCAATTCAATAAAGTTCTCAAAAGTTTTTGTTTTGTTTTTTTTTTTAATTTACAAAAAATTACTCAGTTTCAGTTAAAGGCCGGATGATGAACATATATATAGATGTCTGTAAGAACCATATAGACGTATATGACTCCTTTGGCATAAACCCCTTTGCAATTTTGGTCGTATAGACATCTAACGGGCTAGCTTTAGCAAGTGTATTGGTAATGTTTACTGTCATTTGAATAGCACCTAGCCGCTTTTGAAATTGAAACCAAAATCAAAATCATAAAAAATGATTTTATTTATTTTTATTTTTTTTGTATTCGCACGGTAGCAAATCTCTATTAAAAAGAAAAAAAAATTCTTTATAAAATAACGTTTTTAACTAACTATTCAATTTTTCAAACTTGTAACACTTTTTACCAAACATGCTTTCATGTTTCTGCTTTCAAAAATCTTACAGTAAATTTATGTTATCAAATAAGCTTAGAAATAATGTTGAACACACTTTAAAGAAGAAACATTGCTTATGTTTCGGATCATAGCAAAAACACGAAATAATAGCGGTTGACAAACGAGCCCCAAGTCTTTGAAATTTCTAAGGATTAAATTGACTTTGATTAAGTTAATAGACTACTTTGCCCTTACAAGGTGAATCGTTTGGACCAAGTCAATGATCCTAGAGACCTTAAGATGGTATTTTCAATCAAGGGATGGGTTCTAAATTCTTTTACTTCCTAGACTTGAGCTTTCAAATTAAACAAATGCTACATGAATTACTTTAGAAAAGTCTTAGCTATACCATCCATAGTCTTGACTTAATCTTCAATATCCTTTGAGGTTTTAAGTCCCATGACCATGAGCCATTTGAGCTTTCCTATTGAGCTTTGGATTGCTCGAGTCTAATTATCATTTGAATTTTTAATCACCCTTAAGTAAAATATCACATTTTTCACACTAATAACTTGTTATCATCAAATTTATCGAAATACCTTAGGTTGAAAATTTGGGATTAACACACATTATTTATGAAATTGAATGCTACAATTTAAAAATTTTTTTTAATCTATTTTTAATTGGGATAAATTTTGGTTGATTGGGTTAAATATAGGTAAAGTTCGTAAAAGTAAAACTTGATAGATATTCCAACACTCAATTGGCAGATTTTACCCAACAAAGAAATGCTAGGACCTAGATTTCTCTTGTTCTAATCTCATTCTTTATTTTAGTAAACCATCAGTGCAACACATGACAAAGGAAGTACCAAAAAGACTCGGGAAAGGGTCTTTTTTATTCTGTAGATGTTGAGGTGACTCATGGTTTGGGGAATATATGGGCCCGAATCTAGTAAATTGTTTGGGTAGATTTACAGAAATGGGCCTTGACTAGGCTACGACTATTTTGGGCCTTGGTTGAGCTGCATTAACATCGACCCGCTCAAGGTCGGCCCACCAACAAATCAACGGTCACTCGATTGTCGTCAGGTACATAACGGGAATGACCGAGAGAGAGTCAAGGATCAAACAATCAATTCCATCCCCAATTCGCTCTCTCTAAACCCTAGATTTGAATCTCTGTCTCTCCAAATTTCCGTGCAAACCCTAAATAAGCGATGGGGAACACGGAGAAACTGATGAACCAGATCATGGAGCTCAAGTTCACTTCCAAGAGCCTCCAACGCCAAGCGAGAAAGTGCGAGAAAGAAGAGAAATCCGAGAAACTCAAGGTCAAGAAAGCCATAGAAAAGGGTAACATGGACGGAGCTCGAATCTACGCCGAGAATTCCATCCGTAAGCGCAGCGAGCAAATGAATTATCTCCGATTGGCTTCCCGGCTCGACGCCGTCGTGGCGAGGCTCGACACGCAGGCCAAGATGACCACGATCAGCAAGTCGATGGGCTCGATCGTGAAGTCGCTCGAGTCCACGCTCGCCACCGGGAATCTGCAGAAGATGTCGGAGACGATGGATCAGTTCGAGCGCCAGTTCGTGAACATGGAGGTGCAGGCCGAGTTTATGGAGAGCTCGATGGCCGGAAGCACGTCGCTGTCGACCCCGGAGGGAGAGGTGAACAGTTTGATGCAGCAGGTGGCGGATGATTATGGGTTGGAGGTGTCGGTGGGGCTGCCTCAGCCGGCGGCACACGCCGTGTCGGTGCCGAGCTCGGAGAAAGTCGACGAGGACGACCTGACGAGGCGCTTGGCCGAGCTCAAGGCCCGTGGGTGAGAGAATTGACTGGATAGTCTTGAATTAATATGTGTGGTATAGTATCTGGAATTCTATTTCATATTGAACGTACTACTATGTAAATTTGACGAAAATTGTTGGCTTTATGTTGACTTTGTGCACAATAAATCTACATTTTGACGCTTTTAATATTTGTTTGTGCGCGCCCACACATTTGATACATTTTGATTAAACATACTGTTTAGGACTGGACGCTATAAGTTGTGCTTCTATAAGATTTGGTAAACTATAAAGGACCTGCTTGTACATTTAGAGAATTAATAGAGTTCTATTGTCTATTGAGGGAAAAAAAATTAAACATAATCTTATGCTATTATGAAAAGAGTGAAGAACATATGTGAATGGAGTGAAATGGGATTCAATTTATATTTAGACTTGCTTTTATTTTGTACTGATATTGATGCCCTGACTAATTTGCATGAATATAGTGTTTTGTTGCAAATTGCTACCCTTTTGTTATATCCAAGTTGCAGGTGAAGCTGGGACTATTTCATGTTCTACAAATTTATGAATTTGGCTGAATTGCGGTCTTCACTTGATGTTGAATTTATGCTTATTGAATCTAAATTTTGGTGTTCTAAGCTTTGTTTGCGTGAGCACGCGCGCACACACACATGTTTGATAAATTTTGTTTGCGCATATTGTTTAGGACTGGTTTATATTCATAAGTTGTGTATTTATGTTATTAGGAAGTACCATCTTGTCCGTGTATATGTTTTGTGGTGTTTTATAATTTCTGTTATGTTACCTACCAGGGAAATGAAAGATCATAAATGTTATTTTGGAAGGACATGTGTGAATTGAGTGAAATAGGATTGTATTTATATGTAGATTTGTTTTTATTGTATGCCGAATTTGGTTCTTTTTCTAATTTGTTTGAATGTAGTTTGTACTATGTAGTTTGTACTACAAACTCATGACCTTATGGTGATATATACTTGGCATTTGGATCCTATTTCTAGTTGGAATGGCATTTATGTTTATCAGCTAAACTGCTTTTTTTTTATAAAAATTATATATATATATTCATGGAAACTGAATTTTAGTTGTATGTGCATGTTGATAACTATGCTATAGTGCGTTATTGGGAAACAATGCTTATGATAGGCTTGTACCCTTATGCAGAGTATATTTACTGAACTGTTTGCCATAATGCTTACAACAGGCTTATAAGCCTATGGGAATAGATAAATTTTTTTATAAGTACCCTTATGGTGAATATGTGTCTATGCTTACACTTAACTTTTTGAATATAGTGCATATGACAGGCTTCTACCCTTGTGGGGTGTATATGAAATCTTTGAGATTTTGTTTCTCGTTAAAGCAACATGTATACGAATTTATCGAATTGAGATCTGTATTTTCATGTAAATTTAATGGTTATTGCATTTGATCAATGGCTTTAGTGCTCTATTAGGATTTATGCTTTTATAATTGGTATTAGCAAAATGTTTTTTTACTTGGAAGATTGATTTTTTTGGTTTTATTTTCCCCCAAAATTTTATTACACTTGTAAATAGTTGAGCATTTTTTGGGTTGTATGGACTCAGAATTTTCTTTTAGTCTCCCTCAAGGCTCGAGCACTTTAAAGCTTCATTATTGATTGTTACTTATCTATAAATAAATAAATAAATAAATAAAGCTTCATTATTGATTGTTCATTCCATCATTTTTTTGTCATTTGTATTACATTTTGAGGAGGAAAATGATTTGTTGTCAGCCAGGAATGCAGTGAGTTATTTTACTGTTTTTTCTTACACCTTTTCTTGATTTCTCACTAGGAGTTAGTTGTGTACCTTGTAGATAGATGTTATCACTTCATGTGGATAATATTTTGTACTGCAAAACTAATATAATTAAACACGATGATATCAAGAAAATGAAGTTCAATAAGAGGAGTGGGTCTGTCTGGTTCAAGGATTTAGTAAGGTAATTATGACAATGTAAAGGAGATCTTTTCCTTTGTTTGGTTACCATGGAAATTAGAGAGTGAGAAATAAAGGACCGTAACGTTAGTCTTTGACGTGGAGTTAGCACAAGGCCCATGGTCTAGACTAAGAAGGAGTGATTCGAGTGAATATGTCTGGTTAGCTTAAACAACTAACTTCAACTAATTTTGTAAGTTTTAACTAAATTAGTATTTTTTGATTATCAATAATTCAGAAACCAATTTAATAGGGTAAATGTGAACACACTCAATCCATCTTGCAATTCAAATTTAATTTATCAAACATATAATGTAAAAGCAGTACAAGTAAAACAAAATGGACAAAGAGATTATTACGGGAAAACCCCAAGGGAAAAAGCCACAGAATCCATTGTATAAATGAGACAACACTAGGTTAAAAGTTCATATATCTAGAACCCTAGTTACCTTTTGACCTAGACTGACCCACCAACTTTTTACTCAAGTCTTCAGGCACATAGTCTGCTCTCGGAATAAATCATGCTTTTTCATGCAATCTGATTCTGCACTAGTACTTTGATCTTCTAGGCTAGTCATCGAATCCAATCTTTGATGAGTGATCGACTCGTGTTGAAATTTAAATAAGCTCAACAACAGAAGATTATTCAACACATGTATCTCACTCACTAATCTAGAATATATGATTATTGATGAATGAAAACTGAAACATTATGCACTCTCAATATATGTCTTTCTGACTATTGATCTCAATGTATAATAGGTTCTGTGAAGTACATGTTTATTTATACACAAAATAGAGATGCTGACGGATTAGGTTTTATAGTTTTAATCTGAGAAGGAAACTACAATTCTGCATTGCTTGATCGATTGAGATAGAGCGTTGATCGATTGACACTAGTCCAGAAGTCTTCAACTAATCGTTTGATTGGTCGAAGTCCTCCGTACTTGTTTTACCTAGAAAATTTTAAAAATAGAAGTTTTCAAGAATTCATAATGCATATCAAAAAAGATTTTTGTAAATCAAACACAAAATCTATGAAACCTTAACTGATGAATGCATGAACCCTTATTTGGCGTGTGCATACATTCAATTTACCTTTATAACTTGATTTTGTAGATCACCTTTTTGCCCTTGAATGTAGCTTCAATACCAATTCTTCTCATGGATGAGAGGAAACTAACCCGACACTATCATTCAATATTCTAACTGAAAGCAAAAACAAAGTAGTACAGTCTAGTTTTGAACAGAAATTTGCCAACCCAAGTCCTGTAACTCCTGTTGGCCTAACAGACACGAAATGAAAATGTGGAAGTAAGGATAAATGTTCATTTTTTAATTCCATTGTACTTATCTGTTATTTTTTTTTTTTTTTGAAATTCCCAAACCAATCTTGACTTTTTATTTTTTTTAGTTCTCATTTTAGTATGAATGGAAGTGTTCAAATTTTCCTTTCTTATGTGGTTTCCTTACCTTACCTTAACTAAATATCTGTCAACCAAACAGGCCTTAAATATACTATTAGTGTATTTAAATAAGGAAAACCTTGTAAATATTGCAGTATAACTGAAAACTAGCATGCCTTGGAGGTTGATAGATCTTCAAGAAATACCAAAAAATGAAGAGGGGAAGGGATTTAGATTTTCTTCACATAAAGTTCTCTACCAGTCACCCTGAATTCCTTTAGTAACTCTAGGGTTAGATGTGCCATTTAAATCAATGGAGAATGCAAGTTCTGATGAATCTTAGGAAAAATTACATGGTCTCTCTCTTTGTATAGCATTGAGCTTTAAGAGTTTTTGTTAAGAGAACAAATCAATTCAACTAGAAGTCTGAAACATTTCAAAGAAATAGAGTTATTGAAGTGACAAGTTTTTTCATGGATAAATAATTAAATCCTCGTCTTCATCATACTTTTTGAAATGCCCATATATGTTCATGTATATGTGTGGGCTTTATGTGTATATACTTTATATATGCATGTTTGTTGTGTCAAAAAGAACTTTGCTCATGATGTTAATCTGAAATCTCAAATGCACTTCTGCGCTTGGAATTAGAAAATTGTTGGCTAATCAGTGTGGATCCTACTTTAATTCCTAATCACTTTTAATATATCATTGGTACGCTTCTACGCCACAGCGGCGGGAAGCAGTAGTGGCTGGGCAGGTGGGGATGTTCCTTCTGCTTAAACTCCCCAAGGAGAACTTCATTTATGGTTTTAACAGAATAGAATAGACTGGTTTTGTCAATTAACTGGAAATGAATACTAAATTTTTATCTGAAGCTGTTTTGGTGCTTTTTGAGGAAATCATAAGTCCTGAGCATGTACATTAACTGTGTGCAAGGTGGGACATCTCTGTCTTGCAATGTAAATGAGAAGATAACTTTGGGTTTCTGTGCTAGAAAATAGATTTGACTGGAGTCACTGGAAATATATTAAGTTTTGAGAATAAACCATAACAAAATGAAACATGATACAATATTATTAAGTCAACAGGATGTACTTTGTGATCGTTAAGTTTGATATTCCTGAAATATATTAAGTTTTGACTTCCTTTTCCTGCTGAGTAAATTCTCTTAGTAGGTAGTTTCTATTTTCATGCTTAGTTGTAATTACTAGATAAAGTGCGCGGAACTTACAAATTAGCCATTTGGAGGAGTCGCTGGAAATATATTAAGTTTTGAGAATAAACCAGACCAACATGAAACATAATGAGTCAACAGATACTGCTTTGTGATCGTTAAGCTTGATATTCTGGAAATAAAGAGTAAATTCGATAAGTAGGTAGTTTCTATTTTCATTCTTAGTTGTAATTGCAAGATAGTGCGCAGAACTTAAAAAATTATCCATATGGTGCTGACGGTAGCTTTATTATAGTGGTCACTAGAAAGTAGGATTTATGTATAAATTAGTCTTGCATCCATCTAGTCTTCTGATAAATTCTGGACTTATGATTAGGTTCTTTGAAGTTTCCTTTCAGGTTCGTCATGTGCATAACTATTCCGTAGACATTTGTCTTTGTCAAAGCAAAATTGAGCACATAAATTTACTTTGAGTGGGTTATCCTCTTGAATCCTTTGATTTTGGTTGAATATAAATTGAAATGAATGTTGTTTTGGTGTTGTGCTGTTGTAGATTTTCATTTTTTCCATCCAATGTGTTGGCAATGATTCTTAAATGGTGGTAAAGCGAAGTGGTAAGTAGTTCAAGGTCGAAAGACCTGGAGCTCTGGGGTTTTAGGGACAGGGCAGGTTCCAAAACCTTGGTCCATTTGTACCCTTAGTTTGGGATTGACTATTTACGCACACGGGTTGCCTGGACTCTCATCGGTTATTGTTAAATGCTCGGAGTGAGGCCCTCGTCTGCAATGGATCTTCCAGTTTTGGGGGGCAAAACTGAGCATGCAGAGGGGCAAGAATTAAAACCCCGGTCAGTGTCATACTCCAGTCCCGACTTATCTCTTCCACTACTAGGAAAGTCGACGATCTGTGGTGTTATTGACATGCTTTTCAACCCGATGTCTTCTCATGTAGGCATTCTGCTCGGAGACGGACCTTACTGCTAGTTTTAAGTGGTACAGTACAGATGGTCTGGAGAGAAGCATCAATTTTCTACTTATCGCGTAGGTCTGTACTTGGATGGTTTGACCAATTTTCTTCTTCTCTTGAACTATAATTGTGACTGGTCTAATAGTGACAACCATTCAACAAAGATTGGAAATGTCCAGCCCTTTAAGATATTTCCAAGACCTCGATCCATCTTGTTTGCGTATTGTATTGTGTGTGTGTGAAATGGAATGTTCATTGTGAAGATCATATCATGGTTTAAGCTAGAGTTTGTTTCATATGCTAAATGTGACGAGGACAGCAATAAACAGATTACAACGGTATATAGATTTTATAATTTTTATCCTCTTTTCCCTTGTGATATTTCATATTTCAGTTTCTTTCCAACAGTTTATGAACCTAATTGGGAGTCCTTTGTGGTTTTTAAAATGGCTTCTATTGAAGATGTAGATATAAGTAGGTATCTTCCAATACAATACATAATAAAATAAAATAAAATAAAATAGAAAAGCAGATATATAAATACATAGGGGTTCATGAGAACATCCTAAGCACGAGCTTTTGTGGGTGTAACTTTAGACTTCTCATCATCTTTTGGGGCCAAAGACTTGGTATTGGTGAGTTTCTTAAGCTTATTCTGAACTCTTTGAAAGAGCTTTTTGGTTTGGGAGCTAGACAAATGGAAGCCGATTGCATCCAGGTACCAACCACTTCTTCCGCTGTTTTCTACTTCTAGGAAACTTACTAAGAGGATTTTTTATGATTTTAAATTTATTTTTTTATTTCATAATTTTTAATTATTAGAGATTGATTATTTAATTTTGGAGACATGCAGTTTAGCTTATTTTATTTTATTTTTATGTTACATATTATATATATATATGTTTGTGTAACATTGGATGGTGGCAGCAAGCAAGGTACCAGCAAAATAAAAGATAAAAGGGAAATAGAAATGGGTATTTGCGGGACCCATAAATGAGATATTTATTGGTTTAATTTTATTGTATTATATATATATATATATAAATATATATATTGTTGTCTAAATGAAGGAATGAGATCAGCCGAACTGAGGAGAAAAGGGAAATGTAATGGTGATGGTATTTGTGGGGTCCAACTAATGATGTAATTGAATTTTTATTTTTGTTTTGTTTTGTTATATATATATATATATATATGTGCGTATACTTATGTATGTATATATATATATACATCTTGTATCTTGTCTCAAAAAGGGGCCAGCGGAATGTGGTTGGAAGAAAGAATGAAATGGAAATGTTACTGCGCGTCCACTTGAGAAGGAGTTTTGTTTTTTTTTTCGGGTAAAGTACACAAACATATCATGAGGTTTGGAAAAAGGCCAAGTAGAGGAAAGTTGGCCTATTTTTGGACAATGATACCCCTTCAAGTTTGAAAAATGAACAAAGAGACCCTGAAGATGGTGAATTGACCTTATTACCCTTTGAAATAAAATTAACATTTTAATTGACTTAAATACCATTTGGCCTGTGTGTATATTATACAGTTCACCAGAGGAGAGAGACTGCGACAGTAGCGGCGATGACTGTAAAGGAACCCTAGATTTGTTAAGGATGGTATACCGGACAGGCATGAGTTTCAGCCCACGAATCTGAACTCCAAAGGAACCCTAGATTTGTTGAAAGGACAGAGTAATAGTGCTACTGGAGGTGACTCAAGGATGAAGAAGAAACCCAGAAGCATCGGCGATGACTGCGACAGTGGCGGCGAAACCCAGAAGCATCGGCGAAATCTTGAAATTGCCGGCGAGGACCAAGCTTCGATGACGATGAGGCCACGGACTGAACAGTGTGGCGAGGTTTAGAAACCGAGCAGCAAGAGACTAACGAGCAGAAACAATCCGGCGAGGTCTAAGCTCCAATGACGACAAGTTTCAGATGAGCACAGTTCGGCGACTGTCACCTGCAAGGCCGAGGAGGTTGAAGTGGACATCGCCTCTACCGTCCGATTAGAGCACTTTCCGTGCGCAGATAAGAACTGGGGATGGTGATGTGCTCAGATAAGGGGGTGATATATATATATGTGTGTGTGTGTGTGTGTGTGTGTGTGTGTGCATGTGTATAGAGAGAGAGAGAGGGGAAGAGGTGGTGGTGGTGGCGGCGGTGGCACCAATCTCATCCTCAAATCTTCGCTGCAGGCTAAAACATTAACTATCTGCCACTGTCAAAAATCAAAGACGCCGGTGTGGGAAACGTCTCTGTCAATCCAAGTCAAACCCGGCTTGTCCGAGGTCGAGTTCGCCGCCTGAATTGAGGCTGAGCTCCGACGAGGTCGAGGAGGTAGCAGTGGCAGAGCTCCTTTTCAGCGTCTTCTTTAATGGGTGGTGATTATGGAGGTTGGGGGTTAGGGATTATGGAGGTTGGGGGTAGGGGTAACTGGTTGTTGGTGTGTGTGTGTGTATATATATATATAAGTATATATAGAGAGAGATGAAAATGGTAATTTGGCCATTTAAGTTTTTAATATTTTATAATTAAAATTAATAAAATAGTGAAGGGTAAAGTGGACTTTTCACATGATTTAAGGCTCTGTTTGGAGGGCAAATTTCACAAGGGGGTGTGTTTGTCCAAAAATAAGCCAACTTTCATTTGCTTGGCCTTTCCCCAAACCTCAGGGGGTGTCTTTGTACTTTACTCTTTTTTTTTTTTTGATCTTTATATATATATATATATATATATGTAATTTGTATTTGAAGGGATAAGAAGGCGAGGTGGACGGCTGAGAAGAAAGGTGATGAAGGGCAATTGTAATGATGTAGTCGCGGGGCCTACTGATTGTGCTTTGATTTCCTTTTCTTACGTGGGATTCTGATGGAGTGAAGAATTTGTATTGGAAAGTAATGATAAGAGTTGGCGTTGCCAAATTTAAAATTTTTTTATTTGGAGAATTTTGTATATTGTGAGGAAATTGATTTTGTATAAAAGAGAATATTTTTTTTGAGATCATCGGTGTATTTTGATGTATTTAAATTTGTATAATTGAAGAATTTTATTAAAAAATTCGGGGTCGTGACAACTTCCAACTACAACAAATGCTTGTCATGATCCTTGAATATTGGTCGTCTGAAAAGTAATGGTAGGGGTGGCAAAATAGGTCGGGAACCATCAACCCGCCCATATTCGCCCGTCTTTTAATTTGAGGATCAAGATGGGTTGGATAATTTTTAACCACTTAATTTAAGGGTCAAGATGGGTTGAATATGGATCATATTTCACCAATCACATAATAAACATACAACACACATCTATTTGATATTGCACTCAACTCATTTCTCTCTTTAGAATTCTCTCTCTCATAATCCTCTCGCTCTCTGAATTTGTCTCTTTCAATCCCCTCTCTAAGTTTCTCTCTCTAGAAACTTATTCTAAAAAAATAAATAATTTAAAAACTTTAAAAATTAAAAATTAAAAATTAAAAAAAAAAAAAATTATATTTATATACTCCGTATTATACGGATATTTTGGATGCAAACATATATCTGAAGCAATATACGAAGAGAAATTGCGAACCTGCGATGATTTGAAGCTGTATTTGGACAGAATCTCAGTTAATATAATATAATTTCCTGTATTATATTATATTATGTTAACTGATGCTCATAATTAATTAATTAATGCCTTGTCAAATTTTACAAAATTTCTTCAACCAAATATTTTAAAATATGGA
The DNA here is from genome assembly GCF_030987335.1 of Cornus florida. Lineage (NCBI taxonomy): Eukaryota > Viridiplantae > Streptophyta > Magnoliopsida > Cornales > Cornaceae > Cornus > Cornus florida. Next base: position 70,377,133 of record NW_026775581.1, on the reverse strand, counting down.
GTATAATAGAACTCTTTTACAACGCATACCTTTCTGGAAAATGGCAAATATAAGAACCTAATATTGACGATGAAAAAAAAGGTATCACTTTCAATTATTAATGGCACCCCATAAACCTGGAAGTATTTTATTTTGGTGGCAATTTCAAATTCATAATATTAATATAAACGAAATATATTTAAGTAAGCAACATATAGTAAAGAAATAGTAGCTTCAGATATAAACTATATATAGAAATAGATACAGGAAGTGACAGAATCTCAGTTAAAAATGTAGGGGAAACCAGAATTATGGAATCTCCAAACAGAATCTAAGTTAATATAATATAATTTGTTGTCAATAGGTATATCAATCAAATGCTCGTTCTTGCCTGCTCTCTCTCTCTAGCTCTGTAACGAATTATACACGTGTATGTTGGCTGATCCAATCTCAAAGTCTATAAAATTAAAAAAAAATAATAATTAATGAATTCACGGGTCATAACGGTTGATCCTGCTCATTTTTAACCCGTCTATTTTTAATCTGTTCTGAACGAATTGAATATGGGTCTTGACCCATTGACCCGTTCATTTTTAACCCAACCCAAATCTTACCCAATCCGCCCATTGTTCACCCCTAAGTAATGGCTATGGATGATCTCAATGTCCATCAAAACTCGGCTTGAGGTCTTGAACTATATGACTGTATTTTAATAAATGAAAAAACAATAATATGTAAAATCATACTTGGCCCCAATTTAGTGTATTTTATAAATAATAAAAAAAAACAAAATAAAGTTAGTTAGTTATTTACCTTCTTGCTTCTGTCAATTGACTATTGAATAAAGAAAAAAATTGATAACTAAACACATGAACAGAGAAAGAAGGTTTGCTAGTCCTTGCAATTTATGTCCGTTGGGCAAGTGGGCTGAGTTTTATTTTAGGGATTATTACATATAAATGGGGTTAGGGTTTCATATTTACCAAGAGGCTGAGTCAAAGTCTCATATTTCTTAAAAATGAGGTTGACTAAATTGATGACATGGCCCATGAATTATTACTGTTTAAAACTTGTGGTGCCTAAAATGCCCTTCTCACTATTCCAGCACATTTACCTTATTGTCCCCGTTTAATTTAGTCACCCAACTCTAAAGCATTGTTGCCCTAAAATACACAGTCGTGCGTCACAAATCCAGCGAAGCAAGCCCAGGCAAACACAGCATCACCGAACATGGAACCCTAACCCTCCCTCATCTCATTCGTGAAGAGCCCTTAAGAGCCCTCTCTCTCTCTCCCCCCATCTCTGTAACAGGATTGAAGCGTAGCCGTTGAGCCCTAACCCTCATTCAAGCCCTCTCTCTTTCCCCCTCTGTAACAGCAAAGCACTTCTCCACGTCTAACCGTCGTTGGTGCGCCCTCTTTGTAACCCAGCGAAGCACTTCTCCACTTCTGCCATTCATTTATTGTTGTTATAGTAATATGGTAAGTACTCTCTCCCTCTTAACACACACACGTTTATTTTTTAGATGATTATGGTCCTGATTTAGTGTTATAATTTTTTTTTTTTTTCCAATTGGATGTCTGATTTTCATGTAGGTTATGTTTATATATATTCTCCTCTTATAATTTCTATTATGCAATCATATATATATAATTTCTATTCTGCAATCAAGATTGTTGTTGCTCTGTTTGTTGTATATGTTTGAAATGTGCGTAACAAAATGTTGCTCTCTTGTGCGTGACAAAATTAATTTTTAAAACTCAGTTTTATCCCACCAACAAAGGCAAAATTTTCATAAAGTAGATACTTAATTAATCAAATGTTTTTTTTATTTTTTATTTTTTATTTTTCTTCTTCTTCTTTTGTAATTAGGTTTGCTTGTTTTTGAAGAGTTCATGCTTTCTTTATACGTTGACTGAACTGAAATCCCAAATGTTATCCTACAATCTTTCCACTAGCATGGGTTTTCATACTTAAAATACTCGGAATTTGCCGAAGAAAACATAATTAAACAGGATAAAAAACAAATTTCCATGCATGTCCTTTGTTACCTGCTGAATTTTTTTTTATAGAACATTAATCTGATCTTAAAACTTAAACATTGTACTGTTAATGCCTACCTGTGTATAGTAGAGATTCAATGTCCCTAAATCCAAATAATTCATGTTCTTTAAATTTACTAGGACCATGTGGAAGCAAGTGGCAGTACGTGTGGTGCCTACAGGCTTTTTGTTGGATTTCACTAGTTAGCTAACTAGCTTGTGCCAAGGTAACAAGCTTAAATCCTATCTTCATAAGTCATTTGCTCTAGAGACCTTATGATACAATCAATAAATGTAAACTGTAAAGAGGCATGCATGTGATAGTCTTTGGGTAGGGACACTTGTTATCAAATGTTTGTGAAATCTACATTCCCATTTGCATTTGCTTAATAAAAGAATTGTTTAAGATTACTAGTATTGGTTCTACAATATTAAATTAAAAACAGGTTTTTCATACATACTATATTTGTTGTGGTTTAGTGGTTGAAATGTAATTAAATATAAAATTTGAGTTTAGTTCAATTAAATGAAAATGCTTTATAATAATTTCATGATTAATATCTTGGGTGTTAAGAATCACTAATAAAGATTTTAGTTCTCAATATAAAACAAAAGGGAAGAAGCTACTCTGTTTGGATCTTTGGACTGTGACTCAGAGATGAAGTAACAAATCTTCATGGTTATGCTATGATTTGTGCCTTAGCTTACAAGGTTGGAAGTCTTTGGTAAATGTTTTCACTAGGGAAACATAGCATTTTAGAGCATGTCAGTGATGGCCTTGGTGTCTGATAATTACCAACATTTAAATAAATTAGATAAATAATTCTTTTTAGTAGACTGATTGAATATGTTAACATTTTTAAACGATTAAAAAATTTAGTCTAAGATATTGCCATGCAATGACCAGAAATGGAAAAGATTTCTTCACCATCTGTTCATGAAATTTGAATGGGTTTAAACAACAAATTTCTAGATATGCTCACAAGTTCCCCCCGCGCCCCCCCCCCCCCCTAACTGGTGAAGAGTGCAAACTGCTTTATACCTAAGCCCAAATTCAGTTGAAAATACAAGACACGAACAATAATGGGAAAACTGTTATATGACCTTTACGTCTAAATTGTATTTACGGGAAAAGAAAGAGAGAATGAAAGAAAGAAGTAAATTTCGATCAAAATTCTGTCCAAGACTGATGCTTTGGAAGTTATTTAGTTTCTAACGAGATGAAAAAGAGAAAATATAAAGCAGTAGGTAGTTATCTAAACACCAGTTATATAAATAATAATAAATAAATAAATTAAGTACTTATTCAGTTTTATCAAAAGGGATGCAGAAAAACCCAAAAAGATAAACATATTGTCATAAAACAAGACATAACATTGGTAATACTAATACCTCTTCGGGCGTTGATTCTCTTCTTGAATAGCCGAATTGGGTCATAACCCTCCAAACACGCCGCATAAATAATTATCCTGACATTGAAATTCAAGCAATTTTCAACCCATCAAAGAACCAAAACAAATAGCCCGAACTTTCTATATATATACACACACAGAAAAACAAAAATTGGTAAGAGGGGGACATACAAGGTGATCTCTCTGGCGGCTCTGGGGCTGCAAAACCTGCCACTCTCGTCAATTCTGGGCAGCATTTCTCTGGGAGATGAGAGAGAGTTTGCCGATTTTTCAAGAACTTCCCCAACAGCCGTGAGAGCTGAAGAAGTGCGAAGAGGAGAGCTTAATAGAGAAATTAAGCTTTCTGAGAATTAGGTTTTGAGTAGCATTCTCTATACCAGATCAGAATATGACACCTCTTTGCATTATTTGGAATCAAAGTAGAAATAGAAGTTAGAACTAAATTGAAGAGTAACACTACTTTTTGTATAAATTGAAGAGTAACACTACTTTTTTATCTAATATATTCTACACCCGTGCATATATATAAATATATTGTGGAACATACATATTAAATTGATGACTTAATATGAATGCCACAATTAAACACACTACCTTAGGGGGGGTATTCCCAAAGTTTCTCATTTTATCTGTTCGATTTTCTAATAATAGATAATAAATAATCTCCTATTGTGTACAGAATCACAACACTTACTCCAAAAACATATTATATATATATATATATATATATATATATATATATATATATATATAATATTGTGAGTTGAGTTGAGAATTTCACTTGATAGAGCTTTGATGTCAAATAAATAAAGAAAGACAGGTTTCATAAATGAGGAGTGAAGAGGTTGAGGGAACACTGACAATATTTCTTTGTATTTTGCTCTGTTTTGAAAAGGCTACATGAGAGAGCTCTCTCTCTCTCTTTGAGGTGGATCTGATTTTTTTGGTCCAAAACTCTGGCACTACAATCAAACCAAAGACACCACCTTTATGTGAAGGTAAATACGGATACTACATGTCTTTGCACTAGGAAAGGAATCAAAATCAAAATCAAAATCAAAATCAAAACAGCTAATGGGTGATTTAAAGTTTTCAATGGGAAACAGATAAGTGTAGTACTACTAAAGTCTTTTTTAAGAGAAAAGCCTTCAAACATGGTAGAGTTTATAGATTTTTGTGGGGATTGCTTTATTAAATCTTCCTATGCTCTTTTAGCTGCATTATATATTTTTCTCGCAATCGAGATATACATGGTTTTACCCCACTAATTCTCGGAGCTCCTAAAGAATTATTTGTACTCATGAAAGCGTAGTCTCAAAGAATTATTTGTACTTATGAGGAATCTAATTTTAAATCTGGTGCTTCATGTACTTTTATTTTTTGATTTTTAATTGTATCCAAACATCTTATTTTTTTATATTTCCATTAAAATGGTATCTCTCTTTGATTTTGGATCATGTGTGTGATTATGAAATTATTTGTTGATTTGTAAGGTTGCTTTCAGCTTTGGACAAAAATAAAATGAAATGCTCTTTGAATTATCGACTCTCAATTAACTATGTTGGCAGCCTATTGCAATCGATTAGAATGATTAATAAATTCTTAAAATTTTGTTTCTTGTGAGGGAGGGTCTAATTTTGTAATTTTGCTTTAATGGTATTTGATAGTAACAGAAAAATTCAGTAAGTTAATATTTATATTTGGTTTTATACTAAGTCGCATAAAGTGGTAGATAGAGCACAAAAGCAACAAAATTAAATTACAAACAAATCGTGAGAATGGGAGCTAGATTTACACCTGTTAAAAAGAATTGTATGACCTAGATTTTAACACAAACACACTTGTCATAGGCTAGCTACACCTATTGTAACTTCTGTGGCTAGCTATTGGTCACTGTTCTTGTTTGTTTGAGTGTGTTTGGATCATAAAAAAACAAACATATTTCAGCCACTACATGAATAGCTTCCCAATGAGATTGAGGAAAAACTTCAAGACAAAATGGCTGAGCTAAATCTAGTTTATGATTATGTTAAGTGCTGTTAGGAGGAGATTGAAACAGCACTAGACCATCAATAAGCATATCAATCTTAAGAATCATAGTGTGAACTATACTCTAATATAGGTCCATAGAACACGTGTGCCATTAGGGGAGAGAAAACCCTAACATACCTCGATTTGGAAGGAGAAAGAGAAGGACTGAGAGAAATGGTATAATAATACTTGTTTAACCATCCAAAAAAAAAACCTTTAGGAGTCATCCAAACCAACATGAATTTGTTCTGATTTTTACAAGAGTTGGGCTGAAATATTTAAACATAACACGACTTTGTCATATATATGTATGTTTATACATGATTTTAACACACACACACTGGCCATAGGCCTAAATACCACACATTCACTAGTACATAATGGAACACATACACAAAACTAGTAGTAATCATGATGCAACTAATAAGCTCCATATGATCAAAGTAGTTTCACGGCTTATTTATCATTAAGCAGTAGTTGCCATGGACTGATATAGATATATGTTCAAAGCATATAATTTTAAATTTTTAAGCTCATTACATCAACAAACTATCAAGACTTTCATTTTATTTTCGTCCAAATCTGAAAGCAACCTTATAAATCAACACATAATTTAATAACCACACACATGATCCAAAATCAAAGAGAGATACCATTTTAATGGAAATATCAAAATTTAGTTAAAACCATTAATACTGACCATGGTTATATCCATTTGAAATTTTAAATTCACATTGTCAGTTACAACCAATACACACCACAATATTGCTCGATAGCTATGAGTAGTATCAATTCACTCCGTTAGAAAATAATATCTATGTAAAATCAGCTATATCTGTATCCTCCTACAAAAAGAGTCAGAATTTATCAATTTTTTACTATTATTTTTTACATGGAAATTGAATCCTTATTTGGAAGCGACATGAGATACCACTCAAGCTGAGTCTTTTGGATGGGGAAGGGTGGTAATAGAAGTGGAAAAAGTAAGTAATACAAAAAATAAAAAATGGTTCCTATTAGAAAGAATTCTGAAACTTAACAATTTGTTCAATTTTAAGATAACCAGACTATTTACGGGAATCTTCCATGCCCACATAGTCAGAGGGCTAAAGAAGAATGATTTTATTTGTTTTGGTAGCTTTTTTCATTCAAGCTATATATTCAAGGCTCTTTGATGACTGCAGACTAAATCCTCAGCAGAACCTAGGAATTTAGGAGTTAAAATTCAAAGCCACCAACACATAGGTAGTCCAATTAGTTTTTATGTATAATTAATTATTATAACTCAATTTAGATCAAGAATTATTCAAGATTGTTGCCTCTTTCTCAAATGGCATGTAGAGTATACCTCTGTGTAATATGTCTTTAGGCATCTACGCACATGATAGAATTGATGCAAAAGCTAGCAAACTCTATAAATGAGGCTTTTTTAATATATGTATTTAGCATTAATTTATCAAAAAAATGTATTTAGTATTAATTTATTATTCCAACATTCCCTTGTACTTGTCTCCCCCATTTTCAAGACTTACACATATAAATTATGTGTGTGAAAAATATTCAACACTCTGCTCTCTCTCTATTTAACTCTCAATTTTTTATTTTCAATTTATATTGTCCTATTTAACTCTCTATTCATCTCATAATCTCCCTCATCTTGTATATATGTTTGTTGTACACATAGTGATACAATTATCTAGTAATCAATGGCATTGATTTTGTGGTTGTATTTTGATTTGAAAAAGGTCTGTAGTGTGTGTTTAGGAAAAGTTTAATCTTGACACCGCCTATCCCTATTGGGGGAATTAGTAGTGTTTCGCTGTAAATAGATCTCTAAATTACATTATATAATTATGATATTTAATTGTTTTATATTTCATTATTTTTTGAACTTCATATTTAGTTTTTTTTTTTTTTTTTTTTTTTTAACTAATGAGTCAATTTTCGAAGCAGTTGGACAAATGGATGAGAGACAAATTATATGCTATTGTCGATTTGATGGGAAAATTGACAAAAATGAGAATGGGGAAATTATATACATCGGCGGTGTCACAGACCCTTTTATGATAACAACAACAACAACATACGAATCATTTATAAATGAGTTACAACAACGTTCATCTTCAAACATGAGTGGTAAAGTCATATATTATACCACCGAATCTAACAAGAATGAACTTTTGAGGATGACGGGAGAATCTGGATTTAGAGTGATGCTTGTAATGAGTGGTCCCATGCTAAATGTGTATATGGAAGATGCAGCGCCTGTAATTGCATCATGCACAATTCCTACTGATCATAGTGAGAGGTAAGACACATATATTTAAAGTAATACATTGATGTATGCGCTGCATAGGTTATGTGATTTTTAATATACCTTTTTATCCACTTGTAGACAATTTGTTGAAGCCACATCGCCAATTGGTCTTCTACAAAGTGTTGCGTCAACGTCTTCATTTCCTCCGATAAATGCGCATCGGGATTCTTTCCGACACATTGATGACATTCTTTGCGTGGATTAGCTTTTTGACAGCCCAAATGATTTCAAAGATGCACTCGTTTTGTTTGGTCTTCGTAATCATTTTCGGTTCAAGTACTTGGACAATAGCAGAAAATATTATAGAGTTGTGTGCGAGGTTAATAATTGTCCATGGAAATTGTCAGCTGGTTGTGAAGGAAGTGGTGATATAGTGAGAATCAAGCGGTTTAATAATGTTCACACTCACACTGCTCAAGACATTTCAGATTATAAAGCCATTTTTTGGTCGAAGGAAATGGGTCGAGCTATTGTGAACAAGGTTAGGGACAATCCTAAATGCACCCCCAAGACTATTTCCACAGACATAAACGGTGAATTTTCTGCTAAAATGACTTACATGCAATCGTGGAGAGCTAAGGAGTGTGCACGTCATATCATTGAGGGAAATCCCAAGGATAGCTATATTTTAGTCCCGTGGTTGTGTGAACGAATAGCAGAATATATTCCTGGGACAATTACATCGTGGGAGTGCACGGATGATAGGAGATTTAAGCGAGTGTTTGTAGCTTATGGGTGCTCCATACAAGGTTTCATCAACTATTGCAGGCCCATGTTAGCAATCGATGCTTGCCACTTAAGTGGCAATTATAAATGAACAATGTTTGGTGCAACGGGGTTCGATGCGAATGATGGCTTGTGGCCTTTGGCGTATGCTGTTGTTTCTTCTGAGAATGATGATGATTGGCATTGGTTCTTGAGCAAGGTGAAAGAGATTCTAGATGGTCGCATTGTGACAATCTTAACCGACAGGCATCCGAGCCTAATAAGTTGTATTAGAGATATTTTTGGCTCCCAGTACCACTCATGGTGTCTTCGTCACCTAACAGCGAATTTTTCTACATCCATTCTTGGGAGACAAAGTTTAGGATTGAGGGTTTCGGGTAAAAAGCATGCGAAAAAATTACTCGATAAAATTGCATATGCTCGAACTGTAGATGAGTATAAGAATGCATTGGCTGCCATCCGGGTATTTCGAGGGGAGTTGTGCGATTGGGTTTTGGCGAATTCACCTGAACATTGGTCAAATGCTATGTTTACTTCTAAGCGTTGGGATAAATTATACACCAATCAAGCAGAGTCCTTCAATGCATGGGTGAAAGAAGAGAGGGTTTTTTCAATCACAAGGCTGATGGATACACACATGCAAAGACTCAGCAAATTTTTATACCAAAAGAGTTTGGACGTTCAGAAGTGGACTATCCCGGTTGGGGATCGTATTGAGGAGAAAATAAAAAAAGAGCAAGAGTTAGCACTTGGTTTTCAGTCGATGCGTGTTTCGCCTATTGAGTGTACAATATATGATCGAGACAGAAAACCATTCAGGGTGGTATTTGGCAGTGAAAATTCTTGTAGTTGTTTGAAGTAGACCATGAGTGGGATTCCTTGTTCGCATGCATGCTATGCCATCTATGAATTATCTTTAAATATTTATGAGATGGTTAATCCATGGTTTAAGGTTGAAACACAACAAAAACTATGTGAACATCTCATGTCTTCTGTCCCCATGCATGATATGCCGAATCCAGCTATTGTTGCTACTGCTGACGGTGAAGGTGCTTCCCATCTTAGGCCTCCTGCGGTAACACGTCCCCCTGGACGACCTCGTATTAAACGAATCGAATCACAATTTCAAAATGTAAGGTCGTTACACTGTTCGCGATGCGGCGAGAATGGTCATAATCATCGAAAGTGCAAGGCTCCTATACCTGGATAGAATAGTTATATAATTGCTAATTCTAGTGGAGTTATTTTGTAAGGTGTTAAGGCCTTAAATATGGAATTATTTTGTAATTACTATTAATTCCTTGGAGCTCCCTTACTGCGTTAGTATAACTATGTTGTGATAGTATTTCTAACTTATTTAGAAAACATTTCTAAGTATGATGTAACTTATTCTAAGTTGAATCTATATTATTCATCTGGTGGTTTATTTTGGTATTGAAATTATTTTCCTGGGTCCTCGTATGAGTCTCATGTGGAGTGTTAATCATAGGTGTGTGAGTTTTCTGGCAGCTGGAGGGTCGTGAAAGCAAGGAGGTTATGGGATTATGTGACAATGGACGGGCTTACATGTTATATGCTTACGGAAGGCTAGGAAAATAACATCATATTAAAGTCATTATGACTTGTTTCCTCACAATTAATTCCTTGGAGCTCCCCTACTGCATTATGACTGTTATTTCAACCACAATTTACCTCGTGAGTCTCTCTCTTCCTCACTTTCTTTGTGTCTCAAAAATTATATGAACATTGTGTTTACATTATCAACATTGTTTGACAGATGAGGCTGAATGGATAAATCAGTACAAAGGAAGAGTGTTCAGTTTAAACGACAAGCCTGTGGTGCACAAAATTTGGCTGCCGAATGAGGAATGCCCCAGATTGGCAATGTCTAGAGCCTTTGGGGACTACTTTATTAAGGATTTTGGACTTATATCCGTCCCTGAAGTGAGGTGTTGTCACATATAACCAGCAGAGACCAATTTGTTGTGTTGCGAACCGATGAGGTATGTATGGCACTTTTTGGTATTTATCACTTGTTCTTTTTTATACAATGACATAGAGAAAAGGGTAGTTTGTTTCTCTATTAAATGTCTAAAAGATCACGTGAACGAATACGTTTCAAACTCATGAGCATAATTGACAATAATCACTTCAAATTATGTGATATCAGTTATTATTAATGAGTTTACAGGTTTTTGTTTTGGCTCAAATTGATTGGATTTTAAAATTAGTATGGATTTTTGAAGTTAATCTTAACATGTTGTGATCCTTGTTTTGTAAGCAGAATTTTTCCTATCTTTTCCTTCAAACCTGATTTAATCGGTAAGAAAATTTATTGATTTAAATTGATAGAAGAAAAATTGTGTGTTTAAGCTTCCAATGGACTTGGTTTCATGCAAATTGTTTGAGAATTTCTTTTTTATTGATTTTTCAAAGGGAAGTATGTATTTCTGGGAAAAATTGTTTCAAATAGATTTTCGGGCTTCCTTCTGATTTTTTGTGGTCCAAATAGTCCAATCATATTTGATAGAATAAAAAAATAAAGAAACAATAATAAAAAGGATTTTGCTATAATCTTAGTTGACTACTGTTACCCCATTTATTTATTTATTTTGTTTAGAGTCTTGCTTTTGGTTACTAGCGCCTAATAAAAAAGTTGTCTGCTCATATGTCCCTTATTTTTGAGTTTTTTCATTTAACCATCTCCACTTGTACAATATTTTGGTGTTATATTTTGTTTAATTGATTTGCATGTACTTCAAATGTAGTCTTCCCGCTAGGGGCTGGGAAGAGATAACAACGGGAGCGTCGATTGCATGGCTATCAAGTACATCAAAATTTTGGCATTATATGGTCTTTATGTTCGATAAAAATCTTTTATGATTGCATATTTGTAATGCTTTTTATACTCATACTCGGGGGGGGGGGGGGGGGTCACATGCCTTTAAGTGACCAATTTTATGGTGTATCTTGAACTTTATTACCTTATTGCTACATCGGCCCATGTGGAGGCCATTTTTTTTTTCTTGTGACAAAATGTTGAAAGCATGGGAGTATGGGATCATCCTATGTGGAGGTTTTGATTGATTGTTGTGGAGGAGAAGTTGTTGATATGTTGTTTAATGAGTTAATGCAAGTTCTCACGTTCTTCGTACATGTTGATATGTGGAGGTTTTGCTAATTTTCTCTTAAACCCAACTCATTCATCAACGCTCTCTTGCTCTCTCTCTCTCTCTCTCTCTAGTCTTGTTCATCGTTTTGCTGGGATTTCTACTCTGTTTTTATACAATTTTGATCCATATATATATATATATATATATATATATATATATATATATGCTGTTCCTAAAACATCAATTTTGGATTCAGGAATTGGACACAAAAGTGTCGCGATTCCCTCTCTCCGATCAGAAACTTCGAAGGCAAAATTTGTGCGAAAAAGTATGTGTTTCCATCTACTTGTGTGTGTTTATGTATGTTCACCAACCAATTGATATTTTCGGCTTTCTGTTTTGTTGCAATGAATTCAAGAAAATGCGAAAAGTATAAATGCTTTTAGCTGTTGTATCGAATTCCTTTTGATTTTCTTTCTTTTGTTTGTCTTCGTGAATTTCTTGGACTTTTGGATTTACTGTGAACTATGGTTTCTTCGTCTAATGTTTGAATGTTTCTTTTTTTTAGACGATATCTAATGTTGTTTGCAATATCTTTAGATTTTTGTGGTTGATGTTCCCATTAATTTCTTGGATTTTGATTTTGTTTCACGTAAGGGTTTCTTTAGCATATTTGGATGGTTTATTGTCTATGAATATGAGTTTTCAGGAATTTAGGGTTTATTTGTTCAACTTGTATAGATTCTGCACGACTAGAATTTTTTACATCATTAGATAATTTTTTAAGTCATAGTCCTGTAGGTTTCTTGGTTTGGATTTCCATGGGATTCAACATGAAGATTCAGGGAAAACACACTCAATATGTTTTTGTTTCTATTTGTATAAATTTGGATTTACGTAGTTCTTTCTTTATTCAGAGAAATAGACCCAATAAAGTTTAAATAATCAATAGGTCCCATAATCTCTTGAGAGAGGTGCAATGAGATTGTGATCAAAGACACATCAAAAGAAGAAGGGAATTCAAATATATTTGATAATGAAGCAATAGGTATAGCCATTTTAGGGCTTTCTTTTCACAATTCCTCATTGAGGGGATCCACAACACTTATCCCTTTTTCCCTTATAACTTCCTCCCACTAATTCGAATTAGGTCTAGTCGTCCTCCTTCATTCTCCATTTTTGTGTATGCTTAGTAGTGGGCTTAGAAGAGCAAGATTGGGTAGAATGACCAAAAGATTCACAATCTAACATCTGTGACTTCTCATATAGCTTCCTCTCTATATATACCAGTCTCGAACCTTGACCAGTGGGTTTATAATTCAAACCATAAGCCAATAGGCTATAAGGTGAACCAGTAAGCATTTTCATTTCTCCAGTTGTTAGGTTTCTAAGTGAGGAAAAGAGATAATAATGTAATATTATCATATGTCTTATTGTCTTGGATTACAAAGAATTTTTACTCGAAAGGAACCAAAATAGTTATAGAAGACAGTAACGACAGTTTCAGGTTTTGTTTTTGTGTTCCATATAAAGAAAATATTAGATTTCAAAATATACTCTCTTTATTTATTTAATTTTTTTTTTTTTTAATATCTTTGCCTGCCTTCTTTTGTCATCGCAATAGGCTTCACACTAATCTTGCTCCTGGGTTTTAAACTCTATGGCTGATTTTTTCCTGTCATTTTGCCTTTATATATATATATATATATATATATATATATATATATATATATATATAGGTTTTATTGGAAATTCACACTAATCTTGTTCTTTTGGGATAGCAGCTGGATAGGTTTATTCCCAACCGATCTGCAATGGATTTTGATTTTGCACATTACATGCTCAACGGTGGGATGGTAAGAAAGGAAAGCCCAACACCATGCTCTCCAGCCAAAGAAGCTTACAGGAAGAGGATCCTTGCTTTTAAGAACAAGTCTAGGAGATAGATTCCCCAAGTGGGTTTTCTTTCTTTCCTTTTTCTTCTTCTTGTTGCTAAGCTCTCATTCTGATTTGTGTTTTGGATTGATTGCTTTCTTGTTGACATGTGTTTGTTTGGTAATTTAACAGTCTCCAGAAAGGATTCTTGTTGTTTCTGAGCTCCTAGATGAGTTTTATTTGAATTTACTGGATTGGAGTAGCAGTAACATTGTCACTATCGCTCTTGGGAATTCAGTATATTTGTGGAATGCTGCTAATGGCGCTACTTCTGCACTTGTTGTGATTGATGAGGAAATTGGGCATGTGACAAGTGTCAGATGGGCGCCGGATGGAGTACATCTTGCTGTTGGTTTAAGTAATTCCTACATCCAGCTGTTGGACCCTTCATCTTGTCGGATGGTAAGAGTTTTCTTTTAATTATGCTTTCGTTTTTTCTATTTTATTGATCATTTATGCTTTTGTTTCTTTGAACAGATTATTGTAAGTAATTAGATGAGGCATGGTGAAAAGTTGGCATTCTTTTTTAATGTTGTTCTGTTAAAAAAAGATGACAAGCATTTTTGACTAGTTGTAAGAAACCCTGGTCAATAAAGAAAAATTTTATTACAAAAAATGAGATGATAAACAATAAGATTCAAAACACATTCTCGCTGAAAGAAAATTGTCGTCAGAGAGGAAAAAGCCTAAAAATAAAGAATAGAGGCACTCACACCCCGAGTGGTTGGAGGAACGAAACGTTCAACCTCTTACTTTCCAGGAACTCTGCTCTTTGATATTTCATGAACTCATGTTTTCCATGATATGTAGGTGCTAAGAAGAAATTGGGCTTCTGTCAGTTTCTCTAACTGTATTTTGTGTGGAAAAAGAAAAACTTAAAGAAAAACATGGGTTTAAATGCAACACAAGATGCATTTTTATATCCCATTTAAGTTCTGCTAAAGTTGGTAGTTTCTTTTACCTTTTATTTAGTTTGGAAGAGAACAAAGTCCAGTTTAGTGGTGAAGTGCAAGGTTGAATGAGGCATGTATCATTGAAGATTTTATTATACTGATATAATGCATAAAGTGAACTACTATGAAGGATTATGGCTTGTATAGTTGGCCTATATTTTAGAAAACAAATATTAGAACTAAGAGTTTTATATTCTTTATTTGGAGTGAAATGAAATGTATTTATTGCAAATTGTCACATTTCTCATGATCTAGGCATTAGATTTGATTTTTCTGGTGCCACCTCTCCATCCTGTACTCTAATTTGCTTGGTTTTTCTGAACAGCTGAGGACTTTGCAAGACGGGCATAGTTCAAGGGTTGGTTTTCTTGATTGGAACAATCACACACTGTATTAGAAAACTGTATTAGAAAATTAAAAGAAACCAAAAACTGTCTTGGTATGGATGATGGCTTTAGGATACTACTGAAGAAAATACTAAAAAAAAAAAAAAAAAAAAAAAAAAAAACTGTGTTGGTGTAGGAGTGATCCCGAAGTAGGGTTATTAAAGAAATTAAAGACTTAAAAGGTGATGTTTAACTGGTTAATCTTGAAATATAGTTGCAGTTTCTTTGTCCAGTTCTTTTATGATCCTGTTTTCTTACCCCTTGCTGAAAATATCCTATACTGGATCTTGGTTCCTTTTATTATTTAATCTATTACTACTTACATATCTTGTTCACTGATAATCAAGTTAAATTATACCTGTACTTGAGAATCCAATATAATTAATTGGTCTTTCTGGGTGTATACCAAAATTTACATGAAAATACAAAACCTTTGGAATTAAATTAGGCGGGTCACGGGGATTTAGACCTCCATTACCCAAATTAATTGTATGGGAAAACAGTATTGTTTATCAGGAGTAGGCGAAATTAAGTTTCCAAATGCCCAAATTAGCACTAGTCTCTCTTATCTTGGTTTTGTTTATTTATGTATGTTATTTTGTTCGTACGTTTTGGTAGTAGTTTCTTCGCTACATTTTGTTTGTCAATGATGATGATATCTATTTGATTCATAAATGACAATCTTGTTCTTTCCCTTTTGTGATTAGCATACTGAATTTGAGACTTGTGTGATGCACCTACTTGCTTGGATTTTGTACCATGGACAATGAGGTGATTTTTTGACAAGTGCAGACTGAAACTCAAGTGCTAGAAGGTTTATAAATTTGGTGAATAGCAGTGCTAGGAAATTGATGATATTCTTGACAAATGGATTTTGTTCCTGTTTTGGAACATTGATGAATGATGAATTGTTTTGGAACTTTAGTAAATGATGAATTTTTTTAATGTACAATGAATTTTTTGTTGTAGTGATAGGCAGACACCATTCATGCACAACTTGAAAAAGTGATGGATGAAATAATTTAAAGATTATCCAAATGATATAAATAATTTATAGGAGGAAATCTATTTAAAAAATAAATTAACATTATAATAGTTTTGTTAAAATAAAGACATTAGATTAGTAAATTGTAATTACAAATAGGGATATCAATACTCTGCCTCATGACAACAATGGCACTATTTATAACTTTTTCAAACACTAAGGCTTTTTCTTGATGATGTGACCATACCTCTTTATCTGCCATGGTGTAAGGCTGTTTTACATTATTTGGCTTTTTGTTCAATCACATGGCTAGACACAGAATGGGACTCTTACTGAATAAATCAGCTCTTGTAGATAAACAAAAGCAACCCACTTTCATATCTTATCATCACATGGCTAAAGTTAAAAATAGTGGTGCTAGGTGCATAAACACGTGAACTATTAAGCAAGACACCCCACTTCCTGCCAAAGAGAGAGAGGTGTAAGTCCCTTTTGTCAAATCATCACATGGGTAAAACTCATTCACATGTCTGTGAATTGGGCTTTGTAAATAGACATATGGCATATGCACAAACCCATAACATTAGCACTAGTAAATCTCAAGGACTGAGTTTTTTTGAGCAATAACGGGGAGGTGGAATTCATAAAAATACTGCATAAAATAAATCAAAAATACATACATTTCATATACATACTACATAAAATTTAACTCAACTACTAAGTTTTTTTGAGCAATAACGGGGAGGTGGAATTACAAAGTCATCATCCCCTATATCTGAATAATCTGACAACTCTGAAGCAACTTATAAGTCTGGATCATTAGTAATGGCTTGAATAACTTCAATTGGATCCTTATGCATCTTCTTTGCAATGGAAATGCTCTCATTCCTGCAACATCTGACATATAGATTTTTTAATAGCTTTGATCAAATATGAGAAAAAATAAAGACACTACATAATCAAAGTGCACTTAGAAATCTATTTAAAAAATAAATTAACATTATAATAGTTTTGTTAAAATAAAAACATTAGATTAGTAAATTATAATTACAAATAGGGATGTCAATACTCTGCCTCATGACAACAATGCCACTATTTATAACTTTTTCAGACACTAAGGCTTTTTCTTGATGATGTGACCATTCATCTTTATCTGCCATGGTCTAAGGCCACTTCAAATTATTTGGCTTTTTTTTTTCAATCACATGGCTAGTCACATAATATGACTCTCACTGAAAAAATCAGCTCTTGTAGATACACAAAACCAATCCACTTTTTCATCTTATCATCACATGGGTAAAGTTAAAAATAGTGGTGTTAGGTGTATAACACGACAACTATTATGAAGACACCCCTATCATGCCAAAGAGAGAGATGTGTAAGTCCCTTTTGTCAAATCATGATATGGGTAAAATTCATTCACATGTCTGTGAATTGGGCTCTATAAATAGACATATAGCATATGCACAAAACCATAACATTAGCACTAGTAAATCTCAGTTGTTGATCTATGGACCGTAAGTATATAGAACGAAAGTACTCGTTAAGAGATGCATGGATTGAAAGTAGTTGTTTTACATTCTCAATCGTTCTCAAAACTATTCCATTTATAACTCCTCACATCGATGGTTCATTTTTTTATGTAAAACTAACCTGGCATATAATCATCGTCACCTCCATCGAGATTTGGTGTGTATTTATTTTTCAATGTGTTCAAGTGTGTATTTATTTTTCCGTCAATAAACGTTTTGATTGTGTTTCTACAAATGTACCCTGTATTTATTTTGCTATTATTTGGCTTCTATTCATTATAGCATTATAAGCTATTCCATTTTTAACTCCTCATATTTGAAACTATTCCATTTTTAACTCCTCATGACACTTCGTAAGGCCATGAGACCCCTCCGACGTATAGGATTTTGCTGCTTGCCATTGTCTTCAACCAGCAAATGTTCTTCCTTCATATATAAGAAAATACTAGGAAATCTCCTCAGTATATATAATAAGATACTAGGAAATTTTCGAACTCTAGTGAATTGTCTTCCATAAATTCATGCCAACCCTTGTAAAAATATTTTGTGTTGTTAACCTCTCTCACTTCAACCCGCTACGATTTGCTTGCATAACTCCTAATTATAGACTTGGAAGGTAAAACTCTATCAAATTGCTTAAGGAACGCTGGTGGAAGTTGCAGTCGTTGAGAGCTTCGTTCCGGGAGAAAAACTTTGAAGAACTAAGGACACTAATCAGGTAAGGAGAACTTTTTGCAAAGTACTATTTCATAATGGAACTGGCTTAAAAGCAGCTTCTTTACCTGTTAGGGAGAGAATAATTGTTTTTAGGATATCTTATAGAATAATAAAAAAAAAAAATTAGCTTCTGTGTAATGTTTTAAGTGATGTTGGAGTATATTTTGTATTATTCATTCCCTCAAGTTAGATAGATTGGAATAAAGTTTGTACTCTTTATGGCACTAATGGATTTATTTATGGATGTAATGTGCAACCTAATTAGCAGTGTGGGTTATAATACCATTTTCAATTGCAAAAATAAATCCCTTTTGCGAAGGTACCACTTTTTTTTCCAAAGGTACCACATTTTTTGAACCGAAGGTACCACTTTTTGGCGTCAAGGTACCACGTTTTCTCTAAACACTTATTCATGGCGCTAATGGAGCTATTTATGGATGTAATGTGCAAGAAAATTAGCGGTGTGGGGTGCAATACCATTTTTAATTGTAAAAATAAGTCCCTTTTGCGAAGGTACCACTCTTTTAGCCAACAGGCCATGTTTTTGAACTGAAGGTACTAGTTTTTCGCTTCAAGGTACCACGTTTTCTCTTAACACTTATTCATGGCGCTAATGGAGTTGTTTATGGATATAATGTGCAACTCAATTAGAGATGCGGGGTGTAATACCATTTTCAATTGCAAAAATAAGTCCCTTTTGCGGAGGTACCATATTTTTTCCAAAGGTACCACGTTTTTTAACTGAAGGTACCACTTTTTGGAAAAAAGAACCCACATTTTCTCTAAATAATTATTCATGGCGCTAACGGGAGCTATTTATGGGTGTAATGTGCAACTTAATTAGCGCTGTGGGGTGTAATACCATTTTCAATTGCAACAATAAGTCCCTTTTGCGAAGGTACCACTTTTTCCCCAAAGGGACCACATTTTTGAACTGAAGGTACTTCTTTTTGGCGTCAAGGTACCACGTTTTCTCTAAACACTTATTCATGGCGCTAATGGAGCTGTTTATGGATGTAATGTGCAACTTAATTAGCGATGCGGGGTGTAATGCCATTTTCAATTGCAAAAATAAGTCCCTTTTGTAAAGGTACTACTTTTTCCCCAAAGGGACCACGTTTTTGAACTGAAGGTACTTCTTTATGGCGTCAAGGTACCACGTTTTGTCTAAACACTTATTCATGGCGCTAATGGATTTATTTATGGATGTAATGTGCAACCTAATTAGCGGTGTGGTACCAATACCATTTTCAATTGCAAAAATAAATTCCTTTTGCGAAGGTTCCACTTTTTTTCCAAAGGTACCACGTTTTTGAACTGAAGGTACTAGTTTTTGGCGTCAAGGTACCACATTTTCTCTAAACTATTCATAGCGCTAATAGAGCTGTTTATGGATGTAATGTGCAACTTAATTAGCGATGTGGGGTATACTATTTTCAATTGCAAAAATAAGTCCATTTTGTAAAGGTACTACTTTTTTCCCAAAGGGACCACGTTTTTTGAACTGAAGGTACTAATTTTTTTTTTTTCCAAAGGTACCACGTTTTCTCTAAACACTTATTCATGGCGCTAATGGATTTATTTATGGATGTAATGTGCAACCTATTTAGCGGTGTGGGGTATAATACCATTTTCAACTGCAAAAATAAATTCCTTTTGCGAAGGTACCACTTTTTTTCCAAAGGTACAACGTTTTTGAACTGAAGGTACTAGTTTTTGGCGTCAAGGTACCACATTTTTTCTAAACTATTCATGGCGCTAATAGAGGATGTAATGTGCAACTTAATTAGCGATGTGGGGTATACCATTTTCAATTGCAAAAATAAGTCCCTTTTGTAAAGGTACTACTTTTTTCCCAAAGGGACCACGTTTTTTGAACTGAAGGTACTTCTTTTTGGCGTCAAGGTACCACGTTTTCTCTAAACACTTATTCATGGTGCTAATGGATTTATTTATGGATGTAATGTGCAACCTATTTAGCGGTGTGGGGTATAATACCATTTTCAACTGCAAAAATAAATTCCTTTTGCGAAGGTACCACTTTTTTTTCCAAAGGTACTACGTTTTTGAACTGAAGGTACTCATTTTTGGCGACAAGGTACCACGTTTTCTCTAAACACTTATTCATGGCGCTAATGGAGCTGTTTGTGGATGTAATGTGCAACTTAATTAGCGATGTGGGGTGTAATACCATTTTCATTTGCAAAAATAGGTACCTTTTGTAAAAGTACCACTTTTTTCCTAATGGGACCACGTTTTTGAACTGAAGGTACTTCTTTTTGGCGTCAAGGTACCACGTTTTCTCTAAGGAAGATCCAAACCAATTTTTCATTCATTAAACTACCCATTTATCGACACCATGGAACCAAGGAAGATCCAAACCAATTTTTCATTCATTATAAACTGCTTCAGTTTTAAACTCCATCAAATTTGAAATTAGTACATTAATATAGTAGTGAAAGAAAATTCATTGAGACCCTAATATAATAAGCCATACAATACTAATTCCTGAAAACCCAAAAGAGCAACTTCATTTGATTTCATGTAAGGTAGATGCCAGTATAATAAGCCATACAATAGTTGCAAAAATATACGAACCTAATCCACAATCAAAAGTTGTAAAACTACTATTCTTTAAAACTTTAAAAATAGCTAACACCAACAGAGTGCAAAATACATGCAAAAAAAAATGACACTATTCAACATTACAAATGCCCCATATCCCACATCATTTCAGGTACCACTTTTTAGAAAATTCAGCGATCCTCCTATCCCACTTCCTCTAGCTTCCATCTGGGCAAATACTGGTATGTATTTCCTTGTTATGTGGTAAACCAATTTGTTGCCCTTATCCTTTGAAGACTAATCAAAGTCCTCTTGTTTGTGTATTTGATGGACATGCATTCTTTCTATCTCTGTGTAGTTGGAACAAAATAACCACTTTGTCTCTGTGACTGTCACATGCAATAAAAATTAAAGTATTAAGGCATTGTATAATATTAATAAGGAACAAAAGCAATATAAAAACAGACAATTCAAAACTTTGAATAATAATAATAATTTTAAACAGAATCATCAAAATTAAAAAAGAATTTATAATTTGCCCAACACCCTGCAAGTGACCTCATTATCCAACCAACTTAGCAGTACTGCTATTTAAAACATGTTTGAACAATTACATAATAATTTTGAGTTTACTTAAGAGATTGAATATTTCCATTGGAGCTCTTGACAAATTTATCACATGGAAAAGTGCAAATGAACATTGAGCTATAGTACTAACAACTAATTTATACTAATAAATTGTTGTACAGCAAAAAATTATATTAGAAGTCGAGGAAATTACATCTTATACGCCTTGATGGATTAAGATGGAGATAGTGAGGTTCCTTGAGGTAAATGGTACCTTGTTGGCTGATGGAGGTGATGTTAGAATCATAAAAATAAAAAAAATAAAAAAAATTACTAACCACAAGTAAGCTGATGGAAGCTTACTTGAAATCAACATGCTTGACCAAATGGATAAAGTGCTTTGTTCTTTACAAAATCCTTCATTTTGTTATTGTCATCTGAAAGCAAATTTGAAGCAATAATTGCATGTAATCTATCAACGTCCACCTGCAAATTAAACCAGGTAAAGAAAAATCATGAATATAGGATAGGGAAATGGACTTCATGCGTGAATACATATAAGTGTAAATAGATAAGAATCTAGTGTTGCAGAAACTATATATTTGATAAAGAAAACTTTTTCAACAATGTTGAATTTGGCATATGCACAAAATCTCGGTGATACTAAACTTTTATATGTGAAATATTGCATAAACATGTAGCTTCATCCTTGGGAAATATGTTAGCAATTTGGTCAGATCAGCACAGAGACAGAACATAAACAAAACCACAACAAATCTAATAATACGAAAGATCTCCCTGTCCCAAAATAGTTGTCCCTTTTTACTGATTCCAAACACTCAATGGCACGCACCTTTTTTCTGACATTCCAAAAGTAATCTTAAAGTGACTATTTATTTTGAAATTTTTTAATCATTCATTTCAATATGTCGTAGTTTCAGTATCTTTTGTGTTCGGTTCATTTTTAATGAGCACCACTAAGTACAGTGAAGTGACCATATAAACTGCAATATGTTCATTTAAAATGACAGGAGTCCAGTATTTGCATATCTAATTGGTTAGGTGATGTAGGAAAAACAAGGTTGACTGATGATTTAAGCTACTGATCTCATACTGAATTCTTTGACAATGAAAAACTGTCTGAAAATATTTAAGAGTATGCTATTCATTTAAACCTCATCTAGCAAAGCTGGTTTCTACTCGATAGGACCCATTATACAGTGGATGTCAAACCTTTTCTATATCATTCATTACATGGTTCATTTTATTGCTTACTTCATGTTAGATCCGTACTCACTAGAGTTGGATGCTTTCTCTTTCCAAAAAATGGCATACATTAAGGGTATACTGCATTAGGGGGTTCTAAGGTTGAAAATTTTGTTGCCTAAAGGGGGTGCTTACCGCTCTCTTTGTTTCAGCACGTGTCGTAGTCCCCTGGTCTTCCCGTTATTGAGACTACGACATTGCAGCCTAGCGGAGAGAGATCGGAAAGCGAAGTACTTGCACACAAACATGGGTTTAAAAGATGCAAAAAGAAAAAAGAAAGGTATAAGCTGGAAAACGTGTAAAAACAGAATGGGGAGTGCAGTGAAGAGGAAGGAAAACGTTATAGTGGATGCATTTTGTGGTTGCATTAATTTTTTAAATTATGTTTGCATGTATTGGAATTGAAGACCCTCCAGTTTCAACCCTTGAACAAAAGTGTGTAGGAATGTGGATCAGTTTTACAAATATATTTTTTGAAACCTTTAAAGGCAAGACCCATTTCTTCCTTTGAAGACTAATGACCAGTGGTTGCTTAGATTAACAATGCACCAATGGTTTAGAAGAAAACAGAGAATTAAATGATTAACGAAGAGTATCGAGGAGATTGTGTGATTTAGTAATTCGGTATTTTCTTCATTCGGGAAAAAAATAAATAAGACCCATGTAAAAAATAGAATTGGGCTTCATATTCTCTTTTGGGTGACTGAGTGAACCATCCCATTTCTCCATGAAGTCCAACATGAAAGCACCACAACTATCACTGAATAAAAGACTGTTTAGGTATCTGTTAATTATAATTGTGAACATAATCAGTACACCAAACTAGGAACATTAAGTGATAAAATTACCTATCGGGCTGTTGAGGTACGTTGGGCACATTGTATATGAAGTTTTGTAGATCTCTTCCGGTGAATATCTCAACCAACATTACCTACAAATGCACAATATATAAATGATTAGAGTAAAAAATTCAGTACCACGTTCTTCAACTTGTATACGTTACCGTCCTAATTTAACAGTAAATGAATACATAATCAAAAAAATGAGCTCATAAGTAATAAGCGTTTACCAAATCTTTTGACATCTTGTCTGGAGTACGCTTATCATGCGAACATTGCTTCATTGAATCCAACACATCCATTCGACTATCGCAAATGTTAAAGACATACAAGCACCAATGTTTCTCATTTACAGGTGTTGGAAAGAAAAACTGCATATTTAACAATGTAAAAATTTAATTACTTTTAGAATCATATTTTTTTTGATAAAAGTATAATAATTATTTATGTTTCCAAGCGATAAATATTACCATATTGAATTGGCGAACTTTGTTATCATCGACATTCCTTATCCTTTTATACTTGTTCCAAACTGCTTGTATTTTACCCTTCCTATCAACCACTTTTGAAGGTATCTTGGAAAGTTCAATCTGAAAATGCACACAATTGATAACCTAATATGTGTCAAACAAACACTCATTATAGATAGAAGAATTTGTTACCCTAATCGAAGGCGGAAAGAAAAATTTGGTTCCTCTACGCTTTTGTTTCAACTGGAGCATTTGGCAATAGACTTCAACCACCTACAATGATCACATTTAAACCATTAATGCATGCGTGTGATTGGTTTGAAAAATCAATGAACTTTAAGTGAACATACCATATTTGATATCCAATGATTGTAAGAGATTGTTCTCATCTCTTTTCTTGTGAGGAAAATATCATTTATGTTCACCAGCATTTCACTATAATTAAACAATAACATATTAAGTGTTTGAGCATAGAAAGTAAGTAAATATAGAGCAAATAAGAAATTATTTATATAATTTCTCACTCATCATTTCTGCTCTCATCCATGGCATATGAGATGACTGCCTTTGTTTCTGGACGAAGGACACGCAATCGGTTGACCTTTATTTCAACCCAAGGTGATCCCTTATGGCGCCCAGGCTTTATAACACGTAATAAAGGGATCACTGCTTCCTGCACATCACGCTCCTCTTCCATTGCTGTAGAGGTTCCCACTTCCTCCTCCATTGGTTCGGGGATTTCTCTTTCCTCCTCCATGGGATCGTGTTTTGTAAAAGATTGCCAGGGTGAGTTTGCTTGTCTTGTGGAGGTTTCGAATTCCTCCTCCACTGGTATGTGGGATTCATCTTCCTCCTCCATCGGATGGTGTTGTGTAAACAATTGCGAAGATGGGTTAGGTTGTCGTGTGGATGAACTGGGTTCTGAGGATCTCGACCCCCTGCCTTGGCCTACATTGTGCCGTTGCTTCCATTTCTTAACAACTATCATAATTTCATATGCCAACTCCTAACAATTTTAAACAAGTTTAATAAATATATATATCAGTTAATATATAAATGTAATTGTAGAGTTCCAAGTAATTATGAATATGCAAATATAACCGTATATTTAGTACCAATTATAAAAAGCCATAATTGACGTGATTACCTTATCGGCATCTTTAGATGTATCAGTTGTAAACTTTACCTCCCCGAAGCCGAAACCATTATATTTACGCTTCTCCAAATTCAACCTCTCGCCTATTAATTTGTTGGTCCATCCACGTAGGCATGACATCTCAGGCTTCGGTTTTGGTCCATTGACATCCACACGGTGTAGGTAGAAAAGCTACAACATATAAGCCATTATGATAATGACATTATAGCTATTTAAAATAAAATGATAGACACATTACAAATATTATATCTTAGAACATACCATGAGAAAGAACAAGCATCCATGTATGTATGTACAACCTTCTCTTCTTTCCTTTCCTTTATAGGACGCAATTCCTTTTTTCAACCAATCTAAAACAAACTTCCCCCAATTGTACGATTTAATAGCATCCACATTGTCAACCGCTGCCAATAACCTTTTGCTTATCTCATTTTTCGATATGGGTGCTAGAAGTGATCCTCAAGCGAAAAGGACAAAAGCCCTCTTGAAGTCATCCCCAATAGGAAGAACGTCTAATTGATGCACTAAGTTTGGCACTTCTATTGCACCGTCCTTTAAAAAAATGCCATTTTCTAACCAATGCACACTTTGTACAATATAATTTGGCACATCTTCTCCTCTTCCCGAGGGTAGGCCAAGTACCTCTTCAACGTCACTTGGCGTAACATGGATCCGAGCGCCAGATTCAAGGGTGAGATGAGATGTTCTAGGGTCAAAGTGTTCTACCAACCATAAGCACAGGTTGCGCTTCAAAATGGTACACTCGATGTCTAAAAGGGACCCAAACCCAATCTCTTGTACGGCAACCTTTTTGTCTTCACTTAAATTGCAAACCGTTTCCTTGAATTTATTTGGAGAACACCGGGTATTCAACATCTACAAATAAATTACCAACACAGGCATATTAGATACAAAAAGGAAGGATAGAGCACATATATGGACATAACAGTCCAACTTAAATTTACCAATTTGCACTTCTACACATTACATGTTGAAAAGATTCAATCTCAAATCTGCTAGCTCACAAAGGCACTTGGGAGTACTCATATATTCCTAATTCATTAATTCAATACACATTCTTCGGAATTAATCCAACTAAGCACGTTAATGATAGGTAAAACACACTAAAAGAAGCATATATAAAGCATCACTTAACCCAATCGAATAGATAAAAGGAAAAAAAAAAAAACACTTACAGTTTTTATTTTTATTTCTTTTATTGAAATTGTTCTAAAGTTCTTTTCCTTGGATGTTAATGGTCGCATGGTTTACCTAATAAGGGAAGGACGAAGGATCCAATGTCCTCATACCATTTGTTATGGGAATAAAGGTTTTACCTCGTATTTTTAATTAGAGAATAACTCTAGGGGGTTTCGATTACCATTGGAAATGCTCAGCTCAGAGGATAAGTAATGGACCTTTTTGTTGATGATCTTATGTTAATCGCAGCTGGGATGTTGAATCTGTTAAAATACTGACAGAATCAATAGCTCAATTTAGTTTTAACTTCTATTTCTAGCTTGATTCCAAAGAATGCAAAGAGGTGTCATATTCTGATCTGGTATAGAGACTGCTACTCAAAACCTAATTCTCAGAAAGCTTAATTTCTCTATTAGGACCCTCCCAATTAGATATTTGGGAGTTTCATTATTGTCTAATAGACTGAATAAGCAGCACTGTGATCCTTTAATTGAGGAGTTTTGGACTACCAACTACTCATTTTGTGCTGGAAGGTTACAACTTATAAAGTCTATGCCATTCTCAGTGCAAGTTTATGTGGCTTCCACCTTTGAATCTAGGACATTCAAAATTCAAACACACAATCAATTACCAATTAAGCGCCCAAATTGGCCCACAAATATTAATAACATCAGTTTCTCGAGTCAAATAAATAAGTTAAGAATTATCCTTTTTCAAATAAAGTTTTATGACAACACCATGATAATGATGATTTTTATTTTTGGGAAGCACTGGAAGTGTTATTGTTGCTTCTACAACTGAATAACTACACAAATCTTTCAACCTTCAAGCACAAAAACACACACACAAAAGAAAATAAAAAAATAAAAAAATGAAAATTTTGTTGTTTATATATTAATAAATTTTGTTACTTTATATTGTACGTTGTTTCATATACAATTGGGTGCCTGTCTTAATTGACAGATTTATGCTTCATGCGGTTAACATCCAATTTATTATTAGCATAAAAAAAACTGGAATAAAATATATATATATATATATTTAAATAATTAAAGATATGACTTACCAGTATGAAGTGATGAAAGCACTCTAAAATATGGTAAGACCGTAGGGTGCTGCAATTGTAAAAATTATAATCCACAATAAGGGCCTTCAGCTTGTTCAAGACTAAAGTTCAACCCAAATTTACCAATTAGTCTTTCAAATCCTGCAAAGGGAGATCCTGTTTCAGTCATTATCTTCACAAATATTTATAACTAAAATTCATAAAAAAAAAAAAAAAAAAGTATATAAAAAAGATCATAAAAATTTTCACCAAATAGGATTTAGTTTGCAAAACAAGAATTACAGTTACAAATCTCAGAACAAGATAACCATAAACACGAGAAGCTAGAATGAACACGAACAGTCATCTTAAGACATATACACCAACTCATTAACTATTAATAGAAAATCGAACATGACACAGATATTCAAATTTATAAGTCCAGTCTTCATTTAAGCTGAGTCTTATGCAGTAGTTATGCTACAAAATAAGAACTACATGCTTTAGCTTTTATGTTACTATAATTATAAATTAAGGAAGGCTATTCTAAGTGTAAAGAAATAAGAAAGTGTACATCAGAAACAAAGAAATAAAGAAAGAATTAATGAAAGAAAATAGAGTTAGCATGCTTAGGAATGCA
Organism: Cornus florida; assembly: GCF_030987335.1. Lineage (NCBI taxonomy): Eukaryota > Viridiplantae > Streptophyta > Magnoliopsida > Cornales > Cornaceae > Cornus > Cornus florida. Next base: position 70,349,257 of record NW_026775581.1, on the reverse strand, counting down.
AGGCTCTCTTCAAACTGGCAACTGTATGCTAAACTAAAAACTACTTTAACCCTTGTTTTCTTTAGATATACTCTTGTTGAAACTCAGAATTTGTAATTTGGTGGTTTGACAAATCTCACACATACATGTTACTTTCACAAAAATAAGTGTACATGAGTCCAGTTAACTGATGAGAGATATTCTGATGACGTTTTCTTGAGTCTCCGTTCAAGTTTCAAGCTTAAATAATTTATCCTATCATGAATTTATAAATAAGGTCACATCAAATCCAACTTCTAAATATTAATTTTTTTGTCTTTCTTAAAGGGCAATAAGAAAATTGAAGACCCAATCAGGGTCATTTCTCCTTTCTGCATTTCGATCAGCAAAAGGAGAAAAGGTTTTGGAAGTGGAAGGGACAATCACCAGCCAGCCGGTTCTTCAAGACGTGAGAATTTCTACATGGCCTGGTATATTTTTGTGATAGTTCAACTCTTTAGTATTCAAAATGCTACTTTATATATATATATATTTGATAAAAAAAAGGGGGTCAGGTGACATGGTGAAAGCTTAAACTGGCCACTATAAGGAGACATATTTAAGTATGAGATTAGCCATTTCGTAGGCTGTAAACAAGCTGAGTCAAGCCAACTTTATAGAGCTTATGCTCAGCTTGGCTGGTTAGAAGCAGTGTCTGAGCTTAGTTTGAGCTTGGTTAATTTTTGAACAGTTGTGATCAAACTTGACTCACTCAAATAAACCAATTACTCAGCTCAGTTCGCATAAATCAATTGAGTTCTTAAGAAGTTCTGGAGGATGGGAAATTTGGAGCCTTGTTATCATAATTGTTAGTCAAAATAAAATACGCGCGTCATGCTTTGCAACTTCTCACTGTTGGAGCAAAAGATTGAGAAAGTGTGTCTGTGTGACTGTAAATTCTTAGTTTTAATTGTTGATTAAATTTGGACCATTGACTTCTTTTTCTGTAAACAAATGAATATCAAATCTAAAAGATAGGTGAAACGCATGAAAAACTTAAATTAACAGGATAATCTGCCAAGGAATGCTCTACGATGTCTCTAAATGCTAGTTCAAAGTTTCAAATTATGTATCCACATAAGGTATAAAGGAAAAAACAATCATGAGACTTGCTACATCAACAATATTCAAACATATATACAATAATAACAACGAAATAGTAAAAAAAAGGTTCAATAATTGCTGTACTACTTTCACAAGTGATTGAAATTTGCAATAAACTGTACATTATGCATAAAAAGGCTTCCTAATAACTATTGGAAAATCTGAAAATTTGGATACAAGTCCATTCAACCAATCTTTTCCTAAGTCCTTATACTTTATCCTATGTTTGGTTGCCAAGAAATTGGGAAAACAAGAAGAAATTAGGAAACATGGAATCTTGTAACAATTCTACTCCTTTATAGAAACTTGTTAATCTTAAAGTTTTTCTTCTTTCCTTATTTTCTCTGCTACCAAATAATGGACAGTTCAAAATTGTTGTGTTCTAGCCTAATTTAAGCTACATCTTAACTTAAAAAGTCCAAGCAATGACTTAAACTTTTATAAAAGATTGGGATGATCAATACCAAAGTCCATGCCTTCTAGCAAACAAATTTAATGATATAGCTAGCCCTTTGTCCTACATTGTTAATTCTCAACATACACAAAGAAACATCATCCACATATGCTACAAAATGAAATTTTGCATATACACCATTATTAGTAAGACAAATCCAACAAAATGAGATTAATTAATCAACAATAATCTACTTATCCTAAATTATTTTTTCAGTCAACTTGTTCATTCTATAGAGAAAAGAGTATCACCCAGTGGCCTAATTGATAGAGTGGCCAGCTTCCTGTGTTCGAGTCCTTTCTCCTTCTAGTTTGCCAAGGAAAAAAAAATAGAGAGAAAATACCATTTTCATGGCTGGGAATAACATGCACTTCTACTGTTACGTTATTAGAAATAATTGTACTTTAGCTTGATGGAATGTCTGGAACAAAATTTTAGCAACTTGAGGTATAAAATCTACAAAAGAAGTACATTATTCGTTTGGAATTCAACATTTTAATAGAAAGAAATCTTTAGTATGCATATGTTTCTGGTAAGGGGAGAAAATTGTGACATTTCAGTAATCAAATAGGCATAATAGGGAATCTAATCCCTAATAATTGAGAAGTAAAGTCATAAGATCAAAGATGCAAAACTAAGACAAAGATGAAATAATTAACACATTTATTGTATAAGATAACTGCAATTGTTGGTAGAATATATCAACTACTTATTCCTATATAAGAGATTATACCTAGTTGATACTTCCATAATCATTATCTTCACCTTCTCACCAAAATTAAAGCACGTATGTAAAAAGCATGCTATTAACCACCATTAAACTTAACTAGAAAACTTAAAAATAATATTTTTTGAGTAATTATCTAAAAAACAAAAGTGACTAAACAAGATTCTTGAAATTGTACCAAATAATTGAAGAAATATAATGTTAGTATCATTATTGGAGGTAGTGCATACTATGTCCCAGGAGGTAGTTAGTAGCCAATACATATATACTCCATATCTTGTAGCAAATATTTTGTAGCCGTAGTTCCTTATTTTGTAGCAGATTAAGGTACTACTTCTTTCCGATATTCCTTATGGCAACCACTTAGTTATCGCGTATGTGTCTAACTTCTGGCTATAAAATAGCACTTTTAACTACACAGTCAGACATAGCATAGGTACGTACTCTCTTCTATACATACCAATATTGAAGAGCTTCTTCCTTACATAACTACTACTATATTAGGAACTACTTGACTGCCTTACCCATTATACATGGATTTGTGCTCTATGGTAGATTGAGTTTATAAATTTGTATATAACCTCTCATCACATGGTACTAGTCACAGTTGTGAAGTCCTTGGAGAGAGTTCAGGCTTATGGGTTTTTGGTGAAGTAGCTCTGATTGTCTTTTTGGGTTAATATAATTTATAGTGATTTCGATTATATTCTTAAGAGGATTATAGAACCTAACCTTCTAAAGTTCACAAGAACAGGAATGACATTAGTTTAAAAAATCTTAATAACAACTTCCACTTTATCTTCACTAGCTGAGAACTTATCCTGTCATTATCTACAAAAAATTGAAGTCAGTGAGGTTTCCTGTCTCGAAACAACAGAAATTTGAGATTTACCACAACTTTATGAAATTCTGCATGATTAGTTGCAAGTGTTTCCCAATGAGAACTCATTAACATCACAGTTATTTTTCCCTTAACTTTTGGATTTGACTTATTTACTTCCTTACATAATATATAACCAATAATTGTATTGCCATCACACCTACCATGAACAGAGGAGTTATCAATAGTAATCATAGTCATATTTACAATGAGACTACAAAGAAATTACCAGTATTACTGGTATGTAGTTATTTTGAAAAATCCTCTAATATTTTTTTTTCTTTTTTTTTAAAAGTAAAAAAAATCCTCTAATCTTATCTTTGGAGAAACAAGAAAGTTTAGTTCCACTTTTTATTGTAAATTAGTATGCACCCAATTGGAGCAGTAGCACAACCAAAACCAAAAAGGATAAAACTGAATCATTCTTCTATAAAAAAAAAAAAATAAATAAAAGAAAATAAAAAAAACCAGCAACTTCATAAGACAGAAAAACACAGCTTACAGCATATGAATCCTCAAATCTAGTGAATATGTAAACAACACATGAATTGAAATCATGTCAGCAGAAAGTAACAACAACTTAATTGATTAAAATTTTCAACACATAGTATCATTTACAGAGAGACTCTACAACTTTCTAGGGGAAGGCAGAGATGAAAGAGGAAATTGGAAAATAGTACCCGGGTTAGAGAGGGTTAGGGCTTATCCCTATGCTTGAAGAAATAACTTCTGCGATTGAAGAAAAAATTAGAAAATTGATGAGAGTTCAGAGAAGGAAGAAAGCAGAATAATAAAGATCAATGAAAGTTTAAAAAAGGAAGAAAGGAGAACAAGGCCGGTACCTGGGCGATTTTCCTCTGAAGGTGAAACTTGCAAAAGACAAAGCTTCAAACAATCATCCTTTGTGATTGAGGCAAAGTTATGTCAGTGCTTAGAAAGGGTTAGGCTTTCATTGATGGATTCAATAGAGTGAGGGCTAGGTCTCATTTGAGAATGGGAGAGAGAAGGGTCTGCACAAATAGAAATATGAAAGAGCATTAGGGCTCTAATTAGGTCAAAGTACCCATTTCAAGAGTTATAACGTGACCGGAGGCTGAGATGATGGTAAAAAACCCCAATTGTTTGCAACCGTCCAGTTATTGCCGCTACACCAGAAATTAGGAAGAGAAAGGTTAGGGTTTCAGCAAAGAGGGAAAGAGGAACCGTTGAGCCTGAGTATTTGATTTCCCTTCAGCAGATCGAAGATTGTTCGTGCCATGGCAGATTGTATCTGTATCGCAGGAAACAAGTGAGGGAGAAAGAGTCGTGAGAGAGGATTACACCGAATGGAATATGAAAGGCCTTAGGGCTAGAAATTAGGCAAGTGTAGAAAAGGGCATTTTAGGCAACACATAAAATAGGAAGAAGGGTATTTTAGGTAACATAAATATCAAACAGTATTTTTTCATGTGCCACCTCAGCTTTTGGGTCAAACCCATTTTAAAGAAACTATGGGACTTTGACTCAATCTCTTAGTAAATATGATACCCTAAGTCCATTTATGTGTAATAATCCCTTTAATTTATAACGATTTCGATTATATATCCTAAAGAGTATGATAGTGTGTAGGGGTATTTTTCAGAGGATTATACATTCTTAAGAGGATTATAGAAACTAACCTTCTGAAGTTCACAAGAACAGGAATGACATCAATTTAAAAAATCTTAATAACAACTTCCACTTTATCTTCACTAGATGAGAACTTATCCTGTCATTATTTACAAAAAATTGAAGTCAGTGAAGGTTTCCTGTCTCGAAACAACAGAAATTTGAGATATATCATTTTTCATATATTGGTCAAGTCAAATGCTCAAAGAATATTCTTTCAAAAGAACAAAGAGGCTCAAGAAAGATGCTGATTGCGAGTGTTAATCATCGAACACAGACAATTATGTTATGTGAAAACCATTGTAGCAGAAAGTACATAACCAATCCAATTATTTTAGTGCATAATAGGATATAGCTTATTTTAACAAATCAACCATTTAGTGGGTACATTCAATTTAAAGCCACTGTCTAGAAAGCACACATTCAATTTAAAGCCACTGTCTAGAAAGCACTAAGTTTAAAAAGTATGGAACACATATTGGTTAGTATTTAAAGAGTATGATACGAGCAGATAAGAGTAATTCCTTGCTTCTTAAGTGACTACTCCTCAAATTTGAACTCTTGTTTTTCAATTGCAATGTAAAACATTTTATAAGTGCCAGCGATCCAACCCGTAAAATCACGCTCTCTACATTTTTCCTATTAAATTGAGTGAAAAAAAAAAGGAGTTGCAGCCGGCTCCTTTTGTGTAGTCCCCTTATATCTAATAGTTTCTATCTTTCTTTTTAGAAAACCCAATAGCCTACAATAGCAAGATATTGACAAGATATTTAAATATTCTATACTCAAAAAACAGATAACACATTAACAAGATATATAAAGACTACCAAAAAAGAATATGGAGCTAGAGTCCCAAAAACTTTTAGGCCAATGATTAAATTGCAACGACCGTTCAAGACTCTATTTTATAAAGCCAAACTGAATATATATATAATATTACAAGCAATAGATAATAATCAAGTTTCTATTTTGTTTTCACTTATTAGATGCATGAAATGGATCAAAAAGTTAAGACAAACACTAACTTATGAAATTAGTGTTACATTTCTGCATTTCCAAATAAACCTTTTAAATTAATAGTAAAGCTATCCAAAGATCTCCAGTTGACAAGAGCCATGAATTCTCTTTATGGATAGGACTGATATAAGATTCTCAGACTGTGTTTTTACATTCACAAATTACGATATTTTTCTCAATCCAATAGCCAGTGAAGAGAGCTTATGACTCTTTTCAAGAGAGGGTGACTTCTCCTTTAAATTGATGTCTATTTCCAGCTGAAAGTAACTTTCTTTGATAAATTATCCACCACCAACAAAAGTTACTGATCATAATGTGTGAACAAAAAATGAATTATGAAGTTTGAATGTCCATAGTGTAACATTAATGCCAGACACCCAATATGTTAATTATTATAAATATCATACTTTATCATCATATAAATAAGCCTAAATACTACAAGAAATTTCTTGAGACACCATGTATGTTCTCACCAGGACTAAAATGTTCTCATTTCATGACATCAACTGCTTTGTACTCATATTTGAGATCTGTGTTGAAAGAGGCGATAACTAATGGTCAATAATTAACAAAAAAAATTTTTTTTTAACTAAAATCAAATAAAAAATCAGGGTTTTAGAAAGTGAAACCGGCAGAAGAAATTGACTGATCAAAATTTATAGAGGGAAAGTAGTAGAGTGAGAGAGACCTTTGAAGTTGAGAGCAATACGAACACGGCAAGAGCAAGAGCTCCCCCAGGAAGAATATAGCTTCAGCTTCATTGGCTCCTCACCATTACTCGCCCATTCACAAACAACCAATAGCTTGTTAGACAGTTAAATCAATCAGTTGAGTCTGTAGTGATTGATTTGATGGTGCTCTGTGTAATTGATTGATGATGAAGTAAGAAAATTTTAGTGAGAATTTCTTTTAAAAAAAAAATAAAAATTAAAATAAATTGGAAACAGAGCAACTAATTCACAACGAATTTGAGAGACACCAACCATAGTGCACGATAAGAGTAGTTCCTTGCTTCTTAAGTGACAACTCCTCAAATTTGAACTCTTGTTTTTCAATTGCAATGTAAAACATTTTGTAAGTGCCAGCGATCCATGATGTAAAATCACGCTCTCTACATTTTTCCTATTAAATTGAGTGAAAGAAAAAAAGGAGTTGCAGCCGGCTCCTGTTGTGTAGTTTCTATATTTCTTTTTAGAAAACCCAATAGCCTACAATAGGAAGAAAACCCTAATTTTAGAAAACCCAATAGCCTACAATAAGAAGAAAACACAAAAACAAGAACCATTACAACAAAAAAGCTTAAGAAACACCAAATCATCATAACTCAATCCAAATTTACAGCCAAAAAAAGAAAACAAGAAAAATTCAACTGAAACAATGAAAATGCACTGACAAATGTATGGTTTGAAGCTCACCGAGAACCCTTGATCCCTCTTCTGAGCCCATTGTAGCTGGACTGAAAATTGAGCTGGGTTTCTCAATTCCTACAGCGATAAAGCTAGAGAGAGAGGGTGGAGGGACCGGCTTAGAAAGAGTCGTGGAGAAAGAGAGAGAGAGAGCAGCGATGAGAGAGAGCAGCGAATGAGAGAATTTTATTTTTAGGGCCAAAGAGGATCATATTTACCGAACGAATTAGGGCAATATATTAAATTATGGAGAAAGGGCATTTTAGGCAACACAGAAAAAAGTGAGGAGGACATTTTTGGCAAAACATTTCTTGAACAGTAATAATCCATGTGCCACGTCAGCAATCCATTTTAGGGAAATATGAAACTTTGACTCCGCCTCTGAGTAAATACGGAGCCCTAACCCCATTTATACGTAATTATCCCTTTATTTTATTATTATTATTATTATTATTATTATTATTATTTTGTATTTTATAGCTACTAATTTTGTTTTTTATTTTTATTTTTATTTATATACCTATAAAATTTAAATTTTGCTCTCCTGAAATTATAAAAAAAAAATTACTACTGCCCCCACAACATTTTATTTTATTTTTTAAATTTGCCCCCACTCACATACTTCTTTGGGTCTGTTATAGCCCAACTTTTTCCACACGGCCAATGGGTCCAACCTGGGCCGGCCCTGGCCCAAGGCAACCAAGGCGGTCGCCTAAGGCCTCAGAATTTAAGGGGCCTCCAAATTTATAGGCCCATGTATGATGGGCTACAAAAAAATAAATAAATAAATAAAAATAAAAATTATAACCAAATGCAGCAAATCATTTATGAGGCCTAGGTCCATGAATGTTGGTCCACCAAAAAAAAAAATTTATAACCAAATGCAACATATCAGGCCTCAAGAATGATGGGACACCAAAAAAAAAAAAAAAAAAATTGTAACCAAATGCAGCAAAAAGGGGCCTAAAAAAAAAAAAAAAATTAGGGTTTGATCAATTGAACGTCGCCTCCAAATCCAAATTCTTGTTCTCAACAGACTAAACTCTCAAGCTTACTCCCTCTCTCTCTGCTCTGCAAGACTGCAACAATTAGAAGCTTTTTTTCCTCAAAAATCAAAAGTTCAAAACTCAGTTCCTTTGGCTCTTGCTCTCTGTTCGACTGTCCTCTCTCTCTATAGATAGACTAGACTCTCTGTTCTAGACTTCCAGTTTGGGTTCGTAACTCGCAAGTTGCAATAGTCGCATTTACATCTGCATCTGCATCATCATCATCTTATTCTTCTGTGTGACCTCACTGAACACTGTAAGTTTTTTACTTCTAACTCTAATTCAAGTCTTCAAGATTTCAAGTAGTTATTTTGATGAACTTAAATCTTAAACCAAAAAATTATTTTGATGAGCTTAAATCTATATCGATTGTTCTTATGGAATTATTGTTTGACAAATGAATTTGTTGTAATACATGAGTTCCAAATTCCAATCCAGTAATCCTTCACTTGAAATATATTTTTGTTTTTCTGTAAATCATATTATTACATATTGAGCCATTGAGATCAAGCTAATCTATATTTTCTTTCAGCAAAACATTTTTTTTTTTTAAGTTTAGTGTTATGTTAATTGTGTTTCCTGTTATTTAGATTTCTAAGTTTGCAAGATTTTTGACAATTATGTCTACAAGAAAATTTAAATCTGGGTATTGAAAAAAAAAAAAAAAAAAAAAAAAAAAAAAAAAAAAAAAAAAAAAGAAGAAGAAGAAGAAGAAGAAGAAGAGGAAGAAGAAGAATTGATTCAATCTCAAAATGGTGTTATTCATAAGTTTTTTTTAGGAATCATGAGAATTTAGTTGAAGATTTGGTGAATGAAGAACATAGGAATGAAAAAAACTCTTAATAAACATGGAAATTTAATGAATGAAGATATGAAAGAGAATCAAAATGAAGAAAATGTGAATGAACTTGAAGATTTGGTAAATGAAGAATATATGAATGAGAATGATAATCTTCCTTTGAACATTAATGACCCAGGAAATTGGAAAGATATTGATAAAAAAATGATAGATTTATTAGTTGAAAGAGGTCCTCCAAGATATGGTAAATTTGAAAATTTTCTTTAAAAATTCAAAATATAGACATTTCTCTTCTACATATTACATTCGACACTTATTAAACGGTGAAAAACATGATAGGAGATGGCTAATCTATTCGAGTTCTTTGGAAAGAGTCTATTGCTTTTTTTTTTTGATAATCCAAAACTCCCCAAAACAAGACCCTTCGGACCTTACCCTAAGGCACCAAACTGGGGATATTGTAGCCCAGCCCTATAGCCACAATATCGGATGAGTTGAAGTTCTAGCAGGTGGTAAGGCTCAAACCCTGGAGAGTGATTACCCAATGCCAACACCTTACCATCACTACTAGGCCCCCGCGGGCCTTTTATTGTAACTTGTTTAAATGTGACGAACAAAAAACTCATTTGGCAAATGAAGAAATTAATGACTGGAAAAATCTTTGGGACAAACTCAAAAGTCACGAGACTAGTCGTGAACACATTGTTAGCATGGGGAATTGGATTGAATTAGAAATCAGATTACAAAAAATGCAACAATCGATAAAAGTGTGGAAGAAAAAATTAACAAAGATAGAGAACATTGGAGGGAAGTATTATTGAGAATAATTTTTGTTGTGAAAACTCTTGCTAAAAATAGTTTGGCATTCCGTGAGGACAATGAGAATCTTTATGAAGAAAATAATAGAAATTTTTGAAGCATAATTAAAATGATTGCTGAGTTTGATCCAGTAAAAAAAAAATAATAATGAAAAATTTGCACTTTTATAAATAAAAAAAAATTTGCGCGTGTAAAACTTATGTATAGAGGGCCTCACATTTAAAGTTCGCCTAGGGCCTCTCAAGATTTTTTCAATCTCAGAACCGGCCCTGGGTCCAACGACTTCCCAAGTCTACAACGCGTTCCCTTGTATAAAAATCCAACCAAACTAACACTCATAACTGCAGTAACAGAACACCACCACCACCACCACCACCACCACCACCACCCTCTCTTCACCGCGGCGTTCTAACTCCAATGGCCTTCAACCACCGGAAAACCCATTTCTCTCTTCTCTTTCTCTTCACTCTCACCCTCCTCGCCGATGCAAATCTTAGCCTCCATTCTTCAGACCATATCTGGCCCCAAATTAGTGTATGTTAGTAAAATTATAAAAAAACAAAGTTAATAAATAAATAAAAAAACAAAGTTAGTTACCTTCTTGCATAAGTCAATTGACTATTAAATATAGAAATTTTTTGATAACTAAACAGAAAGAAGAGTTGCTAGTCAATGCAATTCATGTTGCTATAGGGTCAAGTGGGTTAGAAATTAATACTAGTGTCTCGGAAAGCATTAAATTCAATCACGGACCTAATATGGGCCCAGTGGAAGCAAGTGCACCCACTGAATTTATTTATTTTTTATTTTTGATATTTTATACCTACTAATTTTGTTTTTTTAAATTTTATTTATATACTTATAAAATTTAAATTTTGCCCTCCTAAAATTATAGAAAAATTTCACTATTGCCCCCACAATATATATATATATATATATATATATATATATATATATATATATATATATATATATATATTGTTAAAATTCTCCCCTACTCACATACTTCTATGGGTCTATCATTAGGGGTGTACATGGTCCGGTTTGGTCCGATTTTGAAGATTTTTAGAACCAAACCATTCCCTATGATTCCAAAAAATCTGAAACCGAACCAGCCCAAACCATGAAAAGATGGATTGGTTCGGTTCAGTTCCACGGTTTTAGTTGAATTTTTTTTCCTTTGAATTATATATACAACAAAAATAACAATAAAAAACATTCATATTCTTGAATCCAAGCCTAAATATAGAGAAAGAAAAAGAGGGAAAAATGGGTGAAATAGACTCAAAAGCTAAACCCTAGAAATTAAAATAAGGTTGAATTTTGCGAAACTAAAAAGGATGACAAATCCGTGGTTGGAAACTAAGAAACTTGATTCATTATCATTGTTGGTTCTGATTGAGACGCAAACACGTTGTGAGACTCAAAGATTTGTGAACTAAAAGTGAGAGAGAAGGGGCAGAGTGTGAGAAAGGATGTCACCGATGATGTAATGACCGAACTTTGAAGGTTGCGTGGGAGAGATGGATCAACAACTAGATATTATTAGGAATGGCAACGGGGCGGGTTTGGAGCAGGTTTCCCTAAATCCCGCCCCGCCCCTTTTAATTTTTGTCAAGTCCATGCCCGCCCCGAGACCCGCGACGGGTTGAATTTTCATATCCAACCCCGCCCCGTTAGGAAATACTGTGCCCCCGTGCCCGCCCCACTAATAAATTTTTTTCTCCCACTTTTTGGAACTTAAACTCCTGCTATTAAATGTGCAAAGCCTAGGAATGACACAACATAAATAAAATTATGTATTCTAACAAAAATAAAAAAAATAACATGCACATAACATAATTCAAAGAACATAATAAACAAAAATAAAAATTTAATACAACCAAATCACAAGAAGTTCTAAACTCCAACTTCCACCATAACCAAAACAAAAGCAAATTTAATACTAAGTTTACATCCCAAATTAGGATTGTAAGAGATGGGTTGGGTAAGCCGCTAAAATAACTTATTACTATATATATATATATATATATATATATATATATATATATATTAAATATAGTTATATGCAGGGCGGGGCGGGGCGGGGCCCCTAGGATATATATATTGAACCCTTACCCGCCCCGTGACCCTCGACGGGTACAAAATTTGTATCCATGTCCACCCCAACGGTATAATAAGTGTTCCCATATCCGTTATTAACGGGGCGGAACAGGGCGGGGCCCCGGCGGGGCGGTAAAAATTGACATCCCTAGATATTATTATTATTTTATTTTTAATTTTTACAATTTTTAATTACTTATGAGGATTTGGAGTACTGTATAATGATGACTTTTGTGTGTGTGTGTGTGTGTAAAAGCATATATAATGAAATATTATAAGTATTCTTGAGGCAACTAAGAGGGGAGAGTGCGCATAAAAGTCACAGGGTCCTTGGTTTTCTACTTCTAGGAAACCTACTAAGACTTCCAACTACAACAAATGCTTGTCATGATCCTTGAATATTCCTCGTCTGAAAAGTAATGGCTATGGATGATCTCAGTATCCATCAAAGACTTCCAACTACAACAAATGCTTGTCATGATCCTTGAATATTCCTCGGCTGAAAAATATTGGCTATGGATGATCTTAGTATCCATCAAAACTCGGCTTGAGATCTTGAACTATATGACTGTATTTTAATAAATAAAACAATAATATGTAAAATCATACTTGGCCCCAATTTAGTGTATTTTTATTATAAAAAAAAAAAAAAAAAACACAAAGTTAGTTAGTTATTTACCTTCTTGCTTAAGTCAATTGACTATTGAATAAAGAAAAAATTTGATAACTAAACACATGTACAGAGAAAGAAGAGTTGCTTGTCCTTGCAATTTATGTCCGTAGTGTAAAGTGGGTAAGAACTTGATACTAATTTGGCATGGACCTAATATATTATTTTTATTATTATTAATTTATTTTATTTTTGTATTTTATAGCTACTAATTTTGTTTTTATTTATTTATATACCTATAAAATTTAAATTTTGCCCTCCTGAAATTATAGAAAAATTTCATTATTACCCCCACAACATTTTATTTTATTTTTTAAATTTGCCCCCACTCACATACTTCTTTGGGTCCATTATACTCCCTACGGATTGAAAAATTGGAAATGTCCAGCCCTTTTGGTATTAAAGCAACTTGTGTGCCTTTAAGATATTTCCAAAACCTCGATCCATCTTGTTTGTGTATTGTATTGCACAACTACTTCCTTGGAACAAAATTAAGTTACCTCTACCCACCCTTTGTGTGTGTGTCTGTGAAATGGAATGTTCATTGTCAAGATCATATCATGGTTTAAGCTAGCGTTTATTTCATATACTAAATGTGATGAGGACAACAATATATAGATTACAACAGTATATAGATTTTATAATTTTTATCCCTTTTTCCCTTGTGATATTTCTTATTTCAGTTTCTTTCCAACAGTTTATGAACCTATGTTTATGTATAATTGGGAGCCCCGGCCGTGTGGTTTTTAAAATGGCTTCTATTCAAGATGTAGATATAAGTAGGTAGCTTCCAACACAATACATAATAAAATAAAATAAAATCTAATTAAATAGAAAAGCAGATATTTAAATACATAGGGGTTCATGAGAACATCCTAAGCACGAGCTTTTGTGGTTGTAACTATAGACTTCCCATCATCTTTTGGGGCCAAAGACTTGGTATTGGTGAGTTTCTTAAGCTTATTCTGAACTCTTTGAAAGAGCTTTTTGGTTTGGGAGCTAGACAAATGGAAGCCGATTGCATCTAGGTACCAACCACTAATTCCTTTGAACCCCACAATTTTGCCTCCATCCATGGAAAAGGAAAATGGTGTCCCTTCTTCCGCTCCGAACGGTCCAAACGTTCTCCGGTTGCTCTTAAACGTCAGTGACCGGATCACCGGACCACCACCGTGGACCAGCGGGCAGTAGTGGCCACTCACACTTGTTAAGAACTCCTCAGGGTATTGCAGCTTAATCTGCAAAATACAAGAAAAATGATCAGTTCATGAATCTAGCAAATATCTTGTCAAGTATTGGTATGGATTAAGATAGGAGGATCAATTGATGAAGCCAAACAAAGGGATTAAAGATCAGTCATACCTCAGCTGTTTGATTACCTCCAACACCTCCATGTTTGTCTGCTAAAACAGGTTTACCATTCTTGTCATACCCTACGCGGATCGAATCGATGCAACGGCCGTAAACAAGTGTGATTTCTCTCACTCCGTTGTAGCTGCCATCATCCCAGTTTGTCCCCCCATTACCTCCCCATGGTCCGACAACTATGTTCTTTCTCCCACCAGCTTGATCCTTTTCACCCTCCTATAAACAGCACATCATATACACCACATGCATTAACAAGTATAAACAACATAAATATATATATATATATATATATATATATTTGTAGAACTAGAGTTGTGTGTTTGATACCATGTGAACCAAGGAAAGTATGACGAGAGGTGGCAAGTAAATGGCTACTATTTGCAGTGGAGGGATGCTAATATAGAGAACAAGGGAGTGGTTGAGTCATTGCAGTATCTGATTCTATATTCTACCTGTGATAACCGGAATTTTAGGATTTTAATATTTATTCTATGATTTTTTTTAGTCAAAATTGAGTATTTAATTTGTTATTAGAAATTTACCATTATTTAATGAGTTGATTGGATTTTGATTTTTATTACATTTGTATATATAAATATATAATGAAATTAAATTGGGAAAACTACATATAAGTAGGATTAAGAGCTTTAAATAACAAATTGATCAATTTTAAAAGTTAATTTTTCACAATGATTGAATTAAACAAAATAATTACAAATGCATCAAGAATTATTGCTAAGGTCTGAAATGTCCTCACACTTTTATTATAAAATACAAAAATATCCTTCTTAAAATTATTTAATTTCAAATATTAAAATAAATAATTATAAATTAGTTTAACTAGCAAATAAAAATTCTCTATCTCTTTTTTTCGTCGTCCATCGCCATTGGATTGCCTTTTGGAATTGATGTCATCTGATGTAAAAGGTAAGAATTGAAAAGGGAAGCTCTACATGGCAATAATGGTATATCACATAGAAGATTTTTCAATTGTTACCTAAAAGAAGCTATTATTATTGTTAATATATTAGAAGATGCCAAAACTATAATGGGATTTATTAAGGATTTCATATCATAGCAGTAGGGTAATGAAGTATTAAAATATCCACCTCTCTTTCTTTTTTGTTGTCCAGAGGAACCCTAAATTCATAAGACATAACATACTTCTAAAGCCTACAGAGTCTTAGATCTTAAACTCCTAAACAAAAATATAACATATTTATATTTATATGTGTGTGTGAAGAGAGAGAGGGAGGGAGACCTAGAAGACCTGGAAGGTGGGTGATGCCCTGGACGTTGGTGGCTATTGACGACGAAGGTAAGTAATAGAGAATTATTATTCACTAGTCAAACTTATTTTTAATTATTTATTTTATTATATTGAAATTATATAATTTTAAGGAGGATATTTTGAGATTTTGAAATAAGATTGTGAGAATATTTTTGACCTGAGCAATAAATATTGATATATTTGTAATTATTTTGTTTAATTCAATCAAAATAGAAAATTAACTTTTAAAACCGATTTAATATTTATGACTCATAACTTTAGTAATTTTTTCAATTAAATTTCACTAATAATCTTGTGGGACCCAAACACAATTTTCTTTCTCTCAATTTTGGCACCTACTGCTCCCTCCCTATCTTAATCCACCCTATCTTAATCCACAGATGTCAATTTATTTGACTTATATGTACATTTATTTGACATCCGTCTATTAAGATTAAGGAGGGTTGGCAGAGTTGAGAGGAAGAGAATTGTGATGGTTGATTTGAGTATCAGAAGATTATTACTGGGATTTGGTTTTGTTATATATATATATATATATGAAAGCGATACTTCTTGTGGTTTTCACTCAAATGAAATTTGGTCTCTTTTTTTTTTTATAATGACACTCTCTCAAGTTGTTAAAGTTAACAATGACCCCCTTTAATGGTCTGACATGATGTAAATTGACCTTAATGCCTTTGTGAATTAATTTATTTAAATAATAAATTTACAATTTTAACATTTACAAATATTTCAATGAACCAAAATATTCTTTATATATATATATATCTTAGATCAACAGACTCACATACACATATGCACCCTGTGATTGATCAACAATCTAATCTGATCTCTCTTTCCCCACTGTAAATAAAACCTATAAAATATTCAAGGGATTGCTTTTCTCATTCTTCACCTCACGCTGATCATCATCATAAACCGGTCCAAATAATTGAAATATGCGAGTGCGATTCAAGTTGTCAGGTGAGAAAGAAGAGTAGGTTTTCAGATGAGTACATGGAGAACGTGACAGAGGCAAAGGTGCCCTTCGCCGCTGCGGGTAACGGAGGCGACCGCGGGTTTCAAGTGGCTAAGAAGAAGAGGATTGAGTGGGAGCGAGTTGATCGAGTGAATCGGGGTGGGCGAGTTCTCACGATTGTGGTGGTAAGTCTTTGAGCTTTCGGTTGGGTAATTTGTAGAAGTACGTGGATTGAGAGCATGTGGCCGTCGGTTGGCTCATTTGGCTTAGCATCGTCGCCGGCACGCTTATTAACCCCTTCACCACCGCTAGCCACCTCTTATGGAGGCCACAACAGTCCAGATTCTTACCCTCCACCGTCGACCTCTTCCTCGTACTAACCCTCTGCACCCTCCACATGCTCCTCGCCTTCAGCGGCTTATTAGGCCTCCCACCGGGAAAATAATTCATCACCGACCATGGAAGATCAGAAAAAGAGATGTTGGAATTTGGGGAGAGAATTGGTTTGAAGATGCAAAATAAGTTGAATTGGGTTTTGTCTTTCGAAGACTAATGATACGGGTATTTAAGAAACTTAGTAAGTTGATATTTTGTATTAAAAATTAATTAAATAATAAGGGGCAACTAGACATTTCACAATCTTTTTAATTTAACAAATTATCAAGAAGTGTCATTATCTAAAAATAAGTTAAGTATCATCATCAATAAGATAAATCACATGGATGTCATTATAATTAATCCTGTATAAAATGTCGGTTGAGGAAAGAAAAAAGAAGGCAGCCTGAAATGATGGTTGATGATGAAAGGTCATTTAATGGGTTTTGATTTTTTTTTTTTTTTTGGTTATATATATATATATATATATATATATATATATATAATGTATGTGTTGATGGAAGGAAGATGCACCAGCCGTGGGATGAAGGAAGGGATCAAAATTCTTTCCTGCGCAACTAGTTAAAATCGTAAAAGTGAAAAATTAAAAAGCAAAACTTTTGTATATACATACACACATAGATACGAGACTAATTCAAAACCAGATTAACATTTTGCTCTTTTTTTTCTCTCTACATAAACATTTTCTTAATCTACAACTTCTTATATATCACATTCTGAATCTTTCTCAATATCGCACAAGTGAAGCAATTTGCGAAAATCTTTGATCTCCCTAACTTACATCCCAATTTTCTCCTTACCAACATCCCACTTGTACAAATACATAAATAAACATATCTTTGTATAAATTGTATATCACAACATTTTTCTAACTTAAGCTACATCTCAACTTTTCCCTTACTAACATCTCAACTTTTTCCTTGCCAACATCACACGATTCATTGCTTTATCTTGTTTGGGACGTAAGTTAGAAAATTGTTGGGATGCTAGTAAGGAGAAATTTGAAAAATATTGAAAAATTGTTAAGGAGAAAGTTGGGATGTTTAGACTTTCTATATTTACATTAAAAACGGACTTACCTATATCCCAACTTTTCTCTTACCAACATTCCAACTTTCTCCTTA
Source organism: Cornus florida (assembly GCF_030987335.1). Classification (NCBI taxonomy): domain Eukaryota; kingdom Viridiplantae; phylum Streptophyta; class Magnoliopsida; order Cornales; family Cornaceae; genus Cornus; species Cornus florida. The sequence goes on along the minus strand of NW_026775581.1, from coordinate 70,331,430 downwards.
CCAACATCACACTATTTATTGCTTTATCTTGTTTAGGATACACGTTAGAAAAATGTTAGGATGTTAGTAAGGAGAAAGTTGGGATGTACGTTAGGAAAATATTGTGATGCAAGACTAACGTCCAAACGTTTTCCTAACAAGAGAAATAGATGAATAGTATACCGTATTCTAAAAAAAAATTGGGATGTACATTAGGAAAATATTATAATGTTGTTAAGGAGAAAATTGGGATGTATAGATTTTGTATATATGTACTAAAAATTGACTTACTCTCTTTTGTCTTTTTTGACTAAGTGACGTAGCAAACTTTGTATGTTTACACTAATACATCTTTAGCAAAAATTGATTTATTTTCTTTTCCCTTCTTTGATTAACTCACGTAGCAAAATGGTGTCCACATATAACTCGCAAGTTGGAACATATTTCTTGTTGTGCTAGAGAGGATTTTGATCGGAAGCCGAAAACAATGTGAGAGAGAAATGGATTGTGATGAACCGCGGGACCCACTTGATGATTTGTTTGGCCAAAAATTATTTTGGCCTTGACTTTGATTTTCTTGACGTGGGTTGTAAGGTTTGGAATTGATATTAGTGGTTAGGCGATGGGGGTGTAGTAGCCGAGATTTTGAGAAGATAAGGTGACGGTGATAGTGGCGCGATCCACTAAAGATTTTTGGGCCAAACCACGTAGGTTTTGTTGGCTGATTTTTTTGTTGTACCGTCTGTGGATTTGCATTATATATTCAGCTGTTATGTGCACTAAGTATACAAAGATACAGAGAGAAAAATAAGAGGAAAGAGTGAGTGAGCCGAGAGAAGACAGGAGGTCCGAGAGTTTGCAGAGGAGGCCAGAAGTTTGAGGCTTTGATGATCTAGTGAGGAAATTATTTTTTTCAGTATAAGATTCTTTATACTTTGAATGGCTTAGAGTGGTTTTGTTTCAATGGTTTTTATTAAATGTTTTAATTAAATGTATATGTATTTTGTTTATATATCCACATGTTTGAGGTTTTGATGGTTTAGCGAGGAATTTTTTTTTTTAGTATAGGGTTCTTTATATCTTGAATGGCTTGGAATGATTTTGTTTCAATGGTTTTTATTAAATATATATGTATTTTGTTTATATGTCCACATGAATATGTATATTTTGTAAAGCTGTTTTATTAAACCTCCATAAAATTCTTGTTATGATTTTTCCTACTGGGAGTTTCAGTTTCAGGTACCGAAGATGAACGTGGATTGTTAAATTTGGGCTTAGGTTGAAGAGTCGGCGTTGCATGATTTATTTTATTTATTTGAAGAATTTTTTGTGTATTTGAGGAAATTGACTTTGTATAAAAGAGAACAATTTTTCTTTTTTATGATTCTGGGTATATTTTGATGTATTTTGATTTGAATGAATGGAGGATTTTATTGGAATTTTTGGGTCGTGACCCTACCACTATCTTAGAATTTTGCTTTTGATTTTGAAATAACCATTTTGGTATATTCTTCTCATAATATATACTTGTAATTGATGAATTAACAATTAAATTTTAAAATTTTAGTCGGTCTAAATAATTGATGCTCTAATGATCTTGCTTGCATCTGATTCTTGCCAGAACTTTAGAGCATCAATTTTTATACCAAAATGGTTATGAAATTAACAATTAAATTTTAAAATTTTAGTCGGCATAGCATTTTGATATGGAATCAGTGTTTTTTATTTTTTATTTTTTATTGGAAGGTGATATGGAATCAGCTTGATGAACACAAATTACATATGTGGGCATTGTCTTACTAGCCTGTTGTCTGAAAATGCCCATTACAGACAGGTTTTGATGATAAATGAATTCGGGTGACAAATATATATATTTAAAGTAAAGTAAAGTCTTTATATAATATGGTGTACGTTAAATTTAGGCCTTTCAATCATTTTTGAAGTAATAATATAATCATTTCAATCATGTTTTTCTTTTTAGTTTTTTTTATGTATATATCTTTTTAAATGTGTTTGAAAGGAGTATTATACCTATTTTTGAAGAGCTCATATAACATAGTTTGGGGTTCAAAAATGAATATGAACTAATTGTAACCCTTTAGAAACAAAATATATGCCAATCATACAAGAGATGCAATAAAACTAGCTAGGACATACATTTGTTCATAGATTTAACAAAGCTTTATTATGTCACTGCATATAGAGATAATTCTAAGTACTACCTCCCTCTCTTATTAGTTGTTCACTTTAAAATTTTTGATTCACAATTTTTATGAGTCAAAATTACTGAAATAGACATCTAATGTGGGATATAGGTAGTATATAAGTATATAAATCATTATATTTCTATTTTATATTTTCAAAAATAAATAATAATAATAATAATAAATAAATATAAATATAAATAAGTCCTATAACGAGCCAATGGTCACGAACGTATAGAAGTCTATATATATTCACAAATAAAAATGAGCCTACACGAACTCATCTTCACTAGCCCAACATTATTCGGGATCGGCTCATTTTTTAAATGAGCTTAGAAATCGAGATCAAGCTTAATTCATTTGCTTAATAAACGAGCCCTAAACAAATCAAGACCGATTCGTTTGCAACCCTAATTTAAATAGACCAATCCCATTCTATTTAAAGTGTTTTGGGCTGGTTAAGGAACTTTAAGCCTTGCTTATGTTAATCATATCCTACGAAGTGCGAGCACTTCTACGAGGTGTCGTGTTCTCGTGTTCTCGACACTTCATAAATAATTGTCTGACACCTCACGGCCATGTCCGAAATTTAAAAGTAATTTTTATTATTTTCAAAAACTTAGATGACACATCTCGCACACTTGATTAACAAATTTTTAAACACTTGACCAACATATCCTATGTTAGCTAATGATCATATATAAAACAAATACACGTCACGCGGTGAAATTATATATATTTAAATACATGAAATGTCCAATCTCTTTTTCTTAAAAGATTGACATTAAATACATCTCAAAGAATGTAGTGAACAAAAATATAACTATAATAACAAGATAAGAAAGTATATCATATATAATATAATATATTCTTTTTAATATTCTAATAATTTCATTTTTAACTTATAAACTTTAGTATAAAAATTATAAATTAATTAAAGTTATTAATTGTCTTACTCAATAGATACATAAACGAAATTCAGATTTATATTAGCAGTGTTCAAGTTGTGTGTCCATGTCCTATTTTTTTTTTTTTTAAATTTAATGTGTCAACATATCGGTGTTGTATCGGGTTCGTGTATACATGTCATGTATCTTGGAATTTGGTCCCTTTTGTCTCCATCTTTGTAATTTTAATGACAGAACACCATGTCAGTTGGAACTTGGAAGTACTAATGCTCATTAGCCACCAAAGAGCAAGGGTAAGTGGTATGCCTTAATTGGGACTCTGCTTGACATGGCAATTTGGCTCTTCTTCTAGCTAGTCTGTGGGTGTGAAAATGCTCAAATTTTTTCCTCTACTGAGGCCAAATGTTAGAGAATATGTTACATCAATGATAAATGAATAACTTGAATAGCTTAAGTCATATTAAAAAAAAAAAAAAAAAAAATTATGACTAAGTAATTAATTTCAGTTTGGCCATTATTCCACACCAATATGTTTGACATCAACAGAGAGATCAAAGATACCTCATAGACCAATAAAGAAAGGCAGCTAGGTGTTGGTGTTGGCATTGAAACAGTTAGCATATGTTCCATTATATTTTCACCTTTAAAACTGGAATATCATTTTTATTCCTTTACTCTGCTATTGGCTTCTTTATTGTAAAAGAAAATATTTGATTTTTGAAATAAACACCTCCATCCCATAAAATATGGTTACTATGAGTGTTCGAGCCTAGCTATGAGTAATATTGCAAGCGTTCGAGTCCTGCTAGGAATAATTTTAAATTAAGCATATGGTTTTATCAAATATCAATGATAACAGTAAGAAAAGTAAATTGTACACATTTAGAGCCACTAGTGCAGTCAACAAAGCAAGAAGTGAAGCTTATTCGCCAAACATATATCGCTCTATACAACCAAGATGTTCTCCATGTCCTATCTAACATTCGAAATCATGATGCCTAATTGCTGTAACTGAGACAACTGCATAGTAAAATTTCAAGCTGTCTTCTGCTGCATTGCAGTGTGTATTTATAAGATTCTAATGCAATCCTTCTCAATTGCAATACAGAATGTGGAATAAAGAGTGCACTGTGGCTCACTCAACATCGAATCCCTTAAAGTATGTGGTTAAACAACCGTAAAAACCAAGTGATTCGAGAAGGGAAGCGGGAAAGATCACGAGTATTAATTACATGTTCTCATTTTCTTCATGCATCCTCATTCAAAAAGGGCAGTAAACTGTGTGAAAATAGATGGTGCATTCTTTAAGTGCTAGAGACAACGATATATGCTCATCAAATGCCTTCATCGCACGTTCAAATATCAAACATTAAGTGTGTGCTATGCTAATCAAGGACAGCATATATAGGTTGATGGCCAAAACTAACTAATCAGCCTACATGCCTGAAGGACATGTATAAATTCTTATGAAACTTCAGAGGCAGCAACATGACCATCTACAAGTAGCACCTAATATGAACTTTGATTAGGAATCAACCAACCTGAACAGCAAATGAAGAGCCTGACTAAATGCAACCAACAACTTGGTTTTCGATCCATTGTTTATTGGACTGAGGAAAAAATGTATCAGATGTTAATATGGAATATAATTAATCATTAATCTGAATGAGATATGGTTAGGGGTCCTCCACAAAAGAGACCGAAAACTTTGTTATATGATATTAATACATTCAACAGACCTAAAAAAATATTGCTGCACCACAAACTCGTTCGACATGTTGAACCGGGGTTCTAATTTTATAAGAAGTACATGTACTTGGTGCAATCATAGATCAATCTCATCAACCTACCAAGAAGAGGGTTGTTTCAAAACCAAAACTGATGCTTCCATTGGCTCTACTCCAAAATTTTGATTCAGTCGACAATGTCTCACCAATAGTGGAAAACTTTGGGTGCAAGCTCTAATAGACGATCCAAAGCATCTGGCGAAAACTTTCTTGCGAAAAGAAAGCAAATAGAAGTTGGCCTGTCATTGTAACTGCATGTTGAACCTTCAATAATGTTCTTAAAAAATTCCTCCGTAACATCATCCTTCCCGAATGTAGCAGGGTGCGGACCACCCCTAGACCAGTCCACCCAAGTGAGGGTCCTGTTCGCCAAGAGATGAGGAGATTGCATGCTCAGCATGGTCGGGAAGTAGTGCTCGTCCACATAACAATCTGGCTTGCAGAACTGTTCAAATTTGGGGTAAAAATAGCTATCTTGAATGATGTCAACAGCTAGTTTTCGATTAACTTCAAACCACTGGGACCCTTTACGCCACTCGGTGAGGTTGACTTCAGGTGCCATGTTCTTGTTATAACGCCCTCTTCCATAAGGTCCAGGTTCATCCATTGCACCTATAAAGCTGTGCTTGGATTTTGATATGTGACGATAAACAAGTTTAAAGTCCTGAACAGGAATGCATGCCTCGGACACAAGGATGAACCATTCATTGGAGATATCAAGCAATGCATTAGCTAGTAGTCTTCTTTCAGCATTGCACATACTCATCATTCCCCACTCTGCCACCTAAACAGAAACAAATTACAACGATAACAACAATGACAGTATCCAATCAAAGATAAATGCAAAAAGGGCTATTGGGAATTCAAAAAAAGAAGAAGAAGAAATAGCCAGTAGATTATCACAATCTCCTAACTATATTACCTACCATTATGTTAAGTACATTAGCTTCTCCACCTCCAAATTGAAGGTTGAGAATTCGGAAAACAAATGGAACAAGTGTGTATATTTGTGTGTCCAAATGTGATTTCTCAACATCGAAAATTTTCAAAAGTAAATGACCCCATGAAATTGATATAAAGTGACAGTTGAGATGCTTAAAATTTGTAGTAGGAGCATATGTCAAATAATCAGTTGCGCTTTCTTGATGAAGTAGATTTTGATTGATTATAATCCCGAATCTGGGTGCAGGTAAATGCTACCTGCTTGGCTCTTTCATTTCCATGCCTGAATAAACACAGAGGCAACCAAGAATGGACAGTGGTCTAAAGTAAATATCAGAGGCTACTACTGTTTTATCTTCCTATAGCCAGAAAAACCACCTTACTTGCATAGAAAAGATACATTGTGCAACCCAAAATAAGAACCTTATTTACATTCTGTACTTTGATAGTTTTAGAAGAAACCGAAAACTTGAAGCATATATGCAACATTTCCCAGATTCTGAAAATAAAGAAGTTTAACCCTTAAACAGGTAAAATGGTAAATGTATTTCGAAGATAAACAATTAGAAACATTTGTTTATAAAGGTAATCCCTCCTATTCCCTATGATGTATTGAATTCTTCAATCAAATTAGTGAGTAAATAAAGAAACTTTCCTCAAAAGTTACATTTTCAAATTGTACCTGTACAAGTCCAAAGGTTAACTTTGTTTTCCTATAATGGTTATTTAGATTGGCATATCATACTTCTAGTTCCTCATAAAATTTTTGTTTATAAACAAGTAAGTTCGATAATGCTTTCAAAAGTCATAGTAAGCATCAATACTATCCATTTGGTTTCATATTGGCATATAATTATGTGAGAAAGTAGGTGGACTGAATCAAAACCATAACCCCTGCCCTCCCTCGTAAATGCCATAAAACAGCTTATAAATTCGTAGTAAAAAGATCGATTCTCTTTTCCTATATACAAGAGTTAAGTGAAAGTAAACATAATTCATCATTGGGCAGACATTTGCATCTAAATATGTTTAGCATCATGTTTCAAGCACTTCAATGTGCTTTTAAACTTTATATAGCCAATATGCATAGTCTAGGGCCATAAGTTCCATTAAACCACGCACAAGTATGTATACTCTTGGTTGGGAATCTCAACCCAAGAAAATTTCCATCTTCCCCTTCCATTATCACTACCCTCAACATCAACTATAATTTTCTTCCTCTGTCATGCGATTTTGGCAGATTAGAACTCATCCTTGTATTGAAATTTGGACTCACGGGCGTGGCATACACAGTTTGCATCATAATTATCATAAGTTCGGTTTGGTTTTCTGGGACTCCTTTTATTTGAAAACAAATGTTGTTGCTCACAAACACAATTCATAATCCTCTAGGATCTATTCCTATATCCATGTAGCTCACAACCACCAAAGAAATGTTTTGTTTATTCCTGTACAAATTAAACAGCTTCCCCATTCTAAATTAAGATGTATGCATAGAAATGACAACATATGATCAAAATTATCTAAAACAACTTCCTTGTTCTACATTAGATGAAAAGATTAGGCACGAAAAAGCATTCCACTAAAAAAAATAAAAATAAAATGAACATGATAAGCAGTAAAAATTTGAAACTGCATACATAAAACAATAACTTATAGAACATTCAATTGCATGAAATTTGAAAGAAAAAGGGAAGATGATGATTATTGCTGATACCTGACTAGGAATTTGCCTCCCATAGAAAGCAGACGAAGGTGGAAAATCTGGAATATAAGATGGAAGCGAATGAATGTAGACTGAATAATGCCCATTGTGTCCCTTGAAGAACCTATCCCAAAGAGGTGCCAGTGGCAATGGTCCCCTAGTCAAGAACATGAATGCAATTTTGCCAGTTCTCTTAAATGGATAAGCTTTCCTCCGAGGAGCAAATGAGGCCCTCCAATATAGTTCCGCGTCATTCATGGTGTGCTTCAAGCTTGTTGGAGGCCTAATCCATTTCTTTATGGTATTTGCCTCTTCAATACATGTCTGCACACTGGTCTGTACGAATGGGACGACTACATTCTGTTCTCCGAAATACCGGATCATATACATACTACCGATTGAAAATACAATACTTGCACCCAAAAACATCAATAGGGACTGCAGGATTCTTAGTGGCAAAAACCTAGAATGGCTTGCTCTAAGCAAAGTGGCAGCATCCTTGAGGTCCCCCATTTTCATTTCCCTCGATTTCATTTTCACCTAAATTTGTCTCTAATTGAATACAAATGTTGTTTATTCAAACAATTTTCAAATGAAACAAACTCAATTTCCTCCAATTGGTGAAACCTAGGCTCTTCTGAACTAGCATTCCACAATGTGAATGGTTAGGGTTGGTATTTCACCAAAAAAACAAAGGCTATATTTGATTCAGAAGTGCTTCTTCAACCAAAAAAGCCATTTTGTGTATCCCATTCACAAAGATTAGTGCCAATTCAGGGAAAAACAATTTAAATTCTTCATTCACCAAATGGGTACTATTCAAATATGAAGATATTTCAATTTGAACAGGAATGGAAAGATTTAGAATAAACCCAAAAAATATTTTTTTGAAAAAAAGGAAAAAGTAGTTCTCAACCAGATCATAAATGAGGTGGGTGTGTTCCTTACCATGTGAAGATTTGCCAAACATGGAAGAAGTTGTCGGGACACTAATCCAAAAATGGAAGTTGTCATTGAAATGGAGAATTTTCCGGCAGAGATTTTCCAGGAAAAAAGGGGGCAACAGGGGACATTAATTTTGTGAGAGAAAAAAGAGCAGAGAAAAGGGTGGAGGTTATTTGGTGTAAGAGCATGTGGTGTTATTTAAAGTGTGTGTGTAAGGATGGGTTGTAATTAAGGACGACTTTATGAAGAATTCATGAAGTTTGTGCGACTAACTGATGCGTTTCATACAGTTTTTTTCGGTTCTTAAATTGCGCCCGCGTAGGAACAGTTTGGTGAGACAGAGGAAGAGAGAGAGAGAGAGAGAGAGAGTGTGTGTGCGCGCGCGCGCGCGTTATGATATAGTAGGCTTCCTTTCTCTATTGTGTTCAGTTAATTACCAGAAAATTGAAATATATCATGTGTAATATTAGGGGTGGAGATTGTTTGGATTGGATCCATTTTTAATCCAAGGCAGCTATAATGGTTCTAACAAAATTAAAAACGAATTTTATCATTAAATTAATGAAAAATACTTTACATCCAAATAAATAGAATTTTAGGAGGGGAGATTGGATCCATTCTGGAGTTAAAGCAGTAGTAATGGTTCTAAAAAAGATTTAAAAAACAAATCGAATAATAAAATCAATGAAACTGAATCAAATGAAACAGTGAGAATAAAGTTCGGTTTGGGCTTTGTTTGGATGTAAAATATTTTTTTCATTTTATAGTGTTTGGTTGTAGTAAAATATTTAGGTAGAAAAAATATATTAAAATCTAACAAAAATAATTAATCCATCAATTTTCAACATGCCCCCCGACCGGTGAATTCGACCACAATCTCAACCTAAACATTTGTCAAACACACAAAAAAAAAAAAGCAAAAAAAAAATTAATGAAAAATATTTTTCATCCAAACAAACGGAGGACATGAATTGGATTGGATCCATTTTGAAGCCAAAACATTCTTAATGGTTCTAAAATAAAAATGAAAACAAATCGAACAATAAAATCAATGAAACTGAATCAAATGTAACAGTAAGAAAACATTTAGGTTAGCGCTCGTTTGGATGTAAAATATTTTTTAGAATTTTTATTTTTATTTTTTGGTGTTTGGTTGTCGTAAAATATTTACGAATGAAAAAAAAAATTAAAACCTAATAAAAATAACTTATTTATCAATTTTCGATAAGTTATTTCACAAGCTCAATATTTTACTTGAAAAAAAGAAATATTTTCTGGAAAAAAATATTTATATCGAAAGCAAACGAAAAAGGTAAGATTTGTAATCAATATATATGTATATATAGAGTAATATTCAGAGAAATAAATCTTTCATAGAGAAAGAGAGAGAGAGAGAGTGGAAAGCTTTTATTCAAGTGTGTACTTACAAGCTGTATATACATATGGCCTATTTATAGGCTCAAAACTTTAGCTTCCCAAACAAGCCATAATAAGGCTTTCACTGTAAGCAAGAATTGAGCTTTCTCCGTAAGCCAATAATGTCATCGTTGATGACTTAAGATTGTAAGCCCCACAAACAAATATATATAACACTCCCCCCTGGGGTCCACACTACTACACTAAGAATACGACTCGTTAAAACCTTACTAAGGAAAACCCAATGGGACAAAATCCTAGTGAAGGAAAAAGAGTACAGTATTCTTGTGTATGGTATTGCATAGATTAAAACTGTCTCATTAAAACCTTACTAGGAAAACCCAGTGGGAAAAACCATAGCGAAGGAAAAAGAGTACAGTATGCCAGTACCTTTTCGATCACTTGCTCCTCCTCATTAGTTCAACCCTGAAGATCCTTTAGTTGACGCATTCCAATGTTGTCCACTAACTTCTTGAATGTTGTAGTTGGAAGCGCTTTAGTGAATAAATCTGCTAGATTATCACTCGAGCATATCTGCTGAACATCAATATCACGGCTCTTCTGGAACTTATGTGTGGAAAAGAATTTTGGTGAAATGTGCTTGGTTCTATTACTTTTTATGTATCCTCCTCTTACCTGTGCAATACATGTTATATTATCTTCATATAATATTGTTAGACTACCTTTAATTGAGGAGAGTCCACATGATTCTCGAATATGTTGTATAACAGATCTCAACCAAACACACTCTCTATCTGCTTCATGAATTGCGAGTATCTCAGAGTGATTTGAGGAAGTTGCAGTCATGGTCTGTTTCATAGATTGCCATGATATAGTAGTATCACCACAAGTAAACAAGTACCCTGTTTGTGATCGGGCTGTATATGGGTCAGAAAGATAACCTGCATCTGCATATCTGATCAACTTGGGGCTTTGATTTTCTTGAATAAAACAACCCTATATCAGTCGTTCCCCGAAGGTAACGCATAATGTGTTTGACCCCATTCTAATGTCTTCGAGTTGGTACAGAACTATACCGTGCTAGTAAGTTGGCTGCAAATGTTATATCAAGTTTGGTACAATTCATAAGGTACATTAGAGCACCGATTGCACTAAGATATGGTACTTCAGGACCAAGAACTTCTTCACCTTCTTCTTGAGGACGAAAAGAATCTTTCTTAACATCAAGTGATCGGACAATCATTGGAGAACTCAAAGGACGAGCTTTATCAATATAAAAGCGCTTCAGGACTTTTTCAGTATATGTTAACTAATAGATAATAATTCCACTTGGTAAATATTCGATCTGTAGGCCGAGACAAAATTTTGTTCTACTAAGATCTTTCATTTCGAATTCTTTCTTTAAATAATTAGCAGTCGTGGTGAGATCTTCAGGAGTTCCCACAAGATTTAGATCGTCAACATATACAGCTATAATGGCAAATCCAAATTTTGATTTCTTGATGAAAATGTAGGGACAAACTTGATTATTCAAATATACTTCTTTTAGTAAATATTCTTTGAGTCAATTATACCACATGCGTCCGGATTGTTTCAATCCGTATAAGGATTGTAACACCCCCACATTTTCCCCGCATAAGTTGATCAGGCTTATACACGAAAAACGAGGGATATCAAAAACAATTGGCAATATACAAGCATGGAATACAAAATGATGGAAATAAAAGAATTTAGACAGGAAAGGAACATTAAATAATACAACATCCATCCATCCTTTATTTCATACAGTACTTCATTACAACTTGGAAATCCTACGTCAGGGATCCCTAAATATAACCCTGAGAGTTCAACGTCAAAAGTAATTAAAAACTGAAACTGAAGTATTACATAAAACTTCTACCCTGCACTGGATCGTAAGAGTAGATGAGTTCGGATGATGGTCCCACACTGCTAACCTCAGCCTTGAAACGGATACTGACCGTATCCTGAAATAACAACAATGGTGGGTCAACCCCACGAGCAAGTCCTCTCTACTATGACCCAAATCAGAGAATCAAATAAATTAATCATTATGAATCGGATGAGTACTATATCTGTATACATCCTATGGGAACTATCCGATGTATAACATGACCTCAACCAGAATAGACGGTGATCACTTAGACTCACACTAGGTGGTTAAGTGTCGCCTTTCCCTACCCGGGAAATCAACTATTATACATGGTGCACGGTACTGACAACACAGACTATAACGAACTACACAGTGATAACACCTCGCAAAGTACTGATGAATATACTGAGCATATAAATTAGGCAACACATGCCAACAATATTAAGAAATATACCGAGTATGTCAATTAGGCAACACATGCCAATAATATTAAACCACATACCCCGACAGCCACACATCTGTCTATCGCAACGAATGCATAAGGTATAAATGAGTCTAAACTTATTAGCCAGCTCACATGGTTCTATATGGCAACACATCCATACAATATAAATGCGACATAATAAACAGTCCATTTATTCCCTGAAATGCACACAGCATAATAATCATGGTTTATATATCAATTAACAGTATAAACATCCCATAAGATATTCTGGATAATTTATCTGACTAAAACCATGGCCTTATTTAATTTAACAGTAATGTTTGATACCATTTAATACGATAATAACACTATTTATATTTAACAATGTCGTTAAATAAATCACATTAGTATCTGTGCTGTGAACGAGCCAATAAATGCTTAGAAAAGATTAATCGGTCATAAGAATAAGTAACGGGTGTTAAAATAATAATTTCGTGGCCCGTTAAACCCGTAAATACCAACACAGTACCTAAAAATCCAAGTTTAAGATTCTGGAATTTACAAAACAGGCCCTAGGGGTATTCTGGAAATTTCCAGCAGCTGTAGGGACCCCACACGCGCCCTCACGCGCCTCCCAGAGCCTCCCCACGCGCAGCCAAGCTTTCCCCACTCTCCCACGCGCCTCCACGCGCGTCTGGCATCAGTCACGCGCCTGCACGCGCTCCCACGCGCGTCTGGCATCAGTCACGCGCCTGCCACGCGCGCACTAAGGGTGCCTTGCTGACGCGGCGTCCTCCGGTTGGTTGGCTGCATCAGCTTTCCTGCATGCGCGCCACACCGGATCAATCCACCTGCATCTCCTCCATCCAGCGTTCCCTGATCCGGGTGTACCGCGGTATCATGGACCGCGATGCACCGGATCAATCAGACTCCATTAATGGCCAGGATGCGCGCGTACACCCTCCTATGGTGCGCCGCGTCGCACCGGATCACTCCGGTCGTCTCCCCCACTGCCGGCGACCGGAAAACTCGCCGGAAGGTCGCCGGAAATTGCAGAAAATGCCCGGAAAAATCTAGAAAATTCTAGAAAAATCCCTAAAGTCCTATTTAATTATTTTTAGCCATTATTAATTTCATAGGACATTAAATAAATATATACCATCCTATATAATTAAAATTCCATGAATTTAATAAAATAAAATTAATAATTTATTAACCTCCAACCCTTGGCTCTATGCATAAAAATAAGCTAAACAATTAATTTATTAATTCAAAGGGGAAAAGTAGATAATAACTTGCCTTTTTGGATTTAAAATAAATCCGCCGGTCTGCGCGTATTCGGGTAAAATCGCCTACACCGGTCCAAGCTTCTTTCTCTTTCTCTTTTCCTTTCACTCTTATAAAATAGCTCACTAGAAATTATACTTTGCTTCTAACTCCCTTTATTTTCTTCTAAGGTAAGCTAGTTAATTTATATACAAAATATATAATATAAATATTACAAATATCTTATTTTTTCATCTACTAACCATCCTCCCAACCATAAGGCTTCAATTCCACCCATAAACATTGATGCAATCCTATCCTAATCTCTAATTTCATCATGACATTGGTTTAATACTATTATTATTATTATTATAACTATTATTATTATTATAACTAATATTATTATTAATAAACTTTTATTATTATTATTATTATTATATTATTATTATTATTATTATTAAACTAATATAATTATTATTATTGTTATTTACAAAATAATATATTATATCATCATAATACTTTATAACACAAATATAATATTCTAATTAACTAATATTGCTTAATTTAAACATAATCAACAAATAAAATTAATTATAATAATACATGCACAATTAAATGAATAAATTTACTATTTTAACATACACAATTAATTTACATGCACCATTAAATGAACTTAATATAACAATGAAGCATGCACAATAATAGGTACCGGAATCCACACATAATTGAATTTAAATACACTAAACTCTTTAATGAATTACGGGGTATTACAAGGATCGTTGTAGCTTGATTGAATACATGGTACGTGGTTTCAAGCTATTTGCTTCAGGCATTTTAAATCCTTCAGGGATTTTCATATATATGTCACTATCTAGTGATCCATATAAATAAGTTGTAACCATGTCCATCAGACACATATCCAGTTCTTCTGAGACTGTTAAACTGATCAAGAAGCGAAATGTGATTGCATCCATCACAGGAGAATATGTCTCTTCATAATCAATACCAGATCTCTGCGAGAAACCTTGGACTACAAGTCGGGCTTTGTATCTTATAATTTCATTTTTCTCATTATATTTCCTTACAAATACCCATTTGTACCCTACAAGCATGACATCTTCAGGTGCCTGGACTGCAGGTCCAAATACCTCATGTTTTGCTAATGAGTTTAGCTCTGCCTGTATTGCTTCTTTCCATTTTGGCCAATCATTTCTATGTTGACACTCTTTGACATTTTGAGGTTCAGGATCCTCATTATCACCTGCAATATCAAGAACAACTGCAAAGGAGAATATATAGTTAATAATAACTGTATTTTTATTCTACAATTCTCTATAGTTTATTGAGATTTCATTATTTTCAGGTACCAGTACCTCTTCAGGGGTTTATGCCACTTCCGGAGCATACATATCTTCTGGGGCTACTTGCTTATAAAATTTAGATTGATCAATCATTTTCATTGTTCCTTTTGCAAGTGTGACCTCTCTAGGAGCGCCAATTTCTTTATTTGATTTCTCTTGTGCTTTCCTCTTCCGGGGAACAGTGTCTTTTGTACCGACTGGTCTACCACGCTTCTGGCGTGTCTTAGATGCATTTGCAATAACACTGACAGACTGTCCTACAGGGACATCAATTCTTATTGGAATGTTTGCAGCTGGTATATGTGATTTCATCACTTTCTTTGTGTCAGTGAATGCATCGGGTAATTGATTTGTAATACTTTGCAAATGAATGATCCTTTGAACTTCTAGTTCACATTGATTTGTGCGAGGATCGAAATGAGATAAAGTCGAGACATTCCAATTAATAACTCGTTGCTCTTCTAGCTTTTTCTTTCCCCCCCCCCTAATGGAGGGAAAACAGCCTCATCGAAATGACAGTCAGCAAACCTCGCCTTAAAAACATCACCTGTCATAGGTTCAAGATTTCTAATAATAGATGGAGAATTAAAACCTACATAAATACCAAGTTGTCATTGAGAACCCATTTTGGTGCGTTGTGAGGGTGCAATGGGAACATATACAGCGCAACCGAAAACTCGTAAATGAGAGATACTTGGTTGTTGACCAATCACAAGTTGTAGTGGTAAAAAACTATGATATGCAGTTGGTCTAATGCGAACTAGTGATGTTGCATGTAATATTGCATGTCCCCAAGCAAAAACAGGTAGTTTAGTTCTCATGAGTAATGGTCTAACTATTAACTGAAGACGTTTGATAAAAGATTCTGTAAAACCATTTTGGGTGTGAGTATGTGCAACAAGATGTTTAATAAGAATGTCAATTGACATGCAATAGTCATCAAATGATTGAGATGTGAATTCCCCGGCATTATCAAGACGGATAGTCTTGATTGGATAATCTGGAAATTGTGCTCGTAATTGGATTATTTGAGCAAGGAGTCGAGCAAATGCAACATTACAAGTAGAAAGTAAACTTACGTGTGACCACCGTGTTGATGCATCAATTAAGACCATAAAATACCGAAATGGTCCACACGCTGGATGAATTAGTCCACATATATCCCCTTGAATTCGTTGTAAAAATGGTGGGCATTCAACGACTACCTTGGAAGGTGATGGTCTGAGTATTAATTTACCTTTGTGAGCAAACGGTACACGGATAATCATTTGCTAAAAAAATCTTCTGGTTCTTTAGTGGATGACTATGTGAATTTTCAATGATTCGGCACATCATTATTGACCCAGGATGACCAAGGTGATCATGCCAAAGTATAAAAATATTTGGGTCAGAGCACTTTTGGTGCGTCACTGCATGTGACTTAATTATTCTTATATTTGTATAATATAATCCAAAAGATAAAGTAGGGAGTTTTTCTAATACATGCTTCTGGCATGTAATACAGAGATATTCAACGCCCACTTCATTTATAGTCTCCATATGATAACTGTTGAGACGTATATCTTTAAAACTTAATAAATTTCTTTTGGATTTAATAGAGTATAGAGCATCATCAATATTCAATTTTGTTCCACATGGTAACACAATGATAGCTCTTCCGAGGCCTTCAATTAGGTCTGCTAGACTTGATATTGTATTGACACGAGCTTCAACTAATGTTATATGCGAAAAATATTTTCTATCTCGGAGTATAGATGTTTGGGCGTATGACAGGTACGCGACCAATGACCTTTCATTCCACACCTATAGCAAGGCTTGTCATCATATATCTCAGGAGTTTTGTTCTGCAAAGCTTTTCCTTTTGCTTGCTTGGTTTCTAGATGTTTGGGCATACAACAGGTTTGTGACCAATGACCTTTCATTCCACACTTATAGCAAGGTTTGTCATCATATATCTCAGGAGCTTTGTTCTGCAAAGCTTTTCCTTTTGCTTGCTTGGTCGCATTTGAATTCCACTTCTGGTGGGACGGTGTAGAGTTCCTTCTGGGAATCAATGAGGAATTATGACCACCACGATTATTATAATTATTTTTATTGCGACCATATCCATGACCACCACTACGTCTGCATCCACGTCCACGTCCATGGCCGTGAAATGAGGACACATTCGCTTCTGGGAATGGTACAGATCCAGTTGGACGGGACTGGTGATTTTTCATTAAAAGCTTATTATTCTGTTCAGCCACCAACAAACAAGAAATCAGCTCAGAATATTTTGTAAATCTTCGCTCTTTATATTGTTACTCAAGGAGCACATTTGAGGCATGAAATGTGGAGTATGTTTTTTCTAACATATCATCATCAGTAATTTTTTCTCCACATAATTTCAATTGTGAGCTGATTTTAAACAAGGCTGAATTGTACTCACTTACACTTTTAAAATCCTGCAATCGCAGGTAGATCCAGTCACAGCAAGCTTTTGGAAGGATCACAGTTTTCTGATGCTCATATCGTTCTTTCAAATTATTCCACAGTGTAAGTAGATCCTTAACCGTGAGGTACTCTGTTTTTAATTCCTCATGGAGGTGATGGTGAAGGAAAATCATAGTTTTCGCACGGTCCTGCAAGGACGCATTATTTTCTTCCTTAATTGTTTCTCCGAGATTCATGGCATCCTAGTGGATCTCGGCGTCAAGTATCCATGACAAGTAGTTTTTGCCCGAGATATCAAGTGCCACAAATTCAAGCTTGGTAAGATTTGACATTATGAAGGAACTATAAATGATAAAATAACATAGTTAGAATTATTTCACAAAAAGAATAATCAATTTGAGATTATAAAAATACTGCAATCACTATAATATGATTTGTATAGTGGTGATACCATATAATAGTCAATTTATAATCACAACAGAACAAGTGGTTTGGTGGCTTGTTAACTCAACTTGCGCATTAAAGGGCCACGGTTCGAATCTTGTGGTAATTTTTTTTTTCATTTTTTTTTTTTTTCGTTTTCCTATTACGTACTCAAATCTGAGCCAAGTTATATGTATAGTGATGTACTGACCCAAACCGAAGGTCCGGATTGCTAACCGGGTCCTTAACCATATCCGATGACACACCAGGGGTAAAATAGTCATTTTACAATGTGAGTGGGTAATCCATCCTTAAACTAATCAAATAAGATTTAAAACACTCATTCTTAATCATTTCATGACACTTGGTGTAACGACCCAAATCCACTGGGTCCGGATCATTAAATGGATCTTTATCCGACCCAAAATCATCCAAGGGTAATATAATCCTTTCACGTTAAATTTGCAAATTCAAGTCCAAAAGGGGCAAGATGGTATTTTGTCTTAATTTAAATGGTTTGAAACTCAAAGGGACACAATAGTCATTTACTTGGGTCTTATAATAATAATAATAATAATAATAATAATAATAATAATAATGATAATAAAGTCCAGGGCAATATACCCTTTTCTAGGGTTAAAATTTAATTATTGCATTATACTGAGTCATATAACGTGTAACAAGTACACTTAAGTGAGTGGGCGAGGGCAAAATGGAAAATAAGCCACAAATGTTTACTACACAAGAACCAGTTGATGTATACACATCACACGTCAGCTGGTTTGGGTCACGTACAGTGACGTTGCCTATTGCCGAGATGGCAGTCGACGTGTGGGAGGCTACACGTCGACTGGTTTAGGTCATCCGATCGATGTGTGGGAATTTTACGTCGACCGGTTCTGGGTTATCCAAGCTCGAAATTTCTGAGATACACCAACATTGATAACCAATCATCCACGCCACTACACTCACGTACACATTTAAATAAATTTTAACATCTAATACCTTAACAACAACAACAATATTCACAACAACTACAACATATTACATAAAATACACTAAATGATTTACTGTAACTAAGCATAATTACATTTCCCCCAAAGGCCATATACACAATGAACCTGAATATTTCACATGCTACAAAATGGTACATTTTGGCCAACATCTTACAAAATGAGGCTGTGGAGGGAAAAAACTCCCTCCAATAAAAAGCGCACACGTCACCACTACCCATATCTACATTCCAAGGACATATGAGGCCCATCATGCTCAAGCCCAAGTTGAGGGTATTTACAGCCCAAGACCATTGTTATTTGTCCTCCAACTTCCATCAAGGCCGAATCAAGAAGTCATCAGCCCAGCTTGTCGTCAGCCCAGCGTATGAGTATTTAACATCCGACCTGTTACCCAAGCCCAGCCGGATCAAAATATATTCAGCCCAAGAATGCACAAGTCCTACCATTTGAAGGATTTACTGTAGAAGGAAAATTCGGATAGGAAGTTCTGTACAAGGCAATTTCTATGTATGGAAAATTCGACAATGGAAAGAACTCTATTAGAAAAGAATGGTTATATAGAAAGAATTGGAGGGCAAGCAACGCGAGTCCTACCATAATTTTGCAATCTTTTGTATATAAATAGAGGTTAAGACCTCCAATAAAGGATCAAGCAATTCTACGCTTCTCTACACACTGTTCTTATTTATTTTTATTGTTTTTGAATGAGTTGTTTTATTTTTCTCAATCATTATTGGTTGGGCGAAATTTTACACCTACACTTTGGCGCCGTCTGTGGGAACCGTATAAAAATATACTCCCACTTGTTCTTCAAATTAAATCCTTTAGTCGTGTCTGGAATGTCAAATGGAGAGTCAGCAATGAATCAACAGATAGAATTGATGCAAAAGATGCGAGAAGAGTTCTTGCACCAATTTGAGACACTCCGGCAAGCAAACGATACGAGTGTCGCCCAGATAGCTGCGCTTCAGCAGCAGACTCATACGCTGCACACGGCCATGGCCAAGCTAACGCCACAACCACCACCAGGCGATACTGCGGCACCACCCCCCACCCAGAATTTACCTCCGGTTCACGAGCCTCCAGCCAACGAGACACCACCCAACGGGGTTCGACCTAGTGAGGTACAAGATGCCTTCGACGAAAAGAAGCTCTTGAGAGTCCAGACACCAGCCAAGATGGCTAGAGAGCACAAGAACTCCTTGGTCAAGACCCCCTTTACTGACGAAGTGTACCTTGTGGAGAGGCCGAAGAAGTTCACTATGCCATCCTTCACCCAGTTCGATGGGGCAGGAGACCCCTCTCGGCATCTCGATCATTATGCACAAAAGATGGCACTGGACAATCATAACGATCCGTGGATGTGTAAGGTTTTTCCTACCAGTTTAACCGGGGCAGCGTTAGAATGGTTCAGGAATAGGACACACAAGTCTATCCCTGACTATGAGACCTTGTGCACTATGTTCTTAGCCCAGTATTGTGAAAATAAGAAGCAGAAGAAAAGTATCGCCAGCCTTTTCACCATAAGGCAAAGGAAGGGGGAAACTCTGCAAGATTTTTTATCCAGGTTTAACATGGAGGCCTCGGAAATAGCAGATTGCCATCCTGCCACGGCAATCGAAACATTTAAGTTGGCAATGATCCAGGGAACCAAGTTTCACACATCCTTGGTCAAATATTCCCCCTTGGATATGCAGACTTTGAACGCTAGGGCACAAATCTACATTCGGTTGGAGGAAAACGTTGCCCACCGTGCACAGCACGCTACCCTCGTCACGGTGGAAAACAAGTCTCGAGAGAAAGCTGTGAGCACAAGGATGCAGAAGGTTCCTCATACCGCCACACAAGTCACCCAAGCGTCTGAGAAAAGGCGAAGGACAGAGGACAGGCTTACCCCTCTCCATACTACCTTGGCGCGCCTATTCCAAGATAATAAGACAAGGTTCGCGACTCCTCAGCCCATGAAGCAACCCTTGGAGCAGAGGGACAAAAGTAAACATTGTGCCTACCATAGAGATTATGGGCATACCACCAATGATTGCAGGTCCCTACAGCGACAAGTAGAAAACATGATAGCGAGAGGAGAATTGGTGGAGTATCTCGCCACGAAGGAGCACGTAAAACCTCGGGAGGTTAACCCTCGACGGATAGAGGGCGGTCAGGTAAAGGTTATCCATGCTATACACGGAAGGTCAGAGGATGATGAAGAGTCTAAAGGTTGTACAGGTCCAGGCTGAGAGAGGCTCATAAGTTACGAAGAGTGTCTTCGGTAAACACGGTTGCACCAGGCAGCATCAACATTGGATTCGGTAACAATGATCTTTCTAGAGTCCAGCGCCCGCATGAGGACCCCTTGGTCATCAGCCTCCTGGTAGCGAATTATATGATCAGGAGAGTGCTGATAGATCCGGGAAGTAGCGCCAACATCATTACAAAAACAGCTTTTGATCAGTTGGGGGTTTCACCATCGTCCATCAGGCCAACTTCCAGCCCCCTAATGGGATTTGATGGTACTAAGGTGAATCCGCTCAGGGTGATTGATCTATCTGTTACTGCAGCAAAGAGGACTCTGAAGGAAAACTTCGTCGCAACGGAAATTCATCCATCTTATAACCTCATTATGGGGAGAGGTTGGATCCATCGTATGAACGGAGTCCCCTCTACACTTCACCAAGTAATGAGGTGTTTATCCCCGGATGGCAGGGAGGTCATCGACCTCTGGGGAGACCAGGTTGCTGCAAAAGAATGTTACATGCTAACGCTACATGAAGCAAAGAAAGCGTCGAAGTCACCTCAGTCAGAGGCGAATCCCAAAGACGCGATCAAATAGCAGTTACAGTATCCTCTGCCCAAGTATCTCAAGGCAGAGGAAGAAGCCGAAGCTGAAGCACCTACCGAGGAGTCCCTCGAAGCTATAGAGGTAGTCCTCGGAAACCCCCAGAAGCTCGCCTACATTGGCTCATCTTGCACAGCCGAAGAGAAGGAATCATTGATCAGGGTTATTCGGTGCAATTCGGATGTCTTTGCCTGGGATCACTCGGACATGGTGGGGATCGATCCTACAGTCTCATGCCATAGTCTGAGGGTTAACCCAGAGTTCAGGCCAGTCAAGCAGAGGCACCGACGGTTCGCACCCGAACAGAATCGCATAATAGCCGAGGAAGTAAATAAACTATTGCAAGCAGGATTCATTCGAGAAGTGCAATACCCGCAATGGCTCTCAAATGTAGTAGTCGTTCAAAAGAAGAATGGGAAATGGAGGGTATGCGTAGATTATACCAACCTTAACAAAGCTTGCCCAAAAGATAGCTTTCCTCTGCCCAAGATTGATCAGATGGTGGATGCTACGACGGGTTATGAAAGGCTCACATTCCTCGATGCATACTCCGGCTATAATCAGATTCCCATGAATCCTGAAGATGAGGAGAAAACCGCTTTCATCACAGAAACGGGCACTTACTGCTACAGAATGATGCCCTTCGGTCTAAAGAATGCCGGAGCCACCTACCAGCGACTTGTCAATAAAATTTTCAATAATACGGTTGAAGCCTATATCGATGATATGGTGGTCAAAAGTATACGGAAAGAGGACCACCCGAAGCACCTCCAGGAGGTCTTTGATACCCTCAAGAGATACAATATGAAGCTGAACCCCATCAAGTGCTCCTTCGCCGTCTCGTCAGGGCAGTTCCTTGGGCACGTCGTAAATAAAGGAGGAATAGAAGTAAGCCCAGCTCAGGCAAAGGCACTAATACAGAACCAGGAGCCGAAAACCCGCAGGGAAGTGCAAGTTCTAACCGGCCGAATTACGGCTCTCAGCCGGTTCATATCCCGATTATCTGATAAGTATAAACCTTTCTTCGATGCTATTCGATCCAAAAACAAAGATATGTGGGGACCTCAGCAGCAGGAAGCTCTCAATTAATTGAAAAGCTACATGACAAAACCCCCAATCCTTTCTGCTCCAACGCCCGGAGACACTCTCATCCTGTACCTGGCAGTATCAGCTGTAGCAACAAGCGCAGTGTTGATCAAAGAAGGAGGCAAGGTTCAGCACCTAATCTTTTACACAAGCAAAACGATAACGGATGCCGAGACACGGTACAACAAGACAGAAAAGGTAATCCTGGCTTTAATTTATGCCAAGAGGAAACTTCGACATTACTTCGAGTCTCACAGCATAGTGGTACTTACAAATCACCCTATACGGGCTATCCTAGCTAAACCAGACCTGTCTGGTCGAATTACAAAATGGGCTATTGAACTTAGCTCTTTTGACATCACCTATGCACCAAAGGTATCTCACAAGGGGCAGTCGGTAGCGGATTTCCTACTAGAGTACGAGGATCAACCTGAGGAACCGACACTTCAAGAGCCATACTGGGAGTTACGGGTTGATGGCTCTTCCAACCGAAAAAGAGCAGGGGCCGGGATTGACATCACAACACCCGTGGGTACCAAGCTGCAGCAGTCAATTTTGCTAGATTTCCCATCTACTAATAACGAGGCCGAGTACGAGGCGATGCTTGCCGGACTTTGGCTAGCTAAACAGCTACAGGTACGATGTTTAAAAGTTTTTAGTGACTCACAGCTTGTGATCAATCAAGTGACAGGGCAATATTCTCCCAAGGAGGAACGTATGAAGTCGTACAAAAATGCTGTAGAGAGTGCTATCCGGGAGTTCAATCAAATCGAGTTCCATCAGGTACCACGAGATGAAAATGCCGAAGCGGATCGATTGGCCGCAGCCGCATCATCTTCAGATGAAGAGTTGATTCGGCTTGTTCCAATCGATGTTCTCGAAGAACCCAGCATTAATCCCCGGCAAGAGGTGATGGTGATCCCGGAAGTACCACGCGAGCCCTGCTGGATTGATCCAATCGAGGCCTACCTCAAGGAAGAGGTTCTCCCGAATCAGAAAGCTGAGGCAAGGAAGCTTAGGCTTACCGCGGCTAAGTACGCAATCATCAATAACCAGTTGTACCGAAGGTCATTCTCCGGTCCCTATCTCAAGTGTTTAACCCCTACTGAGGCTCTCACAATTCTAAAACAAGTTTATGAAGGAGATTGTGGAAACCACTCCGGAGGAAGATCCCTTGCACACAAAATTCTAACCCAAGGTTATTTCTGGCCATACTTGGCTCGTAATGCCTAGGAATACTCAAGATGATGTGACAAGTGTCAGCGCCATGGTCCAATAAAGCACCAACCTGCCGAAGGTTTGCACGCCATGGCTAATCCATGGTCGTTCGCCCAATGGGGGATTGATATAGTAGGACCATTACCCAAAACCATGGAAAAAAAGGAACATGTGCTTCTGGCTACGGATTACTTCACCAAGTGGGTGGAAGCTGAAGCCTTCTCTAGCGTCACCCATGAAGAAGTAAAACATTTCATTTGGAGCAACATTATTTGCCGGTTTGGGGTACCAAAAGTCATTGTAATGGACAATGGTAAGAACCTCGATAACAGAAGTACAAGGAAATTCTTTAGCGAATATGGAATCCCGCAAAAATTGGCTGCAGTTAGTCATCCACAAGGCAATGGGCAAGCTGAAATAACTAATCGCACGATATTCGGGTGCTTAAAGAAAAAGTTGGAGAAATTGAAGACAAAGTGGTACGAGAATCTCCCTCAAGTGCTTTGGGCCTATCGAACCACTCCAAGACGACCCACGGGAGAAAGCCCATTTGCTATGGCATATGGGTCCGAAGCTGTCATTCCTACCGAGTCCATAATCCCAACCCTTCGAACATCCTTGGTACTGGAGGGGAACAATGAGCAACAACTCTAACATAGCCTTGATTTGGTGGACGAAAGGAGAGATGCAGCAGCAATTTGTCTCGCGGCATACCAACAGCAGGTGTGTAACAGTTATAACAAACGCGTCAGATTCAGGAGCTTTGTGGTAGGCGATTGGGTTTTGAAGCAGGAGACAGCTCATGTAAAGAAACTGGAACCTAATTGGACCGGACCCTACAGGGTTACTGAAGTAGTGGGGAAATGAGCATATCGTTTGGCCGAAGCTGGCGGACGTCCCATTGCGCGTCCTTGGAACGCAATACACCTGAAAAGGTATTTCCATTAGTTAAGTTTGTCCATTTTGCTACAACTTCTTCACAAATAAAGCTGTGTATGTCCACAGTCAGCCAAGCTTTTCTTTATTTTGCTTCTATATTCAGTACTACTTTCCTCTATTTTTGTTTCTTTTTATAAAAATGGGGGGCCATACTATGCATGGCATTCGTCTGATTTTTTGACCAAAAACAAAAATTCGTCTGATTTTTTGACCAAAAAAAAAAAAAAAAAAGCACAAAGCAACAGAACATGAGTTATGGCCTGTGCTTAAACCTTTCTATCCCACATCGACAAAAAAGTATGTGCCACGTTCTGTTATATATGAAAATATTCAAATAGTTAATCACGGTGTAAGGAGGGCCCACTGGTATTTAAGGCTGTCAAGCTCAATACCAGAGGCATTCCTTACACCGACCTTTTTGATAAAATTTAGTCTATGTCCCACATCGGGTAGAAATAGAAAAGAAATGCGGTTCATATATGCGTGGTCCACAACATTTGGTTGCCAAGAAGGGAGTATCAGTGGAGGCAGGTCTCTAAAGTCAACACTTGGAAAACTTCACAGCCACTGTTACTCGCTTTCTTGGCCTCTTATCATTTTTGAGTCCTCGGCCTCATGATAAGTTGTTTGAGGAAAAATATAAAACAAACCTCCCCTCAGGCTCAACGTCGGGGAGTAATTCATTCGCCTCGGACCTTAAGTGTCCGGTTCGGCACAACCTCCCCTCGGGCTCAGCGCCGGGGAGTAATTCATTTAAACCTCCCCTCAGGCTCAGCGCCGGGGAATAGGTCATTCGCCTCAGACCCTAGGTGTCTGGCTCGGCGAAAATCCCGCCTCGGACCCTAAGTGTTCGGCTCGGCAAAACCTCCCCGTTGGCTCAGCGCCGGGGAGTGATTTATTTAAACCCCCCTCCGGCTCCACGCCAGGGAATGTATAATTCGCCTCGGATCCTAAGTACCCGAGACAGCTTCGGACCCTAAGTGTCCTATTCAGTACTAGTCCTCCACGACTCAGCGCCGGGGAGTAATTCGTTTTAGACCTCTGATACCCGGATTAGAACTCTTTCCTCCGGACTCCAGGTGTTTAATACCATGTGGATGCGGATATATCATAAGTTCATCATACTCCATCCCACATCAGGAATACATGAGAAAGAAAGAGTATGTATACGTTTACTACAGGCAAGTAAAAGGCAAGGAGGGTTCATTTAACAGTTAAATCATTGTCCATATGAATCATCCTGCGATATCAACTAAATTGTTAAAAGAATCTCCTTCTTCCCACAATCCTTGCGTTTTCACGGATAGCATAAATCCGAAGCATAAAGACAATGTTTAGTGTTTTAACACATTACCAGACAGAGAAATATGAACAGTATCAAGAGCATACAGCAAAAACAAGTCAGGCAAGCCTAAAACGAAAAATTATATTCATTATCCCAAAACAGGCTGTTCATAAAAAAAAAATACATGGCTCTACTTCCTCTTCGAATCGAAGGGAGTAGGTTCAAAAGCATCCACTACATTAGGACTTGAGGTAGGAGGAGTTGAAGCCGCAGGAGCAGGGGAGCTAGGAGTACCCTTCAGGTGTGCCTTCACCATCTCGGCAAAGCGGATTTCAGCTTCCAAAGCCTCTGGCCCTTCATCGTATGGGAAGTGCACCCCCACTTTCTTGTCAAATGCGTCCGGATCCATCGTCTTAGGACCTGAGCCCTGATTATAGCCAGACCAGAATGCTTTAGCACTAGCCAGGTGCGCCAGACAAGAGTAACGCCCCTGCATTTGCTTCCCCACCTTGAAGCAAGTAGTAAGAGCCTCGGTCAGGCGTTGAACGTCGACCTGAAGAGAATCCACCTTGGCCTCAGAGGCTGACAACTGCCTCTTATACGCATCCTTGGCTTCAGAAGCTATCTTCAGATTGGTAGAGGCAGTAGTGGCTCTCTTCTCTGCATTGTCAAGATCCTTTTCCAACTTCTTGATGGAGAGGGATTGAGCTTCAGCAGTGGCGCAGAGGGCCATAGTGTGGTATAAACTCTGTTTAACAAGGAAGCAAATATAAGCATAAATAGAAACATAAGGAAGCAAGAGTAACTTAATGCTGAAGGAGCAATGCGAACCTCTATGGCCCGGACTGGGGCAGAGGGGAGTAGTTGCTCTAACCCCATTTGGCTGATGGCTTCCTCGTCCTTTGGGAGCCACATTCCTCGAGCCACCGCCAGTGCAGCTGAAGGATCTATAATCACAGAATCCCCTGAGTGCAGGACTGACCTGTCAGCCCTGGTGAAGGAAGGAGTCCAAGGAGCCCCAGTCTCAGCTAGAACAAAGGCCCTGACTTCATCTTCAGGTTCGGCCTCTCCAGCCTTTTTCCCTCTGCTTTTAGAAGGGACCTTGCCCTTGCCAGAGGATGAGGGGTTGAGGCGAGATTTCTTCAATGGTGGTTCCTTAACCTCCACTTCATCCTCAGTTGATCTAATGACGACCAAGGGTTGGGCATCTTCGGCTTTCTTTTTTAAAGCCTCAGCCCTCTGTATCTCCTCCTCAGTCATGGGGAATCTGTCAAAGGATGGTAGAGACAGATCCATGAGGTCTGCAGCAATGGCACTGGAGGCAATGTCCTTGAGGTTTGACGAAGTTAGCAGGTCTTTGATAGGCGAGGGGTCACTCCAGACTCGTTCCTCAAGAAAAGAAAGTCTGTTCCTTGCTGCGGAGGATGGGAATGTAGCTGAAAAAACACCAAGAAACTCATAAATACGGCGAAATATTAAGACTTGGCAAGGAAAACAGCCAGAACACTTGGTATGAAGGGAGGTTAAATATTCTATACCTAATTTCCCGAATTTGCGCGGGATAGGGAGCGCAATTAATTGGGACACGAACCATTTTCCTTTAATTACAACCATCATTTCTTTCCATTTCTTTTCGGATGAAGGGAGGTTCGTGCATATCCTCTGATGAAGGGGAGAAGTAAAAAAGAAGCGACCAGGCTCGGTCACATGCTTAGATATATTGTAAGTAAGCAGAAGGTCGGCAAGGGTCAAATCCAGAGCCTCTAATTTCCGGCGCACCAACAGTGCCGAAAGGATGCGAAAGAAATTAGGATTTACCTGAAGGGGGGCAAGACCTAGCTTATTGAAAACTAAATGATAGAAGGGATGAAGAGGGAATCGGAGGGCGTTAAGGTGCCCTACCGAAAGAAGCAACTCATCCTCCTCAATTCCCTCGCCGGAGGTGAAATCGGCACCCTCGGGATATTCTGCAATTTCTACTCCCTCAGGAATATCAAATTCTTCCATTACCGAAGCAATAGAGAACTTGATGCGGCGAATAGAGATGATTGCTTTCTTCTCTTCATGGGTAAGAACATAATCAGAGCCTGAGGTGGATGTTTCGGTTGGAAGAGGGGAAGTACCTAATGGATTCAACGAAGGGCGATCTGTAGAAACCCTAGGAGGGGGAGCCCTAATGCGAACGGGGGAAGATGAAGGTGTGGATTCAGAATCCCCAAGGTCTACACGTTCGGGAGTAGATGAAGTACTCATAATGAAAGATTGAAGAGAAATATGCGAAACTAACCTGACAAAGCGAAGGAAGCGATGGAATGAAGGACGCAGAAGTGCAGCAGGGCAAATGTAACTCTTGCAAAATCTTGTATGACGGAGTAATAATGAAAGACCACGAACCGTTTCTGAAGCAAAGTAAAAACCGGTTTCAATTCCCTCTTTAATAGGAGCCGTCACTCAATTAAAAATGGAATTTGGGGCAAAGTGTGGAGGGAAAAAACTCCCTCCAATAAAAAGCGCACACGTCACCACTACCCATATCTACATTCCAAGGACATATGAGGCCCATCATGCTCAAGCCCATGTTGAGGGTATTTACAGCCCAAGACCATTGTTATTTGTCCTCCAACTTCCATCAAGGCCGAATCAAGAAGTCATCAGCCCAGCTTGTCGTCAGCCCAGCGTATCAGTATTTAACATCCGGCCTGTTACCCAAGCCCAGCCGGATCAAAATATATTCAGCCCAAGAATGCACAAGTCCTACCATTTGAAGGATTTACTGTAGAAGGAAAATTCGGATAGGAAGTTCTGTACAAGGCAATTTCTATGTATGGAAAATTCGACAATGGAAAGAACTCTATTAGAAAAGAATGGTTATATAGAAAGAATTGGAGGGCAAGCAACGCGAGTCCTACCATAATTTTGCAATCTTTTGTATATAAATAGAGGCTGAGACCTCCAATAAAGGATCAAGCAATTCTACGCTTTTCTACACACTGTTCTTATTTATTTTTATTGTTTTTGAGTGAGTTGTTTTATTTTTCTCAATCATTATTGGTTGGGCGAAATTTTGCACCTACAGAGGCCTAATACAAAAGGTAGCAAAATATATATTCTCCTAATCCAAGCTAAAGCTGTGGTGGATGGTCGTCCGCCACTTCTTTTCCCGAACCTGAAAATATTAAAATAATGGGGTGAGCTAAACGCTCAGTAGGAAGTGTCTAATACACACTTCTTATGACCCCGTAAATCCACGTAAGGAATAGATAAAAGAGAACGGGATCATTGCATAGGGGTACATGGCAATAATTACAGCGACAAGTAAATAACAATTGTCACCCGAACACATACACACCATATATTCTAATGAAGTGTAATGTCATGCAATGTCACTCCCCATATTCGAAACATTTTCGTTTTAACTTTCAAACCGTTAGTGTAATCCGACCCAAGGCACCTCTAAGACGTCACGAAAGGAGGATTGGCTAATGTAATACCCCTAAAATTAAAAAGGATATAATTGGAATTTTACTATTTATTCTAAGTGTTTTATGTGATTATGTAGATATGTGTTTATGTTTAATTGATTAAATTATTTGTTTTGTTCTTTATTTGATTTAATTGTTTAGTCTTTATTTGATTTAATTATTATTTGGGTTTTTGAATTGTTTTGTTGGTTAATTATTCTACGTAATTTAATTGTGGTTTTAATTAATTGGTTAGTTGGATTTTATTTTATTTTATTTTATTAAATTAGTTTTGATTGTTTAAAGGAGTTAATTAGGTTAAATTATTAGGGTATTTAGTTTATGGATCGTGTAGTTGTCCGACTAGGGTTTAGTGGGTTTTCATCTCTCAATATAAGTAGACGTAGGTTATTATATGCCTATATATACTGTTATAAGTCTGTTTAGGGTTGAAATCACAAACCTTATTCACGAGCAGTGAGTACAGAGAGTTTTAGAGTGAAAACAGAGAGAGGTTGGGGAGACAAAACAGAGCAACTTCAGAGAGGGTTTTGGTCGTGGCTTGAAGGTTGAATCTAGGAGGAGGAAGGTTGAGCAGTAGGAGGTAGAGTTGACTGAGAACGGATGTCGTCGCAAAACTTAGGAAGACGGTGACGAGGGTTTATTCCAGGCAAGTTCTTTTCTTCCTCCTTCCCGTTGGCTCGTGTTCTGTGTACCTAGATAGTCTCTAGGGTTTGAGTAATTATTAATTAGAACTTACATGCTTACCATATGTTATATTGATGATCTTTACGTATTAAAATCAATTCTGTTATAATGCATGCAAGTCTTGTTTTCTGTTTTAAGCATGTTATATTATTAGCAATTTTAGTTTTTGTAATTGCTTTTAACCTCTGTAAATAAATCATGGTGATGATACTGGGATTAAATAGGACTCCTAAGTTCAGTAGTGAAGAGGAACAGAGGGGTTGGAATAGAATTGTTATTGCAAAATAGTTTCAGATTTGTTCCTAACGCATGTTAGTTCGGTAGTAAATTTAATCTCTGTAATTGAATCTAATGGTTGTTATCAAACCTTTGGGATGCTCCTGGGTGTTAATAAGATGCTTAAGATCTATTTTAAAAACCAACAGAGTGGTAGGAATTGATCAGAGAGGGAGCAGACGGACTGAAACGGAGCAGAACGGGGATAGAGGCTCTCAAAGGAGGTGAGAGCTGGCTCCATGGATGTGGGAGCCAGCTCCCACACTCATTAAGCCAGCTCTAAGATGTTTAGAGCGGGCTCCAGGCTCAAAAAGAGCTTGCTCTTTAAATTTAGAGCAGGCTCTTTCCAATAGTGTTTTTCTGAAAAAAAATTTACGAACTGTTTGGTTACTGTTGGAGCATGGGAACTGTTCTGTTGACTCTGGGGTTTTACAAAGGGATTAGAAGGTTGGTTTTGAGTGTTATTAAGTCCTTAAATTAAGTAAGGTTGACCTCGAAGTGAATGAAATTAACAGTGCACTAATTTAACAACTGTGTGTACGGTTAACGGCTGGAAGGAGATTTGTTGTCTAGTTTTAGTTTGACAATTTAAACTGCTATATCATAATTTCAAATTAAATTTTAAATACATGGTGAAGTCTTTTAATTAACAAATTGGACTTGGGGCATAGTGTATGGCTCCGTGTAAAAAGATAAAACAGAATACGAGTATAGAACTTAGTACGCTGTTACCGGGTGGAAAGAATTAAATTGTTTATATTAATTTAGCAATTGTTTGAACTATAACATGATTACAAAACTTATTTAAATGCATGATAGAGTAGTTGATTCATTAAAACTGATCTATGCATATTTTGGATGCTAGTTGTTGAACTGTTAAACAATACATGGTTTAACTCTTGGATTTAAATTGCTGAAACTTAAAACACTTTTCTGCAATGCTATGGATATTTGGTTTTGAACTGTAAAATACTTGCTTATTATTTATATATTGTAATTTACATGGATATGGAGGATTGTATGCACTGGTATGAGACGGTGACATACTAGGTATGGTTTAGCTCAAAACGCTAATTCCTACCTCATGGATTTTAATTGGTGAACAGCTTTACCTATTCTATCAATTATATGGATTTTATGCATTGTATGCATCGGTATGGGACAGTGGCATACTAGAGATAGACAGATTCAAAATACTCAGTCCTATCTATTTTGGAATAAGGATACGAATTATAAAAACATAATTTTCCTTATATTTAAGTTTGTGCAGCTGAATAAGTTGAACGACTTATTGGATCTCTTATATAAGTCTGTGCGGTTGAATAAGCCGAACGATGTATTAGATTTTCTATGGATGGATATGAATGGATTTTAAATATATTTTTATGATACCATGATATGAGCTTGAGTCTCAGACTCATTGGTTAGGGTGCGTATATGCAGTAGGATGCATAGCTAGCTATGTTGGTTGAGGTATACCTTGTTATGCTTAGGTAGTCATGCCCACTCAGGTGCGTATTGCATGCTACCTTCTATTCAGGTTGAGACCCTCAGCATGGTTTAGTGAGAGTCCTGTAGTGTGGATATATATTTATCTATTACAGACTATACAGATATTGTTGAGATATTTAGGGTGTATTTGAGTATCGGGTCACTGTTTGGATTGCAGTTAGAGAAGAATTTGCATGTGGGCCTGACCCACTCTTATTTTTACAGGTGTTCGTTAGTTCCAGTCTTAGAGCTGGATCGTGCTGAGCAGATACAGTCATTCACTCCACCGATGCTGTAGGACTTTGTTTTATGTTTCATGTTTTAGGCTTTGGTTTTATTTTTAGTCATTTGAGTTCAGTGGGATATTTTAGGGGTCCACTAGATGGATTCCCGAGTTGTATA
The DNA here is from genome assembly GCF_030987335.1 of Cornus florida. Lineage (NCBI taxonomy): Eukaryota > Viridiplantae > Streptophyta > Magnoliopsida > Cornales > Cornaceae > Cornus > Cornus florida. The sequence continues at coordinate 70,299,067 of NW_026775581.1, read as the reverse complement.
ATTTGGAGAACGATTTATATTCGTGGAGGATCAGTTGTAGTAGAATAGTTTATTTATCAATGGAATTATTTATTCTGAGGTTTCAATTATTGGATTATCATTTTTAGTTTTCATTTCAGCAAATTTTATTTATCTCATTTGTTTTAATTGTATTCTGTGTTTGATTATTGCTAATTGGTTTGATATCCTCGGGTAATCGGGCGTGGGCCTGGCCAACTCGTATCCGGAGATCCGGGGGTATCACAGCTAAGCAACCACAACCACGACCATAAGGCACCTCCAAGGTGTCGCATCTGGCCTGTTTAGCTCAACTAAACTCCTCTCTAGACTACACTAACACCACGGACCACTAGGTTCTTCCTAGGCGTCCGGGTTTTCGCAAACACTTTAGAAAACTTTTCCCAAAACAACTTCACTTGTTTGAAAGACATTTTTCCCCTTTTTCTATCCCAATGAATGCATGGAATGTTTCATACTTCAATTTATCAATTCCACCATAAAACTTTCACACATGCTATATAAGACAATTTCTAAACTATATAACTAAAGTTCTTATTTAACATCAACTTTGCATAACAAGCATATAAGACATGGATTCAACTTAATATAAGTATGTTTGAATACTATAAAACAACTAACAATTAGTCACATATATCCCATACCAATCATTTAAGCAATTTTTATAAGAATTTATACTAATTGAACATTCTAGACATCAATTCAAGTTATAAAACTCACAAAAGTATAAGAAATCATGCATTAGAACACCCCTACCTCAAGAATTGCAAAATCCCCAATTCCAAGCCCTAGATCCCAAACCTCCTAGAGTGCACCAAACATGAATTTGCTCCGATCAAATTGAAGCCCTCGACGCGCTCTTTAATTTGCCGTAAACGGCATTCAAAATCTCCAATTGATAAGAGAAAGATCTAAAGTTGAAGTTGTAGAAAAAGAAAAAAAAAAATGAAGAATTGAGAGGGATAGAGAGAATTGGGAGCAAGGGTGTGGTCTCATGACCACTTAAAAATGGTGGTGGGTCCCACCAATCTCTTTTCATTTTTCCTTTTTCTTTTATTCTTATTTTGCACCACATACATATATACATACACATTTAATTTACAATCAAAAAAATAAAAAAAAACACAATAAAATAAAAAAAAATTTGATGCAAATGGACCCAACTAAAATCTCCGTAAGCAACAGTTCCGGTAACGGGTCCCACACGGGTCCGTCCGGTCCAAAAAACTAAACTAAAAAAAAAAAACCCAAAATGATCACCCTCGCATTTTAAAGAGTCCTGAACTCAATGAAATGTCTCAGACAACTCTCGGATACAACCGGCATACTCCACAGTGTCCGGAATGGAAAAGGGCAAAAGACGAAAATTCCCTTGCAACAACAAAATTTTCAGAAAAATGAAAAATAACAAAAATTGGAAACATCACAAGTAATGTACATGAAGTAACATGTAAAAGATTGTAACAAGATATTTAGCAAATATAATATGAATTGTCAGTAAATATATTATACCAAATATTCGTGAAACTTCAGACTTACAAAAAGTATATTAATATATGCAAAACTTTGAGTTTGTCAATTAAATATAAATAATTTAGTATTTGCGAGACTTCGGGCTCAGCAATTTACTTTTCTATAAAGAATGGACAAAAATATTCTAATATAAATAAATAAATAAGTATTTGCGAGACTGCAGGGTCAACAATTTTAATTATAAGTAAAATTTGTACAACAACAGTTTAATATAATTACTTATTTTTCTTACCCTTTGAAGTGAGAAAGAAAAATAGAATTTTCTTCTCAGTTGACAGAGTCTCATGCTGATAACGTGTAATGAATATATATGTATATATAGAGTAATATTCAGAGAAATAATTTTTTCACACAGAGAAAGAGAGAGAGAGAGTGGAAAACTTTTATTCAAGTGTGTCCTTACAAGTAGTATATACATATGGCCTTTCACTGTAAGTAAGAATTGAGCTTTCTTCGTAAGCCAATAATGTCATCATGGATGACTTGAGATTGTGGGCCCCACAAACATATATATATAACAAGATTATATATATTAAGGGAATGTAAAAACACAATTGGGCCAATAGATTTACAGAGCCCAGAGCTCATTACAAATTAAAGCCTTAATAAGACTTGGCCCAAGTCCAAAACACAACCCAAAGGGAAACAACTATGCCATTACAATTCCAAGTTCCAACTGCTATATTAGCAGTTAGTAGCAGTCTGGTCTTCTCTGCATTTAACAGCAATGGTCAAACAGATCTACAGGTGTTTGAACATTCCGCCGTCGTCGGAGTCAATCTGGTGGCACGGTGGTGGTGGGACGAAAGGGCCAGGGAGCTCCCATTCCACCGCAATATGTCTGGCATTATTTGTATCTGTAACAGAGCAGCACATTAGCTTCTCACGGACAGAGGTGATGATTTGATTAAGCACAGCATTTTCCATCCAAATATAGTTAACAAGAGCACAAGGCATAATTTTCTGTGGAGAAGTTCGCCTTCTCAATCAATAATTGACATGCCCGTGAGATGAATTCAGTAGGTGTAAAACGCGCACAACGTGTTTGTATAAAGTTCCAAATGGGGGATACAAATGGGCATTGGAAACAAACGGTGGTTGTGTGACTCAGGGAGTGCAGAACATAGACTGCAAAAATTGGGAGTGTGCCAGGGCAACTGGTTTTCGATCATGTGTGGAGAATTGCAGTCGACAAGATGAAGTTATGTTTGGGTATGCAGTGAGAGAAGTGAGAACCAAGTGAGGTGTGTCCATGCAAGGGTAGGATATGGACATAGGGATTTGAGTCATTGACAGTGTGAGGAAGTGAGTAGATGCCTGTGGGTGAAGGTTACCATTTGATTTTGTCATGAAGGTATTAAACATTAATTTAGATAGATCATTATTTAGGCATAAATGGGGATTTTGCATTTGGTTATTTGATAAAAATTTATAGAATCTGATTATATATGTCTTATGTTTTCATCTGCGTGAAAAGGGGTAAAAAAAAAAAAAAAAAGAAGTCTTTTTGTTATATATATATATAAAATCAATTTAAAGAGTATTTGGGTATATATTTAGGATCATTTTATCAAAGCAATAAAGTTATGAATTCATGACCCCAACTGTCTAGAATTAGGAATATATATATGATTAAAATAAAGCGTTAGATACAGACTGAAATGGCATCCATATTGGAGTTCAACTACTTCTTTTAAAGTGTTATGAATTATTTTCTCCTATTTTTAATGTATTGTATTATGGCCGACACTTGTCTGATTCTCGATCAAAAACTATTTCTAAGTGCTTTGCATTATTTTCTCCTATGTAAATGTATTGTATTATGGGCGGCATTTTGAGTAGCTCTACAAAAAAAAATTATGGGGATCGTTGTCCTTTAGGATTTCCCTTTCCATCCTTGGAGACTTTGATGTTTGAGGACATGCCGGCATGGGAAGAATGGTCTTGTTCTATTTCTATTGGTGTTGAAGAATCTGGAAGTCAATTTCCTTGCCTCCGTGAGCTCAGCATACATGGTTGTCCCAAATTGACTAGGGTTTCACTTTTAAGGCTTTGCTCTCTTCAAAAATTATACTTGGAAGAGTGTGAGGTGGTGGTGCTAAAAAGTATTGTTGATGGGACTTCACTATCCAGCTGAGAAGTTGTGAATGTTATAGGGCTAGTATCAGAGCTGGTCTCCTTTCTTCCTACAACTCTAACTGATTTATGCATCGCAAATATGCCAAATCTGTTATCCATGAAGGGCCTCCAAAATCTCACCTCACTTCAAATTCTATCTATCCGCAACTGCCCTAACTTTCGATACTTGCCAGAGGAAGACCAGCCTTCCACGCTTCAAAGACTTTGGTTCGATGATCGTGCACCTCTTCAACCACTACACTTGGAGAACAAAGGTGATTACTGGCCAGGGAATCATCCTTCCTATTATTTACCGGAAAAAAAAAAGGTGATTACTGGCCAGAACCTTTAAGAAAAAGGTCTTGAAAAATGTTCAGACTATTTTTTTATGCGACGTAATGCTCATGTTCTACAGTCTCATGTTCATATTTAGGTATTTTCTTCTGCATCATGCGAACTGATGTTTTCTGTTCTTGTTATTTGGGTGACTCTTGTTTTTGTCTTGTTATCTTTTCCAGAATTACCAACCTCTACAATTATATTTCCTATGTGATTGTTGTAATGTTTATGGTATATATATGGTTTTTCTTTTTTTTTTTTTTTTTTTTTTTTTTTTTTTTTTTTTTGTGATAGAAAAAAATTAAAGGAAAAGTTAAATTAAAAGTGGTGGGACCCACCACTTATACAAATTTTGGCCAAAAGGCCATGTTGGCCTTTACATTTACTCACTCCTGTACGCTCTTTATCTCTCCCCCTTCTTGATCCATTTTTTTTTTCTTTTCAAAACAAAAATTTAATTTTTGATTTCTCCTTCATCTTTTGGTATTTTTGGGAGTTGTTTGCGGCAAAACGAAGAGCGCGTCGAGATCTACGATTTGATCGGAGCAAAAGTGGTTTTGATGCACTCTAGGGATTTCAAATTTAGGACCCATTTTGAGGATTTTTCTATAAAATTGAGGTAGGGGTTTCTAATTCACATTTTCTTAGATTTTAGTGAATTATCTTTCATTAATTGTTGTAAAGCATGCCTAAATTTTGTGGATTCTTGCAAAGGTGACTTAATTGTTATACAAGTGATGTGTGGTTATGTGTTAATTGTTATTTGAGGAGAAAGCATGCTTAAATGATGTATATAAGAAATGTGATTATGTGTTAGTTGATGTTTTGTGTATAAGCATGCCTGTGTGGAATAGAATTTGTGCCTTGTATGTTTACTATGTTAAATCAATGTTGAATGAAAGCATGAATTACGTATTTTGAAATTTATTATGGAAAGCATGTGTGAAATTCAAAAGTTGAATTGTGTTTAGAAGTATGAAGCATTCATGCATCCATTGGGAAAGAAAGAGAAAGGGAAAAGTGTTTTTTTTAAGTAAATGAAATCGTTTTGAGAAAATTGTTTTCGAAAAGTGTTTGCGAAAATCGGATGCCTAGGAGGCGCCTAGTGGTCCGTGGTGTTAGTGTAGTCTAGAGGGGACTAGAGATTGAACTAACTAGGCCGGATGCGACGCCTTGGAGGTGCCTTGTGGTCGTGGATAGTTAGCCAATCCTCCCTTCGTGATGCCTTGGAGGTGCCTTGGGTCGGATTGCACTAACGGTTTGGAAGTTGAAATGGTAATGTTTCAGAAAATGGGGAGCGACATGGACATGACATTGCACTTCATTGGCATACATGGTATAATTGTGACTTGAATGACAATTGTGGTTATATTTGACGTTGTGGTTATGAATTATATCCCCAGTATAGTATGATCCCATTATCTTGATTTTTATTCTATACGTGGATTCACGGGGTCATAAGAGGTGTGTCTTAGGCACTTCTTACTGAGCGTTTAGCTCACCCCATTATTTAACATTTTTTCAGGATACGGGAAGGAAGTGGCGGACCACGCTCCTCCACAGGTCTTGATGGGTTAGTGGACTATTTTGACATACTTTGTAGTTATGATCTCATTTAATTATTATTTATTTATTTATTTATTTATTTTTATAAATCCTGGAATAACACGTATAATATGCATTGACATAGGAAAGGACGGTAGTGTCCTTAGTTGACCTCGGGTTCGGGTATGGACCCGGTTAGCGATTCGAACCCACGGGTTCAGGTCGTTACAATTGTTTAATTGAATTTGAGAAGTGAAATTTATATCTCACATTGTTCCCATAATATTGTTCTACAAACTATCTTGCCTACTAATTATATGTAGTTTTTCCTTGTTGGGCAGGGTTACAGCATGGTTAAAACATCATTATTTTCAAAGATTTTGATGTGAAAAGGATTGAGAAAAATAATTTTATCGACTTCGAAAGACATTTTTTTTTTTTTTTTTAATATACTCTCTTACTTCATATACTCTCTTTAATTATTATTATTTTTTATCAGATAAGAATTCAATTGAATAGCTCTATTATCATTTGGTTGCTGTAGACATTAAAAATCTGCTCAATCAAACGTATCCTTAATAAATCACGTTTGGTAATCAAGGAATGTATGTTATGGAACAATTGGGAAGTGTGGAATTGTTCTTCCCTCCCTATTTAGCTATATTCACTTGAACATTATTTTTTATCAAGTATCACATTTAGCATTGACCTATCTTCAATGGGTAGGAGTTTTTCTTTAAAGGATATAAGAACACTAAAATTCATAAATCATTAAGTATTAGAAACTAATTTTGCATAAATAAAAAATAAAATTAAAAAAAAATAAAGAAAAAGAAAACTGCAGGGTGTCTTGTTTCACAGCATTTGGCGAGGATAATCTTGAACGACTAATTTGATATTAAAGTAACTTAATTATATGTAGATATATTAAGTTTGATATCTCCATGCCCCCTAACCTGCTTTGCTATGCAATTTTGATTTCATTGGTTTTGCCTTAGAAAAGCTCAATTTCAATTCTCCATGCCTTCAAAAGGTTGTGGCATCCTCACTATATTGAATCTTCAATCTGCTCTGTTTGAAGAGGATTATAATCATAATACCTTTACAACATCTAATGATGCCCTTAATACCTAATTGACTGGTGGAAGCACCATGTAATGGATCATGAAAATAAAACAAATATTTTCTAATTTTTGAGACAGCTTGTAAGATCCTGGAAATGACGCAATCAATTTTTATTTTATTTTATTTTTTATTGATAATTCTAGTGAAGTAAACCTTATTTTTTCATGATTCCTTATATCCCTCTTATCTGTCGTATTAATAATTGGCCGAAATAACGCTCAAGGATTAAATCATGCATATACATTATAATAGCTCCATTATCCATCCACCCTCAACCAAATTGAAGGTGATATATATCACTCTTGACCAAAACAAAATATATATATATATTGATGCTTTATCTTCCCAAGAAGCATATATAAATTTCACCAGTTATAATATTTTTCCAATTAAGTCAAGTCCAAAAATGTGGGTTATTGTAGGTTATAATATCACCTCAGCAGCTAAGGTGGTTGTTGCTAGGGAAGATTATAGTTGTTTTTGCTATCTGTTATAATTAGTGTTTCATTGTTGTTATGTGTTATTGTTTATTGGTTTTTAGTTATAGTGTTGACTAAGAGAATTGCCTACTTGTTATTGATTTGCAATGGGGCTTGTACTTCTCAGACAACAAAATCCAAGCGAGACCTTCTCTTTATGAGCCTTTGCGGTTCCATTTCCATGTTAAATATCTTCCTTGCAAATCTGTAATGTTGTAAATATGGTGCGCATGTCATTGAGATGATGGAGTTCTATGATTTATTCATGTCCAATAAGGGTGACTGCGTACACTTTATGAACGTTTGAAGGAGGAATTATGGAGTTAAATTTGTTGCTTGTGAATTTGGGAGTTATTTTTGTTGTTTGTGAATTTGGGAGTTGTATGTGTTGCTTGTGAATTTGGGAATTGTATTCTTCATCGGAATTGCATATGATACGGACTTGATTCATGTGGTCTAATTTGCCCAAGAAGCTGCTGGAGCCATTGCTAGTGACGATTTTGCCTAGATTTTGGAATTTTATTTGAAAGAAAAAACAGAGGGGGCCAAGGTCCAAAAGGGCGGGCAAAAGAGACATAAACAGGCTTAATCTTGTTAGCAATTAATTTGGCAATGCATTTATAAATACAATTGTAACAAGAGATAGCTCTGTAATCACTCGTACACGAGGAATTAGGAAAAAAATAGGTTATCTGTAATCACTCGAATTTCGTTAGCATCATGAATTATGTATGTCTATATTCTCATCAGACAAGCTTAAAATTTTCCTCCTATTTATGTTGTGATTAAATCCTCTGAAATAAAGGTTGTGTTAATATCACCAGCTTGAAGCTAATGGATCCTATCTTTTTGTTTGGAGAACTGCTCTCTATGAAGACTCAAACAAGAGTAAGTTTTTAATGAGGGAGTCGCTATAGAATTACTTTTAGAAAACTACTATACATGGATCCTATTTTTTTTGTTTGGAAAACGGCTCTCTAGGCTTTTTATTTGGAATTTTAATCAACTCGAGGATAAGGAAAAACATAGAAGTCATGAAAGTTGAGGTTTTTAATTAGTTTTCCATCACGGCATGCTCCATGGATTATGCTTCGCGCAGTTGGAAATAAAAAATTTAGATGGAATAGAGACGAGAATGGATGGATCAAACATTTCTAGAGAAGAGGTTATCTCCTTCTAATTTTTTTATTCGATTTAATGGAAGAGGAGAGAATAAGCTCACAGTTTATTGTGTTTGTTGGAAGAGAAAGAAAGAAAGAGTTTTAAATTGTTTTTACCATGGGGTGCCACTTGACGGGAGATAATTAGACTCATCTAAATTTGTTTGGAGGAGAAAACAATAAAGTGGCCTTACCAACTTTCTCCTACTTTCTGGTATTATGGCCGATACTTTCCAATGTCTCTGGGACTTTTGAAGCTACCACTCACCCCTCTTGTTCTTGTGCTGGGTTTTGAATTATTCTTCCATTGTGAATAAAAAAGAAGAAAAGGAAGACCTAAAATTCATTATGTATCAAGAGATGGTTGTGCATAAAAATAATAATGATAAGAATGAAGATAAATCAAACTGAACATTCTCCTGTTTCACAGCATTTATGAGGATAATCTTGAAGCTATATTTTAATGACTGGTCTGCTATTAAATTAACCTAATTATATGTAGATATATTGTACGAAGCATAGATGCGATTATTGTATCTTAAATTTGATATCTCCATGGCCTCTAACCTGCTTCGCCATGCAACTTTGATTTCGGTAGTGACATCCTCACTGTATTGAAACTTTTTTTTCCTAGTTGATACTCATTTCCCTTTAAAATCACCAAAGCTCAAGTACTGAGTCACACATATCAATTAACATATGCCTCCATGGTCTATCCATCCTGAACCAAATTGAAGGTAGATATATAGCATTGTTGACACCATTTTGCAATGAGATAAAGTCTTGTTGATTTCTTTTTATTTTTATTTTTTATTTTCACACACCCACGTGCCCCTATGAGGACTTGAACTCTTGACCTTTCCCTTTGGAAGGCGAGAAAGTACCACTATACTATATCCTTTGGTGGTAGATATAATGTTTTTATTATTAAGCTAGTTCCGAAAAGGTAAGATTATTAGTTATAATCTCACCCAGCCGGTAAGATGGCTGTCGCTAGGTTAAGATCATAATTGTTTTTGCTATCTGTTATCATTAGTATTTTATTATTGTTGTGACTGTTTATTGGTTTGCAGTTATAGTGCTGACTAAGAGAATTGTCTACTTGTTATAGATTTGCAATGGGGCTTGCACTTCTCAGACAACAAAATCGAAGAGTAACCCTTCTCTTTATCAACCTTGGCAGTTATGTTTCCATGGTGAACAACTTCCTGCAATTCTGTAATGTTGTAAATATGTTGTGTGTGTCACGGAGATGGTGGAGTTCTATGATTTACTTGTGTCTTTGAAGGAGGAATTATGTTGTTGTACTCGTTGCTTGTGAATTTCTGAGTTGTTTGTTTTATAGGAGTTGTATTTGTTGCTTGTGAATTCGGGAGTTGTATGTGTTGCTTGTGAATTTGAGAGTTGTATGCTTTATGGGAGTTGCAATATGTGTTATTGACTTGATTGATGATGTGGTCTAATTTACTCTTAGTTTTAAAAGCTTATTTGTGTAGGGTCATGTTGACCAATAATGCATGAGCATGACAGGTCTTTCACTCTGTATTAGGAACATTTACATTGTTCAGTTTCACAGTACTAAAATTGGTGGTCATCGAGAAATAAATAACCTGGGGATTATTTATTACTGCATTATCTTATACATAATACATAAGGCATATAACAGTTAGATGTCACAATTTTGAGTTGTTGAAGATGATGGTTGGGTTGTAGGAATGTTGATAGGTCGATCCAACTGGTTTGATTAGATTCAGTTTTTTCATCACCTTAAAAAAACTGCATCAGATTAGTCTTGGAAAGTTTCTATTAAGAAAATGTTTGATTATGTTGTCTTTTTTGGTGCTAGAATTAATGTGTTCATTACTGTACTGATTCCTATGTCTGCAGTTATCTCTTTGATTTATTATTATGACTTATTTTATATATATATATATATATATATATATATATACACACATCAAGAAGCAACTTAAAGTTCAACATGCAATCTAGTGATATTGGAACCTTTCAAAGTAGAAATTGGAGTGCTTAAGTTCTCGTAAAAATAAAACGAATGTAAGAATTTCTTGTGAAATTAAAATTAAAAAGATAAATTACTTAACTTTTCTTGTATTTCTAAAAATTGAGGCACGTTGGAATAGTTTTTTGTGAAATTAATTCTTATTAAACTTCAAAATTACGTTTGTTGCAAACTTAGAATTAACATCGGTTAACATTTTAAAATACGTAAATAGCGTGGAAGTTTAATGATGAAATTGTTGTGTTAGAATGAAGTCCTGAAAATGTCATAAACTCATTATTGAAGTAATCACTTTGGACTTTTCAAAGATAACTATTCAAATACTTGGTGGTCAAAATGATTGAAGCCTCCTTGGCGTCTCTCATCTGCTCACTCGACGCACTCTTCTCCAAAGACTTTTCAAAATCAAACCTCCCATCGACCCTCTTGTTCTTGCATTTTTGGTTCAATTTGAAGGACCAAACATTCGTATCGCTCAAAGCCCTCACAAACCCATATCTCTCTCCTTTGATTGCTTTCATTTCCATCAACAATGGAGGATGTACCTGGGATCTCACAAACCCTTCTCGGGCCGATCATTCAAGGGCTGCTTGAGAAATTGGTCTCTCGCGAGGTGTTCAACTATGCACGTCGAGAGGGAATCGATACTCAGTTGAAGAATTTGGAGCAAAGATTGCCCGAAATTGGTGCTGTTCTGGGTGATGCAGAGATGAACCAACTGACAAATGATGGAGTCAAGAAGTGGGTTGATGAACTCAGTGATTTGGCCTACGATTTGGATGATTTGCTGGACGATTTCGCTACCCAAGAAGCTCTGCTGATGACAGAATCAGAAGCTAGCACTGGTAATAAGGTACGAAACCTCATCCCAACTACTAGTGCTGTACTTAAGATGGAGGAAATTAATGTTAGATTACAAGATATTGAAACCCAAATGAATTGCTTGGATTTGAAACCGATTGATGTCGAAATTGAGTCGACCATTGTGACAGAACGATTGCAAACTAGTTGTTCTTTGGTAGACAATTGTCGTGTTTATGGCAGAGAAAATGATAAAGAGGCTATACTTGAGTTGTTGCTAAGGGATGAAGCTAGTGTTTCTGTCATTCCCATTGTGGGCATGGGCGGTATTGGTAAGACAACTCTGGCTCAGCTGGTCTATGATGATGAACGTCTAGTGGGTCGTTTTGATCTGAAGATGTGGATTTGTGCTTCTGATGATTTTGATGTTTTTAGAGTGACGAAGACAGTTCTCGAGGAAATCACTTCGAAGCCTCATCACTACGTGGGTCTGAATACGCTGCAGGAGGAACTAAAGAAGAACTTGTCAGTGAAAAGATTTCTTCTTGTTGTGGATGGTGTTTGGAACGAGAAGAATGAAGAATGGGAGGTCCTACAAAGTCCTTTTATGGGTGGGTCACCTGGGAGCAAAATTATTGTTACAACCCGCCATGGAAAGGTTGCATCAACCATGAGTCTGTCTACGGCTTACTCTCTTAAATAGCTGTCGAAAGATGCATGTCTATCTTTATTTGCTCATCATGCACTCGGGAGAGGCAGCTTTGATGCACATCCAGATTTGAAAGGAATTGGGGAGGAAATTGTGAATAAATGTAAAGGATTGCCTTTGGCAGCAAAAACACTAGGAGGCCTCTTGCGCAATGAACTACAAAAAGGAGTGTGGGAAAATGTATTGAATAGCAAGATCTGGGATTTACCCGAGCAAAGAAGTGGCATTCTTCCTGCTCTTAGGTTGAGCTATCATTATCTCCCTTCTCATTTGAAGCAGTGCTTTGCTTACTGCGCACTATTTCCAAAGGGTTATGAGTTTGACAAAGAGGAACTAGTTTTGCTGTGGATGGGTGCAGGTCTTTTGCATCTATCAAAAGGAAAGAAGCGGATGGAAGATTTTGGGGTTGTATGCTTTGATGACCTATTCTCTAGGATATTTTTCCAAGAATCAGCAGCTAGTAAATCACGATTCGTCATGCATGACCTTCTAAATGATCTAGCTCAACATGTTGCTGGGGATATATGCTTTAGGTTGGGTAAGTTGGAGGGTAATGAGCAATCTGAAATTCTTGAACGAGCTCGGCACTTGTCATATTTTCGTCAACGATTTGAGCGCGTTCAAAATTTCAGGCCTCTTTGTAAAGTTCAGCATTTGCGAACTCTATTACCATTACCAATTCAGATGAAACCCTTGCGAATGTCACATCTACCAAAGTGGTCAGACTTTTACTTAGCAAACTCGGTTTTGCTTGATTTATTGCCAAAATTACAATGCTTAAGGGTATTATCTCTGTCTGGTTATTCCATAACTAAGCTACCAGACTCAATTGGTGATTTGAAGCATCTAAGGTATCTTAATTTATCTAAAACTTCAATCAGGGAGTTACCTGAATCTGTGAGTACTCTCTACAATTTACAAACACTATTATTGCACAATTGCAATGATCTTTGTGTGTTGCCCCCAAGTATTGGAAATTTAATTAACTTACGCCACCTTGATGTTATTGATACTGTGCAATTACGAGAGATGTCCTCAGGGATTGGTAGACTAACAAATCTGCAGACTTTGTCAAAGTTTGTTGTGAGCAAAAATAATGGGTTAGGACTTAAAGAGTTGAGGAATCTAAGGCTTTTACGGGGGATTGTTTCTATTGTAGAGTTGCAAAATGTGAAGGATCTTCAAGAAGCAAAAGAGGCAAATTTAAGGGCCAAGGAAGACCTTGATGAATTAGAGTTGGCATGGTGTAATGACTTCGATGATTTCCGAAATGAAAACCTTGAAATGGATGTACTGGACACGCTACAACCTCACGGAAACTTGAAAAGCCTCGCGTTTAAGTTCTATGGGGGCACAAAATTTCCAAGTTGGATGGAGAATCCATCGTTCTCTCAAATAGTAAACTTGACCATTGTTGGTTGTAGAAAATGCAGCTCTTTACCACCACTCGGGCAACTATGCATGCTAAAAAACCTATGCATTCAAGGCATGCATGAAGTGAAAAAACTAGGGGTCGAGTTTTGCAGGGGTCATTATCGTTTGGGGTTTCCTTTTCCATCACTCGAGACTCTACTCTTTGAGGACATGCCGGCATGGGAAGAATGGTCATGTTCAACCGGAGTTGAAGAAGCTGCGACACAATTCCCTTGCCTCCGTGAGCTCACTATACGGAAATGTCCCAAGTTGATTAGGGTTTCAGTTTTAAGGCTTCCCTCTCTTCAAAAATTAGATTTGCGAGAGTGTCACGAGGTGGTGCTTAAAAGTATTGGTGATCTGACCTCTCTAACCAGCTTGGAAGTTGTGAGTATTATAGGGCTTTCTCACCTCGAGGAAGCATTCATGCAATTCTTGGTAGCACTTGAAATTCTTGTCTTTAAAGAATGCAACCAACTGGTGGCTTTGTGGCAAAATTGGGTTACATGGCAAACTCTTGTCTGCCTACAGAGACTACATGTTGAGTCGTGTCCCGAACTTGTTTCCTTTGGAAAAGAAGATCAAGGGCTGCCTTGCAATCTAAAGGAGTTATATGTAGATGGTTGTGTCAATTTTGAGAAGTTGCCAAATGGTCTGAACAGCCACACGTCTCTCACATCTTTGGATATTGTTTGGTGTCCAAAATTTGTTTGCTTTCCAAAGACAGGTGTCTCACCCACGCTTAGAAGACTTCAGATGGTGGGGTGTGAGGCCCTGAAGTCCCTGCCTGATGGCATCTCTGGTCTTGAAGTCTTGGAAATCAAAAACTGTTCATCATTGAGGTCTTGGCCCACTGACACATTACCCAACACCCTTAAGGTTCTTGAGATTTCTGTTTGTGCAAATTTGGAATCTGTTTCAGACACTGTGCTACAGGACTTCAGCATTATGTCGTCACTTGAAAGAATGACCATTTCTGAGTGGCCAAACATTGGGATGTTCCTTGGGTATCCAAACAATTTTGCTAGTCTCTGTGAACTGGAAATATATTGTTGTGATCTGGACTCCCTAGAAAGAGGCTTGCCCACTCCGAACCTGAAAAAACTTATTCTTGAGAGTTGCGACAATGTGAGATCATTGTTGACCAACCAGATTCAAAGCCTCGAATACCTCCAAATAATTCACTGTCCAAGTTTCCAGTCATTCCCAGAAAAGGGCTTGTCCACTCCCAACCTGAGAGTGTTTTCTATCTCCTGCTGTGACAATCTGAGGTCGTTGCCATTTGATCAGATTAAAAGTCTTGAATCACTTGAATCCATAGACATATATGACTGTGATAGTCTCGAGTCATTTCCTCAAGGGAATTTGCCCCCCAATCTAATTGAACTTTTTATTACCGGTTGTGGAAAAGTCAAGCCCTTGTCTGAATGGGGCCTGCACAGACTCACCTCTCTTCAAAAATTAGATCTTTGTGCTGTATATCCAGAGCTGGTGACCTTTCCTGACGATCATGACAACTGCTTTCTACTTCCTCCAACTCTAACTGAATTACGCCTTGGAAATCTCCCTAATTTGGAATCTGTGTCATCCAATGGACTCCAAAATCTCAGCTCTCTTCGACATCTAGGGATCTCAGCCTGCCCTAAACTTCGATCCTTGCCCGAGGAAGGGCTGCCTTCCATGCTTCGAAGTTTTCAGTTCAGGGATTGTCCACTTCTTGAGCAACGGTGCTTGGAGGATGGAGGTGATTACTGGCCCAAGATTGCCGACATCCCTTGCGTCCTGATAGATATTCCCTACTACATTATAAGTGGTAAGCTCAGTCTCATGGCTCTTCTTTTAATCTTATCATCTCCTCATAACACATGCAATTTCCTTCTCAATGTGCATCAATAAAAAAACAAAACTTTAAAGGATGTGCATATTCTGATTTGGGTTTTAGATTTTCCTTAAAAAAGTTGTTTTTGTTCTATCCATTGAGACATAGCCAATAAAGTTGCATTTATGGAGTGCATTTGTCGGCTAATGACCTCTTGGAACGGAACAAGTAGTATTTGCACATTTTAGATTAAGAATATACTTTTCTTCATTCAAGGAACATTTGGATATTCATGCACTTTTTAGCTGTGTTGTTGTCATTGGAGTATTTTGTGGGAGCATGGGCCGGCTATGAACTGGATTCTGCTCTTTTGCATTTGTTTTTTCATTTGACTCTGTGTATTACAGACTTCAACTGAAGATTTGTGCATCAAATTGTCATCTCATGATGTTAAGTTCCACTCAGAGAATGGGCAACCCGAAGAAATATTCTCATATAACCAGTTTCCATTCCTTTCATTGAAGACACGAGAATATTCTTTTGTTCATCTTAAGGTATTTTCTTCAGCATTGCTGTGAACTAGAACATTTGTTCTTCTTCTTCTTCATCCTCTCCATGGCATGATTTTTGTCTTAATCTCTTCTGGAGATTACCAAACTCTAATAGAAAGTGTTCATTGACTTTAAGATGAAGCTTAATTCTTGCATCACCCCATGAAATATTTCTAGATAGTGTCCTTGACTACTAACTATTCTTGTCGGACTGACATACATCATAGTTAAAACAGGATTTATTTTTTTATTTTTTTAATGAGTTTATAGCAATAAAGAAGTCAAGCAAATAATTTTATCACAAGACACTTCAATATTGCTGCAAACATAAAAAAAATTGCAGTGATCTAATGACCGTTCGATCACACAAAGAGTCAAATTGTCCTTGTCTCCTTGATTGTTTTAATGTTTGGCAATCAACTAGCTTTACAAAATCATGTAATGTTATTGAACTATAGAGAAGCTCTTTATCATTCTTCCTTCCGTATATAGCTATATTGATGTAATTAATCTTCTTCTTTATCAAGTATCACACAGAGCACTGACCTATCCTCCAGGGGTTCTTTAAAGAAAAGGAAAGATTATAAACTAAAAGCAAACCAATCTCCTCTTTCACAGCATATGATGATGATAATCTGGAAGCTATATCTTAATGACTTGTTCACTTGATATGCTATTAAATTAATCTAATGATTTGTAAACCTATTGGACCTAGCGTAAATGTAATCCTAGCATCTTAAGTTTGATAACGAATTGGCGAACTTGGTTACATCAACTGTACCTGGATGCCCCCTAAGCTGCTTTGCTGTGTGATTTGATTTCATAATTTGATCTCCCTTCCAAGTAATTAGAAAGGCCTGATGTTTAATTCTACCTCATGGCCCAAAAAGGGGATCATCAATGCAATATTGAATCTTGCACTCTGTCCTTTTGAAGATGATTATAATTATACTACTACTGCGACCTCTGGTGATGCCTAAATACCTTATCACTATGAACCGTAATCAATCACCGAAAAGATAACAACTGTTCTCGAAACTGCGAGAGTAAGAAATCCTTTAAATTTCTTTCATGATTTATAACCCGGAAGGATGCCATCCTTCTTTGTTCTTTTTTAATTTCATGGTAGGGCCAATGCTGTAAACCTTGTTTTGCAAGCCTCTGTATATTCCTCGTCTGATTTTAATAATTGGTCTGGATGACGTCGTTATTCGATTCTTTCCATGAAGCTAACCAAAGCCCAAGAACTGACTCACATATATACTATAATATACCTCCAGGGATCATCCAACCTGAATCAAAGGTTGATTGCAAACCATTTTGCAAAAGATGATCGATAAATAGTTCCATTGCCTCTTCTGAAATGTCTAGACAGGAAGAAACATTTCAGCACTTAAGCTTCCCAAAAACCATATCAAATTCCATTAATTATTTGATGTTTTTCCAAATAAGTTTAGTCCAAAAAAGATGAGATTATACTTGAGCATAATCTTAAGCAGCAGGTAATATTAAAGTTAATGTCGGTATTTGTGATAGACAGTATTTTATTTAGAGGTTCATTGTTGTGTGCTAACATTTATTAGTCCATACATAACTGTTCACTTACAGAATTATCTACTCATCATAGACTCATAGGGGTCTAAAATGCATCGTTTTTAAATTTCTGATCTGCCTTTATTTGAAGGAGGATCGTGCTGTTAACTGAACATGCATGTGCATGATTTTGTACTCTATGTATAGGAACTTGAACATGAATCAGGTTCATCTATACTAAAACTAGTGGTTGTTGAGAAATAACCTAGGGTATTGATTACTCTTTCAATCAGTTTTACTTGGTTAT
This sequence comes from Cornus florida, assembly GCF_030987335.1. Classification (NCBI taxonomy): domain Eukaryota; kingdom Viridiplantae; phylum Streptophyta; class Magnoliopsida; order Cornales; family Cornaceae; genus Cornus; species Cornus florida. The sequence goes on along the minus strand of NW_026775581.1, from coordinate 70,281,597 downwards.
ATGCTTTAGCATATATCGCAGGGATATGGATGGGGGTTTTGTATGCTTGATTAGACATTGCTGTAATATATATTTGGATTGTTCTATGTTGTTTTCTAGGAATAGGATTAAAGTTTCTGTACTGGTATCAATTATTATGTCTCTGTTCATCTCCTTAATGGTATTATATTTTGTTTTGATTTGCAAATTCTTGAGGCATTTGAAAACTAGTTATATGATGCATCTAATTGATGTTTCATGCCATTGCAGTTGAGCTACATGTGTTGAGTGATTTAAGTCTTTTTTTTTTTTACCCTTATTTTTCTTTGTTTCATATTAATTTGTGTAGATAGCTTAAAAATATGTTGCATCTAGTGTGATGGGAACAGTTTTTTTACCTAGGCTTTTTTGATGTTCCAGAACAGTTAATTGCCGGAGTGAGGATCACACGGACATCTCTCCCTATGTAAGTATTGTACGAGTCATGTATTGACTTCTAATATATTCTAATATATTTTAAAAGGTTAAATATAATAGGTGAGATGGCGTGTAATACAAAAGAATGGAAAAAAAGAAAAAAAGGAAGAAAAGAAGAGAGAATTCATGTGGCCGACAATATTCATATGGGATTATGGCAAGGACGATCACGATTTATCAAGTTCTAATAAATAAAATGGAAAAAATGTTACTAGTTTAGTTTCTAACTTTATTTCCTCTTTTTTTGGCAGGTTGCACAGAGAGTTATGATATGCTTGGATGTTTTTATTTGTTAGAATCATTGATGTAATTGACATTTTATTTCATTTCGAGGACACTAGATTTGATTTGTTTTGAAAGATGAAGGAAAATAAGGCTGTGTAATGTGGGTAGCAATTTAACATGTATATAATATATCATTTTAGTAGAATTGCAATAGAGTAGGTAGAGCCTAATCCGGTTTGTGAATTGTTCGAGATTGAACTCAGCAATCAAACTCCATTTTTAGTTGAGTTCGACATTACTAGTCAAACTCGAGCTTCCGGTCTCTGATAGCTTGAGATTGAATTCAACAGTCAAATTCGAGTTTTTTTTGTTGAGTTTGAACTTGACCCGGATATTACTTGTAAAACTCGAGCTGCGATTGTTTGGCTCATTTTTACTGTTGAGCTCAAACTCCTTGAAGCTTTAGTTCAAATTCAAGTTTTAGATCAAAACATGAATTGGAAGAAAAATTGATTATGAATTCAAAGAGGATTAGAGGACCTAATAAAAGGCCATATTCATGAGGCTTAAAATATTTTTATAAATCAACTTTAGTTTCTAAACAATAATCAACCCCAATGAGTTAAATCCCAAGTCCACCTAGATACAAATTTAAGGTCACTAAAAACGAGACGTCCAATATATATAACCTTGTACGACCTAGCATGCAGAAAATGATTGTCTTCATGCAGAAAATACTTTGTTTGTGACACCTAAACCATGAGGCTTCACACAATTAGGATGTTTCAGAAGTACAGTTGTCAATACATGAAATATGGCCCATCTCGGCTAATATATATATATTTATATTTGGTTAAATAAATAAAATAAAAAAAAAAACATTAGGTGGTATGGGTTAGATAGAAATTAAGTTTTAATATTAATATATATATATTTTGGTTAAATAAATTGACCCAATAATTGATTATTACTATTTTTTACTATATACTTATAAAATTTTAAAATTATCTCATTAAAATTATAGAATAAGTGAATAACTTTATTATTACCTTCACAACATTTTTTATTTTATTATTGTTTAAAAAAAAAAAACTCCCATCACATAATTTCTTGGTCCATCCTGAATGTAGTTACCATTAACTTATCGGATGCATTTTTGCTCAAACATTTCTACCTATTTTGAATTTAAACATCATGTGATTTTAATCAAACGAAATTTCCCTTTCTTGAACTTTCCCGTAATTATTACTATTATTATTATTTTTCAGGAATTAGGATTGAAAAGTTTTTCCTCAGATGGTGGCACGTGCGAGGACAGTATTTTTTCTATCTCACACACTCAAAATACACACAGATATCAAATAACGACAAACACGGGGCCTGTTTGAGTTGCAACTACAGTGTGAGTTCTAATAACGTTTGAAGTTTGGAAAATTATTTTCATTGCCTTTACGGACAAAGATTTGTTCTTGTTGTTTTGAAAATTATTTTCTTTGCCTTTGTTGTTTATGTTTTAGGAGTTGTTTTGATCTCATGGCGTTTGCTACTATTCCCCGTCAGACATACATTCCTCTGCCTTCTGACTCGGGTATATAATAACATCGATATTTTCAGCCTCTTCTCATTTTAACTATTAATTTTCGGTTCTTTCTGAAACATTTTACTTTATGGGTTTTGATCATGTCTGTGTTTTGAATGTGGGTTTGGTTTTTGATTTTTTCTTTTTGGAGTTTTGATCATCACCTGTTTCTGAATGTGGGTTTCGTGTTTTGCGTTTATTTATTATTTTTTTAATGGGTCATTACCAGTTTCTGAATGTAGGTTTTGCTATTGAGTGAGTGCAATTTGGTTTTTGCTTTCTATGAGTCCTTGAGTCAGGTATATAGTAGCGATAGTTTCAGCTTGCTCTCATTTTAACTGTTAATTTTCGGTTCTCTCTGGAACATTTTACTTTATGGGTTTTAATCATTGTCTGTTTTTAGAATGTGGGTTTGGTTTTGATTTTTGCCTTTTGGAGTTTTGATCATCGCCTGTTTCTGAATGTGGTTTTTTTTTTCGGTTGGTATTGGTCATTGCCAGTTTTTGCTATTGAGTGAGGGAAACTTGGTTTTTGCTTTCTATGAGCCCCAGACTCAAATGATGCATTTGGTTTGCGGGGATTGAGTGCTTGCAGAGTTTGCAACTATCTGAGAAAAAAAAAAAAAAAAAACCTCTGGATTTTGATCATCATTTGTCTTTGAATGTGGGTTTCGCACTCGATTTGTGTTTTAGGGTTTTCCCCCTAGAAAGTTGATGTTTGGTGGCATATGTTTACCTTTGGTCTCTCTTGCGGTTTTTGTTGCAGTGACTATTGTTTAAATTTATGTTATAAATTTATAGTTTTCCCAAGGTTGATATGACCTTATCGCATCATCTAATCATTTAAAAGTCCATTTCATGTATGCATCCTTATGATGATTGTGTTTGTTTGCATTTTTTTAACAGTTGTTGCTCCATCAATCCTCAAAATTTAATTCTGGAATGGTGATTTTGTTTGTGGGCTTTTATTTGTTTCGGGCCTGTGGAAAGTTGAATTATGTTACTCCATTTATCAGATATAACTTCCTTTTCCTGAAAATTGTCCTGTTTTGGTGCTATCTGTTCGCTCTATTGTTTTACCACTTTTTATTTTTTTATTTATTTTTATTTTTTATTAAATGAAGGAGTATATTTAAATATATGAACAATATGGTACAAAAGACAAGTAAGGGCATACCCTTACCAAAACAAAAACAATACCCTTAAAAAGGATACACAAAGCTCTCAAACCTAGCCATCAAAACAAGTAAACTACAAGATGTCCTGAAGGCATACCCCCATAACATCAAGTACCTCCCAAAGAATACACTTTGCTAGTTCCTTAGACTCTCTCACTCTATCATTATGCATTCTATCATTCCTTTCCCACCATATGAAATATAATGTAGCTGTAAACAGGATCATTTACCACTTCAATTAAAAAGAAGTAATTGTTTATTGTTTGTTCTGTTTGTCCTTAAAATCTGATATGAAATCACTCTTTCACTTTCGAATTTTATTTGCGAAAGAGTGAAAATCTGTTGAAACGCTTAAAAATAATGAATCAATTGTCCTGAAAAATGTTTTATTATTTGATTGTACGGTTTGTACCTATTAAAAAATGAAATATGTGAACATATAGTGGAATGAAAAAGCAAATGTTGTGTTTCTAGAAAAAAATGTTGGGAAATGGAAAGGATAATTAAATATAATGTACCTGGAGAAGGGGAAAAATAACCTACAGTTTTTATTTAGGCATTTCCTAATGGTACATGACATTTTGCACATTTACATGGCAAAATGAAAAGAATTATGATATGACTTATTATCTTCCTGCATCCCAGCCTGTTTTCAAAGTAAATCAGGCCATCAATTAAACATGAAGTATTGTGAAATAAGTGATTATACATATGGAATTCTATCCCAAAAAAAAAAAAATGTTATGCTTAAGGGGGACAATTGCCATTGGAATACAAAGATTATTTCCTTAATCAGGACTGGAGTTCATCTCATTTAACTTTAATCTGTCTGTTGTCATTTCACTAGCTCTTTTATTTTTGAAGATATTGATGTTAGCAGTTGCCATATTTGATTTCTAAGACTATTAAATATTATAATACAGGTGGCAAGCACCCATATCATGAATTTCTATCACTGGTTCCAATTCATATAGTCACCCATGCATCTCAACTTCCAACTGACTTTCTCTATCCCTCTCCGGAAAGACAGTTGGTTATTGGATTTGATTGTGAGGGTGTTGACCTCAGTCGATATGGAACTCTTTGCATTATGCAGGTATTATGTTTGTCTTTATACTTCTTTTGCAGAGATGACAACTTTCTACTTCATATAATGGGCTATACCTTTGATTTTATGTCATTGAATGTTCTCTTAGTCATCAAATTGAATGTTCTCTAAGTCATCAAATTGATACTTAAACAAGTATGAACTCTTTATTTCTTTATGGAGGCCATATATACGTAATGATGTTCAGTTACATGCATATGCATGTCCAAACATACTGCTTATGATTCCATCTCAGAACATACAATTCACATCACCAACAATATGAAAAATCACTTGTTTTCTTTTCTTGGTAATAAATGAACGTTAACTTTCTATAAATAGTAGGATGGTATAATTGATTAGCATTTGGTTTTAGCTCATCTACTACCAAAAACCTTAAACTTCTTTTCATGTGATGATAAACTCGCCAATAATTTATATGTACAATATGATATAAGCTAGACATAGGATTTATCGCAACCCCATTGAAGCTCATCATTTCAATATTTTTGTGTTTGTGTTTGGGATTTTGGATTTCCTTTCCTCCATAGCTTTTGTGTAGGTATTTTCTTCTTTTCTTGTTTCACTTTACACAGTTACTCTATTGGTTTGTAACTTAACTAGGCTAATCTGTCCTAGCTGCAACCTAAGCCTAAACCAGTTAGAATATTCTCCCATTAAGTTTTGCTAAAATCGAAGAAAGTGCACTTGTGTATTTATTAAATAAATCAATCCAGCCAGCATAGTAGTGGTGTACACGAGTAGCTAGGTGTGATTCCTTTATTAGATGCATTTCTTTTGAGGTAGCACTTAATGATTTTTTCACTTTCAGTTGATACCTTTAGTCTTTAGAGGGGAAAATAACATTTTTCAGAAATCACGAGATGAAATTTTGTTGACTGTTATCATCTTGATAATGGGAGACTGACTTGGGATGTTCATTTTAGGAGGCATTTTCAGAATTGGGAGATTGAGGAGGTCACTCGCTTTTTGGATTTGTTGTACTGCCAGGTGATTTTAGTTGTGGATTCGGATTGTTGGCTTTGGGATCCTAACTCTAAAGGCCGTTTTGAGGTTCGGTCCTTTTTCAGGTGTCTTTCGCTTGGCTTTGGAGGCCCTTTCCCTTGGAAGTCTATTTGGCGGTCTAAGGCTCCTCTCAAGGTGGCCTTCTTTGCTTGGACCTCTGTTTTGGGTAAGATTCTTACTCAAGATAATTTGAGAAGAAGGAATCAGGTGGTGGTTAATCGATGTTACTTGTGTCGGAGCGATGAGGAGACTGTGGATCATCTTCTGTTTCATTGCAGCTTGGCTAGGGAGTGTTGGGATTTATTGCTTGGTTTGTTTGGGATCCCTTGGGTCATGCCTCGCTCCTCTAGTGGGTTGATTGAGACTTGGAGAGGTTTCTCAGTGGGGGCTCTCATTCAGGATGCTTGGAGGGCTGCTCCTCTTTGTATTTGGTGGTGTATTTGGCTTGAGAGAAATCGGCGCTATTTCGATGGAAAGGAGAAGCCTTCTTCTATGCTCAAGTTTTCTATTATTCCACCCTTTTTTGTTGGGTTTCCGGGAGAGATTATAGATCTATTGAGGAGATTGTTGTTTTTTTGGCCTCTTTGAAGGCTTGAGTCGCTTTTTGGCCTTTCGTTTGTATTTGGGTTTCGCTCCCCTTCTGAGCGCTTTCTTTTTAAAATTTTTTACTTATCAAAAAAAAAAAATTTTCTTTGTAGGGGATCTATGATTTCCTAACTACCACTAATAGGATAATTTTGGCTTCAAATGAAATATAAAATAGACTCTAGTGATTCCTTTTTGTTAAGTCAATAGGACTTAGGTTGTCAAATCATACTACAAATGCTTGAGTTTGTATTTTTGTTTAATTTTTAGAAATTTTTTAGTTGTTAGAAGATAGTTAGTTTTAGTTGGTTACCTCTTCTCCAATATCAAATTCAGAAAGGAAATATGCAATCAAGGGCAAAAAGGTAAATACTACACTCTTATGTTCACTCACTATTTTAGGGTTCATGTTTTCAATATACTCACATGCACTCACCATTATGCTTTATGCATTCCTCAATTAAAGTTTCATACTTTGCATGTTTTGATCTTGAAAATCCTTTTGTGTGGTGCGTAAAACTGTTTACAATTTCCCTTAAACAAAACCCTAATTGAATAAGGACATGGCACCTTGATTGATTGAGGGATAAAGTGAACGCCACTGGGCCTTGTGTCTATCGACCTGCACTTGGCTAACTCATCAAACCATACGAAATTTAGTTTCCATGTAGAACTAAATCTCTTTTAAACCTTGTCTTTTAAGGGTTTTATACTCTATATACTGAACACCTATGTTCAGAAAAAATATATCGAGCTACATATTATTATTTTTGAGCATATAGTGCATAATAGAGTGCATTCTAGCAATTCTATGCTATAGTTTTTCTTTGAATCATACTTCATCATTGGTGAGAGTATGTGTTTGAGGTTTTGTTCATACTTGTGTTGTGCTTATGGAGGCTAAAACACCAAACTAAATTCAACACAATGAAAACAAAGGTTGGACATCTGGTCATGGAGATCAAAGTGCCTGTGATTCTTGTGGAGAAGCAGATTGCATGAAGATTGAATCTTTTGACGAAGCGGACGGCTTGGAGACTCGAGTGGAGAGTTTGGCATTAGTCTATGCAGGAGGTAACTAGGAGTTTCTAGGGGTATTAGAAGTTAGTCAACCTAGTTGTAATACTTCTTTCCCATAATGGATTTGATCGGCTTGGACTAGATTCCGTGGTTTTTTTTTTTCCTTGGAGTTGTCACGTAAAAATCTTGTTTTTGTCATTTTACTTGAAGTATTGGGTAAAATATACTGACCTCCCTTGAGATTTGACTTTTTTACATGCGACATAAAAGAATGGCCAAATCACACTGTGTTTCCCTGAGTTTTGGCATGTATGCTTAATGTTCAGATTCATGAGAGAGAGAGAGAAAGAAATCTGTATATATTGTATATTCCCTTCAGCCCAAATGAGGCTTATATAAAGGACAAAGGGTTATACCCTAATTACACAATATTGCTTAATTACACAATAATCCTAACTACTATGGGTAATTACATAATGACCCAACTAAACATTCTAACACTCCCTCTCAAGCTGGAGAATATATATCAAATAATCCCAGCTTGGAATAGATAGTCCTTAACCGGTTATGACCCAGTGCTTTGGTAAACATATCAGTTAGTTGATCTTCAGACTTCACAAATGGAGTAGAGATGCTCCCACTTAATATTTTTTCCCGAATGAAGTAACAATCAACCTCAATATGTTTGGTCCTCTCATGAAACACAGGTTTTGATGCAATGTGAACAGCTGCTTGGTTATCACAGAACAATGGAGTAGGAGCTTCAACTGTCAACCCAAGTTCTTTTATAAAATGTTGTATCTATGTCAACTCACTAGTGGTATGGGCCATTGCCCTGTACTCAGCTTCAGCACTAGATCAAGCTACCACCGTTTGCTTTTTACTTTTCCACGTAATAAGATTTCCTCCTACAAATGTACAGTAGCCTGTAGTAGATCTCCTATCCGAAGGAAAACCAGCCCAGTCAGCATCTGTAAAACCTTCTACCCTGAGATGAACATTTGATTTGTATAGTAACCCAAAACCTGGAGCTTGCTTGAGATATCGGATAATCCGAAGAACAACAATCCAATGTGGCATTCTAGGAGTTCCCATGAACTGACTTACAACACTAACTGCTTATGAAATATCAGGTCGAGTGATAGTGAGATAAATTACTTTCCCAACAAGGCGACGAAATCTGCCCGGGTCATTAAATAGATCACCTTCATCAGACACAAGTTTTGTATTTGAATCCATAGGAGCATCAACTGGACGACCACCTAACATACCCATTTCTTCTAGCAAGTCCAACACATATTTTTATTGAGATAAACTAATACCCTCCTCGGATTTAGCAACTTCAATACCCAAGAAGTACTTAAGTTTACCCTAGTCTTTAGTGTGGAATCGATTTTGCAGAAACAACTTCAACTTAGCAATGCCTGCAAAATTATCACCTGTGATCACAATATCATCTACATACACCACAAGAAAAATGAAGCCAGCTTTAGTGCGCAGGTGAAATACCGAATGATCGGTCTGGCATCTGTTAAGACCAAATTCTAATGCCGCCTCAGAGAATTTTCCAAACCAAGCCCGTGGAGATTGTTTCAATCCATATAGGGCCTTTTTAAGGCGACAAACAGTGTGACGATACTCCCCCTGAGCAACAAACCCAGGTGGTTGCTCCATATAAACTTCTTCAACCAGGTCACCATGTAAGAAGGCATTTTTGACATCCAATTGAAGCAACGGCCAGTTATAGTTGGCAGCAATGGAAATAAGAACCCGAATAGAAGAAATCTTAGCAACAGGGGAAAAAGTCTCATCATAATCAACACCATAAGTCTGAGTGTACCCCTCTGCCATTAGACGAGCCTTCAACCGCTTAATAGACCCATCGTGAAGGTATTTAACTGTATAGACCCACTTACAACCAACCGTTTTGGAACCCGGAGGTAAGGGAACATGATCCCATGTTCCATTACGGTGAAGGGCATCCATTTCATCTACCATGGCTTGTCGCCAACCCAAATCAGAGAGAGCATCCTACAAAGTCTTGGGAACAAAAGTAGCAGATACTTTGGATAAAAAACAAGATAAAGCGGATGAAATATGATGGTAGGAGACAAAGTTAGAAATGGGATGTGCAGTAGTAACACACGACCGAATACCTTTAAGGAGAGCAATAGGCAAATCATCAGGTAAAGGCGTCGGATCCGAAGACTCCGAAGGAGATGGAGGGAGCGAAGTAGGCGGTCGAGGTCGTCGAGTATAAACCTGCAATGGGACAGCAGAGCGAGGAGGTGCGGAAGCAGGAAACTGAGATGGAACCGTTGGCATAGGTGGCTCAGAAGTAATATCTAGAGGTGTAGTAGAATCAGAAAAATATGAGAGAGACTCAGAAAATGTGACATCAGCACTGGTGAAATAGCGTTGAAAATGAGGACTGTAACAACGATAGCCCTTCTGAGTAATACCCAAGAAAAACACACTTAGTGGCACGAAGGTCGAGTTTGTCAAGACTGGGTCCAAGGTTATGGACATAACACACACATCCAAAGACCCGCGGAGTCAGATTAAATGATAAGGAGTCGGGAAATAGAATAGAATGAGGAGATTTACCTTTTAACACTGATGAGGGCATTCGATTAATAAGATGACATGCCGTAAGAGCAGCATCACTCCAAAATCGTTTGGGAACATGCATATGAAATAAAAGGGCACGACAAACTTCCAAGAGATGATGATTTTTCCGTTCAGCTACTCCGTTTTGTTGCGGAGTATAAGTACAAGATGATTGATGAATGATGCCTTTAGCATGAAAATAAGACTCAAAGGGGTCCGAGAAATATTCTTTGGCATTGTCAGAACGTAAAACTTTAATGGAACACCCAAATTGAGTTTTTATTTCTTTGTGAAATATATGGAAAATAGAAAACAATTCAGAACGATTTTTCATTAAAAACAACCAAGTCATCCGAGAATGATCATCCATAAAAGTCACAAAATAACGAAATCCATTAATAGAAATATGTTTTATTGGTCCCCATACATCTGAATGAACTAATTGGAAAGGACTAGCAACACGATTATTAGCTCTCGGTTTGAAGATACACGACAATGCTTAATAAGCTGACATGTTTCACAAGACATGGACTCAATACGACTAAGACCGGGGACTTGACGCTGTAGAACTGATAGTGATGGGTGGCCGAGACGACAGTGCCACTAGAAAGAAGACAAAGATGATTGAAGAGCCGTGGGAGATGGTGCAAGATTGAAGTAATACAAGCCACCTACTTCAAGTCCTGTACCAATCCTCTTCTTCTTCTTGAGATCCTGAAAAAGACAACATGTGGGATAAAATGTAACGGAACGGTTAAAAGATTTAGTAATTTTACTAATGGACAACAAATTAAAAGGGAATTGAGGAGCATATAACACAGAGGAAAGGGACATAGAAGAGGTAAGATGAATAGTTCCCAAACCCAAAACTTTAGTTGATGATTCATTAGCAAGAGTAACACTTTGGGAGGAAGGAACAGACTGAAAATCAAATAAGAGATGAGAACTACCAGTCATGTGATCGGATGTGCCAGAGTCAAGAATCCAGGGACTCTGACTAGAGGACAAAAGACATGCAGGGGCACTACCTGATTGGGCCAAGGACCCCATGGAAGATGAGGTGGAAGGCCGTTGTTGAGACAGAAACTGAGCATACTCAACGTTGTGGATCGTGACCTTAGCAGTCTCAACAGCCACATGTGGAGCAGTGGGTGTGACAGAGAGAGAAGAATCCCCATCATTAGAAGTCACTTGATGTGTATAGGAAGAAGGTGACGGTTTCCCATGAAGATCCCAACAGTAATTGACAGTGTGATTAGTAAGACCGCAGTGAGTGCAAAGTTTTGAGTCTCTGCCTTTGCCTCGACCACGGCCACGGCCACGGCCACGGCCACGACCATGAGTAAAACGACCACCACCGCCACGAGATGACTGAAAGCCACCCTGGTTCACAACTAAGGCAGAATGGTCACTGCTAGGAGGAGCAGTGACACCACTTGACGCACCCTCTGAAGCGCCACTCGATAAAGTGGCACGCTGGAGTCTGGATAACATATCAGGTAGAGAGGGAAGTGCAGGGCTACCCAAAATCTGTGCACGAACAGGTTCATACTCTTGTGACAAGCCTGTGAGAACCCGAACAGCATTAAAATCCTCACGTTGCTGTTGCATGCTTTTTACATCAGAGGTGATGGGTTGATATAAGTTCATTTCTTTACAAAGTCCCATTGCCCGTGAGAGGTATTCTTCTAAACTGTGAGTCCCTTGCTGGAGATCAAAAATTTTTCTACACACCTCATAAATTCTGGTTATATTACCAGTACCGGAATAAAACTGTTGAAGTCGGGTCCATATCTCCTTGGCAGTGTCCAGATATAACAAGTTGGAGCTAATATGAGGTTCAATACAATTCAGCATTAAGGAGATGATCTGAGCATCCCTTTGTTCCCATGAACTGAAATTAGCATCACTGCTTTTGGGTTTATCCTTAACCAAATGAGTGCCAAAGCCTTTGGCTTTCAGGAAAATGGCTACTGACTTGGCCCATAAAATGTAATTTTTGCCTTTAAGCTTGACTGCAGTCATGGGGGGATTGAAGGAGGTAGAAGATAACAGGTCTGAATTGGAAGCCATGAAGAACGTAAAAAAAAACGAACCTGGGAAAAAATTGCAGAATTGGCAACCGGGTCGGATCTGGTCAACCGAGTCGGATCAAAACCAGGTCTCTGCTATCTCGGTTTTAGTAAACCATGGTTGGAATAGCATAACCGCGCAACCAAACATGGCTGTTCTTCTCCACAACACCACCGACAGACTCCGGCAAGCACGCAGCGGCGATGGCAATAATCAGCGACACCACACCGAATCAAAACCTCTGCAACTTCCGACCAAGAGAAAAGACGAATCGATGAAGCCTCACCTCTGCAACTAACGACGGTAGATGTCGACTAGCTTGCTGACGACCAAAGCGGCAACAACACGAGCGGCCAAAGGGGCTTCAGATCTGATGGCGACAAAGGAGGTTTCAGATCTGACGACGACGACGACGAATGATGTTCTCAACCTGCCGGCGACAAGAACTTCAGGCAAAGACACCAACAACACACTCACGATTTCGATCACGATTCCAATCTCATACAAGGGCAACGCAATTGTCGTTTCCCACACCCTTGAATCCATATAGCTCTGATACCATGTTCAGATTCATGAGAGAGAGAGAGAAAGAGAGAGAAAGAAATCTGTTTATATTGTATATTCCCTTCAGCCTAAATGAGGCTTATATAAAGGACAAAGGGTTATACCTTAATTACACAATATTGCTTAATTACACAATAATCCTAACTACTATGGGTAATTACATAATGACCCAAATAAACATTCTAACACTCAAACATCTCCTTCTCGACAGTGTGGTGGTTGGCGCAGTTTTGTATCCATATTCACATGCGGTTTCGATGTCGGAATCGTGAGAAAGAGACTAGAAAGAGAAAGTCTGACATTGGAGGTAGGAAGAGAAAGTCTGAAATTGAAGAGTAGAGAGAGAGAGTCTAAAATTGTAGAGAGTAGCGAGAAAGTGTGAAGTTGAAGAAAGTAGTGAGAATGTATCAATCTCTCCCTCTGTTTTGCACACACTTAAGAGAGGTGTTTTCAGCTAGGAATACAGAGGCAGTTTCAGTTTTTAACATCAACAATTTCCTTAATTGTTTCTTCCAAATAGAGAGGGCAGGTCTTGAATGTTTTTGCTTTCAGTTTTGAAGGACAGAGAGAGGAATTAGGGGGAAGTAGGGGTAAGGGGGAAAGAGACAGAGAATAGCTCCCGTAATGGTGTCGGTGGTGGAGAAGAGAGGAGGTCATAATGGTATCAGTGGTGGTAGGAGGTTGCAGTTGTGGTGGGAGGAGGTGGTACTAGTTGTAGGAGGTGGAAGGAGAATGGTTATGGTGGTGGCAATGGTGGAAGTGGTGGGAGGAGGTGGTGGTGCTGGAAGGAGGTGGAGAGAGAGAGAGAGAGAGAAGAGAAGAATAAAATGAGATTTGGGTAGCGTATTAGGAGTATTAATGAGGGTAAAACAGTCATTTTGGACTTCTACCTACAGTATCTGAACAGTGAGAAATAGCAAACTGCTGAGAGAAACAGATTGAAAGAAAAAGAAAAGCTTGTGTATGTTAAAAATGACCAGCAAATAAATCCAATCCATTAACATGATAATGGTTAACTAAGTACAAATACGCACACAGATAAGAATGAAGTCGATATCAGATAGGAGGAGCATTGTTGATGTCTCTTGCAATAGCACGATATCGTGTAGGATAGCTCTACGTAAAGAGGATGTCGAACCCACAGGGAGATGGAATTTGTATTAGTCTTTAAGTTAATTTCATGGTTTACAGGTAACTTGGTTGGAAAGTTTGTTGGTTGTCACGATTTAACAAACTCGAATTAAAACAAAATATTAAATAAAACAAATTAAACTAAATTGAATGATCAGAAAGAGAGGAATCTTAGAGCTTTGATTTCACCGCAATCATCATACTAGGGTTAATTATACTAACTCTTGGAATTTAACAATGATATTTTCTAAATGAATTGAACTCAATAACATTCGTTCAATTCGGGTTTTAGAGAAAGATGTTTTACAAAATTAGCTAACTATAACCTATCCACGGTTAGCGTGGACTGTCCGTCTACCTACTCTAACTACTTTAACTACGTTGCAAACAATCCACCTTTCCTAAGCATAGACTATGAAAACATTCTTTTACAAAATACATTGGAACACCGTTATATGACCTCTATTCTTATGGTCGGCAAGGCTCCGCCAGATAACGTCCAATAAGGTAGGTTGAGAATAGAAAATAGACTATTACATCTAAGACAACGAGTAACAGTTTATAATCTATTAAAGCATGAAAACCACTTGAGTTGTCTCAAGTGCTCATAGTCATATAATCAAGAAAAAACATATATTAACCCAGAGTTAAAACAATCAAACCATAATATTAGGTTGGGTTACATCAATGCCTTAAGAGGGGAATTAGCTACTCATGACAAGGTTGGATATTATCTGTGTTGAGTTCATCTCCATCGTCACGGACGACACTTCTCTTCTCAGGATTTTCACTTCTAAGGTTGTAGGAATCCTAAAAGCAACCACACCTTCAGCCTTCTGAATAACACCGTAAAAGAGATTGAAATTTTGGACCTCTTCTATTAAGGCTTATGCCTTCTTTTATAGAAGAAAATAGTATTTGGTGGGCTTTTAGGTCTTCTGACCCAACTGGGATGAGATACGGCTGATAAAGAGAGCAATCCCGCAACATTAATCTGACATGTCATGGAAGGCTCGAGCTTTAAGGTTCAGGCTCGAGCTTCAGGACCAAGGCTGGAACTTCAATAAATGGTGCTCGATCTTCACTTTGACACTTAGCCAATGTTCTTCAACTATTTTCCGAAGCGTCTTTTTTTTCAACACTTAGAATATTTTTGGGATTGAAATCTTTTAACATTGCTCGATCCAAGCTTCATGGGCTCGAGCACTAGGTACTAGGCTCGAGCATTTAGGACACCAGGCTCGAGCCTCAGTTGTTAGTGCTTGATCCTTAGTGGATGGTGTTCGATCCTGGAGGTGAGGCACGAGACCTGGGAGCATAGCCTTGCAATTAAATCAACTCTTTAATTTCCAACACCTTATGCTCGAGTTTGAGGGTTAAGGCGTGAGCACCCTTGGTTAAGGCCCGAGCACCTTATGGTAAGGCTCGAGCTTCAAGGTACAAGGCTTGAGCTTTTGGGCCTTGTTGACTTTTCTTCTTTTCTTTGTTGTAATGCTCGAGCCTCATCACTTGGGCTTGAGCTTTAGGGCTTGAATTTCTTCAAACTTCACCATTTAAGCTCTCGGCTTGCTCTGAATGACCGGCAACGACTCTGTAAGCTTCGATATCATCATAAAGTCCCGGTTTTAACCATTTCTTTGGGAAAGTACCTACAAACACACATTAACCATAAATTAGTCTAACTATGGATAGAAGTATCACTTTAGGCCTTAACATATACATATTTAGGGGCTCGAATATGCATATTTTCAGCGCTCATCAAGCATCTGAAAGTAATATCCTATGTATCATGTACATAATTTGACATCAAGAATAAGCAGTGTCCTTTCTTCTTCCACCAAGTGTGGATCCATTACTTAAATACACAAAATAACTACAAATTGCTCTATTGATATTTCAATTAGATAAAGATCTTCTTTTTGCTATCTTTGTATATGTATTTGAGTTTCAAGCTTTAACAAATTTTTATGTTGACTACTTGCGTCTGAATTTTCAATTCAGTGGGAGTCGAGCTTGTTTATAAGGAATTAGTTCTTATTGACATCAATCCTTTTTTTTTCTTTCCCAGCTTGCTTTTCCAGATGGTATCTATTTGATTGATGCTATTCAGGGTGGGAAAAAGCTAATGAAAGCCTGTAAGCCTGCTCTCGAGTCTAGTTACATCACAAAAGTTATTCACGACTGCAAACGGGACAGTGAGGTCCTGGAAATGATTTAGTAATTTCCTGAAGTTTTGTGTATCATGTATCACATGTTCTTCCCGGCATTGAATATTTCCCTCATTGCAGGCATTGTATTTTCAGTATGGTATCAAGTTGCACAATGTTGTGGATAGCCAGGTGAGTTTCAAGTTATCCTATTAAACTTAAAGATGAATATTCTACATGTGTTCTTCTACGATGGCTCTCTGATGCTTTCTTGAGACATGAGAAGTTCCATAAAATTACCATCTTTAATCCCCTATGGACTGGGTGGTTAACCAGGACACATACTACTGGACAACTGGCTCAGGTTTTTATTATTATATGATACTAAAAAGAAAGGACGGGAATTTTATTTATTTATTCAAATTACGAGATTATTTATTTGGGGGTAGGGAGATGGGGGGTCTTCAGTTGCCAAAAAAAAAATGGTGGGAGTTTGTGATTCTAAAAGGTGAAGTTGGAAAGAATAGGTCTAAAGCTTTGAAAGAAATAGTTTTCTGTAGTGATTAATGCAGTGAGTTTAGTGACATCAGTTAACTTTCTTTTGCCTGCTGATATATCATAAATGACGACATTGGCTGCATGTTCAATGTTGCTATACGCATTTTAATCAAATGATTCATCTTCAGCCCGGTTTCTCCACTCCTTGTAGTTGTAACAAGTTGAATGCTGGCTTTGCATAAAGCCTTAATAAACTAGTTACTGCAGAATTTAAATTTTTGTGGAAGGAACTTGAAGAAAATGGATTTTAACTAAGAAGATCCGCGTTAGGTTTTTTTGTTTAGTTACTTGATTGTACATAGTTATTCCCATAATAAATAATTACAGTCATTACACCATTAGAGTAATGTTAAGAACGAAAATTGAAACTTGCTTCAGGGGAAATGTAAATACTGGCTATTTTAGAGGTTCAAAGAGAAGTATTAGCTTTGAATACATGTCAAAGTGCTAGAATTTTGACATTTTCCCATAGCAAAATCTATATCAGAATTCAGAAGGCATTATTCATGTAAATATATTATTATCCTTAATGACATCCATGCTTTAAATTCCAGGAGAGCATGGCCTTCCACTATTTGAATTTCCCCCCATGACCTATTTTCATGCTCCACTAGTTGCAGCAAGCTCAATCTCGTTCTTCAAATTGTTTACTTTGAAGTAGAAAAGGTTCTTTCAAATGAACGGTGTTGCATTATGTATGATCAAAGAGAATTGCTGATTTTACTCTTTTATATCTTTACAGATAGCATATAATCTGATAGAGGAACAAGAAGGACAGAAAAGATCACCGGATGACTATATTTCTTTTGTTAGCCTCCTTGCAGATTCACGATATTGCGGTACTATGTCCATACTGCATTGTGTACAAAACAATATAATCACAATAATGATTGGGACATTTGCATTCTCTTATGATTATATATTGATGGCTGTCTTTTAATGTTTCGGGTTTAATAATAGATACCAAAAACTTGAAGTAGAAAAGTAGCATCTCTTAATTTTTTAATTTTTATACTCTCTTCGATTATTTACTTCAAGTTTGTGAATATAGGTATATCATTTGTCGAGAAGAAAGTAGTCCGAGCTCTTCTAAGTGAGGTCAGTTAGGCATCTATCTTATTAGTTTGGAACTATTCAAGACATTCTAACTAAGACAGAATGTCATTGTAGTTGACTTGCTTTATTATTTTTTTGGAAACTAGTTAATAAATTTTCATTTGCTTCGTCATCAGGGCGATAAATGTATGTAGGGGAGATTGCATGCCTTGATTTTCAAGATACATTTGACATGCCTATCAAATGGTTGTCTTACTTTATTTGTCTCTTTATTACTTTCATTTTAATTTCCCCTTAATGTTATCACAGTCCTACATGGAAATGAAAGCTTAGGAGACATGTCTTACTAAATGGGATTGTAAATATGATTTCCCTTGGTCATTTGTAGTTAGCTGTCTCTCCCAGCTCTCTCTCCTACCTTAACTCTCAAATGTCGATAAATCCTTGAAAATTCAAGCATGAGTTGGAGTCACCTGGTAAAAATTTTGTATCCTAGGGCCAGGCCATGTTACATAGACCCAGACAGAAGACGTGCATGAAGTTTGAGGCATGATGACACCTTTTGACTTTTTGGGTGTTTTTTCATAATTATTATTTTTTATTTTTATTTTTATTTTTTCCTGAATGGGTATTTTTGAATTTTATAAATATTCAAAAGTGATACAATTACAAGAAGAGAAAATCTCCAATACATGTCAAAAAGTGGAATTAATCCACTACCATCCACCAAACCTAAGCTTCAAAATAAAAACAAATATGACCCAAGCCATACAAAATAAAAGCAACTAAAGACTAAATGTCTGACATGAAACCAATCCAGCTCTACAACTGAAACATTGATGAAAGGAACCCGCCACATCATGAAATCTAATCCCTGTAACCTGAACCGACTCCCTTTCAGAGAAGCAAAACCAGCCCCCATCAACACTAAAATCTGGAAATTTCAACCCTGAGCCAATTACCATCAACAGACTATGCAGCATCAAATAAAACCATCAACTCAGCAAATCCAATTGAGAAGAAGTGCATGACTTCCCAAACAACAACATTTGCAGCATGAGTACTTTGTCATTTTGAATATTTATGTACAAAAGGAACATATGAAGATAATTTTTGTGGAACTTATAATAAATTGGGATATGTTCCTTTCTTTCATGCTGTAGGTGTTACTTGATAGTTGATACATCTCATGCTAATACACAGTTACTTCACAAATTTGGAAGTATCAGTAACATCTTTTGGAATTTGGATAAACCAGTTTTTTGTCTGGCAAAATAAACAATGTTAATAGCATTAGGATTGACTGGTTAATGAAACAATTATGTAATTTTATTATTAGGGTAAATGACAGTAAGTTATCCTTTGACAAATTGCATTGACCTCCCTTGAAAACACATCTTTTATCAGTTTCCCCCTCGGTTAGCTTCAGTCAAAAACGGAAAATAATTACGTCAGTGATGGAAAAATCAGTTTCCCCCTCGGTTAGCTTCAGCCAAAACCGGAAAATAATTACGTCAGTGATGGAAAAATTTTAAATTCCAATATTGCCCTGATATTGCATAAAGACATTTTGAACCTCACTGATTGATGACTTTATTGGCTTCTCTAGTAGAATTGACTTCTAGGGTTTTTAAATGAGGTTAGAGCTCGTTCAAAATGGAGAAGGAGATCTGCTTAAAGATTCATGGCTTGTGCTTCTTGGTATATGTTCAAATCATGAGAGAGAGAGAGAGAGAGAGAGAGAGAACTTGCATGTATATATTTCACACACCAAACCTAATAAGCCTATGTAGGCTTATATAAAGGATACAAGTCAACTAAATAACACAAGGGCCCTACCAACTGTATTGATGCGACCCGAGCGTGTGCACAAAATAATGCACAACACTTTGGTTTTGGAAATGGTATCAAGCGGGCATCATAGTTTACATTTGTAAACCGCTAGACACTTATACTATGTAGTATGAAGTGAGAAGGGATCGAACCCAAGGGATTGAACACGTGTTGGGACTAAACTTGATTTTAATGCTAATTAGATTGTAAAAGAGAGAAGAGAGAGAG
This sequence comes from Cornus florida, assembly GCF_030987335.1. Lineage (NCBI taxonomy): Eukaryota > Viridiplantae > Streptophyta > Magnoliopsida > Cornales > Cornaceae > Cornus > Cornus florida. The sequence goes on along the minus strand of NW_026775581.1, from coordinate 70,262,242 downwards.
AGAGAGAAAGAGTGTGAGAGAAAAATATTTTGGTGGAGTGATTAAACTAAAATTCAATTAAAAGCATGAAAATAGAAATGACATTAAACTAAGAATTAAAGAGATAGGAAGAGAGTCTTAGGGTTAGGATTCACCACTAAGCCCATGCAATTAACCATATGCTTTCAATTAATGGGGAATTTATTAGTGTAATTATAGATGTGGTCACATTATCATCACAAATCACAATTGTAAGCATAGATTATCAACATCAAGAATGAATTGTCTACCTAATGACAATTAAACTAAAGTGTAAAACCCATTCAAGACTACGTCATAACCCACCATACACATTCACAAATGTATCCAATAAGAGCACACATCAATTAAGAAGATAATACTAATTGTAATTAGAAGCATGGATTAAAATAATCAAGCACAGATTGCCTACTTTACTACAATTAACTAATGACAAATAAGCTAATTTGTAAAACAATCTATCATGATTAAGCCTTTATCCATCAAATTAATTGACAATTGTATCAACTAAGTCTCATGCTATGGCCATCACTAAATACAACTAAAAGAAGTATTAGTGTAGAGTATAATTCTAAATCAATCACACCTAGACATGCAATTTTCATAAAGAATCAATGGAAGAATTAAATTCTAATCATCTAATGAAGAATAAAATCCCTAATTAATCATACATAGACATACAATCAATTGGAGATTTCAATGGAAGAATTTATCAATACAAACCCTAATTTATCAAATCAAGCATGTATATATTAAGAAATCGCAAGGCCATACAATTTAATTACAACATAATAATTCCCCAAGAAAAGAAATACAAAGGTTAGGGTTACATGAACTTAGGGCTCATCCAAGCCCTAAGTGAAGAACTAGCTCATGGAGGAGATGATCATGGTGTCAACAAGTCCTATCTCCATCTTTTGGCCCTTCTTCTTCTTCCTTCAACTGTAGACAAAGCCTCTGTAAAAAATATTCTTGAAACCCTCGCTTTTTTTCTTTCTTTCGTTTTCTTTCAGAGAGAACAATATCACGATACAGATTCAAAATAATAATCAAAACTTAAATCCCCAAATAATAAATCACTAAACTAATAAATACTAACCCTAAAAACAATGGGCCTCACTGGGCTTAAGTAATAAACCTATTAAAGCCCACTAGGTTACAAAATAAGCCCAAACATTAAAACAAAAATATGCAATGTTGCCAAGTCCTGAGGGATTGATCCCCCACCCTGGGGGATCGATCCCCCAGAGTTGGAAAATTCCTTTAAGCCTTATTCAGCTCCATTTTTGCCCTGGGCTATTTGGTTTGCTTCTCCATCTTTGGGAACATCATCAAAGGCCCGAGATTGACCGCTTTGTGCCATTTTCTGAAAATCTTTGCTTAACTCCAAAAAGGCTTAATTGGACCGTTCTTAGCTCATTTTAACTTTATTGCCCTGAAATACACATAAACATAAATTAAGACTAAAACATAAACTTAAGATAGATGCAAAGACTGAAATACCCTAGCTTAGATGCTGAAATGTGCAACATTTAAGCACTTATCACACCCCCAAACTTAGATATTGCTAGTCCCTAGCAATGAACTACAACATGGAAATGAAACAAACATATATACAACTATGAACTAATTAAGCAAATAAAGATAACACCACTTTCGTAGGGATCACGGTTGCATTTAGCATATGCAACAAGCCTTTTAAACCCCTAGGTGACCCCTAGTGGACGAGTGAAGTCTCGTGAGGGTTTCCAGAAATGGTACCCACAAACATCAAAAGCTCTTTCTTACTTGAGAAGCAACGACACATACTAAACAAGTGTTGAAAGTAGACTACCTCAAGTATGCAAATTCTGCCATTTCTAAGCTATTCTCAACATTTCAACATCATGTAAGCAAAAATGGTCCTCCACACATCAGCAGTTAATCATGCAAATTAAATCAATTCTATCATTCTTTTTGAGTGAACCAGCATCAAAATGTGTTGCTATCCTAGCAAATCAAAGTAATGGCGTAGCCTTACCCTCAAACTAGCATACAGCTATAGTACCAGACATCAAGACATTGAATGAACCTTGTTATTCAATCAAACATTTTTTTTTTTTTTTTTTATTGATTTCATTTTTATTATTTTTTATTTTTATTTTTTTATGTATGACCATGTGCAATGTCCAAGTTCCTTAAGCTCTCTAATCACCCCATGTAACAAGCGTTGAGCCAACGACTCCCAAACCAGATGGTCTTAGGGCGTTAAGTGTAAAGACACTCCTAAGGGCGTAATGACTCGGAATGGCTAGGCTACGAACTCAAACTAATCATACATCTTACATTCTTTCCTTGTCTTCCTTTTTAATCAGTTGACATGTTGAAAGAATGCAGTTTTTTTTTTTTTTTTTTTTTTTTTTTTTTTTTTTTTTTTTTTTTCAACTTTGGTAAGTGCTTTTATTTCTTTTCTGTAAGGTCATTTTATCAAGAATGAAAGCTTTCAAAACATACTAGCTCAATTGGGATAAATCAAGACAATAATCAACTAAGCATGTACCCCACAAATTGAATGCTAGTGTGCGCAAGTGCAAATGTAGAATTCTAGAATCAACTCTCAAAGCATTTTCAACCAACAAGATGATGTGTACCACAAAAGCAAACATAATGTCAAAAATTAAAATTTACCCCTAAATGGCATCCTAGAACATACAAGAAGTATTAGACTCTAACAACTTGTTTTTTAAAGGCACTATGCTTCAAAAGTTCGAAATCATTGCCAAATCTATCTCAAATCTCAATCATGCATTTAAAGCTCAACTTAAAGTAGAATGTAATAAGGTTACCTTACCCCCAAACTTAAACTGCACATTGTCCTCAATGTGCAATGAGAACAATGGAAGAAATGAAAAGAGTATACCGTAATGACAAAAGTTTAGGACGTCCGACAATGATCCATGATAAAAGAGGTCTCCCCCAAACTTGGACGCAAAAACCTACTAGAAAAGCCACACTAGCAACTCACATCAAATATCAAATGGGATAAGTAAAGCATACATTCCAAAACAATATAGAACAAGATGTAAAGAGATATGATATCAAGCCCTTTGTAAAAGATGAAAACATGCATAACTAAGCAGAAGGGCATAACGGGGACACATATTTCTGAAATTTTTGTGATATGTTTTTTTTTTTTTTTTTTTTTTAAACACAAAGAAAAATATTCTAAACTAAAAAGAAAAAATATATACTAAACTAAAAAGAAATAAATATATACTAAAATAAATCAATTCAAAAATTTTTTTATGTATTTTTTTATTTAATTAATTTTTTTAGTATTATTTATTTATTTATATTTTATATTATTATTATTTTATGTTATTTAATTTTGTTTTTTTTTTTTATAGTTATTTAATTTTTTTCTTTTCTTTTTCTTTTTTCTTTTTTTTTTTTTAATATTTATTCAATTTTTTAATTTTTTTTTTTTTTAAGAAATCACAAGCTCGCCGGAGAAGACAACCGACAGAGCTGGGTAAACCGGCCAAGAATCGCCATCGCCGGCGAGACCAAACCAGCCGGGATTCACAAACACGCCGGAAAGAAATGGCGAATCTTGGCCGGAGAAGAATGACGCCGAAATCCCCAGCCGCGCGACAGAGAACCCAGTCGGCACTGGAAAACGGCGAAATCGAAATCGCCGGGAAATAACCCAGCCGGCGCTGGAAAGATCCAGCCTTGATCGCCGGATAAATGGCGAATCACGAGCTCGCCAGAAAACGCCGGAGAAAACGGCGATGCAGAAACTCGCCGGAAGGAACAAGCCGCGACGCCGCAAAGATCCAGCCTTGATCGCTGGAGAAGAACCCAGTCCAAATCGCCGTTGGAAGTACCAGCCGCGTCGGAAAATAAAAGGCGAAGCAAACGGCGAACTCAAACCGTCAGCGGAGAAGAACTCAGTCCATGGCGCCGGAATTTGATAGCCGCGACACCGTGGAAGAGGAGAAGAGATCACGAGGGTTGGACAATGAAATTGGGTTTAGAGATTTTTGGGGGAAGAAGCAGAATTTCAAGCAACAGAGAGGAATGTATTCGTGGTTTCAAAGGTTGCGATCGATCTGCTTTGATGGGGGATCGACAATTTTAGGCAAAAAATGTCCCCTTCACTGTTTAATAAGAAGGGAGAAACATAAGTAAAATGGGATCGATCCCTTTAGACGGGGGATCAATCCACTTGGCCTATTTTTTTGTTGCTCTCTGCCAAGAAAATGGGATCGATCTCCTACCCATTTTGGGGATCGATCTTTCTTTTTTCCTTTTTTTTCAATTTTTCAATTTTTTTAAGCAAAACTAAAAATACTATATACACTCATATAGATAAAATAAAATAAAATAAATAATAATAAATAAAATTACAAAGCAACCTATATGAACTAGTACTATTCTTTTTACTTTTTTTTTTTTTTTTTTAATTTAAGCAAAACTAAAAAGAAAAATATATATACTAAAATGAAATATATATAAAAATAAAATCAAAAGAAAATAATACTACTAAAAATTATAATAAAATCAAATACTAACCTAAACTACTCATCACAACATTTTTTATTTTATTTTGTTATTTATTTATTTATTTATTTTTTTGAATTTAAAAATGTATAAATGTACAAACAGAAAAGAAAATAAAATAAAAATAAAATGCAATTTTTTTTTTTTTTTTTTTTTTTTTTTTTTTTTTTTTTTCAAATCAACAAAAAACTAGTGTTTAACGTCTCTAGCAAGACGTTGGGGTGACTCACTAGTCGAAAGAATCAAAAACCGGATATGAGACATCCTTATTGATCCGTTTATCTATTTTCCCCAATGGATCCGCTCTCACAACAACAAATTCATCTCTCAAAAGAATGATTTGGAAAGAAATGGTGAAAGATGCAATTTGTTTCCTCTCATCCACGGTTTTGAAAATAAAGTCCATAATGAGCGGCCTTGCATTTGGCAAGGTAATGTCTTTCAAAGGCTCGGTTAGATTATTAAGAAACTCAATCTCTTCATCATTTTTGTCAACTTCCACATTGATCACTTTCTCCTCCTTCACTAAGGTCGCCTCAATGACTTCATGCTCAATATTATAAGGAATGTCCTCATAAATTGGATTGGCCATTGGCGTACTTACCACTTCTTCCTCTTCTTGATAAGAAAGAGTACTTGCGATTGAAGGGAGAGGTTCTTTTGAGTTTTTCCATGGCGGGAAGTCTAAGATGGCTACGGAATCCATTAGAGAATTCACTTCATATATGGAGCTTTCAATGTCAAATGCGTCCATGTTGAAGTGAGAGAGGCATGCCTCAAGAGGATCTTCAGAAGGAATGGAAGGAATGACTTCTTCAACAATTTCATCCAAGATATTCACCATGAAACACTCGCCTTCATTGATAGGATGTTGGCTCGTGTTAAACACATTAAGCTTAACCATCATATTGCCAAAAGAGATGTCCATAATGCCGGACCTACAATTGATTGTCGCATTAGCGGTGGCAAGAAATGGTCTTCCTAAAATGATGGGAATGTAAGTGGTAGGATTGGGAATCGGCTCAGTGTCAAGCACAACAAAATCAACCGGGAAATAGAATTTGTCTACTTTGATGAGGATGTCCTCAACAATTCCCCTTGGTTGTTTTGTAGACCTATCGGCGAGTTGAATAACTACCGAAGTTGGCTTAAGATGTCCCAAACCTAATTGAAGATACATGGAGTAAGGAATAACGTTAACACTAGCCCCTAAGTCAAGAAGTGCCCTTTTTACCTCATGGTTCCCTATGGTACAAGAGATGGTTGGAGCGCCAGGGTCTTTGAACTTAGGTGGGGTGCTAAGCTTAATGATAGAGCTTACTTGCTCCGTGAGAAGTACTTTCTTTGGGCTTGGTCCCTTGTTCTTCCTCTTTTGAGTACATAAGTCCTTCAAGAACTTGGCATATGGTGGAATTTGTTGAATAGCATTAAGAAGAGGAAGGTTGATTTTAACTTGTTTAAAAACTTCCATCATGTCATGGATTTTTCCTTCTTGCCTCGAAAATGGAGTAGCGTTTAAAGCTTGTGGAAATGGAGCTTTGGGCTCATAAGACTTCTCTACATGGGAGGAAGATGATGATGATGGAATTTGCTCATTAATGTGACCATTTGTCCCTAGTGAAGTAGGAATGGAATTGGGAATGGTAAATGTGCTAACACTTGGTTGCACCGGAACACTAACTTCACTAGGTCTCTCAACTTTATTATCAATTTTTCTCCCACTCCTCAAGGTGGAAATGGAGTAAGCCTTTCGGTTAATCTCAGGTTGAATAGGCCCTTTCTCTTTTATTGATTTAGCCATTTGCCCAATTTGGGCTTCAAATTTTGCAATTGATTGAGAATGTGAATGAAACACTTGATTTTCCTTTTGAAGATCACCCAAAGCTTCTAAAACCTTATCCTCAAAAGTGGGATTCCTAGGAGGCTCTTGAGGTGGATGAGAATAAGATTGATGATTTGAAGAATGAGAATTAGAGAATTGATTCACATTTGGAAGAGGATAAGATGGAGAGTGGTATGCTTGAGAATTTGCATTTCGGAGGTGAGGAGGCACATACTTTTCTTGGGAATTTTTATGAATAGGAGGAATGATACCTCCTCCTTGATTTCTCCAAGAAAAGTTAGGATCACTCCATCCAGAATTGTAGGAGTTAGAATTTGGATTACTTCCCGGATGAATGAAAACAGCATTGACTTGTTCTTGATACTCACTCGGAAAAACTTGTCCAAGAGGACAATTGAAAGTATTGTGAGTATAACTAGAGCAAGTCATGCACATCACATTTTGAGAATGGAAAGAGTTAGATGATTGAATTGCCGAGTTTTGGCTCAAAAGAAATTTATCAAACCTTTGAGTAAGATTTTTGACTTCGGCGGCAATTTCCATGGAACTTTCCACTTGAGAAAGACTGGAGGTTTTCTTCCCTCCTTCATTCAAGTTTTGGCCAAATCGGGACGATGAAGAACGATGTATTGAATTTTCGCTCATGCGATCAAAAAGATGCCACACATCATCTTCATTTTTGTCCAAATAGGCTCCTCCACATGAAGCATCAACCATACCTTTTTGGGTATCGGATAAGCTTTCATAGAAGCAACGAACTAATTGCCACTTAGGAATGTCGTGATGTGGACACTTCCGTAACAAATCGTTCAAACGCTCCCATGCTTCATGCAAAGGTTCTCCCTCATTTTGGGAGAATTCACGGATAGAAGCTCTCATAGCATCGGTTCTACTTGTAGGGTAAAATTTTTTTAGGAATTCATATTGTAGTTGAGCCCAAGATGTGATTGAATTTGCCCTCAAGTTATTGAACCAATATTTAGCCTTTTCCCGAAGAGTGAAAGGGAAAAGCTTCATTTTTAAGACTTCTTCCGGAAGGTCCGTGATTTTCACGGTTGAACAAACTTCCAAAAACTCATCCAAATGTTTATATGGTTCTTCATGGTTTACCCCATAGAAAATGGGGCACATTTGGATGGTTGCGGGCTTAATTTCGTAATGGGTTGCCCGAAAGTTTGGCAACTGGATGCATGTTGATGCATTGTATACATTGGGAGTGTAGTGATCCCGAAGAGATAATTGATGATTGGGGGGATACACTACATGATCTTGAAGATGGATTGGCATTATTGGAGGTTGTTGCACTTGATTGGGTTGTGGCAACACATTAGGATGGGGAATTCTCAAGGGTGGATGCCCATTAAGAGGGTAATACTCACCTAGATTATCCATATTCCCTAGATATTAAAATTGGTTTTCCATTAAGTGTGGGATAATCAAGAATGGAAGAATTCTCCTAGAACTACCTCCTAACACCGAATGGATGATTCAAGATTAGACCACAACAACTTCACAACAAACCACAACAAAAATCAACAACAATTCACCACCTCCACATACGATGTTCCCATACTCCCATGTTATATCAATGCACAAAATTAAATTGCCTCCACACGGGCCGATGCTTTCTATCAAGAAAGTAGTAGCCTCCTTTTGGGCTTATGCTTGGACAAGAATTTAAACAATGTGATAGCCTCGACAAGGGCTATCTCGCAAGCATACAGAGAATTGAACAATTATAATAAAAGAAATTCAAGGAAGCTTACAAAAGTCCCTAGCAACAATGTTACAAAGGTGCTAAAATCCAGTGCTTGCTCCTTTTCTTTTCAAGTACCTAATTGAACAAGGGGGATTAGTAAGAAAATAGTAATTTTAAGAAAACAATTAAATTAGCCCTAATGCCTAATTTAATTCCAACTAAACCGTCAATCCCCGGCAACGGCGCCAAAATTATGATGCGACCCGAGCGTGTGCACAAAATAATGCACAACACTTTGGTTTTGGAAATGGTATCAAGCGGGCATCATAGTTTACATTTGTAAACCGCTAGACACTTATACTATGTAGTATGAAGTGAGAAGGGATCGAACCCAAGGGATTGAACACGTGTTGGGACTAAACTTGATTTTAATGCTAATTAGATTGTAAAAGAGAGAAGAGAGAGAGAGAGAGAAAGAGTGTGAGAGAAAAATATTTTGGTGGAGTGATTAAACTAAAATTCAATTAAAAGCATGAAAATAGAAATGACATTAAACTAAGAATTAAAGAGATAGGAAGAGAGTCTTAGGGTTAGGATTCACCACTAAGCCCATGCAATTAACCATATGCTTTCAATTAATGGGGAATTTATTAGTGTAATTATAGATGTGGTCACATTATCATCACAAATCACAATTGTAAGCATAGATTATCAACATCAAGAATGAATTGTCTACCTAATGACAATTAAACTAAAGTGTAAAACCCATTCAAGACTACGTCATAACCCACCATACACATTCACAAATGTATCCAATAAGAGCACACATCAATCAAGAAGATAATACTAATTGTAATTAGAAGCATGGATTAAAATAATCAAGCACAGATTGCCTACTTTACTACAATTAACTAATGACAAATAAGCTAATTTGTAAAACAATCTATCATGATTAAGCCTTTATCCATCAAATTAATTGACAATTGTATCAACTAAGTCTCATGCTATGGCCATCACTAAATACAACTAAAAGAAGTATTAGTGTAGAGTATAATTCTAAATCAATCACACCTAGACATGCAATTTTCATAAAGAATCAATGGAAGAATTAAATTCTAATCATCTAATGAAGAATAAAATCCCTAATTAATCATACATAGACATACAATCAATTGGAGATTTCAATGGAAGAATTTATCAATACAAACCCTAATTTATCAAATCAAGCATGTATATATTAAGAAATCGCAAGGCCATACAATTTAATTACAACATAATAATTCCCCAAGAAAAGAAATACAAATGTTAGGGTTACATGAACTTAGGGCTCATCCAAGCCCTAAGTGAAGAACTAGCTCATGGAGGAGATGATCATGGTGTCAACAAGTCCTATCTCCATCTTTTGGCCCTTCTTCTTCTTTCTTCAACTGTAGACAAAGCCTCTGTAAAAAATATTCTTGAAACCCTCGCTTTTTTTCTTTCTTTCGTTTTCTTTCAGAGAGAACAATATCACGATACAGATTCAAAATAATAATCAAAACTTAAATCCCCAAATAATAAATCACTAAACTAATAAATACTAACCCTAAAAACAATGGGCCTCACTGGGCTTAAGTAATAAACCTATTAAAGCCCACTAGGTTACAAAATAAGCCCAAACATTAAAACAAAAATATGCAATGTTGCCAAGTCCTGAGGGATTGATCCCTCACCCTGGGGGATCGATCCCCCAGAGTTGGAAAATTCCTTTAAGCCTTATTCAGCTCCATTTTTGCCCTGGGCTATTTGGTTTGCTTCTCCATCTTTGGGAACATCATCAAAGGCCCGAGATTGACCGCTTTGTGCCATTTTCTGAAAATCTTTGCTTAACTCCAAAAAGGCTTAATTGGACCGTTCTTAGCTCATTTTAACTTTATTGCCCTGAAATACACATAAACATAAATTAAGACTAAAACATAAACTTAAGATAGATGCAAAGACTGAAATACCCTAGCTTAGATGCTGAAATGTGCAACATTTAAGCACTTATCATGTATGTAATTACATAATGGCCCAACATATATATACAAATAACATTCTAACACTCCCCCTCGAGCTGGAGAATATATATCAAATAATCCCAGCTTGGAACAGATAGTTTTTAATTGGTTATGACCCAATGCTTTGGTAAACATATCAGCTAATTGATCTTTAGACTTCACGAATGGAGTAGAGATGCTCCCACGTAATATTTTTTCTCAAATGAAGTGACAATCAATTTCAATATGTTTGGTTCTCTCATGAAACACGGGATCTGAAGCAATGTGAACTGCTGCTTGATTATCACAGAACAATGGAGTAGGAGCTTCAACTGTCAACCCAAGTTCTTTTAGAAAATATTGTATCCAGGTCAACTCACTGGTAGTATGAGCCATTGCCCTATACTCAGCTTCAGCACTAGACCGAGCTACCACCGTTTGCTTTTTACTTCGCCATGTAACTAGATTTTCTCTTACAAATGTGCAGTAGCCTGTAGTACATCTCTTATTTGAAGGAGAACAAGCCCAGTCGGCATCTGTAAAACCTTCCACCCTGAGATGACCATTTGATTTATATAGTAACCCAAAATCTTGAGCTTGCTTGAGATATCGAATAATCCGAAGAATAGCAATCCAATGTGGCATTCTAGGAGTTCCCGTGAACTGACTTACCACACTAACTGCATATGAAATATTAGGTCGAGTGATAGTGAGATAAATTAATTTCCTAACAAGGTGACGAAATCTGCCCGGGTCATTAAATAGATCACCCTCATCAGACACAAGTTTTGTAGTCATCAACCGGGCGACCACCTAACATACCTGTTTCTTCTAATAAGTCCAACACATATTTTCGAACAACTTTAATACCCAAGAAATACCTAAGTTTACCCAAGTCTTTAGTGTGGAATCGATATTGCAGAAACAACTTCAACTTAGCAATGCCTTCAGAATCATCACCTGTGATCACAATATCATCTATATACACCACAAGAAATATGAAGCCAGCTTTAGTGCGCTGGTGAAATACCGAATGGTCGGTCTGACATCTGTTAAGACCAAATTTTCATGCCGCCTCAGAGAATTTTCCAAACCAAGCCCGTGGAGATTGTTTCAATCCATACAGAGCCTTTTTAAGGCGACAAACAGTGTAAAGATACTCCCCCTGAGCAACAAACCCAGGTGGTTCCTCCATATAAACCTCTTCTGCTAAGTCACCATACAAAAATGCATTTTTAACGTCTAACTGAAATAGAGGCCAATGTCTATTAGCAGCAAGAGAAATCAAAACACGAATAGAAGAAATCTTAGCAACAGGGGCAAACGTCTCAGCATAGTCAATACCATAAGTCTGGGTATAACCTTTGGCAACAAGACGGGCTTTTAAACGCTTAACGGACCCATCTGGAAGATACTTCACAGTATATACCTAGCGACAACCAACAGGTTTTACACCTGGAGGTAATGGAATAAGATTCCATGTACCATTCTGATGCAAAGCATCCATTTCATCTTGCATTGCTTTCCTCCAGCCCGAATCAGACAAAGCATCCTGCACAGTCTTAGAAACAAATGTAGTAGACAACTGAGAGGAAAAACATGAGAAGGATGGCGATAAGGAATTATAAGAGACATAATGAGCAATGGGATGATTAGTGACACACGAGCGAGTACCTTTACGAAGTGCAATAGGCAAGGAATCAGACACAGTGGACTGTGTTGGATCCAAAGACTTTGAAGATGATGGAGGAGGCACGACAGCAGATGGCTTTAGTCTTCAAGTGTACACTTGTAACGAGGCAGGCAAAGGAGATCTCGGTTGAAGAGAAAGTGAGGGAAGAGGAACCGCAGGAAGAGGCGACTCAGGAGTAATATCAAGAATTGAATCACTATCTGAAAAATATGGGATGGACTCACAAAAGGTTACATCCGCACTAATAAAGTATCGTTGAGAAACAAGACTATAGCAGCGATAACCTTTATGAGAATGAGAGTATTCAAGAAATACACACTTTGTGGCACGTGGGTCGAGTTTATCAAAACCAGGACCAAGATTATGGACATAACATACACTCTCAAAAACTCTAGGAGTAAGAGAAAACAAGGGAGAATCAGGAAATAAAATAGAATGTGGAGATTTGCCATCTAATACAGATGACGGCATACGGTTAATAAGATGATAGGCAGTAAGAACAGCATCACCCCAAAACCGTTTAGGCATGCGTATATGAAACAAAAGAGCACGGGTTACTTCTAAGAGGTGTCAATTTTTACGTTTGCAACTCCATTTTGTTGAGGAGTATAAACACATGAATTTTGATGAATAATTCCTTTATCACTAAGATATGTACCAAAGGGGGTTGAAGAATATTCCGTAGCATTATTAGAACGTAGAATACGAATTGGGCATCCAAACTGAGTTTTGATTTCTTTTCGAAATTTTTGAAAAATTAAAAATAACTCAGAACGATCTCTCATCAGAAACAACCAAGTCAGGCGAGAATAATCATCCACAAATGTCACAAAATAATGGAATTTATTGATTGAAGAATGCTTTATTGGACCCCATACATCTGAATGAACCAAATGAAAAGGACTAGAGAACTTTAAAGACACGCGATGGTGCTTACTAAGTTGACAAACTTCACATGACAAGAATTTCAAATGACTAAGACTAGGAACTTGACGCTTTAAAACTTGAAGCGACGGGTGACCAAGACGACAGTGCCACTGGAATGGAGATAGAGAAGACTGAAGAGCCACAGGATCAGGTGCCAAATCAAAGTAATATAAGCTACCAGCTACATACCCCGTACCAATCTTCTTCTTCGTCTTGACATCCTGAAACACATAAGAAGTAGGATAAAATGTAACAGAGCACTGGAGAGATTTAGTAAGCTTACTGATAGACATTAAATTAAAGGGAAACTGAGGAACATATAAAAAGACGAGAGAGACAAGGAATCACTAAGTTGAGTTGTCCCTAAACCTGAAACCTTAGTGGATGAACCATTAACAAGAGTAACTCTTTGAGAAGGAGGTACATAATTAAAATCAGATAGAAGAGAAGAACATCCAGTCATATGATCGGATGCTCCAGTGTCTATGATCCAAGGACTGTGAGTGGAAGACAATAGACATGTGTGTGCAGTACCTGACTGGGCAAAGGTAGTCGCGTAAGATGAATTAGATGCTTGCTTATAAGACAAAAACTGATTATGCTCATCACGTGGAACAGGGACCGTATCTGATTCAGCTACGTTGTGAGATCCAGAAGCAACATCATTCGGAGAGGATGAAACTTGATTTGCCTAACTAGATGGTTTGCTATGAAGGTCCCAACAAAAATTCACAGTATGATTAGAATGGCCACAATGAGTACATTTTCGTGATTCCCTGCCACGGCCACGTCCTCCCCGTGAATCATGACCGCCACGTGTGGAGCGTCCCCCTCGACCTCCACGGTAAGCAGTATTTTCACCCTTTGAAACTATCAATGTTGAACGCTCACCACTTTGCCCAGTATTCAAAGTTGAGGTATCACTTGTAAGTGTCGCGCTGAAGTCGAGAAAACACATCAGCAAGAGATGGAAGTGTGGGACTGCCCATAATCTGTGAATGAAAAGACTCATATGTTGATGATAGACCAGTAAGAAAACGGACAACATTAAAGTCTTCACGTTGTTGTTGCATACTTCGAACATCAGCATTAATGGGTTGATACATATTTAGCTCCTCACAGACTCCCATAACTTTGGAATAATACTCTTCTATACTGTGATTACCTTGTTCAAGATTGAAGTACTGTTTACAAAGCTCATAAACATGAGTGATATTACCTGTCCCAGAATACAGTTGCTGCAATCTGTCCCATATCTCCTTGGCAGTATCCAAATAAAGTAAAGTTGAACTGATTTGGGGTTTAATACTGTTTATCATCACAGAGATGATCTGAGCATCTTCCTTTTCCCATGCATCAAAAGAAGCATCCGTTTCCTTGAGTTTCTCTTTAGTTAGATGAGTACCAAGGCCTTTACCTTTGAGAAAATTTTTAACAGATTTGGCCCACAGTATGTAATTCTTCCCATTGAGTTTAACTGAAGTCATGGGAGAATGAAGACTGGATGTGGGAGAAAATAAATCTGAACTGGATGCCATGATGAATCCAGCAAAAACAGAGAAGAAGAAAAAAAAAAATGTTGAATCTGTATTTTGGCCGAACTTGAAAAACGGGCCGGATCTGGGCAAACGGACCGGATCTGGTCAAACGGGTCGGATCTGAAACGGGTCGGACTAGCCCCAGATTTCTGCAAACCTGGTTTTAGTAAACCAAGGTTGGGATAGCTTCACACCTGTAGCCAAACAAGTCTACAAATTGGGTTTATGTAAACTTGGATCAGGATAGCATATCCTGGTTTGGGATAGCTCCACACCTGCAACCAAACACGTCTCTTCTTCTCCGTGATCAGCGCCGACGAGAACAGAAATCTGCTACCGACACTAAACTTAAGCAAAAGAGGTTCGCGAATGAAGAATCGAGGCTAATACACCCTAGCCCTTGCAGCGGCGACGGCAAGCCAACAAAAAAAAAACAGCGATGATACAACACGAGCTTCAGATCTGAGAACAAAAAAGCTTCAGATCTGAGAACAACAGACCAGAGGCGCTGACCACAACACCAGCTTCAGATCTCCGGCTCTGAACAGAACGACGAACAGAGCTCCGGCGAAGAACATCTCTTTCTCTCTTATTTCCGGTATCGATCAGAGACTATCTCTTTCTCTCTCGATTTTGATTTGTACAAGAACACACAGACGCAGCAGAAGCACTGATTTGAGAACTAGCAGCCACCAAGAAAGAACAGCTCTGATACCAAATCATGAGAGAGAGAGAGAGAGAGAGAGAGAGAGAACTTGTATGTATATATTTCACACACCAAATCTAATTAGCCTATGTAGGCTTATATAAAGGATACAAGGCAACTACATAACACAAGGGCCCTACCAACTGTATGTAATTACATAATGGCTCAACATATATATATATATATATATATATAACATTCTAACAGTATAGATATACCACCTCCATCCCCATATTATTTGCCCACCTTTCCATTATTAGTTATCCCAAAATAGTTCTCCCTGTTGAAAAGTCAATGTATTATATTTTATGACATTCCTAATTTAACCTTCTTGCATTGAAGTTATAAAAACAATTAAAGTATAAAACATGACATCACTACAGACCCGCCATGGGTAGATTTGGTAATTTATTCACCAACAATACCATTAAAAAAACATTAAAAGTCATCATCTTATTAAGTTAGGTTCCCAAAATGGGTCAAATGATATGGGACGGAGTAATTGACATAGGCTGCAGCTGTCCTCATACAGCACTTCCTATTTGTGTCAGTCCTTCACAACTTGGTTCATAGGCTCAATACTCTCTACCTCAGCAACTTACACATGCACACGTACACGTACCCTTATCTGCAATGGTAACTATTAAGATTAATTAAAAATGAAGAATATATTAAATTGTGAAGTTTCTTAAAGAAATGATATGAAAATTGAAGTCGGCCTACCCCAGTTTAATTTATCGCTGGAGAAGTGTTGGATGGGTTGCACATATTAGTGTAAAGAAGAGGAGGAGGGCTATCATGAGGAGGCTACCTAGTTTAGAGTTTAGACATTTTCCTTCAATAACTTTTCCAAATTGTTCTTGTTTGGCTCAATAGGTAGGAATAAGAGAGTCACAGAGAAGAGGTTTTGTTTGACCCCAGGAGCTAAACAGAGCCATGCCATCACGTTACAGTTATCTGTTTTCATTTCTTTGGGAACGTGATCTTCCCTGTGAAGGTTAGATGCTTTTGGATGAGTAACAGTTTTTTGTCAAAAGTGGCAAACAATTATAATGAATATAGAAGTGCATATAGCAGTGGCAGCCATTGATGGAGGGTAACCAGGTTCAGTTAGAGCAGGAAGTTTTCCCAATCCTGGTGATTAGTCAGATGGAAACTGGGTATTTGGTGTGTTTATATGTATATGTATATATATAATTTGAATGTACACAATATGCATTGCAATTTACCACTATGGATCCTTCCAGTGGTCTGCACCAAAGCAGAATATCCAAAAGATAATTTGATACACATTAACAAGGATTGACCATCAGCCATATGAAATATTTGATCTGTTGAAACTGGACTACCCAATGAAACCCATTTTGACCAGCCAATGTACCATTCGGTCAAAGATTTATTTTTATTTTTAAATATAGGATTTCTTCTCTGATTTGCTCCCACGTTGGCCATGGACCCGCTATTATAGTTTTTTTTTCTGGCCCATTACTCAAATTCACGAGTACTATATGGTTCATCCATTTTTCTGACAAATCTAATTAGAGAGAGAGTGAGAGAGTCTATTAGGGTTTTTGAAATGAAAAAGAAGAAATGAGGACAAAGGAGAAATGAATGAGAATATGAGATGGCAGGATTTTTAGACATGCAAAGTTTCAAATGAGGAAATTTAGTAAAGTAAAATGAATCATTAATGCCGTTAAACCAACCTCTCCGACAGGGGAGGTCAGGTTAACTTGTAAAAAGAGAGGAGAGGTCGATGTGATTTTGCTTAATCTAGGGGAGGTTAGTGTAATTTATCCTTATTATCAGTCCTACTAAAAGGACATTGCGTAGAGCATGTCCTGCCTAGGGGAGTTTAGTACCACCTCTCCCTGACTACAAATATATATATATATATATATATATATATATAATCAGTTTTACATGACTTTTGAAATCTTTTGAGGTTCCGTTGTTCTTCTGGATTATTTGGGGTCCTGGTGTCTTGCATTGTTGATGAGGGTAAGTGGACAACTTTTGTGGCTCTCAGTTTTGGTCAGATTTATTCCATGCTGAACTTGGACAGGGTCAATTTGAGGAGCTTGCTGTGGAGATAGGTCTCTGGTTTGTGAACTGAATGCCTTTCCTGGTGATTCTAGATGCATTTGGTTCACAGAACCACAGCCGGGAATTGAAATGCCAAGGCTTGAAGTCCTCTGGGACATGGAACTATTTATGGGCAGATAATATCTATTGCATCAGGATGCATGCACAATTGACAATTAGGATGTGTCTTATATGTCACTCAATGCGTAGTTTCATTGAAGGTCCTGAGTGTTCTTTCCAAAGGTTATACTGGGTTGGTTTTTGATGAAAAGGGAGAGATTTATCATTCTGATTTCCTAGTTCTCAGATTGCTTTTCTTCTTTATAATCTACCTTAAAAGAATGACTTAAAGAGCGTTGCTGGAAAATGCTAAAGCCCTAGCTTTTGCCTCAACAAATTCAAAGTATGTCACATAAGTTATTATTATTGTATTCTAATACTTAACCGGTCAAATAATTGGTTAAAGCTCTCTCTTAATCTTCTCTTTGTAAGACTTTTCATCAAGAATTATTAAAAGTTTCTGTCAGGTCAATAGGACTTGGATTGATAAACTTCAAAAGTTGTTACTGTTGTTACCTTTTTCTTAAGGTTGATGAAGGAATTTGAAGCTATACATAAGGGCAGTTGCATAATCTTTTTTCACAAGGGTAAAAAGGTAATTTAACACTTTGATACAATTACCAAATTAGGGTTTATGCATGCATGATTAGGGTTTCTAATTTTACATGTTTTTGATTTGATAAGATTTCTGGAAACTTTCTGTTCTGAAATTTTTCTAAGTATAAAACTATGGTAGACTTGGATCGATTGAGCTTTTGATCGAGGGCCACTGGAGTTTTGTGGAACAATCGACCTACTCTTTGATCGATGAACTTCCAGTTTCTTATAGAATACAGTTTTTGAGGAGATGAATGAAATGCAGTGGTCATTACACAATCAACAGTTCAACTCACATATGATGCTTTTAGCTTAATGCTTTTACATAATCAATTTAATAAAAGTTCCATAAACTAAATTCACTTGTTCAATTTAGTTGTGCTGCCTTTTGATTCTCTTCTCTGGGTTAAAGAAAATCATTTTCACAATTTTACTGCATCATCACATTCCAACTATCATTATATAGGTCGTTTCCCATTGTACCACATTTTGGAGTATGTGGCGTACCGAGCCTGCATTCCTGTTCTATGTCCAGAAAAATTCACCTACCTGGTAACAATGAGATTATATGAAACAAAAAGAAAATAAAATATTTCTTATGTTCTATTGTTCTGATCTAGTAATTAATAACGAGTTGTGCTTCAACCTTAATTATACTTATCCTTTCAAGTGCAGTAGTGCTCCCCATCTCCCTTTCTCCCCAGATGATTCAACAAGGTAGATTTAATGGTTAAATTTGCTATAGTAAATTTGGGTATGTTCAAAAAGAGATGCCATCCGATTACCCATAATACTGGTTTGATAAATTTAATAGAGTCCATTGGCTCTTTCCATTGTTGATTGTGTAGAAGGTTGTGTATACTGGTAACAATAGTTCATATTATTTTGCATGCCATTTTGTTACAAATACTACTTTCTTCTCGGAGAATGATATTGTAACTGAATTTTATTTCCAGGATCCAAAATTTTGGAATTACAGACCTTTGTCTGGACGCATGGTCCATGCAGCCGCAGATGATGTCCGTTTTCTTCTTTACATTTACCACAATATGCTGGATAAGTTGAATGAACAATCTTTATGGAAACTTGCTGTTCGTGGTGCACTTTGTTGTAGATGTTTTTGCATCAATGATGATGATGAGTATGTTGATTGGCCATCTATTCCTTCTATTCCAGGTATGCTCTGACGGACAACCCAAATTCCCCCATCCCCCTTTCCGATTCGCACCACACACAAGCACGCTTAGGTGATGCACTATTTTATTAAAATATAAGAGATTGAATCAGTTGCCATTGATGTAAGTTAACAACCTTCTACTCCCTCCGTCCCAATTTAGTTGTCCATCTTTCCTTTTTGGGTTGTCCCAAAATACTTGTCCACTTTCTAAATTCAGACAACACATTTCGCGTCTTTCCATTGTTAGAGTGTTTCTCAATTTTATCATAGTGCTTTATTTGAGGTAGATAAATCTTTAGTTGAGGTAGAGCTATAAAGAGGTCCTTGTTTAAGGTGGAGCTATTGAGGAGCACACGAAGATAGAATTTTGAGCCAAGGTGGAGATTGTTGAGTTGTGGCTCAAAATTCACCCAAATAATTCTATTCTAGAAAAACACGGTTGCGTTTTAGTGGAACTAGTTGCGTTTGGGTAGAATGGTTGTCTGAAGAAACGGGACCAGTTGGCGCAACTAGTTACGCTTGCCTGATATGTGCAAGAATTAGCTTCCTAATCAATTTTGGAAGCCAGAAGACTTGGGGAAAAGGCTGAAGATTTGGGGAAGAAGTTGTACCTTCTTTTTTAGAGTTAAAGATTGATATGGTAACTCCTTGTATGCAAGTTGGGGAATACTTGTCCAACAAGGAATTGGGTTTTGAAAACTCTATTAATAGAGATGGGTATGAGAGGTGTTAAGAACCATCTACTCTAAAAGCTTAAGCTGTTAGAGAGGGTGCAACTTTAATATTTATGTCCTTTAACACGCCCCCTCATGTGTGACCTTCTTTTGGTCCAACATATGTTTTTCAATTTTTAATCAGGGTGACTGTGAGGTTTGAACTCGAGACCTTTGGCTCTAATACCATGTTAACAACCATCTACTCTAAAAGCTTAAGTCGTTAGAGAGGATGCAACTTTAATATTTATATCTTTCAACAAGAGGTTTAGAGAGAAGAGAGAAAAGATGTAAGGGGTTTAAGGGTGAGTGTTGTGAGGAGAGAGGAGAGTATATGTAATTCCCAAGTGTATATATGTAGCCTAAAAAAAGATGATGAGTGAGTGATTGGGGTTTTGACATGTGGTTGTATATTCATTTCCTTGATTCATAATAGTGAAATCTCTCTCTCCATGGATGTAACTCTAGAGTTGGGTGAACCATGTAAAACATTATGTTGTGTGTGGATGCGTATGATTGTTATCTCCATATATGCATGTGTTGATATGATGTGATGATGCTTCCCCTGTGTGTGATGAATGAGGGATTTAACTCTCAACAACAGCCGACCATTGAGTGGGTTAGAAGAAGTTAATTTTCCCCAACAATTGGTATCAGAGCCAATGGTGGGTTAGAGCCTGTGATTGGTCCTAAAGATCAGTAGTAAAAGATTAATGCAAAGTTTGTTAAAGCAGATGATGATCGTGCTATGGAGATTCAATCAGAGTTTATGATGACACGAAGAAGATAGATGGTGTGAAGACATAGGCCCATGAGGAACAAGTCTTGGGACAAGCCAGAGGATGCTAGTTTCCAAGATGAAGCAAAGGTGATAGGGGTGAAGCCCATGACGAACAAGTTTTGGGCATAAGCAAAGAGTAGGTGCTAGTTCTCAAGATGGGGCAAGGGTGTGAAGAATGAAGGGGTTTGTTCTAAGCCCGATAAAGAGCAAAGGGGAATATGAAGAGTCAAGAGGAGAGGTTTGTTGCTTTGATCCAGAAAAACAATTGATGAAGATGAGTTGAAAATTGGTGGGTTGCCATGCGTGAGCAATTGAACACCAATGAGGTGGATAGAGAAGATAGAGAAGAAGCAGCATGATGAATTTGAGAAAAGGTGGAGTGTTTCTCAATTTCATCATAGTGCTTTATTTGAGGCGGAGAAATCTTCAGTTGAGGTGGATCTATGAAGCGTTTGAGGTGGGGTTATGAAGAGGTCCTTGTTCAAGGTGGAGCTATGGAGGAGCGCATGAAGATAGAATTTTGAGCCAAGGTGGAGATTGTTAGAGTTGTGGCTCAAAATTCACGCAGAGAATTCTATTATAGAAAAACGGAACTGGTTGCGTTTAGGCAGAATGGTTGTTTGAAGAAACGAGACCAGTTGCGTTTTTTCATAATAGAATTCTCTGCGTGAATTTTGAGCCATAACTCTAACATCCTTAAAATACCCTTAGACTTTAAAAAAAAATCAAACTTCATTATATATATATATACTTGAAAGGGTAATTTAGTAATTCTCAAAGGGGACAATGCAATAATTACATGTCCCCTTAAAAAGTTATACTCCCCAAAAGTGACATCTAATATGGGATAGAAGGAGTATTTCTTTGTTTCTGTCGCAAGCCCTTTCAATGGCATGTGGAAGGGAAAGTGGGTGGGCTGTGGTGAAGATGGGGGCGCAATTTTATGGGAGAGATACAATCACAATGGAACGAGCTAGGAGTGTTTAATGAAAAGTTGAACAGTGAGGATCAACATCATCAGTCTCAAGCTCTTGTTGTACAAGAGAATAAGAGGTTTGAAAGAAGGAGCTCCAGTGAATTTTGTGCCAATGTCGGAGATAAGGTGCTAGAAGTGTGGGGAAAAGGGGCATCTTAAGTGGTGGTGTCCAAAAGGAAGGAAAATACATCTGTTGTTGTTGTTGTTGTGTATGAGGCTATGAATGGGGAAAGTGATGTTGATGAAGCCCTTTCAATTGTTGATAGCAAGAGAGAAGCAAAGGAGTGGATACTTGATTATGCTTGTTCCTTTCATGTGTCAAGAGTGGTTTACCTCCTACAAACCTGTAATTGGTGGGAAATAATTATTCTTGTGATGTTGTGGGAATTGGGACAATCAAAATTAGGACAACAAATGAATTGGTAAGGACCTTAACGAATGTACGTCATGTTCTAAGTGTTCAAAGAAATGTGATTTCTGTAGGGGCTTTGGATTCAAAAGGTGGTTGGTGTGAAGTAAAGCATGGGTTGATGAAGATTAGAAGAGAGCCATGTATCATGCTTTTGGAAAGGAAGGTTAATAATCTCTATGTTTTATTGGAAGTACCTTGTTAGGTGAAGCAGTTACAAAGACAGAATGGAAGCCTATTTCTAGATCTACAAAAGTAATGGATGATCAAGAGTGGCAAGGGAAGGAAGAAGTCTTGGCAATCGCAGCAGCACCAACCTTCATCCCAGAAGCAAGAAAAGTTCGATTTGGTGATGTGAGAGTAGATTCCAAGTTCAACTATTTGAACTTGGAGTTTGCTAGCACTAAGTAAGTGATGGAATGGCGAAGAACGACAAAAAGGAAGAAGATGTTTGGTTTGAGGTGGAGGAATCTTTGTTTAAGGTGGAGCTATGGAGGAGCACGTTGATAAACGAAATTTGAGCCAAGCTAGAGATTGTTGGAGGATGTCTCAAATTTTGTCGAAGGATGCTATTCGGAAGAAGTCCGACCAGTCGCATTATTTTCGACCGGTCGCACTTATCAAAGTGTGAAGACTGAGGTGAAAGTCCAACCATTCGCACTATTGCGGACCGGTCTCACTTTCTTGATATGTGCAGGAATCAGTTTCCTTTTCCGTTTGGGACTTTCCAAAGGGCCTAGACTTGTGGAGGTAATTGTTTCTCATTGGGATGCTTCTATTGTAGAGTTGGACATTGTTTTTGTAACTCCTTGGTAGGCAAGCTGTGGGAATTCTTGTCCAACAAGGAATTGGTAATTGAAGACTCTATATATAGGAGAAGCTAGAGAAGAAAAGTTTGGAGAGAGAGAGTGAGTTGAGTTGAGTTTGTGAGAAGAGAAGTGTGTAATCCTTATATTGAAAGAAAGATGGTCGTTTTTTGCCAGTGGAGTAAGCAATTTGTTGAACCACATAAATCCTGTGTTGTTTGTGTGTGTTCTTTTTCATCTGTTTTATTTGCCATTATAGTGTGATATCTTGGGGTAATTCCTAACAGTATTAGGGTGCGGGTGTGTGTCTAAGCACTTGACCTTTCTAAATCCCATATTGTGCGTCGATGTGGGTTCCTGTGTCAGACACACATCTCATATCCATACTTATATTGTATTGTGTCGACACTGGTACATTGAGGGGAATGGTAGAGTCCATGTAATAAAACTTGTAAGGAATTAAGGTAGCATAAGTGAATGGTGCTGTAACTTTTTTTGGTGACTGTTTGCTGGAAACAGGGCAGCCAAAACTTGTGTGCTAATAGTTGACTTGACAATGATTGATTCTATTTTTCTGCAGAAGCAATTAGTAGATAAGTGGAAATTTCTTGAAAACTTCACATGATTTGTATTGATATTGCGAGTTGATCTTACAAGGCCTACATTTAGGGATGGAGCCAATGTAGGCTCGGGAAGAAGGGTGGGGGCGTGCCCCCCTTGCACCGGCCCCTTCCAATAAATATTTTTATTTCTCATTATATATCATATACATTAGACATGGTAATCATATGATATATTCAAAGTGTTGTAACTATTGGAGTTGTGCTATACAACAATTATAACAAAGCTGCTTCAAAGTAATCTACCAGATTATTGAAGATGGACAATTTAGTTGCAGAAGATAGATTCAAGTTGAAGAGGTAGTGTTCGAGTGTACTGAATGCTGTAGACAGATTAGAAAGACGACCTGGAGATCTTTGAAGGACTGAAGGCTTGGTGTCTTACTGTGTGTAGGGATCAACTAGTGTTCGAAGGATTGAACAGATCTAGGTTGTACATTTTTTTCTTCATGGTGGATTATTTTGATTTTTTGACTCCCAAAAGGGAGTTTTTCTACGTAAAACACTGGTGTGCATTTCTATACTTAACTTATTTCACACTTTAAATTGTTTTACATTATTGCATGATTGATTGATATGGTGATATACATGTTTAATTTGTGATATCAATTAAACATATGTTTATTTGTTTTTGTTAAAGCAGAGAATATAAATTGAATTATCAAATGGTATCAGGGTAATATCAAGTCTAACCACAAGTTTAAAGGAGCATCTGTAGTTTGAGAACTAGTAGTGGGGAATTAGAGAAGTTTCTGTTTCCTGTTAGTATACACACTGGGTTAACTATAGCCCTTCTATTTTGGACCAGCTAAAGGTGAATCAATTGCGTAAAAAAATAGATCTTGTGGCGTAAATCTGCGGATGATGTGGTGTTGGTTGCTGAAACTAAGATGGGGTGAAACAAAAGGTGTGAGGTGGTCATTTGAAGTTTCGGTGATTTAAAATAAATATATTTCTAGCATATTTGGTGTAGCTATAATGCGTTGGGAAGAAATGAATGAAGCTGATGGACCGGCCCTCTAGTAGAAATCGCATCCAATCATGAAAAACTTTTTCTTTCATTATGATGAAGTGGAGAATTGTTATTAGTGATGTAATTACGTAGTTGATTTGAAAAACAGTAAGATCTTCAATATGAAGACCTGGAATTGCTTTTTTGGAATGCCAATTAGAGCCTTAGTTTGTGTGGTATGCTTTATTGCTGATCGCTCGTGTAGGCAGTCTGGAGAGAATGAATAATCTATCTTTGTAATCTTGTGGTTAGGCTTGATTGGAGCCGAAAAACGAAAGGAAAAAAAAAAAAAAAAAAAATTTGCTTTCTGTACCCTGAGGAAGTGGGTGTATGTGTTTTGTATGTACTATTGAGTGACATCTTTATATGGGTTACGATGATCCAGTCAGGATATGAGGCTCCTTGATCTTTTTTTCTTTCTTTATTTTAAATTTCTTTTTCGGGGTGGGTTTAACCAAGAAGCAACAGAAATTGAACATGTTCGTGTTAGGCTCTAAATTACTTTATGTATATGTGTATTTTTCTTTATAAAAGTAGAACATATTATGATTTTCGTAAAACATAGTTTTATTATGCTACAAATTTCATCCTATGGACTGATTTAAATTGAGCATTTGGTTGAATTTTGTTTTTGCTTCTGGGGCTTTTGTGAAATCATGCATTGAATGATAAAGTTTGATTTATCCCGCCAGACAACCTCATTGTAGAAGGCAATGCTCCAGAAGAGGAGATCTTGTCAGTGCTCAACGTTCCTCCTGGAAAAATGGGTTGCATCATTGGTAGAAAAGGATCTTCAATTTTGTCAATCAAGGAATCTTGCAAGTAACTCTCTCTCTCTCTGTGTGTGTGTGTGTTGCTTTTAGATCATGACCTGATATGCATTCTTCAGAGCTGAAATTCTAATTGGGGGAGCAAAAGGACCACCAGATAAGGTTTGTTCATGAACTCTACTAGTGGCTTACCACTTTTTTTAGTCAAATCTAAATGCATCTATTCCGGATATTGTTTTATACTGGGGTATTATATTAAAAAAGGAACTGATTTAGTATTTGGTGTTCATAAATAAGTTCTAAAAATTACCACCAATGTTTACTTTTGTATTTGCTCTCCCTCACTGAAGCTAATTGCTGCACCCTTCTTTCTCATGTTTAAATTCCATCGGTGCACTCTGCACACAATTTAATTAAATAAATCATTAAAACTAAATCATACCAGCAATTTGATCTTTTTTCATTAACTTACCTATTATATCAATTGCTTACTCTCTGTATTTCAATATTGAAACGAATCCATAAACCTCTGTGTAGGTATTCATCATAGGACCTGTGAAGCAGGTGAGGAAAGCAGAAGCCATTTTAAGAGGAAGGGTGTTAAGAAATACATTCTGAGCCTTCTGTTGAACAATGGCGAGTCTTGGTGATGGATATCAGAGCATGAATTCAGGTTACATTTTGCTTTTGATCTCCAAAACAAACTTGAGAACCCCTATTTAACTATCTCCATGTGTTAAGAAAGAAAAGAAAAGACAAAGAAATAGGAAAAAAACTGAAAATTGTTAAACCCCTATTTACCTATCTTCATGTGTTAAACCCCTATTTAGTAATTGGAACTCCTCTGTCTAGCAAATTGTTTGGTTGGCATTGGGACTAAACTTAAACCATTAGCAATAGGAACTTTTTTTCAGGATTGTCTTCTGGGCCTAAGCAAATGTATGCATTGGTCTTTCCAATGGATTGATAAAGTTGGTATGGACTTTCTACACATACTGACTAGAAAGTAGCCTCAGCCTAAAGAACCGACCCATCACATTGCAGTTTGAGGCTTTGAGCCCAAATTTAAGGTGTATTTCTCTTGCAGAATGCCTTTTTGAGAATTAGTGCCTTTCCAGGCTTGGGAGCCTTGGAAGAGTTGGATGTGAAGTCACTCGACTTTATACAACTTACCAGATTGAATTTTAATTTGATAATAGTATCATATTCATCCCATAAAAGTAAACCAGATCATTATATTTGATCCTTCGATTCAATTATAACTGCATTTGATGATTTGGAGTGAGATCCTAACCTAACAATGGCCGACGTCAGTTCCACAAATCAGATATTAATCGAGTCATATTAGGAGCATCACCTTCCCCTATAGCACTAG
Organism: Cornus florida; assembly: GCF_030987335.1. Taxonomy (NCBI): domain Eukaryota; kingdom Viridiplantae; phylum Streptophyta; class Magnoliopsida; order Cornales; family Cornaceae; genus Cornus; species Cornus florida. Next base: position 70,235,874 of record NW_026775581.1, on the reverse strand, counting down.
TTCATACCCCCAATTCATGTGTCCGGTTAATTGAAAAAAAATCTCTCAGTGGCTTGTTTTGAAGGAAGTGAGGTACCTCCATTTTATGAGGTGCAGTTTTGGACAACCATGTGTTATTCAATTTCAGAGCGATCATTGTTTGATAGAATGGTAAAAATTTGAGTATGGTGTTGATGGCGGCTATTTTATATAAGAGTAACTCTATTACAAGGATGATTTAACTGAGTTTGCGCCCACAGTCACTAAATTGAAAGCATGACCCCTAACATTTTCAATCATAAGCTCGCGTGAGACTTAATGATTTTCTTTAGATTATACAAAAAATGATAAAAAGTTGAGTTGTCCGAGTGTTTTTTTAAAGTTACGAGACTCTTGTCATTGCACCAAGTTCTGAGGAGGGCATGTAGAGAGACGGTTTCTTATTTTGAACCCGTAATTATACTTTCAATGGTAGTGTTATGGGTGTCAATGTCGTGACAATGGGCAGCCAGCTTGGGAATTATAGGATTACTAGTAGTTCTAGAAAAAGTTGTGAAAGTGACGGTTCAATGTGAAAGGGGATAAGGGCCTTTCAATGGGCCACTTTTGCTCTGGACCTGGCTCGATGGCCGTCTAATGGCAAAGAAAATGCGTGCATGAACACGAAACCTCGCAACCACAAACTGTCAACCATTATGAGAAAGAAGCTGCTAATTGATGATGATCATATGTGCCGACATGCCCTTGCACCCCTTGTGCTTAAAGGCTCCATAGTGTTGGCAATTTGTCTTTTTACTTTTGAACCCTTGTTGCTCATGTGATGGTAAATTCTAGATTGTGATGTATTGGTATTTTTTGCAATCCTTTGGACATTGATGAAAACAAAATAATGAGTTTACATATCCAAACGAGTCATGTCTTGTAGAGCCCAAACTTTAAGTCCGTGAAATTGTTTTGGGCAACTAAAAACAATTACCTTTGTTTTGTGAAAGCACTTTTGTGTAATGTTTGTTGTGCAAAAAGACAATTATATTTCTAACTAAAGAAAAAATTAAATGGATGGAAATGTCGTGAATTGGGGGTATAATTGTCTTTTCACACAACATGTATCGGACAAAAGTATGTTCACAGCAATTTGAAAGGCATTTTTTTTTTCTTCATATAAAGTAAAAAAAATTAATACATCTGACAATAGTCAGTTTGAAGTAATTGTAATTATTCAAAACATAGAGGTAAACATTGAGAGAGGGAAGGTAAGTGTAATTTACCTAATAAAAAATGGGTTATCAAACTGACTTAATTCATTCAAGTTCAAGTGTTGAATTAAGATATTATATGGAATCTTAGTCTACTACTTTCAAGAATTTATATTTGTGAAATCAAATTCGAATAATTTATTTTATTTTATTTTATTTTATTTTTCCTTGAGATACTCCAAATTAAAACTTTAGTCCTTGAACAAAACCTTTAAATGTGCAGTTAGAAATCTTCTTCCTTTTTCTTTTACAAAATTAAATATTACATAAAGAAAATTGAAAATGAAAAGTTTATCAATAATTTATACATATATAGATAAGTGCTATAACTAATCTTGAAATCATAATGGAAATAAAAAACTTATTATGTTGATCTCATCATGTATGAAACATTATAGGCAGCACAAATATAGCAGGCAGCCCAAGTTGGACGGAGTTGAAACTTGAAAGATTTGTTTCCAGATTTGACCCCCAAAAATCAAATGAACATAATACACACAATTACACACACATACATACATATGTAATGTCAAAGACAACACATTCACATGATCACATCAAATGTGATCGTAACATTGTAGAGGATAATGTCAATTTAAGAAAGAGAGAGATTCGGACTTTGAGTCGATCAGTGGGAGTGTGTGTGAGTGCATCAAATGGTCCCAGTCACTGCTCCACCACTGTTCATTGATTTCCCATGTGAGACATGGCTATCCCACCAGGTGACCACCCAATCATCTTGAGCCACGTATGAATTCAAACGTTGGGTTCACGTGTGGACGGTAATAATAGAAAATAGAGAGAATATGTGGGCCCTATATTGTTGAGTGGGGACCATGACTTGGCTGAGCCGAGCCGACAAATTAACATGGAAGAATACGGCTTGAAAATGACGTCATATAAGCCGACAGACAAACCACGTCTCCGTTACCAGAAATATCGCGGGTGAGGACGGAGGGTATTAATTGAGATTTTGACAATCTAGAGAGAGAGAGAGAGAGATGGGGGGTGGACCACCTGTATTGTTGAATGTGGGTCATTGGATATGGCCTATTGGCTTTTTAGGGATATACACCTCTTGATCAACGGTTGAGATCACGGTGATTGAAACACTTAAGGAAGACAATTTCGAGATTTGATATGAACGTTTGTTTGTTTTCCATGTTGCCGTGTTTCTTGTCCAGAAATGAAATGAAACATTATTCATGTGTTTGGTACGTAATTTTAAGTGAAAATTACATTTTATTGAAATAAAAATTTATTTTATAACTAAGTCTGTAGACATTCATTTTATTTCTAAATAAATTTTTTAAAAAATTTAAAATTTTAAAATAGCCTTATATTCTAAGTCCAAAAATCACTACTATCTCTAAATTTCTACCACCACCACAACCACTGCAAACTCTATTGCCTCCCACCACCGTCATTGTCATTGCCACAATTATTGCAGCCTTCAATAATCACACCGTCGCCTTCTCCGATAGCTACTTTTCATAATCGCCACCACCACCACTATTTCTATCACATTCCACCACGCACTACCACCTTCAACCACAATCACCTCCATTGCCTAGCTTCCACCACCACTGTCTCTGCCATCACCATCGCCGCCTCTTCTACCTTTCGTCGTCGCCTCCACCACTAACACCATTGCCACCGCCACCAACTTCCACCACTACCACCACACCACCACTGCTATCGTCTTCCACCAACACCATTGCTGCCTTCTGCCACCAACATTACCGCTACTACCACTGTCTTCCAACACCACCACCTATACCAGTATTGCTTTCCACCTCCACCACTATTGTCACCGCCACCTACCGCCGCCATAATGACTTTTAAAAAAATTATAGAAGAATATTATTTTGTTAATTTAATTTATTTGCCACTAAGAGGGGTATGTTGGAGAATTCAATTTAAGATTCATTCCATTCTAAATTTTAAATTTGTTCAACTAAATACTAAAATAGTTATTATCATTTCATTCCTACTCATTTTATATTTATAACCAAACAATAAAATAAGAATGACCATTTTATTTCATTCCGATTCTAACTTGCATTGTATTCCATTAGTGCATGCCAAATGCAGCATTAAGAGTATGTTTGTTTTGAGTTTTGAAAAATTGTCTCACAAAAAGGGTTTAAAATTTTTTAAGAGAATTACAATATATTTTTTCTTTTTATCACAGTTTCATAAAATTATTAACCATATGAAATATAAATCATTTTGTAGCTTTTCTTTATAACTTCTCAAAAAATAAAACTATTGTTAAAATGTTAAATTAATTTTTTTTAACCATTCTATAAACCTTAATGCTTTGTTTGGTAGGAAAGAAAAAAATTGGATGGAAAGGAGAGAAAAAGAGATGGATGAGACATCACTAGGGAAATGATTGTGTATTTCCTTTTTTTTGTTCGGTTGGATAGAAGAGTAGAGAATAATTTCATAATTTACCATGTACGTTGGGAGAGAATGAATAGAAAATTTTAATTATTTTTACTATTATATCCAATAAAATTTATAATATTGTAATTTATAGAGGATAGTACTGTAATTTAAAAATTAAATAATTTAAGGTAATATTTAATTTAAGACTTCTATAATATTCCATTTGTCTTTCTTTATTCTATCCATTTTTTTTCCGATGAAAATTTGTAAAGGAGGAAGTATGGCGGCCATCCTTCCTATTCTCTTTTATTTACTTGTATCATTTTTACCGAACAAAAATTGTTCATTCCTTCATATTTTTTCTTCTCATGAAATCAACAGTTGTGATGGACCCCATGCCCCATCTCAAATTTCTCCGAGTCATCCTCCAAAATGGAAAGTAAAAATTTGAGAGAATATAAACACATTGAATGAGTTTTTTTAGGGGTATATATCGTTCGAATTGAACCAATTTGAAAATATTTTGAAACTAAATCATTCCTAACAGCTCTATAAATTAAAATTGAAATCAAACCTAATCGTAAAACTAATGGAACCAAACCAAACCAAATCATGAGAAAACGATTTGGTTCAGTTCAATTCCATTGTTTTAGGTTTTTCTGTAAGTCAATCTAATATATATATAATTAAAAATATATATTATATATAATATAATTTCTATTATGATATAATTTTTATTACATATTATGATATATAATTGAGTGGTTAAAAGGTTAATTTTATTATTCTATTATTTATATAATACAAAATATATAAATGTATATATACACAATTTATAAAACAGTTCAGTTCAGTTTGGTTTGGTTATGTAGAATCTTAAATCGTAATCGAACCATTTATAAATAGTTCCATATTTTTTGAACCAAAACTGAATCAAATCGTGAAAAAAAATTGAACCAAACCTGTGGTCTAATTTAATTTGATTTATCGGTTCAACCAGTTTTTTATACACTCCTAATATATATATATATATATATATAAAATGTAGAAGAATCATTATATTTTTAGACGGACTAGTTGTGAAAGTGAATTAATTAATAAAGTAATGTACCTCAATAGTATTGTAGACTGTCACCTAAAATGAACCTCCGCTTGGGATCATCAATGACCCTAATTAATTTACTTTAATAAAGAGGCCAAACTATTCTGCATATAAATCAATTTTCTACCTGGAAAGAAATTTGTCTTCAAAATTAGGATTAGAATAAATACTACCGATGACCGACTCATTTTTATCTCTTTGCGTGATGATATATTAAACTTCAACATGTAATATCGGTTCAATGGAAGATACAGTGAATATTAGTCTGCCGTGTGCTTGGGTCCTGGTAAAGTCTTTTTGGAAAGACATTTGTTTTTGTAATTATTTTTTCTCTGGATTATGAAAATTCAACTCCATTACATTAGTATATTTTATTTTATTTTTTTATTTTGTGCAATTTTTTTTTTCGGTTAAGTATTTTGTTTGTGTATGTTAAGGACAATATTGTTTCTTTCATCATAAATTTAGAGTCAAGCTGTTTTTCAACCCCACCTCTCTCTCTCTCTCTCTCTCTCTCTCGCACACGCACACGCACACGCACACGCGCCCACACACATGTACACCACGGGTCTATGAATTGGGGGCTCATGTGGCCGGCATTTCCTTAACAAATTAACTTCACCATTCGCTGTCATGGTTAAATTTGTATTGTACATATACTCCTATATACTTAGTACAAATGGGTATATCCTAATGCAACTTCTCTGATCTCTAGCTATCTCTGTAGAGGTGTAGTGTTTTGAGAAATCTGTTGTTAATATATATATATATATATATATATATATATACACATACTTTCTCTATCTGCGGAGATATGATCATATGATGGTGAAGAAAAACATGAGAGTTGACAACAAGAGATAGAAGATCTTATTCTTATTAGGGGTGACAAAGGAAGCAAAGGCTATGGCAACCCATTTCACTGATCAGCTGTAATGATGGGCGGCATGTGGGTAGGACTCAGATGCCTCTCTCTCTCTCACACACACACACACACGCACGCACACAGTAACAACTGTAGACAGACTAATATATATATGTGTGAAAAGACAAAATCCTAGGAACAACTTGCTTGTGCTATCTTCTCTTCTGAAACTTTGGCTAGCCTGCCAACATCTTTTAAATTCCAAACCTCCCACTACTTGTTCTCTCTCTCTCTCTCTCTCTCTCTCTATATATATATATATATGTATCTATATGTGTGTGTTCAAAGTACACACTGCCTATATGTTACTAATAATAAATTTAATCTATATCTGCAGCTATTTATAATGTCATATTAATTATATGAATGTGTGTGTGTATATATATATATATATATAGATATATAAGAACAATGCAGTTAATTAGTTACATAAAATGGAGGTACTTGAGCATAGGTTCATAGGAGGTTAATTTGTTGAAAATAATCATGTAGCAAATTATTTGAACTTATATTAATCTTCTATGGTATTAGTTCAGGAGTCTAGACAATAAAATTACTGATCACTACTGGACAAATGCCCCTCCTAGGGGTATATTAGTCAATTACAATACAGCCCCGCGTACAGCTGGCTAATTCTTGATCTATTGTGCTTCATTGGCCTGGTCTTTTACTTCTGTGCATGCATATGTAATCAAGTTGTAGAAGATTTGAACTCTTTAAACTACGAATTTTTTGTCATGTATTACAACTTATCATGAGGTCCACCTCTAGCCTCCATGATTTTATTTGAATATACTTCTAATATCGACTAGGATCCTCTCTTGTGTATTGAATCGTCTCGTGCGTGAAAGATGTCGGAACCAATGCCAAAGAGTGCAAATTACCCTACATAGAGCGGGTCCACTTTACGTGTGGGTCCACCTCGATCACCTTTTTTTTTTCCAATGCAGTGGACAGGTGCATAAGAGAAAATTCAAATTAGACTATTAATGGTATATGTACCCACACCAAAATAACTTTATCAATCCTACATTACATATGCATATGATGAACCTTCAAGCTTCAATTGATTCATATTACATGGATACAAGAATTGGTGGTTAAAGTAATTGGATCCACTGTCACTTTCAATTAATACTTAGGGCCATATGATTGAGGATATGGAATGATTAAGGTATAGTACTAGCTAATTGAAACCAAGTATATAAATCTATTTTAGCAGCTAAAAGTGAACTAAAAAGTTAAAAAACAATAGTAATGGTTATGATTAAAACTATGATTAATAGAAATCTTTGTAGAAAGAGAGTGCTACACTGCCAAAGATGCTCACACTCTCACTGCAGTTTCCTGAAACTTTCCAGAGCGCATGGAATAGCATGAGCAACCAAAAGGAGGTCAGAGCTTTCCCCCACTTAAATAAAAAAAATGTACAAAAATACATATAATATTATATATTGTAATAATAATAACAAATTGAAATTATTAATTCAGATTAAAATATTGCTTCTGAAATCTCATGCTCCCCATCTGCAAAAATATACTCTTACAGCCCCACCAAACTGACCTAAAAGCCTTATCTTTTCCAAAACCCCATTAGTACTGCTGCATCTCTTTTCAACAGTTGAAACTATATATATATATATATATATATATATATATTTTAATAAGTTCCTCTTTTTTCTCATACATTACATGTTCAAGTACTACTACTACAAGTATTTGTGTTGCATAACAAGTTAGACCATCTATTCTCTTCCTTTATATTTATATACATATATATATAAGCATATCTTCCAACAAACAATATACAAAGAATCAAGATTTGATCTTCCATGGCAGGCTTGGCAGCTCAAGGTATAGCAAATTGAATTTCTTCATCATCTCTGTTGTAAAAAGTCTTCAATTGTGAAAGATATATATATGGTTCATGTCTTTTAATTGTATATATACCATATTTGAGTTTAGAATTTTTTTGGGGTTGTCTTTATTATAGTGGTGGACAAAATGTGGTTGCTAAAACTGACGTTAGCAATGGCTGTATTTGTTTGATGATCACAGTTTTCATGAAATGAATTAAAGATAGTGGTTAGATCAGCTGGTACCAGATTGTACAGAAGCTGATAAAAAGCTGAGGTTATTCGCTCCAAGTTTTTGTTTTGTTATCTGCATACAAAGGAACTGAACCCCAAAATTCTTCTGGTCTGTTTGGCTCTGCGCCGCCGGATTTATAATTCCGGTGGGTGTTAACCGGAGATTAATTTGGCCGGTACATATCGGTATGTCTTACACTCTTAATACTCTATTTGGTGCAATATTAATAAAACTTCTTGATGGCTTGCATGATGAATTCGTTTACTTTGAAACTTCTCCTCTTTCTGTCACAAATTTGACATGGGCTTAAAGATAGTAGATTTATATATACATACATGCATATATATGTGTGTGTCTGTGTGTGTGTCATTTTTTCTTGATTTGATTCATATTCCTGTCAGGTAGTGAAGTATCATTTTATCTTGCTTGGAGACCTAGTATTGTTCATATTTAAAGTTCAATCAATCAATGGATAGTTTGGGTTGGGAGGGCTCACCTTTAATGACCAACACATCATCCTTATGGAGCAATCAGCTGCAACATGAAATTGAAGAAAGCTTCATAGTGTCCAACTCAAATTGCTATAGCAAGATGGTCCTGCCAGAAGAGCATCTCTTTCAACCAGTACTCCCAGAGCTCCAAAAACCCGAGCCATCTCAAGTTAATCCGAATTCTCTAAGCGTAAGCCAAATGGTTCAGCAGCTGGCACCAGGACTGGCTTCCACAAATGTTGTTTCAAACTTGAAATTGTTGCGGTGCCACGAAGCTACAGGAGTAGCTACCAATACATTTCCTGCAAAATCAGTAGCCGGCACGAGTTGGGGACAAGCTCTAACTACTTCTGCTGAGATCAGGCCTCACACCATGAATCCACTGACTAGTCTGATGGCTGATTTTGGCATGCCGGGACAGTCGAGAATTGGGGTTTCGAGGACTACATGCTCCATGGATTCCCTTGATTGCTTATTGTCAGCAACCAACAGCAACACAGACACAGTAGCTGAAGATGATGGGATTTCTATGATGTTGTCTGATTGCAAGAACTTGTGGAGCTTTGGTTCAGTTGATGGTGTTTCATCAGGAGAGTCCATAAGCAATGGCTCTAAAGACAATGAAACAGTCTCTCAATCTTCTTCTGATCATCAATATATCCGTCAGGACCAATCCACGGCCCCTAAGTCGTCTAATGCTATCAAGCGAAGCAATGATGAAATTCAACTCAAAACTGGTGGAAACTATGGTTACTTTGATCTTCTTCAATCAGATTCCTCAGCTACAGAAGGTGGGTTCAAGCTCATTTCAGAGAATATCCCACCAAAATCAAAAAAACCCAAGTGGGAGAAGTGTCCGAATTCATCAAACATCAATTTTCAACAGGCGAGTTCGTCGGTGTCTTCAGCTGAGGAGCCTGATTCAGAGGCCATAGCACACATGAAGGAGATGATTTATCGAGCCGCGGTGTTTAGGCCTGTGAATTTTGGTGTGGAGGTGATGGAGAAGCCCAAGAGGAAGAATGTTAAGATATCAACTGACCCACAAACTGTGGCTGCAAGACAAAGGAGGGAGAAGATAAGTGAGAGGATTAGAGTTTTGCAGAGGCTGGTCCCTGGTGGGAGCAAGATGGACACAGCATCAATGCTTGATGAGGCTGCAAATTATCTCAAGTTCCTCAGGTCACAAGTCAAGGCACTAGAAACCCTAGGCCACAAACTTGATTTAGTGAACTGTCCCACTCCAAACCTTCCCTTCTCTTCACTACCATTCAACCACTCATTTCCCATGCAAATAACCCAATTTCCACCTCAAAACCCTAATCCAATCCAACACCCTAAGAGTTGAAGATTTTCTTTTTTCTTTTTAACCAAAATAGAAAAAAAAAAAAAAAAATTAATATTTGATCATCTCCTTTAAACCCACAAAGAAACCCTAACCCTTGATCCATAATCATACTCATCATCATTTCATCATCAAGGATCAACATCCAAATCCCATTTTATTGCCTAAAAATCCCCAACCCATATCATAATCTCCATCATTACAACTTCTTGTGATCAAGTAATTGATAACTTCTCTTAATTATGATCATAATGATGACACCCACCATCAAGAACACTGCCATGTATCCACTACTGTTTTTGCTGCCTCCACCCTATATAATTGTCTACTGACTTTATGAGAGAACATTGTATAAAGTGGGAGTAGCAAAAAGAAAAGGGTGAGAATAGTCATCCTTTACAAAACCTTTTTCATAGGAAAAAGCCCTAGTAATTATAACACCTATGATTAAGATGAAGGGCTAGAAAGTCATTATCACTTTTATCTTGCTTACGAGTTGTTTAATGCCATTGATCTGTGTACTTAAAGCTGATCACATTTCTTGAAGATCTTTATGGTTTTTTTTTTTTTTTTTACTTTATTTATTTTTAATGTAGCATGTTAGCTAACCAATGCAAGGGACATTCTCTTCACAACTGTGTGCCATAGTCAGTGCCCTTGTCTCCTTGATTCAATCCAAAGCGTGCCCTTGAAAATCACCCCAAACCTTATTGCTAAGCACATGTTTAGCATTCTTCTTTTTGGGCAGATGAGTTATTTTTAGGTTATAGGGGTATCCAATCGGGTATTCAGAACTTTGCTCCGATTAAATTTCAGGGATATCGTGCAAAGCGTTCAGTACTTCATATGAATCTGATTGAGCAGTGAGTTTTGTGACAACCAATGTGCAATATGTTCATATGGATTGTGTGCTGTTGTGCTTGATGATGTGGGTTGATCATGAATTTTGACATTTGGTTTTTTTTTTTTTTTTTGACTTTGTGGTGTAAGGATTGAAAAGTGCCTGGGATTGGATCAAAGAGGGCTTTCGTGTGGGTTGGGATTATTTCTAAATTTAGAAATTCTGTTGTGAAAAGCACCCGGATCTCTCGTCTTTCCTTCGAGTTGTGACAACAGATTATTAAATGTTTCCAAACAAACAATATAGCGTGTGTGCACAAAATCATTATATACGACGTGCATTCATACTTGGTTGGCTCTCACACGTAGAAGACTTGACTTTATGGTTGCGATAGATGTGGTCATGTATATATATATATATGGACCCTATTTGTTCTCTTGTTGAAGAAGACAGCTATGTAACCTCTCGACTTTTCTATCTAGTACCCCAATCCAGGAAAATATATGATTACTCTAGGTAGCGAACTATAGTACTTCCAGACTTGTAATAATCATGTTTTTTTAGTAATAGAAAATAACTATTTATCAATAACTAGGGTTATTATCATTTCGAATTGCTTTGCTTGCTAGTTGCTATGTATAATGTATATAGATGGGAGGCTAATGCTACAAGGAGGGTGCATTTGTTTAGTTTACCCATTGCGGTAGTATTACATTATTTCTAGAAATAATAGAAAATAACTATTCACTATATTGCAGTAGGGTAGTACGGAATTTGTTACTTAATTAAATAGTGATGAACGTTAATTTGTTCAATTTTTGTGATTGATTAATTTACTCATAATTATATATGATCAATCAAATCTCTAAAGTCATAAAAATAAATATTGTAAAGTAAATAAAGTAAAGTAGATTTTAAAAGATGATACCGAGTTTTTAGCGAAGAAATCCTGATTGTTGGAAATCAACAAGTCGTATATGAAAGAACCTTAGAGACTGTTGTTTCGAGCAAAACGATCCACTATAGTTGAAGTAAAGTACAATGGACTCTGACTCAGGCTAACACCCTTTCGCTTTACCGAAAACTAATACTGACTCTCTTGGCTTTGTAACTCTCTCATTCAATAGCTCTCGACTTCAAGTTTATTCTTGATCTCTGTGGAAGGATAGTTGGTAGATCAATCGACACTCCACGAATGTCTTGATCACTACAAAGTGTGATTGAAACCTCCTCTTTCTTTAAATCTGAATTTTGTGAAAGCTTGTTGAAAATCTGTAATTCTAACCAACTTGTAATCTGATGTAAACTCTGAAGATTCTGTGTTTATAATTTAAAGAATATCACCCTAATCACTCTTGTGTTCAAGTATGTGCTCTAAAAAATATACACTTAGATTTTTCTAAAGAAAATTCTTTAAAAACTTTAGTGATGAGTAAATGATGAAAATTCTTATTTTTCCGATTAAAGCAATCAATTTCCCTTTTAAGGTTAGAGATAGATGTTATATATATATATATATATATATATATATATATATTAGAGATCTTGAAATTCAGAGAAAGAATACGAGAATTAAAATTATATTCGATATGTTCACTGATGGTGTTACATCCAATTTATAGAATAGAATCTAGCTAAAATAGGTAACTAATTACCTACCAATTAGCCCTAAATCAGGGGGTAAATAATTCAATCATACGGTTCTACTATAAGAGACAAAATCTCAACACTCCCCCTCAAGTTGGTGTATAGATGTTACACATGCCCAACTTGTCTAAAAATTTTGAAAACACTTGATTTGAGACTGCTTTGGTGAGAATGTCGGCTAGTTGATCCTCAGATCGAATCTTAGGCAACTCCACAATTTTCCCATCCAACTTCTCCTTAATGGAGAATCTGTCTATTTCGACATGTTTTGTACGATCATGTTGAACTGGATTATAGGCAATATCACATGCTGCTTTATTGTCACAATATAGTCGAATAGGTTACCGAGGTAGGTAACCCAAATCCCGCAAGAGAAGTCTTAGCCATGATGTTTCACAAAGTGCAAGCACCATACCTCTGAATTTAGCTTCTGCACTCGAGCGAGCAACAATATTTTGTTTCTTGCTTCTCTATGTAACAAGGTTACCTCCTACAAAAGTAAAGTAACCAGAAGTAGATCGCCTATCATCTATAGCTCCAGCCCAGTCAGCATCAGTATATGCATCTATGTTTTGATAACTAGCATTTTTAATAAAAAAAATTCCTTTTTCCAGGAGCAGATTTCAAATATCTCAAAATGCGCATAACTGCATTCATATGTTGCTCTCCAGAATCATGCATAAACTAGCTAACAATGCTCAATGTGTAAGCCAGATCTGGTCTCATGTGTTGTAAATACATCAATCTCCCTACAAGTCTTTGGTATCTTCCTTTATTAATAGGTACTTAGTTGGATTCAACACATAACTTCAGTCCTTCTTCTACTGGTGTCTCAGCTGGTTCATGTTGTCATGCCAGTCTTTTGTAATAGATCTAAGACATATTTTCTTTGAGATAGAAAGATTCCTTTATTAGATTGAGATACTTCGATCCCAAGAAAATATCTCAAAAGACCTAGATCTTTCATTTCGAATTCTTTGGACAAGTACTTCTTGAGAGCCTTCATTTCTTCAGGATCATTCCCTGTAACCACCATGTCATCTACATATACAATGAGTGCAGTGATCATACCCTGTTGTTTCTTCAGAAATAACGTGTGGTTTGAATTGCTCTGATGATAGCCAAAGGCTATCATAAACTTTATGAATCTTCCAAACCATGCTCTAGGAGATTGTTTCAACGCATATAATGATTTCTTTAACCTGTAGACCTCCCGACTATACTTTTCGGGTATCATACATCCTGGTGGGAGATCCATGTAGACTTCTTCAGATAATTCACCATGCAGATAGACGTTCTTCACATCGAATTGTTGCAATGGCCAATCCAAGTTCGCAGCTAAAGACAATAAAACTCGAACTGTGTTGATTTTGGTTACAGGTGTGAACGTCTCGATCTGTGTAATCGATTCCATAGGTTTGGGCGTAACCTTTTGCCACCAATCTTGCTTTAAAGCCTTCAACTATGTCATTGGCTTTATACTTCACAGTGTAAATCCATCGACATCCAACTAGTTTCTTTTCTGGTGGAGGATCAATGAGTTCCTAAGTTTCATTTTTCTATAAAGATTTCATCTCGTCGTTCATAGCTGCTTTCCACCTAGGGTCAGCTAAGGCTTCCTACACACTGTTAGGAGTAGATACAGTAGATAATTGATTTACAAATGACAAATTTGATTCTGACAAACGATGGTTCGACACATAATTGCTCATAGGATACTTAACTTTACTAGAAAGTTTGGGTTCATATGTGGGTTTAGGAATACCTCTAGTGTGATGCGGTGGTAATTGTTTTCTGAGTGGCTCAGGCACTAAATTAGGAACATCCTCAGCAGTTGATTGGTTTGATATATCAGTTATGAGGGACTCGAACTTGGATGACGATGGGGTTGGCGCCATACTTTCCATATCTGGGCATTTATCACCACTGTGATCCAAACTTATACCACTTGAATCCAATTCGCCCGATTCCTGATTGGTTGGTCTAACTTGTGAGTCATCAACACTAGAATCCCCGTCCTCAAAAGTGTGATAATCATAATCTAGGGTTTGAATTTCGTTCTGGTACTTCCCCTGAAGTTCAAACGCAAAGGAAAATACATCGAGTCTTCATGGAAGACAACATCCATTGTGATAAACATTCGTCTATTTTTTCGCTTTGCAACCCCGTTCTACTCGGGTATATTGGAACAAGTGGTTTGATGAATAGTTCCATGTGCTTCCAAATATTGCTGAAGGTCAAAACTCTGAAATTCTCCATCATTGTCGTTACGGAGAACCTGAACATGTGTATTGTATTGAGTTTCAACCATTTTATGAACAATAAGTTCACTTCACCTTTGGACTTCATCAAGCACAACCAGGTCATCTTGGTACAGTCATCAATATAAGTAACAAACCAATGGGATCCACCTAAAGTAGTGACTTTGGACAGACCCCAAACATCAGAATGTATAATCATAAAAGGAAGTGGACTTTTATGCAAACATAATGGATACGAAACACGGTGGCTCTTTGCTAGTTCACAAATATCACAGCTAAAACTAGAAACATCAAATTTTGAAAACAAACTAGGAAATAATTTTTTCAGATAACTAAAGGAAGCATGCCCCAGACGTCGATGCCACAGACAGATTTCAGATTTCTTTTTCTCCCCCTCAGAACCATCCACTGTTAATGCTTGTCGGAACTTTTGGACATCAAGTCTAAGTAATACAGTTTCCCTCGCCTAATACCACAACCAATCGTCTACTTTGTTTGGATGTCCTTAAACACAAAAAAAATCAAGCAAAAAAAAATTAGGCCAAAAGATAAAGTTGTGGTTATTTGGGAAACTGACAAAAGATTAGAATCTAAAGATGGAACAACTAAAACAGAATCTAAATGCAGATTATCAGTGAGTGTCAAAGATCCGTCCCCAATAACTAGGGTCGAAGTCCCATTGATAGTAGAAACAAATTTGTGTGAGGATGAATTAAGAGGTGAGACCTATCTAGAATCAAATGTCATATGATCTGTGGCACCAGAATCAATTATCCATGCTCTATTAGCAACAGGTGTAGAAATATTGAAAACCATACCACCATTATCTATTGTCTCAACAACTGCTGCAGTGAAGGTCTTCGTTGAATTATTCTTCCAACGGTGATGATCCCACCATTCCGGATATCCCACAAGTTTGAAACAGCGACTTTTGGTATGACTAGTCTGGTTGCAATGAGTGCATTTGTAAGTAGACTTGTCTGCTACAGATTCAATGTTTTTTTCACTTATTTTTTTTGTATATATATATATATATATATATAAATGAAAAACAATAGATCCAAACTAGCATCTGATATTGTTGATGTTGTAGAAGAAAAAGAATATTTTATGGACAAATACTTCACCACGACGGCAGATTCAGATCTGGCGACGGCAGATTGCTGACAACGGTTCGTCTATGGAAAACAGCGGTTCGGCGGTTCTGGGATACTGGCAGTTCGTCGTAGTCATTTAGAGAGCAGCGACGGCTATGGATACCAGCGGTTCGGTAGTTGAGGACTGCAGATCCGGCGATGGCTATGGACAGCGAAGAAGATCCGGCGACGACTATGGACGGTGCAGCGGTTTGGTTCGGCAGATCGCCTGCAGATCGCGGGTAGCGTCGTCGTTTAGGGATGGTATGGTTCTATGATGTTTCCATTTTTCGCCATTTTTCATTTTCCTAAAATTTTGTTAATGCAATGGGCATTTTCGTCTTTTCACATCTTGCGTACTGGACATTGTGGAGTGTGCCGGTTGCATCCGGGAGTTTTTTGGGGTATTTCATTGAGTTCAGGACTCTTTAAAATGCAAGGGTGGTCATTTTGGCATTTTTCAATATTTCGGGCCGGACAGTCCCACACGGGACCCGTTACAGGAATTGTTGTGTACGGGAATTTTAGTTGGATCCATTTGCATCATATTTATTTTATTTAATGTGTTTTATGTGATTGTGAATAAAATGTATATATATGTGTGTGTGTGTGGGGGGGGGGGGGGGGAGGGGGTGTAAAATGAAAACGAAAATAAAGGGAAAAGAAATTATTTTTCTAGGTGGGACCCACTACCACTTTAAGTGGTCATGAGACCACATTTTTTGTCTCCATTTTTCTCTTCCTCTCCCGCTGGTCTCTCTCACCCTCCTAATTTCTTTTTCTTTTTCCTTTTTCATCAAGGCTTTAAACCTTGATTTCTTTCTCATCTTTGAGAGATTTTTGATGCCGTCTGCGCCAAATTGAAGATCACAGCGAGATTTACGAATTGATCAGAACAATTCCTTGTTTAGTGCACTCTAGGAAATTTGAGTTCTAGGGCAAATTTGGGGGTTGTTGTTTGTCTTGAGGTAGGGGTCTCTAATTCCCAATTTCTTATTCCTTCGTGAGTTGTTCTTCAATAATTATTATCAAACATGTTTAATTTGAGTTGATTGCCTTTTAAATGATGTATATGTTGTGTATGAATAACATGATTATGTGTATTAATTGACTTGTATGAAGAACATGCTTAAGTGTCAAATTTTCATGCCTATGATGCTTATTAATTTGTTAGAAATTGTTATAAGGAAGCATTCTAATTGTCTAATATTAATTTCCCCATTCTCATAGCATTACAAAAGGCATGTGATATGCATTCAAAGCATTGAACATGAAAAAGGGTAAAATGATTTGAAAAGGATGAAAGAAAGGATTTGGGGGAGAATTTTGATAAAACAATTTTTGAGAAACCCCGGTCGCCGCAGAGTCACCAAAGGGCTGCGGTATTAATATAATCTAGAGGGAATTAGGGAAATCACCCTAGCGTGGTTGAGCTAGCTGGGCCCCAAATGATGTCGCGGGGGTACCAAGGGTCAGGGACAGTAGCCAACCCTTCTCTCGTGTCACTGAGGAGTTACCAAATGTAATATCCCTAATTTTAAAAGGATAGTCTCAGTATTTATTTATTTGTTTTAAATGTATTTTTAATTATTTAATTGATTATTTGACTAATTGCTTATGTGTAATTAAATTAAGTGTTACTTGATTATTTAGATTATGTGTCTATTATTTGGATTATGTGTCTATGTGTTATTTGTATTTGTCTATGTGTTATTTATTTAATTAGACTATGTGCTTAAATGGTGTTTTGATTAATTGATTAAATGTTTTATTTTATTTTATTTTATGGTTATGGTTAGTAGTAATTGGCCAACCAATTAGGTCACATAGATTACTTGGATAGGAGGTTTGATGGTTATAGATAATTACCCATGGATAGTTGTAAATGTATATATATAGATATATATGTGTATACATATATAAAATGAAAGTAATGTATTAATTACTTTTATGGAAACTTTAGTGTTAGTATTTAATCTGATGTATATATTTTATATATTTATATAATAAAGATATACGTATATTTTATACGTATCATGTTTTAGGTTACCTTATAATATTATGGTAACTTAAGTATTATTAGATAATCCGCTAATAAATAATGGGGATGTATATAATTTATTTATTTAATAAGGATATATAAATTATATACGTAACATATTTTACGTTACCTTTTTATATTTTAAAATTTTATTTTCTTTATTAAGTTGACTTGGAATGAAATTAGGATTAGGGTTCATTTTTTTTAGCCTATATATACATAAATATAAGTCTGTAGAAAGCTTAAAAAATATAGTACATGATTTTATTTTAGAGAGAAAGAGTTAGAGAGAGAAGGAGGAAGAGGAAGGAATGATGAGAAAATCCTTTAGAGAGAAGATCAAGGAAGAAGAGGTTTAACTTTCGATCCGAAAGTTTAAGGTAAGTTCTTCTTCTATCTCTCTCCCTTTGATTTGTGTTTCTATACATGCATAGGAGATTTCAGGATTTTTAATCATATAAAATTTAATAATTATGCATGTTTAATTGGATTAGAACATAGGTTTATGAATTTGGTTTATATTTGTTCTTGTAGTATGAATAGTTAAACAAACGAATGGATTTAATCTTTTATATTGTTATAGCAATTGAGATTAAATGTGTAGGATGAATTGGATATGGAGAATGCTTATTCGATGGTATATTAAT
This sequence comes from Cornus florida, assembly GCF_030987335.1. Lineage (NCBI taxonomy): Eukaryota > Viridiplantae > Streptophyta > Magnoliopsida > Cornales > Cornaceae > Cornus > Cornus florida. Next base: position 70,217,718 of record NW_026775581.1, on the reverse strand, counting down.
ATATCATTATGTATAAGATTCGGTTTGTGTAGGATATATGATATAGGAAGCTTAAATAAATAATAAGTTATTCATATTTTGTAATAACTTGATATCATATTATCATGGTTATTTCTGAATTTGTTTGATGCATTTTCTTAATTGGTACATCAATTGTTGGATGGTGTTGTTTAATGCACCGGTATGGGACGGTGGCATTCTAGGGATAGATTAACTTATCAGTTAAGTCCTACCTATTTTGTATAAGGGAATAGATTAACTAAAACGTTAAGTCGTACTTATATTCAAGTAAGGTTAGCTGAACAAGTTGAATGACTTATAGAGGATTTCTTGTAGAGGATTAATTTATACTGGATAAGATGGTGACTGGATTATATATATATACTTTTGGTGCCATGATATGAGTTTGAGTTTCAGGATCAGTGGTTAGGGCGCGTATGTCGCCAGGGATGTGTAGCTAGATATAGTGGAGTTATGTGCCCTGGTATGTTTAGGTACTCATGCCCACTATATGTGCGTTTTGCATGTTGTCTACTATTCAGGTTGAGGCAACCTTATAGTCTAGTGATGTTCCTTTAGTGTGTATTTATATATATATACGGACTACTATTTATTGTTGGATTGACTAGGATATATACGTGTATTGAATCTCTGCTTTGACTGTAGTAGAGTAGAACTTGTTTGTGGGTCTGACCCACCATTATTTTTTAGGTGTTCATCAGGAGTAGACGTTGTTCGTGCTGAGTAGGGATCAGTCTACTTTACTCTTCCAGATTTTTCTATATAGGAGTTTCTTTTACGTTTCAGTTTTCTAATATAGATAGTTATTGCTATCACTTATTCTATTTTGGATTTTTTTAGGGGTCCACACAGTACGGATTCCCGAATTATATTAATGGAGGAGTAATTGTATCAGAATGATTTTATTATTAATGAAAATTTATTAAGGATTTTTTTTATTGGATTATTCTTTTAGTTTTTTTTTTCAGCATTTTTATTTATTCTTATTTATCCTCTTGTATTCTGTGTTTGATTATTGCCGATTTGTTTTTGATATCCTTGGGTATTCGGGCATGGGCCTGGCCAACCCGCATTCAGAAATCTAGGGGTATCATGGTTGGTATTAGAGAACTCCAAGTTTAAGTGTCCTTAGGAGTGTTTTTCGTTATGTGACTTCCGCTTTGCGTCTCTTAAAACTTATTAGGATTCGTTGTACTCTATTTTCGGTTCGTTAGGAGGAACTGATGTCAATTAGATTTTGTAGTTATAGAATGGTTGGTATTAGGAGGAGGATTGGGTTCAAGGCGAAAGCAATAAAGACCCAAACGAATAAAGGAGTACGTTATCGATTTATTTGCCAGAAGGCAGAATTTGAGATCGAATGTTGAGTGGCTTTACTTTAAAAGTATAAGCCAAGGAAGGATGTAGGTGTACGTGATAGGTCACCGCATATTAGGGCCAACACGACTTCAGGTGATCTCAAAAAGGAGACACGCGAGGAATAGGAGTCCGAAGAGGATCCTAATGGAGGAGATTTTAACGTATCCAAGAAAGAGGATACTAAATCTTGAAGATAAATGATCGCATGAGGGTGATCTTATTTACTGGTAGTATAGTGAATGATATTATAGAATTGGGGTTGATCAATATACAAATAGTTAAGCTTCCTTATCATCTCTAAAAGAGGTAGATAAAAAAAGTACTCTTCTGGAGTTTGGGGATCTGATGGAGTTTTTATCAAAATGAAACGAATGATTTTGGATCACATACAGGAGAGCATTAGTATTATGTTGTGACGTTCTAATTCGCTTTATAAAGCCAAGTTAGACAGTTTATAATCCGTGTATAAAGAGGATAAGGGTTAAGCCATTGGTATTTGCTTAGGCAAACATATGTTGCTTTTAAGTTATGTTTAAAGGATCTGTTTTGAGGTTGGATGATTACCTACAAAACTATAAAAGGAAATTGTGAAATAATCTGGTAAGGTTGATTTCAAAGGAGAATTTCTTTTCTGGAAAGAACAATGTCTGATGAACACTGAAAAGTGCGTATTTAAACCCCTTAAGCTTAGGCATTCTAGTACCTTTATCTATCTTACTTTACCGTTTTAGATTGATTTCGTATTATTTCCATTTTCAGGCGCTTATCTCGAAAATAAGCTAACTCAGCCAAATAAGAGCTTAATTGAAGTAATTCTGGGATTGAACAAAGAAAGGAACAAAGTGGAGGAAGAAAGAAGCAAAATGAAGCAAAACAGCAAGTTCGATCAATCCAAGTCCAAGGTTCGATCGATTGAACATTGATCGATCTTAGCACTTCAAGATAGATCCAAGCCTTGACCCAAAGCACTTAAGTCCAAAAGTTCGATCGATCCAATATCATTCTTTGATCGATCGAACACCTTTATCCTTATCCAAATGATTGATACTATCCATAGCTGTACCACCCACCAACCACTTTTGTCCTTTTCCCATAAATATCTCCTATAAATATTTCGGATTTGTCTTTTTCCAAAAAGCTCAGCCAGTTGGATCGATCCAGCCTAAGTTCGATCGATCTCACTTACTTTCGATCGATCTCAGTTACTTTCGATCGATCGAACTTCCTCTAGTGCAAAAAAGTTAAAATTCTATCCTATTGAAAGTTGTCCTTTATCCAATCATTAGGGAATATTGTGTGCACGACCCTAGCTCATTTGGTGTGTCATTTTGACCTACCTATATAAGGATAAAGATTGCTTTTTCAAAGGGGGATAAACATTTTTTTGATATCATCTCTTGGAGAGGAAGTTTAGAGGAAGAAGAAGGCTAGAGACACCATTAGAGATCTTCATCAACAAGGAGCAAACATCTTCCATGGAGTTAGCCCTTGAGGGTTGGAGTATCTTCACCATGAGTGGCTAGACATCCTCTTGGGGCTAGAGTTAGCCCCAAGCATGCTTTCTATATCTTAATCTTGTGTATTATTGAGGGATTAGTATTGTAATTAATGTTTTGACACTTTGATATATATAGATCTTGTTTAATCAATGATTTATGTGGTTTAATGCTTCCAATTGATCATTTCATTCTATCCATATGTCTATGTATGTTAGAATAGATGTTCATGTGCTTATTTCTAGATTTTGTGTTGTTGATGCATGTGTATGTGTATTGATGTCATAAATTTAGAGGTTGTCAAAACATAGTGCTTAAAGGAATGTTCTTGTGATTCTCTAGATGGTTCATGCTCACATCTTGATGGATTGTGTTTCCTTCTTAGCTAAATTAGTTTAATTTCAATGGCTTAATTGTAGTTTAGTGGTAGTATAATATTAGATGGGAAGACAATCCATGCTAGTTGTTTGATACTCCATACTTCTGAATACAAGTAGTATATGTCTCTAATCTTGTGTTGTATTTGGATTGTAAGCCTAATGAAAAAGGACCAATGATTTGCTAGATATGTTGTGCTTTTCACATACTATTTAGACAATATATACTTAATTGCTAGATATATTGTGCTTTTCACATGTTGGTTAGACAATGTATACTTAATTAGTCATCCTTGCTTGTTGAATCAACCAAATACATACACACCAATATTGCAACATCTTAATTGCCCTCATTAATCACTTGCCAATAATATAGAAATGCATTGCTTGGTGGTGATCTCTAAACCCTAAGACTCTTCTCTCTCTCTTACTTAATCTCCATTGCATTTAATTACTTAGTTTAATTTTTTTACTCTTTAATCAACCTACCAACCAATTGTTTGATCACTCGACCTACTAACCCTAATAGCGATTCCACAATCAACTTCGACTCCAATCCCTTAGGATGATCCCTACTCGCCCTAGCTATATTTATAGTGAAAGGTAGTAGTGGCTTTTACAAATGTAAAACTTGACCCTTGCCTAAATTGCACACTCTTAAGCTTATGGTAGGACGATGACCATAGTTTTTTACGCTATTGCCGGGGATTAGGCAACGTCGCAGTTGTGGAATCAATTAGGAATTAGTACTTTTTTGATCGAGTCTTTACTTATTTCATTTTTCTTTTGGTTACTTATTGTGTTTGTTCATATTTGACAAGGAGCATTGAGCAAGAAGGCAAGCAAAGGAACATTCAAGCAAATAAGTTAAGCAAAGAAAGGACAAATGCTAAAAATTTAAAAAATTGCTAAGCGAAGCTTTAAATTTGGAGTTGAAGTGCTAAAGGACCTTTGTGAGATTTTCTTTACTCAATCCCTTAGTTAAATCGTCGGCCCGCGTGGAGGCAAGTTTTTAAATTCTTAGATAGATCATGAGCCCGCGTGGAGGCAATTTACTTTTCTTTGCATGTTGTTCAAGCATGGGAGTGTGGGTACAATGTATGTGGAGGAAGTTTGTTGATGGTTGATTTGTTGCAAAAGGGGAGTGCTTGCTTGTTTTGTGGTGATTTGTGTGTCATTTGTAGTCTTGTGTAAACCTCGCCATACCATTCATGCTAGGCATTCACATGGAAAATCTAGAGGGTAATCGTGGCTACTTAGACCCACGTTTTATGCAAAGCCCACCACTTAATCAACATGGCCCCGGAGTCTAAGCTCCAATTCCTCCAATGGTTTTTCGTGATCATTATAATCTTCATGCATACCATACACCTACTTGCATCGTGTTGCCTAATTTTGAGGCTAATCAATATGAAATCAAGCCCGAGACCATTCAAATGTGTCCACTCTTTTATGGCTTAGATGAAGAGGAACCATATAGGCATCTTAATGAATTTCTTAAACTATGTTCCACCGTGAGGTATATGAATGTCCTGGAGGAAGTTCTTAAACTACTTCTCTTCCCTTTCACACTTAAAAACAAAGCAAAGCATTGGTTCAATACTTTAAGGGTAAATTCAATCACATCTTGGGCGCAAATGCAAAATGAGTTTTTTAAAAAAATTTACCCCGTAAGTTTGACCAATGTAATGTGTGCTTCAATTAGAGAATTTTCTCAAAGGGAAGGAGAGTTGTTGCATGAGGCGTGGGAGAGATTGAATGACTTGCTAAGAAAGTGTCCACATCATGGCATTCCAAAATGGCAAGTGCTCTAATACTTCTATGAAAGCCTATCCGATATGTAAAAGGATATTGTTGATACCTCATGTGGAGGCTCATATTTTGGGAAACATGAAGACGACATTTGGCACCTCTTTGAGAAAATGAGTGATAATTCTTTGCACAAACATTACATTTCTCGGTTCGATCATCATTCTAGGGAGGAAAGTGAAAAAGTTTGCCAAATTGAAAGTTCAAGGGAAATTGTAGCCAAAGTTAAAACTCTTTCTCAAAAACTTGATCAATTCTTGTTAATTCAAAGACCGGCTACCAATTCATTCCCTCTTCATCATTTTTCTCAATCTTGTGAGCCTTGCATGACATGTTCAAGTGTTCTACATACTACTTCCAATTGTCCCCATGGACATGTGTTTAATAAACATTTTGAACAAGTCAATGCTACATTTGCTCGACCTTATTCAAGTGCATATGTTCCAAAGTGGAATGAGAGTCCCAGTCCTTACCCAATCAAAAATTTTCAAAGCAAATACATTTCACCTCATAAGAGGAATGGAGGGTCCCAAGAAATTGTTTCTTCTTCTCTTCACCAAAGAATGAACCACTTTGCACATCCTTAAATGTATGACTCCCAAGTTGACACTCATTATCCTCATGCATTCTCTAGCAATTCAACATTTGAAGATAAGGTTTTGGTAGCTTTAGATAGCTTAGAAATGAATACCAACTTGTTGCATTCCCATTCTCAATCAATTTCAAAGCTTGAATCCCAAATCGGGACCATAGCTAATGCATTGAATGCAAGAGAGGTTGGAAAATTACCTAGTCAACCCAAGAGGAATCCAAAGGCCCAATTTTGTGTGGAAGCAAACCCTACATCGGGGTGTTCTTCCCAAGCTCAAGCGCAAGCCATCACTACTTTGAGAAGTGGCAAGCAAGTGGATATTAGGGTTGAATTACCAAAGGAAGATAGTGAATCGGTGCAACCTAAAGTTGTCACCCATCCAATTCCTAATCTCACTCCTACTTCCTTGAATGAAACTGTTCCTAACCGGAATTCTCAATCTTCTCCATCATCTTCTCAAATTATAAAGTCTTGTGAGCCAAAAGCTCCATTTCCTTATGCTTTAAAAGAAACTTCACCTTTAGGGAGGCAAGAAGGGAAAACACATGACATGATGGAAGTTTTTAAGCAAGTCAACATCAATCTTCCTCTTTTGGTTGCCATTAAGCAAATCCCACCTTATGCAAAATTCTTGAAGGATCTTTGCACACAAAAGAGGAAGAGCAAGGGTCCAAGCCCTAAAAAAGTGTTCCTCACGGTGCAAGTGAGCTCCATTTTTCAACAAACACTCCACTTAAGTTCAAAGATCCCGGTGCTCTGACTATTTCTTGTGTAATTGGAACACATGAAATTCATAGAGCTCTTTTTGACTTAGGTGCAAGTGTCAACTTGATTCCTTACTCCGTATATGTCCAATTAGGGTTGAATGATTTGAAGCCAACCTCGGTGGTACTTCAAATGGCCGATAAATCTTTCAAAACACCTAGGGGCATGGTGGAGGGCATCCTTGTAAAAGTGGATAAATTTTACTTTCTGGTTGATTTTGTAGTTCTTGATACCGAGCCGGTTGCCAATCCTTCCACCCACATCCCAATCATCTTGGGAAGACCATTCCTTGCCACCGTAAATGCAACAATTAATTGTAGATCCGAGATCATGGATCTTTCTTTTGGCAATATGATGGTCAAACTCGATGTTTTCCATGCAAGTCGATATCCCACGGATGAAGAAGAGTGTTGTCTTGTTGATGTGTTAGATGAGGTTGTTGCGGAGTCAATTCCAACAATGATTATGAAGCAACCAATTGAGGATAGTCTTTCATCTCTTTTATCTGATGATCCTTTTGCTTCTTGTCTTCTTGAAATGTATGGAAATTGTGGATTTGATGATGAAAAATCAATGAATGAAGTAAGCAATCTCATGGAATCGGTTGCAAGCTTAGATTGTCCATCTTAGAGAACTCCAATAGAACCCTTTCCTCCACTCTCAGCACTCCACCGGTCTCATCTTTAATCTCTCCACCAACTCTTGAGGTTAAAACTCTACCTTCTAATCTCAAGTATGCATTCTTAGGTTTAAAAGAGACTCTTCCGGTTATCATTTCTTTACATCTTGAAAAAGATCATGAAAAGGCTCTTTTAAATGTGCTTAAAGAAAATAAGGAAGCCATAGGATGGAGTGTGGCGGATCTTAAAGGAATTGACCCTTCTATTTGCATACATCGCATACTTATGGAAGATGAGACAAAACCCTTTAGGGACGCCCAAAGGAGACTTAATCCAAACATGAAGGAGGTAGTTAAGAAGGAAGTAGTCAAACTCTTAGATGCCAGAATCATTTATCCAATCTCTGATAGCAAGTGGGTAAGTCCAACCCAAGTAGTTCCCAAAAAATCGGGGATTACGGTGGTTGAAAATGCAAAAGGTGAGGAAATCTCTAAGCGTACCGCCAATTCATGGCGTGTATGCATTGATTACCGTAAATTGAATGCCGCCACTAGAAAGGATCACTTTCCTTTGCCATTTATTGATCAAATTCTAGAAAGATTGGCCGGGTAACAATATTATTGCTTCCTTAATGGCTATTCAGGGTACAATCAAGTAGCCCTTGACCCATTAGACCAAGAGAAAACCACATTTACATGTCCATTCGGCACATTTGCTTATAGACGGATGCCTTTTGGTTTAAGTAATGCACCTGCCACATTCCAAGGTGTATGATGTCAATTTTCTCGGATATGGTGGAAGAGTATCTAGAGGTCTTTATTGATGATTTTTCTATTTTTGGGTCCTCATTTGATGCATGCCTTAAAAATCTAGATTTGGTGCTGAAAAGATGTCGATAGACAAACCTTGTCCTTAGTTGGGAAAAGAGCCATTTCATGGTTCAAGAAGGCATTGTTTTAGATCATGTCGTCTCTGAGAGGGGGATTGAGGTAGATAAGGCGAAAGTTGAGCTTATTTCTGAATTACCTCCACCTTTAACGGTGAGAGAAGTTCCCCCTTTCTAGGTCATGCCGGCTTCTATCGCCGTTTCATCAAGGACTTTAGCAAAATTGCTTGACCCTTATGCAATCTTCTTGCCAAGAAAACCCCTTTCGTCTTTGATCAAGCATGCCTAGACGCTTTTCATAAATTGCGTGAATTATTATCATCTGCTCCTATCATGCAACCTCCCAATTGGTCATTGCCATTCGAAATCATGTGTGATGCTTCTGATTATGCCATGGGTGCAGTTTTGGGGCAAAGAGTGGGTAAGCTTCCTTGTGCCATATACTATGCAAGTAAAACTTTCTCGGGAGATCAATTGAATTACTCCACTACCGAGAAAGAGTTACTTGCCGTGGTATATGCCCTTGACAAATTTCGATCCTACCTCTTAGGGTCAAAAGTTGTTGTTTATTCTGATCATGCTGCTTTGAGGCATCTTTTGACAAAAAGAGAAACAAAACCTAGGTTAATTAGATGGATTCTGCTTCTTCAGGAATTTGACTTTGAAATCAAGGACAAAAAAGGCACCGAGAATGTGGTTGTCGATCATCTTTCTAGGTTATCGATAGAGCCTTTCCCTAGTCTACCAATTTGTGACTCATTTCCAGATGAATAACTCTTCCAAATTTCCAATGGGAAAATGCCTTGGTTTGCCGACATTGTGAACTATTTGGCAGTAGACAAGCTACCAACTTCTTGGTCGAAGAACGAAAAGAATCATTTCTTTGCCAATATCCGGAATTACTATTGGGAGGACCCTGTCCTATACCGATATTATCTGGATCAAATGGTGAGAAGATGCATTCCAGAGAGTGAGATTCCAAGTGTCCTAGTGTTTTGTCACACTCTCGCATGTGAGGGGCATTTTAGTGCAAAGAAGACCGCCTTGAAGGTTCTTCAAAGTGGGCTCTTTTGGCCCACTATTCATAGAGATGCCTACAATTTTTGCAAATCATGTGAGAGATGTCAAAAGATGGGAACAATGTCTAGAAGAGATATGATGCCCTTGACCAATATATTTGTTGTTGAGATATTTGATATATGGGGCATTGATTTTATGGGTCCATTTCCTATGTCCTATGGTTTTTAATACATTCTTCTTGCCATTGATTATACTTCCAAATGGGTGGAAGCATGTGTTACCAAAACAAATGACCACTCCGTGGTCATTCAATTCATCAAATCCAATATCTTTGCTCATTTTGGTATGCCAAGGGTTATAATAAGTGATGGGGGAAAACATTTTTGCAATCAATTCTTGAGGCACTTATTTCTTAAGTACTTCGTCACTCATAAGGTAGCCACTCCCTACCATCCTCAAACAAGTGGGCAAGTTGAAGTGTCTAACCGGGAAATTAAGCATATTCTTGAGAAAACGGTTAACACTACCCAAAAGGATTGGTCAAGCAAGTTAAATGATGCTTTGTAGGCTTATCAGACGGCATATAAGACCTCTATTGGCATGTCTACTTATAGGCTTGTATATGGAAAGCCTTGTCATCTCCCGGTTGAGTTAGAACACAAAGCCTTTTAGGCGGTTAAAAAGCTCAATTTTGACCTTGATAAAGCCGGAGAGAATAGACTTTTTCAATTGAGTGAGTTAGAAGAATTGAGACACAATGCCTATGACAATGCCAAACTCTACAAAGAGAGGACCAAAACCTTTCATGACAAGCATATTGTGAAAAAGACTTTGGAACCCGGTCAAAAAGCTTGGCTTTTCAACTCTAGATTTAAACTCTTTCCGGGGAAATTGAGAACTAAATGGGAAGGTCCTTATGAAATCATCTCTGTTGCACCTCATGGGGCGGTTGAAAGCAAAAATTTGAAAAAAGGAAACATTTTTAAGGTTAATGGGCAGAGGTTGAAACCTTACATCGAGGGTCAAGTCTTTCAAAGACATTTTGAAGCTATACATTTTGCTGACCCAGTGTATGAGCACATAGAACATTGCATTGACAAGGAACCAAAGACTCCTTTTGAGCTTGATCCAACAAGTTCTTCAAAGGACCATTTGTTGGGTGGAGTTCAAAGCATTGATCACCCCAACAAGGAGGGGATGTATTATAAGATCTTTGATCCGGGCTAAAAGAGCCCAATGTCTTGCTAGGGACATTAAAGACTAGCAAAGGCATTCGTAGGGTGTCAAAACCCTATTCCTCCCCCATTTCTATCTTTCATTTCATTTCTTGCGAAGTCTAGATACTTGTTTTTCGTTCATATGCATTTCAAGGAATTTTGGTGAGGATTGCATAAGCTTTTATGTCATAATTGAGCATTTGGCAAAGTTCGATCGATCTCACATTGGAGTTCGATCGATCGAACTGTGGATTGCACTCAACACTTAGAAAAATTTTCGACCTGCATCCAAAATCAGCTCTCTGTCCCATCGTTCGAACTCATTCTTAGATCGATCAAGAGACCTTCGATCGATCCAACTTTCAAGTTCGATTGATCTCAGGACTCAACACTTAGAAAAATTTTGAGCCTGCAAAAACCTGCATATTTCAACTCTCTGTCTGATCGTTCGAAACATTCCAAGATCGATCAAGAAATTCTTCGATCGATCCAACTTTCCAGTTCGATCGATCTCATGTTCTAACACTTAGCCAAAATTTTGAACCAAAAACTTGCATATTTTTTCTCTCTATCTGATCGATCGAACTCTTGTTTGACTTTTTAACTTTTCAAAAATCCAAAAATATTTTTATTTTATTCTATTTTCACTCTCATTTTATTTTATTTCAGTTTTCAACAAATTTTCAAAAATTCCAAAATATTTTAATTTATTTGGTTTAAAAAAAAAAAAAAATCCAAAATTACTTTGAAAGGAGTTCATCAAAGTTTGATCGATCACAACCCATCTTTGATCGATCGAACTAGTCGGGAAATGTTTTTAAAAACAGATCCATCATTCTCTTCTTGGATCTTCCTCCTTTTCACAGTCCATCCCTCCTCTCTTCGATTCAAGGTAAGATCCAAGACCCTAGAGCTGTCTTCGCACCTTGCTTTGTTAAGAATATGCTTTCAGTGTCTGATTTGTTCAAATTTTCATAAAGATAAATGGCCATGGATGAAGCTTTAAGTCTTTCGTGTACACACGTCTATATCCATCTTTATGCCAGGTCCATTGTCATGAGTTTTTCTGATTTTTGGGAGTGTGAACCATTCCAGGTGCTTAGAATTAATGTTTGTTGTGTACTTGGGCCCTCGAACATATTCATGTGGGTCCTTTGCTTCCACAGTCACAGATCTGTGACTCTTTGTTTTTCATAGAACACAATTCGATCGATCGAACTTGTGTTTTAGATAGATCGAATCTATGAGATCGATCTCACTTCTTTTCTGATCGATCGAATTTCGCATGCACACTTCATTCATCTGGTATTCACTTCATGCTATCATATCAATGCCTACATAGATTCATGCTTCACCTCCCATCACCTGCATAGATTCATGTCATCTTTATTGTGTCTATCTTATTTGACATACATGTTTCTATTGTGCTTTCAATTATTTATTCTAGCACTCACTCCCATTATAAGATTTCCTTTTACAGATCATGACTAAGAATGACAGCTCTTCCACTTCAGCCACACCAGAGGATCATGATCAGACATGTCGCTTAGAAGAGCACCTTCGGAGTTTGGAGGATATGCTAGTTGCCCTTAGAGCCGACCTTGCTACCCTTCGTCTAAATATGATGGCTGCCATTAGAGCTAACATTTCTTGCCTTCGTACGGAGATCTTGACTACCATTAATGACTTAGCCAGGGAGATCCATGGAGCTCCCTCTGCCTAAGACTTCTAGTCTCTTTATCTTTTTATGCTCTCTATCTATGTTCTGTGTCTACTACACTTGTAATACTATTATTTTTGCATGCTTTTATTGATATATCTGTCCTTTTAACTCCATCAGGTGCATCAAAGTGACTTCAGTGAGAGAGTGTTACCCAATTTCAAGGACCACCCTTATACCTCTCTCACTTCATTATCTGTTTATCCCATTTACACTTGCATGACCACTGTGCACTGATTATCCCATTTTGTTATCTAATAAGTTTATCCAAGTGCCAATTTTTAGGACCACAGTTTAACCCAAGTTTGGGGGGGGGGGGGGGGGGGGGGGCAATACCACCCACTTCAGATATTTCAGTCCTGATCATTCTTGCTTAGTTGCACTGGTATACTCTTTCCTTTGTTCTTTTTGCACATTGAGGACATTGTGCAATTTAAGTTTGGGGGGAATGGTGCTTTGCAGTGTTTGTTTTAAATTGCATATCTTTTGAGCATGACTTGTGTATTTGAGGGATATTTCTATGATTGGTCTATATCTAGCCATGATTTTGATCTTTTGAGGACTATATTGCTTAAAATTAAAAAATTGCTTGACTTGAGAGTTCAATACTCCTTGTATGCCATTTGGAAGCCATTTAGGAGTAAATTTTTCGAAAGATTGATATCTTGCTTGCATTTATGGTCCACATCATCTTGATTTTGTGATTGTTTTGAGATTCACTCTAGTCTTCTACACTAGCACTGGCGCACACTAGCATTCATTTGTGGGGTACATGCTTTGTTAATTATTGAATTGGTTATATCCCAATTGAGCTAGTAGTGCATTGAAAGCTTTCATTCTTGATAAAGGTGGATAACAACCCCTTTTCACTAAGTAGCCGGGATTCTAGCCTCATCAAGCACTGAACTTCTCGTGCCGAAAGGTGGAGAGCCCAAACTCTAGGTTAATAATTGAACTTTATTCAAAAAAAAAAAAGAAAAAAGAAAAAAAGAGCAAAAACAAAAGCAATAAAAGTGAGGATTTCTCCCAAATGGTGAGAAGTGGGAAATGATTAGATGGTTGTTGTCTTGATTTGTAACCTAGTTGATTTGAGCTTGTAAGTTCGTAGGAGTGTCTTAACGCCTAATGCCCTAAAGCCGTCTGGTTTGGGAGTCATTGACCTAACGCTCGACCTCATGAATCGCTAGAAAGCTTAATAGATCAACACATTGCATTATACTTCCATCTTTGATCCTATTAAAAAAAAAAAATCCGAGTGAAAAGAATAAGCACACCTAGATGAATAAAGCTTTAATAAATGGTCCACTTTTTGTCTTGATGATCGGTACTAGATTTGTGTGCTAGTTTGAGGGTAAGGATGCGATTAATTCTTTAGTTGGGTTAGATAGCAACACATTTGATGCCGTTCCACTTAAAAAGGATTCTAGAGTTGTTTTGATTTGCACGATCATTTTCTTGATGTGTGGGGGACCATACTTGCTTGCTTGATGTTGAGATTTTGGGAGATTGCTTAGAAATGTTTGAAAAAGTGCATACTTGAGGTAGTTTTCTCCCAATGCTTATTTATAATATTGGTGTCTCTTTTGAAAGAATGAGCTTAATGTTTCTGGGTACCATTTTTGGAAACCCTTACGAGACTTCACTCATCCACTAGGGGTAACCTAGGGGTTTAAAAGGCTTGTTGCATACGCTAAATGCAATCGTGTTCCCTACGAAAGTGGTGTTATCCATTTATTGTTTTCTAGTTCATAGCTGTATAGTTGTTTATCTCATTTCTTTACTTCGTAGTTCATTGCTAGAGACTAGCAATACTTAAGTTTGGGGGTGTGATGAGCACTGAAAAGTGCGTATTTAAACCCCTTAAGCTTAGGCATTCTAGTACATTTATCTATCTTATTTTACCGTTTTAGATTGATTTCGTATTATTTCCATTTTCAGGCGCTTATCCCGAAAATAAGCTAACTCAGCCAAATAAGAGCTTAATTGAAGCAATTCTGGGATTGAACAACGAAAGAAGCAAAGTGGAGGAAGAAAGAAGCAAAATGAAGCAAAGCAGCAAGTTCGATCGATCCAAGTCCAAGGTTCGATCGATCGAACATTGATCGATCTCAGCATTTCAAGATAGATCCAAGCCTTGACTCAAAGCACTTAAGTCCAAAAGTTCGATCGATCCAATATCATTCTTCGATCGATCGAACACCTTTGTCCTTATCCAAATGATTGATCTTATCTACAGCTGTACCACCCACTAACCACTTTTGTCCTTTTCCCATAAATATCTCCCATAAATATCTCGGATTTGTCTTTTTCCAAAAAGCTCAGCCAGTTGGATCGATCCAGCCTAAGTTCGATCGATCTCACTTACTTTCGATCGATCTCACTTACTTTCGATCGATCGAACTTCCTCTAGTGCAAAAAAGTTAAAATTCTATCCCATTGAAAGTTGTCCTTTATCCAATCATTAGGGAATATTGTGTGCACGACCCTAGCTCATTTGGTGTGTCATTTTGACCTACCTATATAAGGATAAGGATTGTTTTTTCAAAGGAGGATGAACATTTTTTTGATATCATCTCTTGGAGAGGAATTTTAGAGGAAGAAGAAGGCTAGAGACACCATTAGAGATCTTCATCAACAAGGAGCAAACCTCTTCTATGGAGTTAGCCCTTGAGGGTTGGAGTATCCTCACCATGAGTGGTTAGACATCCTCTTGGGGCTAGAGTTAGCCCCAAACATGCTTTCTATATCTTAATCTTGTGTATTATTGAGGGATTAGTGTTGTAATTAATGTTTTGACACTTTGATATATATAGATCATGTTTAATCAATGATTTATGTGGTTTAATGCTTCCAATTGATCATTTCATTCTATCCATATGTCTATGTATGTTAGAATAGATGTTCATGTGCTTATTTATAGATTTTATGTTGTTGATGCATGTTTATGTGTATTGATGCCATAAATTTAGAGGTTGTCAAAACATAGTGCTTAAAGGAATGTTCTTGTGATTTTCTAGATGGTTTATGCTCATATCTTGATGGATTGTGTCTCCTTCTTAGCTAAATTAGTTTAATTTCAATGGCTTAATTATAGTTTAGTGGTAGTATAATATTAGATGGGAAGACAATCTATACTAGTTGTTTGATACTCCATACTTTTGAATGCAAGTAACATATGTCTCTAATCTTGTGTTGTATTTGGATTGTGAGCCTAATGAGAAGGACCAATGATTTGCTAGATATGTTGTGCTTTTCACATGCTATTTAGACAATATATACTTAATTGCTAGATATATTGTGCTTTTCACATGTTGGTTAGACAATGTATACTTAATTAGTCATCTTTACTTGTTAAATCAACCAAATACACACACACCAATATTGCAACACCCTAATTGCCCTCATTAATCACTTGTCAATAATATAGAAATGCATTGCTTGATGGTGATCTCTAAACCCCAAGACTCTTCTCTCTCTCTTACTTAATCTCCATTACATTCAATTACTTAGTTTAAATTTGTTGCTCTTTAAATAACCTACCAACCAATTGTTTGATCACTCGACCTACTAACCCTAATAGCGATTCCACAATCAACTCCGACTCCAATCCCTTGGGACGATCCTTACTCGCCCTAGCTATATTTATAGTGAAAGGTAGTAGTGGCTTTTACAAATGTAAAACTTGACCCTCGCCTAAATTGCACATTCTTAAGCTTATGGTAGGACGATGACCAATGTCATAAGTAGGAGTATATTTTGTGCTATTGTGTTTGTTATACGTGTTTTATTTTGGTTGATTATTCTGGTTAATGGTATACGGTTTAGTTGGGGACACAAGTACGTGATCAGCCAACTACTGTTTTAATAACATGGAGTAATAACGCTATTTACGCTAGGATTGTGAGCATGTGGTCATAGAATTTGGTAGATATACCTAAATCTAGCCAATCTATTGTACCTGGACATGCGTTATAATGGTATACTATTTTGGATGGGGTAGTTAAACGATCAATACGAGTCAAATAATCTAGAACGATTAGTTTGGTATTTAACGCTAGGTATGGATTCGTATCATATAACAACGCCATGATAATGGTGGTTGTTAATATTTTGGTATGCATGAGGTGGTGATAAATAAAGATCACTATAACGCCATGATAGTTTGTTAGAGGTGTCGGAGTTGCAAAACGTTTTTTTGGAAATTCCAAAAGTTGTTACCAAGTCGGAAGGAGGATTTAGTATTGGTTTAGGTACTGATTGGAATGACGTCGAGTGAGGATAGGAGACTGAATAAATCTTCATCAGTTAATTCTTAATCAAGAATTTATTCATGATAGTGTGTCATTAGGAGGAGTTGCTGGTGTTGCACATGGAGGAGGAAACTAAGTCTCTTTATTTACATAAATAATATTAATTTTTTTTTTTTTTTTAGGTCACAATTTGCAACAAATAGTTGTTGCTAGGAAACTGATGAATTATTTGGAGGATGGAAATGTTTCATATTCATTTGATGTTAAATAAGAAGTCGGATTGACACTTACTTTTGTGAAAGAAATAAGGTGTGTCAAAGGCAAGATAACGAGACCGCTCACTTATATAATAAAGAAGAGGTGCATGGTGTGTATGGAAAGGTCGTAGTTTGTTGACCTTGTTTGAGTTAAAGTTATAGTTGACTATTGATAAATGGAATTACCGATTGATTTTCAATATTGGTAAGTTTATCATGGATCAGTGGTGGATAAATTTAGTTGCAGAGTTTGCTTTTGAAGATGCTCCAATTTAAACAATGGGTGTAGACGAAAGCTGGGGGTACCGGATTAACGGTACTTTCTGCAGACAAATTGGATAGAGGATGCAAGAACTAAGATTCACAACTCTTAGTTCTTTATTCATCCTGGTGGAAACATGGTGTTTCACAGTATGAAGCAGATGTTTAGAGGACAGGCAGGAAGAGAGATATAGTGATTTTGTCTCCCAGTGTAATATTGATTAGATAGTCGAGATGGACCATCAGAGATCACCAGACACTTTGTAGCCATTTCCTATACTGAAAGGGAAATGAGAGAGCATTTTATAGAGTTAGTTGAGGGATTTCTGATTTTACACATGGGTCAGGATTCTGGATGGGATATTGGTTGACTGATAAATTAGGTCAGTTTAATTCTTGTCTATTTTGAACTGGTAGGACTTCAGTTCATAGAATGGATCACAAGACGATTTAGATGGATTATAGTGGTGATTCATATTTTGCATCAAGTTCTGTTTATTGAAGTGAAGATGGAAATGGATGCTCTCAACAAACGATAGAATATTTAAATCTTTCGGTTAATTGTTGAGTTATCAGATGAATTTATAGCATGTGTAATAATAACACTTGTTATTATTAAGGTAGTTCAAAAGGTCAACTTTGAATATCGGAGCTGACCCTAGAGATGGTGTTACCTTACTCAGATGGAGTTTAAGGTACTAGAGGAGGATTTAGTAGTTCCTGTAAATAATGATATGGCGGTCAGGTAACTGAGTTGGAAAGTTTATAATTTTTCTCGGTGCACTTAGACAGTTAGAAGGTACAGCATGACATCAAACGTCAGTTTTGGTGAACAGGTATGGATAAGGACGTGTATATAATTGCCCTAAGTGTAACATCTGCTAGAAAGGTGGAAAGTTGATCATCAGATATCATACGAATCTTTAGTCACTTCCTATAACAAATATGGAAGTAGGACTAAACAGGAGTGGACGGTTGGTGGGAATTATCGACATTGATTTGGAATTTTAATTTTTCCATATGGAATAAGAGTGGTGGATTGAGAAAGTTCGCTTGAGGACATTAATTTGAGTAATATTCATTTTAGAGCTTTATGGTAGTTCTATAGTTCAGTGATAGTAGTGTTATAGCATGTGGATGCCCATTTTAGTGGATGCAAAGTGCTATTTCGAAGGAACTTTATAAAGATTTAGGAGCAGCAGCTTTGCTTCATATCTATAGACGGAGGAATTAATCGAGAGATTAAATTAGACCATAAAGGATATGTTTGAGGCATATATCCTAGGTTTCCATGGACTATTGGAAGTGTTTACTTTACTTGTCGAAATTTTGTCTGTGATATTGTTGGCACAAGGAGGTTAGTGTGACAACTTTGGAGGTTTTGTATCTTTCACAATGCAGACCTCTCATTTGTTGGTTTGGAATGGAAGTAAGGGTTGTCTAATCCGACCTTGACTTCATTTAAAAATATGTCGGAGGAAGATACTCCCCTTTGGAATGGACTGCGCGCGGTTTGGAGGTGGCAGTGAGATGTTGTGACTAGTTGAACTTGTACACTTGAGTTTTTTATTAGGGACTAGTTTGCTCGTTCTGTTTTCCATATAGGAAGCAAGGCTATTTTTGGAGAAATGTGAATTTTACTTATTACATTGACTTTTAGAGGATTGTGGTTATAAATTGAGGCAGTCGCCTCTGGATTAGCGTTACCAAATCATTAGCGCTGGGTGCATAGGAGTTTTATGCGTATATTTTATGGCACTTGAAGGTTTATAGATCATTACATTGTCAAATTGGGTGGATTACGTTGTTGTTTGATACAACCTATGAATTGTGTGAGTCTTGTGGTTCTTAAATATAGGAACCTTGTATACTACTTGGTATATTGGAGTTACGTGGAGCCCTCATAGTGAGGTTGCGTCTACTTGGGAATAGGAGGATGTTTTTTGCTCACAGTTTCCAAATATAATGGAAAAAAGTAAGGGCGAATTCCGAAGACAGAATTCCTTTTATTAGGGGGGAAGAATATAATACCCCTAATTTAAAAAGGATAGTCTCGGTGCTTATTTATTTGTTTTAAATGTATTTTTAATTATTTAATTGATTATTTGACTAATTGCTTACGTATAATTGAATTAAGTGTTACTTGATTATTTGGATTATGTGTCTATGTGCTATTTGTATTTGTCTATGTGTTATTTGTTTAATTAGACTATGTGCTTAAATAGTGTTTTGATTAATTGATTAAATGTTTTGTTTTATTTTATTTTATTTTATGACTATGGTTAGTAGTAATGGGCTAACCAATTAGGTCCCATGGATTACTTGGATATGAGGTTTGATGGGTATGGATAATTACCCATGGATAGTTATAAATGTATATATATAGTGTAACGACCCACTCCACCACATGGTATGATATTGTCCGCTTTGGGCCTGAGCCCGCACGGTTTTGCTCTTGGGCTTCATCCTAAAAGGCCTCATACCAATTGGAGATAACACCACCACATATAAGCACTTCACCTTTCCTTTACCCAGGCGATGTAGGACTGTGCACCCGTAGCTCGCCAATGTGGTAGCCTGTCAGTGTCTCTCGCACCCACCCACGACACACCTGCCCACAAAGGTCATCACAATACACACCCCCCTTGGAGGCCCAACGTCCCCGTCGGCACACTTTCAGCTGGGTTAGGCTCTGATACCATTTGTAACGACCCACTCCACCACATGGTATGATATTGTCCGCTTTGGGCTTGAGCCCGCACGGTTTTGCTCTTGGGCTTTACCCCAAAAGGCCTCATACCAATTGGAGGTGACACACTTACATATAAGCACTTCACCTTTCCTCTACCCAGGCGATGTAGGACTGTGCATCCATAGTTCGCCAGTGTGATAGCCTGACAGTGTCTCTTGCACCCGCCCATGGCACACCCGTCCACAAGGTCATCACAATCCACCCCCCTTGGAGGCCCAACGTCCCCGTCGGCACACTTCCGGTTGGGTTAGGCTCTGATACCATTTGTAACGACCCACTCCACCACATGGTATGATATTGTCTGTTTTGGGCCTGAGCCTGCACGGTTTTGCTTTTGGGCTTCATCCCAAAAAGCCTCATACCAATTGGAGATAACACCACCACATATAAGCACTTCACCTTTCCTCTACCCAGGCGATGTAGGACTGTGCACCCGTAGCTCGCCAGTGTGGTAGCTTGTTAGTGTCTCTCACACCCGCCCACGACACACCCGTGCTTATATGTGGTGGTGTTATCTCCAATTGGTATGAGGCCTTTTGGGATGAAGCCCAAGAGCAAAACCGTGTGGGCTTAGGCCCAAAGCGGACAATATCATACCATGTGGTGGAGTGGGTCGTTACATATAGATAATATATGTGTATACATATTTTAAAGGAAAGTAATGTATTAATTACTTTTATGGTAACTTTAGTGTTAGTATTTAATCTGATGTATATATTTTATATAATAAAGATATACATAGATTTTATACGTATTATGTTTTAGGTTACCTTATAATATTTTGGTAACTTAAGTATTATTAGATAATCTGCTAATAAATAATGGGGATGTATATAATTTATTTATTTAATAAGGATGTATAAATTATATACGTAACATATTTTACGTTACCTTTTTATATTTTAAAATTTGATTTTCTTTAATAAGTTGACTTGGAATGGAATTAGGATTAGGATTAATTTTCTTTAGCCTATATATACATAAGTATAAGTCTGTAGGAGGCTTAAAAAATATAGTATGTGATTTTATTTTAGAGAGAGAGTTAGAGAGAGAATGAGGAAGAGGAAGGAAGGAGGAGAAAATCCTTTAGAGAGAAGATTAAGGAAGAAGAGGTTTAACTTTCGATCCGAAAGTTTAAGGCAAGTTCTTCTTTTATCTTTCTCCATTTGATTTGTGTTTCTATACATGCTAGGAGATTCTAGGATTTTTAATCATATAAAATTTAATAACTATGCATGTTTAATTGGATTAGAACATAGGTTTATGAATTTGGTTTATATTTGTTCTTGTAGTATGAATAGTTAAATTCTCGGATTTGAATTGATCTCTTTTATGAATTTTTACATGTTCAAATTATGTAATTTTCATATCTGTGGATTGATGGAACTTAGAAACATGCTTAGGATTCCTGAAACAAACAAAGAATGAATGCACAATGAAATTCTGGGTTGATTCGCGTAACAATGCTCGGACCGCTGTTACAGTGGTTGAGCCTTGGATAAAAAGCTCGAGCTTGAAAGGAGAAGTTCGAGCAACTGGATGTAAAGCTCGAGCCTGAGAAGAAAACCTCGAGCAATTGGGTGAAAAGCTCGAGCCTGAAGTAGGATGCTCGAGCCTGAAGTAGGGTGCTCGAGCATTTAGGATAAAAGCTCGAGCATTACTTGGAGAAGTTTCGTAAACAGCGTAGTATTACTTCTTGTGGATTTTGAAGGGTCCTGAACATTAAATAGGGACTTAGGTTTGGATTTAAATAAATTTAAATAGACTCGATCATAATGATGTTTGCTATTTGAATGTTTTAAACAAATGAATGGATTTAATCTTTTAAATTGTTATAGCAATTGAGATTAAATGTGTAGGATGAATTGGATATGGAGAATGCTTATTCGACAGTATATTAATATATTATTATGTATAAGATTCGGTTTGTGTAGGATATATGATATAGGAAGCTTAAATAAATAATAAGTTATTCCTATTTTGTAATAACTTGATATCATATTATCATGGTTATTTCTGAATTTGTTTGATGAATTTTCTTAATTGGTACATTAATTGTTGGATTGTGTTGTTTAATGCACCGATATGAGAAGATGGCATTCTAGGGACAGATTAACTTATCAGTTAAATCCTACCTATTTTGTATAAGGGAATAGATTACTAAAATATTAAGTCCTACTTATATTCAAGTAAGGTTAACTGAACAAGTTGAATGACTTATAGAGGATTACTTGTAGAGGATTAATTTATACTGGATATGATGGTTACTGGATTATATATATATATAATTATAGTGCCATGATATGAGCTTGAGTCTCAGGATCAATGGTTAGGGCGCGTATGTCACCAGGGATGTGTAGCTAGATATAGAGGAGTTGTGTGCCTTGGTACGTTTAGGTACTCATGCCCACTATATATGTGTTTTGCATGTTGCCTACTATTCAGGTTAAGGCAACCTTATCGTCTAGTGATGTTCCTTTAGTGTGTATTTATATATATATACGGACTATTATTTATTGTTGGATTGACTAGGATGTATACGTGTATTGAATCTCTGTTTTGACTATAGTAGAGTAGAACTTGTTTGTGGGCCTGACCCACCATTATTTTTCAAGTGTTCGTCAGTAGTAGAGGTTGTTCGTGCTGAGCAGGGATCAGTCTACTTCACTCTTCCGGATTTTTCTACATATGATTTTTTTTTTTGGATTTTTCTAGGGGTCCACACAATATGGATTCCCGAGTTGTATTAGTGGAGGAGTAATTGTATCAGAATGATTTTATTATTAATGAAAATTTATTAAGGATTTTTTTAGTGGATTATTCTTTTAGTTTTTTTTTTCAGCATTTTTATTTATTCTTATTTATCCTCTTATATTCTGTGTTTGATTATTGCTGATTTGTTTTTGATATCCTCGAGTATTCGAGCGTAGGCCTGGCCAATCCGCATTCGAAAATCCGGGGGTATCACACCAAAGGACGGGTTATATTAACAGTTTATGGATGTTTTTTGAAAATGGGGAGTGACATACATGACATTGTATTCATGGCGCGATATTTGCTTGTTTTGAACTTGGAATTGAGGTTGTATTTTCTCCGGCTTAGCATTATCCCATTCCCCATTGTCCTATTCATCGTTTGGATTCACGGGTCACAAAAGGTGTGTCTTAGGCACCACCTACTGAGCAATTTGCTCACCCAATTTCATTTAACATTTTTCAAGGCTTGGGAAAGAAATGGCGGATAACAATCCTCCACAAGCATAAGGAGGAATAGGAATCCACTTTTGACACCTTTTGTGCAGTTGCCATTCTTTTGTAAAGTCTCAAACTTTTGTAAGGTGTATTCATTTTGGAAACTATGGCCATGTATTGTAAGTATAACTTTTAAGGGTAATTGGATACAATTAGAGACTATGTAAATACTTGATGATGAATGAGAAAGGAAATTATATTTTGATCTATTATTGATGCCATCCAATTGTATAATATTATGTTTTGTTGCCGTGAATTCAGAATTTCATCCCATAACAGGTTTATCATAGGGATAACATGTTTAAAGCACAGCCAAATTGCATTTCTAGTAAGTTGGGTTGTGAAGGACCTTGTTTCGGCCAGCTAATTGTGACGACCCAGGTTTTTAGGCCAACGTGTCCTATGATGAACCGTAAGGATGATCCGATAACGGATCCGAATGCGGGAGCGAAAACAGAAAATAAGACTCTAAGAAGTCAAAGTGACCTTCTAAGAGGTCGTGGAACTCACTAACAACTGATGCAGAAGCAAAAGATCGAAAATATGACAAATAAGCCCCCAGGGGTAAAATAGTCATTTCTCAAAACTGTAGATTCGGGTGCCACCGAGTACACCGCTGGAAAGACAAAAAAAAAAAATAATCAGGATGGACTCAAGAATCGCATGATTCGGAGTCCGGACAAAGGAGAAACGGCAGGACGACGAAAAACGGACACTTAAAGCTTTAAGGGTAAACTGGTAATTATCCAAAAATGTCCGGGTGTAACTGAGCACACCGTTGGATAGATGACGAAAAATTAATCAAGTTCAAAAAAAATTCACTTGAATCGGAGTCCGGACGAAGGAGAAAAGCCCAAAAGAAGAATTGACATCGCGGCGGCCCGACGAGGTCCAAAAAGCTACTAAATTGAAAAACTGAGAGCTGAACTTCGTAAGTGATTTCTGATATCAAGACGACATTTTCTGGAAAAACACGGAAAAAAAACCCCCCTAAAATCATGTTTTCTATTCAACCATGTTGAAAGAAGAAAATAAACCACCGTGAAAAGTTTACAATGCCCCTAGATCAGAATATGCAAAAAAAGTGCGAAATGAATTCATAAGAGGATCAAAACACAAACGATAAGGTTTTGCCCGGAAACGACCATCCACGCAAACGTAACTTACCTATTTGGATATGCTACAATGGTCCATGAATTAAAAATACCACCGATACAAAATCTGACCCCCCAACGGGCAAAAAGGCAAAAATGGAACTTAGAATGAAAACTTGGAATCCAAAAATACAAAACGGAGTCAAATGACCGTTTGGCCCTTGGCCACACTTCAAACATGATTTATAAGACCCTATGAAAGAATGAAAATGGAATTCCCACACCCGATGCAACCATGGTGAAGCAATGACTTGCGATTTTTCAAGATTTTCATAATATTTCATGAAGTTAAAAAGTTGTATAGAATACAATACACATGTCATTGGCCTCCAGCCTCATCTCATACATGTCAAATACATTGAAAGGAGTCCACTTATGTACATATTACATACATGGAATCAAATATACATATTTTGACATATAAGTCTACAAAATGACATTTCATGCTAACATTTGCATGAAATGCAAACTTGAAAGTTACACAACATCCAAGGAATGCTAGGCGTCACGAACCAAGTCTTTGTACCTGAAATATGCCCCAGTATCATAGGGGTGAGTAACATAAAGCTACTCGTAGGAGATGAGCATACATTGACTTAGCATTTTACAAATTTATCACCTTAAGGTGAAACATGTTAAAGGGGCTCATGCCACCTAACATCTATGTCGAAGTGAGACTCGGGTAGCATCCTAAGCTACCTTAAAGTCTAAGCAACAAGAATCATGATATACATACGTGTATGAAACGAATAATGATTGGAATAATCCAAAGAACACGACAAGAAGAATGCTTGAGCATAGATTAACATGAATTGCATTTTCAATACAATTGAACTAGGTCTAGAGTAATCCATACAACATGACAAAAGCATATTTGAATACAAGTTAACAAGAATCACATTATCCATGCAATACAACAACAAAAGAGCATGTTATACAATGCAACAAGGTTTAAGTTCTCAAAGCCATCAACTTAGAATCTAAAGCACAAAATAACAGTAGTAGTTCATGCCACCTAACGTCTATGTTATAAATGAATCAATAGGATCAATCCTAAGCTTTATTAGAACGTCAAAACACGATTTTCAATATCGATGCAATTTAACCAACATTAGAACTTCCAATACAACGCATAAAGCACAATTTCGCAAAGTTAACATCCTGTAACTTAAAATGGAACGACAAATAAGAAACAACAAATTACAACATCATCTAGTTATCAACTTGAAAATGAAATGCGAAATCAAACAAAGTGGATACTCGGACGTCACGTCGGATCAGACCAACAACATAGTTACTTTACGGTTACTAGCCCATGGGTAACCTCCCTATATGCGCACTAGACTATATATAGAAGGACTATCCCCCGTACTAGAACCACGTCCTAGTCATAGTCAAACAACGACATCCCCAAGTTTCCAAAATTAACAAGTTGTGCAACAACGCATATATCAATAGGAATATGCAAGATAATCAACTATCTACTAAGCACAACCAAATCATTACATAAGGCAACAATATATTCAATAAGGAAAACAAATTCTCATGAATACAAACATAGCAGCTATGTTGTCCAATGTTCAAAACATAACCAAATGAATATACAACAAGTCCAAGTCCATGATTTGAATATAGAAACCACTCCTAAAACACAACTAGATCATGGAGCAAATTGATAGAATTTAAATAGATAAACACAATTGAATTCTCTAGATTTTGATTCAATTCCAAATAACCTCAATTTAATACAAGTTAAAGGACATGTCATGGTCATCACCTATATTTATTCTAAAACTCAATTAGGTTGTTGGAACAACAAAGTAGAACTTTAATTAAATCATGTTAATTTAATTACCAAGGTTCTAAAGCAACTTCAAATGGTCCACAAATAATATATACTAGTAAACAAGTCATGGCCAATACAAATATCAAGTTAAAACCTTAATTAAGTTAATGGGACCACAAAATAGATTTTAATAAATTCTTTTAATTAAAATCTCTAGATTTTCAAACTTAACCAAATGCTCTCAATTTAACATATCTTAGAGAACATGCCAAGGACTAATGTAATATCACATTACAAGCTTATTTCATTCAATTTAAGACCATGTGAATTAAACTTTCACTAAAGTTAAATATAAAACAAAAGTTGCAATTCTCATGCAATAAATCCCAATTTAATACATGTGAACAACCATACCAAAACTTAATTTTCTAGCATGCCACAATACAATTCCAAGTTGTATATCACCATGAGGATTAAATCTTAAACATGGAACTTAATTAAATAAAAGGTTTCAAAACCTAACCGAATATTCTAAATCAAATATATGTGAAACTATATGGCATGTAAATCAAGAATATCAAGTCGGAATTTAAATAGGGTGAATAGTGCACTCGGGGCAAATTAATTAATCAAATTAATTAATAATTACTAATTTTCAAAACATCTCCAATCACTTTCAAATTCAACTATGTTGGAGGGCATGCTAAGGCCTAATTTAATATGCTAACACATATTTATTTTAAGTTAGTTAAGGCCATATGATTTAATATTTTATTCATGATAAATATTAAATAAAATATTTAATACTTGTTCAAATTCCCTCAATTTAATATATGTCAATGACCATATTATAGAGCATTATATTACCATGCTAGATGTTTAATACAAGTCATAAGTAACCGGGAAAATCAAATCCAATACAAGAAAATTAAATAATAAAATCTCTAGATTTCATATTTAAGCATGCAATCAAGTTGTATAAGCATCAATAGCATGTTATATGACAAGAATTAAACCTCTAACACCTCCTACCTCAATTTGAGATGAAAATCCCAAAGGCCCACCGAAAAAACAATGTTCCAAATCCGCCGAAACCGAAGGGTTTTGTCGGGGACAACACGATCTATATGAATTCCCAAGAAGCCCCATGAAAATCCAAACTTGGCCTCAAACCCAAACTCAAAACTTGGCCAAAAATGGTTTCTAAGAATGGGTAATGGTAGAGCACGACGAGGCGAACAACAAATGCTAAGGCCGAAGGATTTTTACCAAGGAAATCAAGTGGAGTAGAGGAAAGAGTGAAGGCAGCCCCTTAGGCTCCCATGGCTGCCAGCCAAGAGGAGGAAGAAGGTCTGAAAATCTGATTTTAAAAATTAGGACAACCTATTTATAGAAATCTCAAAAAGTGCCCTGAAAGGGCCCCGCTGGGTCCGGAAAAGTTGATTTTGAGCAAACGCGCTCAAATGACAAAACTTTGTGAATGAAAAAGATTTAAAATGATAAAATATGAATAACGGAAGAAATGGCGTTGAAAACTGAGTCCCGACCAGAAAGTTATGCCCAAAACAAGTTTGACGTAAACTGGGGCCAGAAACCCTGAAACTGGAAAACATCGACCAGGAGGAAATTCTAAGAGTACACAACTAACGAAATGTGAAAATGAATCCCATACGAGGATCCAGGCTCAAACAAGACATTTTGCAATAACTTTCATTAATTACACAATGGCCCCTCCAAAAAGTGAAAACTGTACTTATGGCCCAGAATAAAAATATCTTCCAAAAATATTTTCTTAAAAACCCCTGAAATAAAATATCTTCAAAAAATATTTACGAAAAATATCCCAAGAAAAGAAAATAATTTCAAAGAACTTTGCATCCATGCCCCTATGGACACCGGGAGCAACCAGAGTACTTTCTTGAAAAAGTAAAGATACGTATTTCATGGAAACCACTCAAGATGGAGATACATGAAGTCAAAAACCAACTCCGAACATAAGAAGTGTGGTTACGCCAACAAAGTGTCAAATAGGGAAAAGACAAAATAAAGAAAAGGACGAGATAGGGAAAATAACGAAAAGTGAATAGTGTCGAAAAACGAAAAATGTGAAAATGACTCGGTCCTCACAGGAAGTTGTCAATCCACGGAAAAGAGTCTCAGGAACCAATTCCGAGCACTTGAGATGACACTAAGCGACACGAAACAGAGCTCAAAAAAGAAAATTAAACGAAAAATTTTTGTAACGACCCTAAAACTAATGCCAAGAATTTTTTTTTTAAAAATTCGGCATAACCTCCCCTAAAAATGGACCTACCGCAACCTATTTAAATGCATATTTAACCTGTCATGCAACTAATTTCCGAATTCACGGCAACAAAAGATAATGATACAACCTACTAATCTAGACAATGCTTCAAGCTAGGATTATCCTTCCATTCATCAACAAGTTACATATCATCAAGTTCGCATCCCATATGTCATCAAGTATCATAAGTGTATTACATGATCATGGTTCTTCAAAAGAAATTTACATCATTACACCTTTGGAATTTTACAAAAATAAGGGATGAACAAAGGAGTAGTCTATTACAAAATAACAAGGAAAATGCTCCTTTAGTAACTTTCAAAGTTGGGGTGGATTGTCGTCCACCGGTTCTTTTCCAAGACCTGAAAAAAAATGTATAAATAGTAGGGTGAGCTATATGCTCAATAGGTAACACTTAAGACACAATTCTTGTGTCCTTATGAATTCAAGCAAAGCATAGGCCAATGGGAGATAGGGATCATACAACATGGAGGATCAAATACAACATACAATTCAATTCCAATTATAAACAATGCAATGCAATGCAATGAAATGCAATACATGTCAATGACACTCCCCATTTTCATTCTCAAAACCATCACTTTCAAACGTTAATACAGCCCGCCCTTTGGTAACCCCGCCGCGACACGAGAGGAGGATTGGCTAGTGTCCCTGACTCTTGGTAACCCCGCGGCGTCATTATGGGGCCCAACTAGCTCAACCACACTAGGGCGACTCCCTAGTCCCCTCTAGGCTTTATTAACCTCCGGCCCGTTGGTAACCCCGCAGCGACCGGGTTTCGCATAAAATCATTTCATCAAAAACACTTTCCCGAAATTTCCCCTTTTTGAAGTAAATCAATTCTTTCCCTTTTCCTGCCCAATGTTAATGCATGAATACCTCAATGACATACACAAGTTCATCATTCCATACTTTATCCAATTTAAGCAACATGACATAATTCGCAAGAATAATCAAGAAAGTCATAACATGCTTATACATAACAAGTTCTAGCACAATGAACATATATAATCAAGTCCTAAACATGCTTCACATAGAACAATCAACAAATATAGTCACACAACTAACATATATGCATACATATCAACAATTCTTTAGATTTTAAACAACTAATCAAATTAAACAACAATTAGAGGCAATTAACTCACTAAGGTACAAGATTTCATGAATTAAGGGCCCCTACCTCAAGATTGCACCAAAACCCTAGAAAATGGGTCTCAAGATTCGAAATCCAAAGGGGCATAAAATCTAAAATTGCTTGTATGGATGTATAGAGCTTGACACGAGCTTCGTTTTGCCTCAAACGGAACCTAATTCTAACAAGAAATGAGTGAGAAATCTAACCTCAAAGTTGAAACCAAAAATAAGAGAAAAATGAGTTTACGGGTTGAGAGAGAGATGCACGAAGAGAGAGAAAGGGAATCAGGAAAATGAGACCAACTTTATGGTCTTGACTCTTTTCTAAAGTGCCTTGTGGGCCCCACCATTAAATTATTTTTCTTTTACTTTTATATTACACTACACACACACAATAAATACACAGACATCACAAATTTCATTCGTAAAATTTCAAGAAAAAGGAAAGGAAGGCAAATGACCGGGTCGTTACAACCTACCCTCCTTAAAGGAATTTTGTCCCCGAAATTAGGAACATACCAGAGAGAACAGAATAATGATCGAACAAAAGGTCAAATCAAAGGACAGCTCACAACGCACTGAAGGACAAATCCTAAAGTCTAAAGATCAACTGAAGGAACGCGAAACCATGAACTGAGGCAACACCTCATATGAATCGGCACGTTAACTCAACGTCAACCACCGAGAGAAGCCCAAGAAAACAAAACGTCAAACACAGTAAAAGAAGAGAGTGACAAGGCAGTACGAACAGTGACCAGAACCCGCCCACACTTACTCGTTAGCAAGGTAGCATGACGGTATAAGGCACTAGTTCATAACATGCCCCAACCAGGTCAACTCTGAGAAACCTATTGATACGGATGACATCAATGTCGAAAATGATTATTACCAAAAGCACTGCAGGAACCAGGCATCTGCGAGAGTTGGGGTAGCTAATCCCAAAACTCTGACAACAATGACACTGGCACCATTATGTTTAAGGCCTTAGATCTAAAAGCCACGATGGAAAAGGAAATGAAACGGTGCCTCCCTAGCCCACGTCTCACTCCACCAGACAAGGAAAAGGAAATGAATCGCAGTCGTCTACGCTCACATGAGCCTCACTCACATCAACCAACAGAACAAACAAGAAGGTTCCCTATATGGGTCCTCACAGAATGAATTTCTCCTATCCAAGGAAAAAACTCGTGAAATAAGAACGCATCTAAGGGATACGATAGATCCTAAGAGACAATGCAAAAACCTAACATAAAGTAAACAAGTAGCATGCAACATAGCATAATTATCTACTCACACAAATAGTAAATAAGTTGCCACATAAGCAAATAGGCATGTTATCAAATTAAACATGTTATCAAAAAGCACGCAGACATGTTATCACACCAGAACATGATAGTGACACAGAACATATTATCAGGAAGAATATATACACATAAAGTATGCTTAACAAATAATAGATGTCTCAAAACACCTAAGCCTGTGAACATGTTATCATACAAGACATGTTATCAAACAAGGCATATTATCAAGATATAAATGACACATCAAAGTAAAACAACGTGAGCATGATATGCACCCAAAACCCGTCGTCCTAAGGTTTTCGAACCTAGGAGCTCTGATACCACCTGTGACGACCCTGGTTTTTAGGCCAGCGTGTCCTATGATGAACCGTAAGGATGATCCGATAACGGATCCGAATGTGGAAGTGAAAACAGAAAACAAGACTCTAAGAAGTCAAAGTGACCTTCCATGAGGTCGTGGAACTCAACAAGAACTGATGTGGAAGCAAAAGATCGAAAATATGACAAATAAGCCACAGGGGCAAAATAGTCATTTCTAAAAACTGTAGATTCGGGTGCCACTGAGCACACCGCTGGAAAGACAACAAAAAAAATAATCAGGATGGACTCAAGAATCGCACGATTCGGAGTCCGGACAAAGGAGAAACGGCATGACGACGAAAAATGAACACTTAAACTTTAAGGGCAAACTAGTAATTATCCAGAAATGTCTGGGTGTAACTGAGCAAACCGTTGGATACACGATGAAAAATTAGTCAAGTTCAAAAAAAAATTCATTTGAATCGGAATCCGGACGAAGGAGAAAAGCCCAAAAGAAGAATTGACGTCGCGGCGGCCCGACGAGGGCATGGCGCACACAGCGCCCATGCGCAAGCCCACCGGTGCCCAAAGACATGGCTGGTGGCAGCCCTTGGCTGCAGCTACATTTTTTTTTATCTGCCTAGAACTGAGGCTTGAAACGGAGGTCAAGACGAGTTTTTCTGGAAAAACACGAAGAAGAAACCTTCCCTAAAATCGAGTTTTCTACCCGACCAAATGGACGGAATTGAAAAAAACTCACTCTAAAATCTCCAAAATGCCCCTAGATCAGAACTAAACAAGAGGGTCAAAAGTTGCTACAGTGACTGTCTGAAACTGAGAGCAAAAACGTGCTAGAAGGTGAATTTTTCTGGAAAAACACAAAGAAGAAATCCCCCTCAGAATTAAATTTTCTATGTGACTCGCAAGAGAATTCCAAAAAAATGCAATGTAGAATGCCCAAAATGCCCCTCCATGAAATCTGGTCATGGAGGTCCAAAAAGCTGCTAAATTGAAAAACTGAGAGTTGAACTTCGTAAGCGATTTTCGATATCAAGACGACATTTTTTGGAAAAACACGGAAAACAAACCCCCCCTAAAATCATGTTTTCTATTCAACCATGTTGAAAAAAGAAAATAAAACTGACGTAAAAAGTTTACAATACCCCTAGATCAGAATATGCAAAAAAAGTGCGAAATGAATTCACAAGAGGCTCAAAACACAAACGATAAGGTTTTGCCCGGAAACGACCATGCACGCAAACGTAACTTACCTATTTGGACATGCTACAATGGTCCACGAATTAAAAATACCACCGATACAAAATCCGACCCCCCAACGGGCAAAAAGACAAAAATGGAACTTGGAATGAAAACTTGAAATCCAAAAATACAAAACGGGGTCAAATGACCGTTTGGCCCTTGGCCACACTTCAAACATGATTTATAAGACCCTATAAAAGAATGAAAATGGAATTCCCACACCCGATGCAACCATGGTAAAGCAATGACTTGCGATTTTTCTAGATTTTCATAATATTTCATGAAGTTAAAAAGTTATATAGAATACAATACACATGTCATTGGCCTCTGGCCTCATCTCATACATGTCAAATACATTGAAAGGAGTGCACTTATGTACACATTACATACATGGAATCAAATATACATATTTTGACATATAAGTCTACAAAATGACATTTCATGCTAACATTTGCATGAAATGCAAACTTGAAAGCTACACAACATCCAAGGAATGCTAGGCGTCACGAACCAAGTCTTCGTACCTGAAATATGCCCCAGTATCGTAGGGGTGAGTAACATAAATCTACTCGTAGGAGATGAGCATGCATCGACCTAGCATTTTACAAATTTATCACCTTAAGGTGAAACATGTTAAAGGGGCTCATGCCACCTAACGTCTATGTCCAAGTGAGACTCGGGTAGCATCCTAAGCTACCTTAGGGTCTAAGCAACAAGAATCATGATATACATACGTGTATGAAACGAATCATGATTGGAATAATCCAAAGAACACGACAAGAAGAATGCTTGAGCATAGATTAACATGAATTGCATTTTCAATACAATTGAACTAGGTCTAGAGTAATCCATAAAACATGACAAAAGCATATTTGAATACAAGTTAACAAGAATCACATTATCAATGCAATTCAATAACAAAAGAGCATGTTATACAATGCAACAAGGTTTAAGTTCTCAAAGCCATTAACTTAGAATCTAAAGCACAAAATAACAGTAGTGGTTTATGCCACCTAACGTCTATGTTATAAATGAATCAATAGGATCAATCCTAAGCTTTATTAGAACGTCAAAACACGATTTTCAATATCGATGCAATTTAACCAACATTGGAACTTCCAATACAACGCATAAAGCACAATTTCGCAAAGTTAACATCCTGTAACTTAAAATGGAACGACAAATAAGAAACAACAAGTTACAACATCATCTAGTTATCAACTTGAAAATGAAATGCGAAATCAAACAAAGTGGATACTCGGACGTCACGTCGGATCAGACCGACAACACAGCTACTTTAGGGTTACTAGCCCATGGGTAACCTCCCTATATGCGCACTAGACTATATATAGAGGGACTATCCCCCATACTAGAACCACGTCCTAGCCATAGTCAAACAACGACATCCCCAAGTTTCCAAAATCAATAAGTTGTGCAACAACACATATATGAATAGGAATATGCAAGATAATCAACTATCTACTAAGCACAACCAAATTTGGAAACTTATGCAATACATGCTCTAAATCCACAAGTAATATGATATGATGAATTTCGAATCTTCAGTGTGCGATTTGTCACACGCTATGCATGAAAGATGTTAAACACGAAGTGTGCAAATCATTACACAAGGCAACAATATATTCAATAAGGAAAATATATTCTCATGAGTACAAACATAGCAACTATATTATCCAATATTCAAAACATAACCAAATGAATATACAACAAGTCCAAGTCTATCATTTGAATATAGAAACCACTCCTAAAACACAACTAGATCATGGAGCAAATTGATAAACTTTAAATAGATAAACACAATTGAATTCTCTAGATTCTGATTCAATTCCAAATAACCTCAATTTAATACAAGTTAAAGGACATGGCATGGTCATCACCTATATCCATTCTAAAACTCAATTAGGTTGTTGGAACAACAAAGTAGAACTTTAATTAAATCATGCTAATTTAATTACCAAGGTTCTAAAACAACTTCAAATGGTCCACAATTAATATATACTAGTAAACAAGTCATGGCCAATACAAATATCAAGTTAAAATCTTAATTAAGCTAATGGAATTACAAAATAGATATTAATAAATTCTTTTAATTAAAATCTCTAGATTTTCAAACTTAACCAAATGCTCTCAATTTAACATATCTTAGAGAACATGCCAAGGACTAATGTAATATCACATTACAAGCTTATTTCATTCAATTTAAGATCATGTGAATTAAACTTTCACTAAAGTTAAATATAAAACAAAAGTTGCAATTCTCATGTAATAAATCCCAATTTAATATATGTGAACAACCATACCAAAACTTAATTTTCTAGCATGCCACAATACAATTCCAAGTTGTATATCACCATGAGGATTAAATCTTAAACATGGAATTTAATTAAATAAAATATTTCAAAACCTAACCGAATATTCTAAATTAAATATATGTGAAACTATATGGCATGTAAATCAAGAATATCAAGTCGGAATTTAAATAGAGTGAATAGTGCACTCGGAACAAATTAATTAATAATTACTAATTTTCAAAACACCTCCAATTACTTTAAAATTCAACTATGTTGGGGAGCATGCTAAGACCTAATTTAATATGCTAACACATATTGATTTTAAGCTAGTTAAGGCCATATGATTTAATATTTTATTCAAGATAAATATTAAATAAAATCTTTAATACTTGTTCAAATTCCCTCAATTTAATATATGTCAATGACCATATTATAGAACATTATATTACCATGCTATATGTTTAAAACAAGTCATAAGCAACCGGGAAAATCAAATCTAATACAAGAAAATTAAATAATAAGATCTCTAGATTTCATATTTAAGCATGCAATCAAGTTGTATAAGCATCAATAGCATACTATATGACAAGAATTAAACCTATAACATCTCCTACCTCAATATGAGATGAAAATCCCAAAGGCCCACCGAAAAAAAAGTGTTCCAAATTTGCCGAAACCGAAGGGTTTTGTCAGGGACAACACGATCTATATGAATCCCCAAGAAGCCCTATGAAAATCCAAACTTGGCCTCAAACCCAAACTCAAAACTTGGCCAAAAATGGTTTCTAATAAGGGGTAATGGTAGAGCACGACGAGGCGAACAACAAATGCTAAGGCCGAAGGATTTCTATCGAGGAAATCAAGTGGAGGAGAAGAAAGAGTGAAGGCAGCCCCTTGGGCTCCCATGGCTGCCAGCCAAGAGGAGGAAGAAGGTCTGAAAATCTGATTTTAAAAGTTAGGGCAACCTACTTATAGAAATCTCAAAAAGTGCCCCGGAAGGGCCCCGCCGGGTCCGAAAAAGTGGATTTTGAGCAAACGCGCTCAAATGGCAAAACTTTGTGAACGAAAAAGATTTAAAATGTTAAAATACGAACAACGGAAGAAACAGCGTCAAAAATTGAGTCCCTAGCAGAAAGTTATACACAAAACAAGTTTGGTGCAAACTAGAGCCAGAAACCCTAAAACTGGAAAACATCGACCAGGAGGAAATTCTAAGAGTACACAACTCGACGAAATGTGAAAATGAATCCCATGGGAGGATCCAGGCTCAAACAAGACATTTTGCAATAACTTTCATTAATTGCACAATGGCCCCTCCAAAAAGTGAAAACTGCACTTATGGTCCAGAATAAAAATATCTTCCAAAAATATTTTCTTAAAAACCCCTAAAATAAAATATCTTCAAAAGATATTTACGAAAAACACCCCAAGAAAAGAAAATAATTTCAAAGAACTTTGCATCCATGCCCCTATGGACACCTAGAGCAACCAGAGTACTTTTTTACTTAAAGATATGTATTTCGTGGAAACCACTCAAGATGGAGATACATGAAGTCAAAAATCAACTCCGAACACAAGAAGTGTGGTTACGCCAACAAAGTGTCAAACGGGGAAAAGACAAAATAGGGAAAAGGACGAAATAGGGAAAATGACAAAAAGTGAATAACGAAAAATGAAAAATGTGAAAATGACTCGGTCCTCAAAGGAAGTTGTCAATCCACGGAAAAGAGTCTCAGGAACCAATTCCGAGCACTCGAGATGACACTAAGTGACACGAAACAGAGCTCAAAAAAGAAAATTAAACGAAAAAATTTCATTCATAAAATTTCAGGAAAAAGGAAAGGAAGGCAAATGACTGGGTTGTTACACTGATCCTCACCATCAGCCTACCGAAACCCCAGGTTCGGCCGACCGAACCTCTCCTCCAGCCGACCGACACCCCTACTGTAACAAAGTCCCAAGAGCATGCATTTTGTGCAATCGTTTCAGCCGGTCGACCTAGTTGGTCAGCCAACCGAACCAGTCTTATCAGCCAACCAGTCAAGGGCCATCAGCCGGTTGATCTATCCCTTTTGACCTGTGTCATGTGACTCTCTCTGCAAGGTTGTATCTTGGGATGTTTTGGAATCCTGGATTAACTCATATGACGGACGTGAACATAGGAAATGGATGGTATAACTTAGTTGACCTCGGGTCAGGGCAAGGACCCGATTAATGGTTCGGACCCACGGGTTCGAGTCGTTACATGTTGACTGTATGGTCTGTGGGTTCAGTGATTGGTTCAATGATTGTTTGTGATATATGGTATCTGTGGGTCTATAATTGGTTCAGTGTATGGTGAATGTATGTGATGCTCTGTGGGTCTGTGGTTAAGGGATTTCAAAGATAAGATTCAAAGAGATTCAGAGGATCGGTTTAAGGATGGCTCTAATACCATCTTGAAATTCAGAGAAAGAATACGAGAATTAAAATTATATTCGATATTTTCACTGATGGTGTTACATCCAATTTATAGAATAGGACCTAGCTAAAATAGGTAACTAATTACCTATCAATTAGCTCTAAATCAGGGAGTAAATCATTCAATCCTACCCCTGTACTATAAGAGATAAAATCTCAACAAGAGATTCATTGCAACAGGTAAAAAGAGATTTTAAAATTGTGTAAGGAATATCTGTGATGTTTCCATTTTTCGCCATTTTTCATTTTTTCAGGAATTTTGTTGATGCAAGGGGCATTTTCGTCCTTTCATATTTTGCATTCCGGACACTGTAGGGTGTGCCAGGTGTGTCAGTGAGTTGTTTGGAGCATTCCATTGAGTTCAGGACTCTTGGGAATGCAAAGTTGGGCATTTTTGCATTTTTTTCATTTTTAGAACCGAACGGACCCATGTGGGATACACTACCGGTATTGTTGTGTACAGGGATTTTAGTTGGGTTCATTTGTATCTCATATATTTATTTTATGTGTTTCATGTAGTATTTTATATAGTTGTGTACATATTTATTTGTGTGGTGCATAAGAAAAGTCAAAAATTGAAAATGTTGGTGGTGGGACCTACCACTCACATGTTTAGTGATCAAAGAGACCACATTTGGTCTCTTATTCTCTCTTTCCCCATTAGTTTCCTCTCTCCCTCGCATTTATTCATTTTTTCTTTTTCTTCTCAACAAAAACTTCAAGTCTTGATTCTTCCTTCATTACTTGGAATTTTTGGAAGCCGTTTGCGGCAAATCGAAGAGGACGGTGAGATCTTCACAT
This sequence comes from Cornus florida, assembly GCF_030987335.1. Classification (NCBI taxonomy): domain Eukaryota; kingdom Viridiplantae; phylum Streptophyta; class Magnoliopsida; order Cornales; family Cornaceae; genus Cornus; species Cornus florida. Next base: position 70,180,228 of record NW_026775581.1, on the reverse strand, counting down.
CCATATAAGCAATTTCAGTTTTAGTGCACTCTAGGGATTCCAGTTTTGGGACCCATTTTGGGGGTTTTTCATCCTCCTTTGAGGTAAGCGTTTCTAATCCATCCATTCTTGTGCTTATGTGAGTTATATTCTTGTTACTTGTTGTTTTATATGCTAGATTTGTGTTGATTTTGTTTTAAAATAGCTTAAATGTGTATATGAAGCATGTAACTATGTGTATTACTTGATTTGGAGGGAAAACATGCTTATGCGTTAGTCTTTTATGCTCATTATGTTGTTAACTTGCTAGAAATATTATGTGAGAGCATATGAAATTTTCTTGTGTAGTTTAAGTAGAAATTGTTGAAGATTGATGAATACATATGTATGGCATGATACATTCATGCATGAGCATTGGGAGGAAAATGGGAATGATTTGTTTGAAATGAAAAAGGGGAATTTTGGGAAGAAGTTTTGATTAAAGTGTTTTTATGAAACCCGGTTACCGCGGAGTCACCAAAGGGCTTTGGTGCTAATATAGCCTAGAGGGAATTGGGGAAATCACCCTAGCGTGGTTGAGCTAGCTGGGCCCCGAATGACATCGCGGGAGTACCAAGGGTCAGGGACAGTAGCCAATCCTTCTCTCGTGTCGCTGCGGAGTCACCAAAGGACGGGTTATATTAAAAGTTTGAAAAGTGATGGATGGTTTTGAAAATAGGGAGCGACATAGCACGCATTGCATTTCATAGCATTATATTATTCATTTTGAGCTTAAAAGATATGTTATATTTTCCCAACGTAGTATGATCCCGTTCACTATTGTCCTATTCCTTGTTTTAATTCACGGGGTTACAAGAGGTTTATCTTAGGCATTACCTACTGAGCAATTTGCTCACCCCTTTATATTTAACATTTTTCAGGTCATGGGAAGGAAGTGGCAGATGACGATCCACCGCAAGTTTGAGGGTTGTTAAAAGATCATTTTGTTATCTTTTGTATCTTAGAACCATTCTTTTGTAAAACATATTTTGGGATGTAATTAAACTTACTATCATGGCCTAGTGCTTCAACTATGTGCTTTAGCACCATTTTGATGTAATTTAAATTAAATGTAATGACTATGATGAATCCTTATTTAAAAGCACTTTAATGATGTTGTGTTTTGTTAGAATGTTGATGCTTATGATGATGGTATATGGTTTTAGCACTTAAAACGTTTTGAGAATAGGTCCAGAGCATTTTAAAAGAGTCCCTTCATCATTATCCCATTTCAGCATTTCCCAGTAGCAGGTGTGGCACGCAGAGCCATTTCGGTCGACCGAAATGCCTGTTTCGGTAAACCGATTCATCCAGTGACATCAGTAGCTGTTGAAGTCCCACTTCGGTTGGCCGAAATGCCTGCTTCAATCGACCGGTTCAAAGGAGTTGCTTCACCGACCGAAGCTCTATTTCGGTCGACCGAAATGCATCTGTCATGTGCATTTTGTTATATTCTTCAATGTAATTAATCCTAAGCCTTGGAGATTTGTTATGAGCCATTGTGAAAGCCTAGGGATGATCTTAAGGGTGTTGTTTTGACATTAGTAACTCAGGTTTGACGTAGACGACCTCGGGTTCAAGTAAGGACCCGATTAGCGATTCGGACCTCCGGGTTCGGGTCGTTACAGATTTGGTATCAGAGCCATGGTTCGAAAACCTTTAGGACAACGGGTAGAGGCCTACATAGGGTTGCATGGGAAGATGTTTGTATTGTTATGCGATTATTTGTGATGTGTTCTATTAGTTGAAGAAGCATGTTTAACTATTTACTTGTTTGTGTACTTACATGTTTATGCTAAAGTGTTTCTTGCATGGTTTTGCATGTTAAGTGTTAGTGCGGCATCATTTCATGTTGAGTTGTCCACAGTGGACCTTAGTGTCATGTCATTGAACCGTTTCCTTATTTTATAGCACGATGCCACCACGGAGGGAATCGAGGGGTGTTGGCCTTAGGCTGACAAGAGGAGATGTTGGTGAAAGCTCTAGCTCCAATCCGGCAGAGCAAAATGAAGAAGATACACTTCTTAGGGATTTAATTAACTCAAGAGGTGTTTCCACCAAAAGGGATGATGTTGAAGCACCTGTTGAGGAGGGTGAAGGTTCGGCGGAACTGGCATTGAACCGCTTGTTGCAGAATGCCTTGAGGGAAACAATTGATACTCTTCTGCAACTGGTACTTCAACCAGTAGTTCAGGTGGAGGAGACGCTAGCGCAAAAACGTCTCAAGTTGATTTCTGGATTTTCTAAGTTGATGCCAATGATGTTCAAAGGTGGTGCAGATCCCATGGTAGCAAACGATTACATAGATCAAGTAGAAACTTAATTGACCTCTATGGACGTGACGGATGATTATGTGAAAATCATCCTTGCCACATACAAGTTTTCTAAAAATGCCAAGCTTTGGTGGAAGTCGATCACCAACCGATACAAAGTGGAGGAGATGAATTAGGAGAAGTTTAAAGAGTTGTTCTATGAGAAGTATTTTTCGATTACCAAGAGATGGGAGCTAAGGGAACAGTTTAATGGCTTTATCCAAGGTAACATGTCGGTAACGGAGTATGAAAACAATTTCACCTCCCTCTCTCACTTTGCTCCTAAGTTAGTGAGCAATGAGGTTAACAAGACAAGGAAGTTTGTCTCTGGCCTTCCTTACCAACTGAGGCCGTTCATGACGGCCCAGTACTTCAAGGTCTACTCAGAGGCAGTGGAAAGGGTTTTGATGCTTGAGGCGGAAGCTAAGGACAGAAATATAGGAAAGGAACAGTGGAGACAAAAGAGGAATGCACGACCATCTTCAGAAGGGATCTTCATAGAAGAGGAGCAGGGGTGGTTCATCTCAGTTTCAGGGGCAGCAGTCTGTACAATCCGCTCCTACCACTCCTTTGCCAGCTAGGTCTGATAAAGGTGGAGTCATTTGTTTTCAATGTCAGCAGCCTGGATATTACAAGTCCAATTGTCCCATGAGATCGTCTTCAGTTTCTTCAGTCCCGAGAGCTATTATGGGTGTGGCCAGCAGGGCCATTTGATTCGAGACTGTCTAAATCGGGGAGCAGGCACTGGTAGTGACAGAGGGTCACAGTAGAGGCCGTCACAGTCGGTTACAGCTCAGTCAGGTTTCAGACCACCGCCACTACCATAGCCTGCCATGTCTTCACAGGAATCACGACTAGCTAGGAAGGATACTCCTACTATGTCAGTGCAGCAGTCGAGTGTTCAATGTAATGACCCGGTCATTTTCCTTCCTTTCCCTTTTTTTCTGAAATTTTACGGATAAATTTTTTCCGTTTAATTTTCCTTTCTGAGTTCGGTTTCTCGTCGCTTAATGTCATCTCGAGTGCTTGGAATTGGTTTCCGAGACTCTTTTGTATGGATTGACAACTTTCTTTGAGAACCGAGTCATTTTCACATTTTCACTTTTCGGACACTATTTCCTTTTTATCCTTTTCCCTATTTCGTCCTTTTCCCTATTCTGTCTTTTCCCCATTTGTCAGTTTTTGGCACAACCTCACTTTTCATGCTCGGAGTTGGTTTTTGACTTCACGTGCCTTCATCTTGAATAGTTTTCTCAAAATACGTATCTTTACTTTTGCAAGAAAAAACTCTGGTTGCTCTCAGTGTCCATAGGGGCATGGATGCACAATTCTTTAGAATCTTTTTCTTTTCTTGGGGTGTTTTTCATAAATATCTTCAAAAGATATTTTATTTCAGGGGCATCTAAGAAAATATCTTTTGGTTCTGGGGCAGTTTTGCAATTAACCCTTTTTATAGGGGCCATTGTACAATTAACGAAAGTTATTGTGAAATGCCTCATCTGGAGCCTGGATTCTCATACGGGATTCATTTTCACATTTCGTCAAGTCATGGACTCTTGGAATTTCCTTCTGGTAATTTTTCTGCAGTTTCAGAGTTTCTGGACCCGATTGTCGCCGAACTTGTTTGGGGCATATCTCTTTACTCGGGACTCGGTTTTTGACGCCATTTCCTCCGTTGTTCATATTTTCTCATTTTGAATCTTTTTCGTTCACAGAGTTTTGCCGTTTGAGCGCGTCTGCTCAAATTCCACTTTTCCAGACCCGGCGGGGCCATTTCGGGGCATTTTTTGAGATTTCTATAAATAGGTTGCCCTAATTTTTAAAATTAGATTTTCAGACCTTCTTCCTCTTCTTGGCCGGCAGCCATGGGAGCCCAAGGGGCTGCCTTCACTCTTTCTTCTCCTCCACTTGATTTCCTTGGTAGAAAATCTTCGGCCTTAACATTTATTGTTCGCCTTGTGCTCTACTTTTCCCCCTTATTAGAATCCATTTTTGACCATTTCTTGAGTTCGGGTTTGAAGTCAAGTTGTGATTTTCATGGGGCTTCCTTGGGATTCTTGTTCATCGTGTTGTCCCCGACAAAACCCTTCAGTATCGTCGGATTCGGAGCACTTTTCTGTCGGTAGGGATTTGAGATTTCCATCTCAAATCGAAGTAGGGGGTGTTATAGGTTATTATTCTTGTTATATTGCATGCTAGTGATGTTTATGCAACTTATTTATATGCTTTGGTAACAAATTTAGAGATTTTATTATTTATTTTTCTTGTGAAGGATTTGATTTTCCCAGTTGATTATAGCTTTGTTTAAACATGTGGCATGGAATTATATTACCCCTTGATATGGTCATTAATATATATTAAATTGAGAATTTTTGGACAAGTAATGAAGATTTTATTTAATATTTTTCTTGAATAAATATTTAATTCATGTGGCCTTATCTAGCTTGAAATCAATATGTGTTAGCATATTATGTTAGCTTTAATACACTCTTCAATATATGTGAAATTGAAAGTAATCGGAGATGTTTTGAAATATAGTAATTATTAATTAATTTGCTCCAAGTGCACTATTCATTTCTTTAAAATTCCGACTTGATATTCTTGATGTGCCTACTATATACTTTCACATATATTAAATTTAGAATATTTGATTAGGTTTTGAAACCTTTCATTTAATTAATTTCTTTGTTTGAGATTTAATTCTCATGATGATATACAACTTGGAATTAAAGTGTGGTATGCTAGTAATTTTGGTCTTGGTATACTTGTTAACATATATTAAATTAGAATCATTTGAATGAGAATTGCAACTTTTATTTAATATTTATCTTTGGTGAAAGTTAAATTTACATAGATGTAACTTGCATGAAATAAGCTTGTAATGTAATATTACAATAGGCCTTGGCATGTTCCCTAACATATGTTAATTTGAGAACATTTAGATGAGTTTGAAAATCTAAATATTTTAATTAAAAGGATTAGTTAAAATCTATTTAATGATTCTCTTGGCTTAATTAAGTTTTTAACTTGATATTTGTAATGACCATGACTTGTTTACTAACATATATTAATTTGGGACTATTTGAAATTGTTTTAGAACCTTGGGATTTAAATTAGCATGATTTGATTAAAATTCTACTTTATTGTTCCAACAATCTAATTGAGTTTTAGAATGGATATAGGTGATGACCATGCTATGTCTTTTAATATGTATTAATTTGAGGCTATTTGGAATTGAATTAGAATCTAGAGAATTTAATTGTGTTTATTTAATTAAATTCTATCTAATTACTTCATGGAATTTAATTGCGTCTTGGAAGTTGTTTCTATGTTTAAATCATGGACTTAGAGTTGTTGCATATCCACTTAGTTATATTTGAGCAATTGATAACATTGTTGTTATATTTAAATTCATGAGTTTATGCTTTCAATATTGAATGATATTGTTATAGCGTGTAACGAATCGCACACTGAAGATTCAACATTTGTCATGCCATAGTAGTTGTGAAATTAGAGCATGTATTGTATGTGTTTCCAAATTTGGTTGTGCATGGTAGATAGCTGATTATCTTGTATATACATGTTGATATATACGTTGTTGCACAACTTGTTGATTTTGGAAACTTGGGGATGTCGTTGTTTGGCTACGGCTAAGACTTGGTTTTAGTACGGGGGATTGTCCCTCTATATAGTCTAGTGCACACATAAGGAGGTTACCCGTGGGTTAGTAACCCTAAAGTAACTATGGTGTCGGTCTGATCCGGCGTGACGTCCAAGTATCCACTTTAGTTGATTTCGCATTTCTTTTCAAGTTGATAACTAGATGATATCATAACTTGTTGTTCTTTGTTTGATTTACCATTTTAAGTTACAAGATGTTAACTTTGAGAAATCATGCTTTATGCGTTGTATTGGAAGTTCCAATGTTGGTTAAATTGTATCGATATCATGATTTGTGTTTTGATGTTCAAATGTAATTTAGGAATGATCATATAGATTCATTTTGAACATAGACGTTAGGTGGCATGACCCACTCTTGTTGTTTTCGTATTTTAGCTTTCAAGTTGATGACTTTAAGAATCTATATCTTGTTACTTTGTATAATATGATTCTATGTTGTTGAAATGCACGAATGATGTGATTTATGCTAGAAACATTTAGCTTAGGATGCTTCTTGAGTCTCATTTTGATATAGACGTTAGGTGGCATGAACCCCTTTAATAAGTTTCACCATAAGGTGATAAAATTGTAAAATGCTAGGTCGATGCATGCTCATCTACTACGAGTAGCTTTATGTTACTCACCCATGTAATGGGGACATTTTTCAGGTACAGGAATCAATGTTGAGATTATCATTATGCTTGGATGATTTGTGGACTTGAAGATTTCCATTCTTGTGAAGGTTGGCTTGAAATGCTATTTGTAGCCATTTTGTCAAATGTGTATATTTGATTCCAAACTTGTAATATGTGCTTAAGCACACTTTTTGGTATTCATTCTATGTATATGATATGTGGCCAAGGGCCAAACTTCATTTGTAATCCATGTATATTGAAAAATGTAGAATTTTGCCTTTAATGAGAAAAGCATGAAAACTTGGGTTTCAATATGTCATTTTCGCACCGGTGTGTATACTGTGTATGTAATTCATCCTTTAGCATTCATTTTCTATATGTGAGGTGTGGCCAAGGGCCAAACACCATTTAGTTTTCATTTTTGCATCTTAGTTCACATATTGCATTTTTGGGCTAAAATAGTAGAAACCGAGCCTTTAAGGGTTCATTTTCAAATTGGATGATGTAAAGTGTGTTCCGGCACCTCTACTAGGTCTCATTAATCTTGTATGAAGTATGGCCAAGGGCCAAACGGTCATTTGAAAGCATTTTAAAATTTTAGTTTTCAAATTTTCCATTTTATGTGCATTTTCACCCTTTTGGCCGTTGGGGGGTCAAATTTTGCATCAGTGGTATTTTTAAGCCATGGACCATTGTAGTACATCCTAATAGGTAAATTACGTTTGTGTGCATGATCGTTTTCAAGAAAAACCTCTTCCTTGGCAAATTGAGCCTCCTAGGGATTCATTTTGCACTTTTGTTACATAATCTGATCTAGGGGCATTTTAGACCTTTCACGTCAGGTTTATTTTCTTCTTTCGACATGGTCGCTTAGAAAACGTGATTTTAGGGGGGTTTCTTTTTCGTGTTTTTCCAGAAAATGTCGTCATGGTATCGGAAATCCATCGCAAAGTTCAGCATTCAATTTTGCATTTAGCAGCTTTTTGACCTTCAATGACCAGATTTCATGGAGGGGCATTTTGGGCATTTTACAGTGAGTTTTTTTGAATTATCTTATGAGTCATGTAGAAAACTCGATTCTGGGAGAGGTTTCTTTTTCATGTTTTTCCATAAAAATTCATCTTCTAACCCATTTCCGCTCTCAGATCAGGACAGTCAGTGTAGCAACTTTTGCCCTCTTGTCCAGTTTTGATTTAGAGGCATTTCAAGAATTTCCTTTGAAAAATAAATTCCGGTCTTGACATGGTCACATGGAAAACATGATTTTAGGGGGGTTTTCTTCATAACATTTTTCCAGAAAATGTCATCTCAGACCCGAAAACCCCGCGCCAAAATCTGATTTCTTGTGCTCATTTGCACTATTTGAACAAGTCTGTTGTAGGGGTATTTTGGGGATTTCACGTCAAAAATAAAATTTCTTTTGAAATGGTCAGCTTGGGAAAATTATTTTAAGGGGGGTTTCTTCTTTGTGTTTTTCCAGAAAACGTCGTTTAGTACCTCAAAACGGCACACGAACTTCAGCATTTTTGCCCAGGTTACTATTCACGGCAACGGCGACGTCAAAACTTTGTTTTGACTTTTCTCTTCCATCCGGACTCCGAATCAAGTGATTCTTGAGTCTAACCTGATTAATTTTTCACTATCTTCCCAGTGGTGTGCTCGGTAGCACCCAATTTTATATTTTCTGAAATGACCATTTTGTCCTTGGGGCTATTTTTGTCCGATTTTCTTATAATTCACTTCCGCTACTATCTTTTGAGTTCCGTAACTTCATGAAAAGTTACGAATGTGTTTTGGGAATGATATACATTCTATGGACGTCATTCCATGTAAAATTACTATTTGTCCCCTGGGGGCTTAATTGTTATTTTTCTAATATTTTGCTTCCGCGTCAATTCTCATTGAGTTCCACGACCTCATGGAAGGTCATCAAAGTGTCTTAGAGGTGTGTTGTGCCTTGGGAGACCATTGACTTGTTTCTTACTTCCTCATCTGGATCCGCTATCGGGTCAATCTTCGGTTCATTACAGTTGATGTTGGCCTAAAAAACCAAGGTCGTCACATTCAGGTTGGCAGTTATCAGGCCCAGATAGGTACATGTCTTTGCACTTGCACCGACTGATGCATCTTCTGGTCCATCAGTTCTCTGAGGTATCTTTCCAGTGTTTGGTTCTTGGGCTCGTGTTCTCTTTGACTCTGATGCATCTCATTCTTTTATTTCATCATCATTTGCACTTGTATCGGGGTTAGAGGTAAGTTTCATGGAACGGGTGTCGTATGTTGATACGCCAATTGGGGTTTCAGTGTCTTTGAGCCGAGTTGTGAGGAATTGTTCCATTGTGATTGCTGGGCAGACTTTTGTGTTTGATCTCATCCTCCTTGAGATGATTGGCTTTGAGGTCATTTTTGGGATGGATTGGTTAGCTTCGTTTCGCGCTATGATTGATTGCTTCAGAGGTAGAGTCACGATTTGTACTCTGGAGGGGGACTATTTCCTTTTTGTGGGAGATCAAAGTGATTCCCACACTTCATCGTTTTATGGAATTTGTGGAAGAGGTCGTGGTGATTACTTCTTGGCTAGTCTTTTAGCCAAAGAAGATAATGTTGTGAAAGAGGATTATCCGGCAGTTGTTCGTGATTTTCTAGATGTGTTTCCGGAGGATTTGACAGAGTTGCCTCCACATCGAGAAGTGGAGTTCACTATTGATTTGATACCTGGTACCGCGCCAATTTCTATGGCACCGTATCCTATGGCACCAGTTGAGTTGGAAGAATTGAAGAGGCAGCTTAATGATTTGAGGATGAAAGGTTTCATCTGACCGAGTGTGTCACCTTGGGGCGCATCGGTCTTGTTTGTTAAGAAGAAAGATAGTTCTTTGAGATTATGCATTGATTACCGGAAGTTAAATTATGCCACCATCAAGAACAAGTATCATTTGCCAAGGATAGATGATTTGTTTGACCAGTTGAGAGGAGCTAATTATTTTTCGAAGATTGATTTGAGGTCAGGCTGTTATCAGTTGCAGGTTAGGGATAAGGATATCCCGAAGACAGCATTCCGTACACAGTATGGACACTATGAGTCTTTGTTATGCCTTTTGGCTTGATTGATGTGCCAGCGGCATTCATGGACTTAATGAATCGCGTCTTTCACGATTACTTGGATCAGTTTGTGATAGTTTTCGTGGATGACATTCTTGTGTACACACGGACTCGAGAGGAGCACAAGGTCCATTCTTGTATTGTAAATTTTGCGGGAGCACCGATTGTATGCCAAATATGAGAAGTGTGAGTTTTGGCTACAAGAGGTGAAGTTTTGGGGCACGTTGTTTCAGAAGGTGGAGTGTCACTAGATCCATCGAAGATAGAAGCAGTTTTGACTTGGGAGCAACCCAAGAATGTTTTTGAGATCTGGAGTTTCCTCGGCCTAGCGGGTTACTATCGGAGATTTGTGAAAGATTTCTCCTATTTGGCAGCACCTATGACCCATTTGACCTGGAAAGGGATCAAGTTTATGTGGAATGAAGCCTGTGAGTCATCCTTTCAAGAGTTGAAGACAAGATTGACTACAGCTCCAATGTTGGTGATACTCGAATGTGGTTTCGATTACGTGATTTATTGTGACACTTCATGTGATGGTTTAGGCTGTGTGCTGATGCAGGATGGTAGAGTAGTGGCTTATGGATCTCGACAGCTGAAGACTCATGAGTACAACTACCCTACTCATGATTTAGAGTTAGCGGCAGTCGTGTTTGCCTTGAAGTGTTGGAGACATTAGTTGTATGGTGAAAGATTCGAGGTGTTCTCGGATCATAAGAGTCTCAAGTACCTTTTTTCCCATAAGGACTTGAACAACAGACAGAGACGATAGGTTGAGTTCTTGGAAGATTACAATTTTGATTTGCAGTATCATTCGGGCAAGACAAATGCGGTAGTATATGCCTTAAGCAGAAAATCTCGTGGGACTTTGGTTGGAATAGCTATTCGGAAATGAAAGATGCTTGAAGACTTGGCAGAGATAGGATTGCAGTGTTTTGATGATGATGTTTGCAGTGAATCGGCATTCTTATTTAGTTTTGTGACTCAGCCTATTCTTGTCGGACGAGTGATTGAGTCACAGAGACAGGATTCGGATTTGGATGCCATTTACACTTTGATCTCCAGTGGCAAGACTGTGAAGAATTGGACCTTGCATGCAGATGGAGGTCTACGGTTCAGAGATTTGTTGGTTGTTCCCACAGTTTGTTGTGAGAACATTTTACAGGAATTTCAAATTTCCTGTTTTGCAGTTCATCCAAGTGGTACAAAAATGTATCACAATTTGAGATGCCAGTATTGGTGGAATGGAATGAAGAAGGATGTTGCACAGTTTATAGCCAGATGCCTTACCTGTCAACAGGTCAAGGCTGAACATCAGAGACCAGCAGGTTTGTTGCAACCATTGCCTGTAGCGCAGTAGAAATGGGAGCAGATTGCAATGGACTTTGTGATAGCTGTTCCTAAGTCCCGGAGGGGCAATGAGGACGTATGGGTCATCATTGATAGGTTGACCAAGACGGCTCCCTTTTTGCTTATTAAGGCAACAGATGATGCAGAGGCACTTGGTGTGTTATATGTGAAGGAGATTGTAAGGTTACATGGAGTTCTTGTAACCATTATTTCAAATAGGGATGCCAAGTTCACTTCGAAGTTCTGGGAAGGACTTCAAGGAGCGTTTAGTTCAGCGTTACACCTTAGTACGACATTCCATCCACAGACAGACGACCTGTCAGAACGTACTATCCAAATTTTGGAGGATATAGTTCGGGCATGTGTGGTTGACTTAGGTGGTAGTTGGGAAGATCATCTACTGCTTATTGAGTTTGCTTACAACAACAGTTATCAGGCGAGCATTGAGATGGCCCCATTTGAGGCTTTGTATGGCAGACCTTGTAGGTCTTCAGTTTATTGGATTGAGGTAGGCTAGACAACCACCTTAGGACCCGACATAGTACTCGAGACTACCGAGAAGATTAAGCTGATCAGACAGAGGCTACTCATAGCTCAGAGTCGACAAAAGAGCTATGCAGATAGGTAGAGAAGACCACTATCTTTTGAGGTAGGAGACCATGTTTTTCTACGGGTTTCTCAACGGAAGGTATTGATGAGATTCGGGAAAACTGTCAAGTTGTCGCCACGATTCATTGGACGGTTTGAGATTTTGAACCATGTAGGAGAGGTTGCCTACAGATTTGCTTTGCCACCACAGATGGACAGAGTTCACAATGTTTTTCATGTGTCGATGCTACGGAAGTATGAGCCGGATCTGTCTCACATCCTGAGTTGGGTTTATGTGGACATTGATGAAAACATTTCCTATGAAGAGGGACCAGTCAGATCATTGACACACGACAAAAGGTGTTAAAGGATAAGATGATACAGTTAGTAAAGGTTCTTTGGAGGCACCACGGAGTTGAGGAGGCTACTTGGGAGCTTGAACAGAAGGTTCGTTCCAAATATCTAGCGTTGTTTTCTTCCCTAGCTATGGCTTGATTTCGAGGACGAAATCCTTTTAAGTTGGGGAAATTGTGATGTTTCCATTTTTCGCTATTTTTCATTTTTCCGGGAATTTTGTTGATGCAAGAGGCATGTTTGTCCTTTCACATTTTGCGTACCGGATACCGTGCGGTGTGCCGGGTGTGTCGGTGAGTTATTTGGAGCATTCCATTGAGTTCAGGACTCTTGGGAGTGTAAGGTTGGACATTTTTGCATTTTTTCCATTTTTCGAACTGAACGGACCCGTGTGGGACCCGATACTAGTATTGTTGTGTACAGAGATTTTAGTTGGGTTCATTTGCATCTCATATATTTATTTTATGTGTTTCATGTAGTATTTTATTTGTGTGGTGCATAAGAAAAGTCAAAATTGAAAATGTTGGTGGTGGGACCCACTACTCACATGTTTAGTGATCAAAGAGACCACATTTAGTCTCTTATTCTCTCTCTCCCCGTTGGTTTCCTCTCTCCCTCACATTTCTTCGTTTTTTTCTTTTTCTTCTCAACAAAAACTTCAAGTCTTGATTCCTCCTTCATTATTTGGAATTTTTGGAAGCCGTTTGCGGCAAATCGAAGAGCACGGCGAGATCTTCACATCCATATAAGCAATTTCAGTTTTAGTGCACTCTAGGGATTCTAGTTTTGGGACCCATTTTGGGGGTTTTTTATTCTCCTTGAGGTAAAGGTTTCTAATCCATGCATTCTTGTGCTTATGTAAGTTATATTCTTATTACTTGTTGTTTGATATGCTAGATTTGTGTTGATTTTGTTTTAAAATAGCTTAAATGTGTATATAAAGCATGTAACTATGTGTATTACTTGATTTGGATGGAACGCATGCTTATACGTTAGTCTTCTATGCTCATTATGTTGTTAACTTGCTATAAATGTTATGTGAGAGCATGTAAAATTTTCTTATGTAGTTTAAGTAGAAATTGTTGAAGAATGATGAATACATATGTATGGCATGATACATTCATGCATGAGCATTGGGAGGAAAATGGGAATGATTTGTTTGAAATAAAAAAGGGGAATTTTGGGAAGAAGTTTTGATTAAAGTGTTTTTATGAAAACCCGGTCGCCGCGGAGTCACCAAAGGGCCGTGGTGCTAATATAGCCTAGAGGGAATTGGGGAAATCACTCTAGTATGGTTGAGCTAGCTTGGCCCCAAATGACACCGCGGGGGTACCAAGGGTCAGGGACAGTAGCCAATCCTTCTCTCATGTCGCTGCGGAGTCACCAAAGGACGGGTTATATTAACAGTTTGAAAAGTGATGGATGGCTTTGAAAATGGGGAGCGACATAGCATGCATTGCATTTCATAGCACCATATATTCATTTTGAGCTTAAAAGAAATATTATATTTTCCCGATGTAGTATGATCCTGTTCCCTATTATCCTATTCCTTATTTTAATTCACGGAGTTACAAGAGGTGTGTCTTAGGCACCACCTACTGAGCAATTTGCTCACCCTTTTATATTTAACATTTTTCAGGTTATGGGAAGGAAGTGATAGATGACGATCCACCACAAGTTTGAGGGTTGTTAGAAGATCATTTTGTTATCTTTTGTATCTTAGAACCATTCTTTTGTAATAACATATTTTGGGATGTAATTAAACTTGCTATCATGGCCTAGTACTTCAACTATGTGCTTTAGCACCATTTTGATGTAAATTATATTAAATGTAATGACTATGATGAATCCTTATTTAAAAGCACTTTAATGATGTTGTGTCTTGTTACAATGTTGATGCTCATGACGATGGTATATGGTTTTAGCACTTAAAATGTTTTTAGAACAGGTCTAGAGCATTTTAAAAGAGGTCCTTCATCATTATCCCATTTTAGCATTTTCCAGTAGCAGGTGTGGCATGCAGAGCCATTTTGGTCGACCGAAATGCCTGTTTCGGTCGACCGATTCGTCCAGTGACATCAGTCATTGTTGAAGTCCCACTTCGGTTGGCTGAAATGCCTGCTTCGGTCAACCGGTTCAAAGGAGTTGCTTTGGCTGACCGAAGCTCTATTTCGGTCGACCGAAGTGCATCTGTCCTGTGTATTTTGTTCTCCTCTTTAATGTAATTAATCCAAAGCCTTGGAGATTTGTTTTGAGCCGTTGTGAAAGCCTAGGGATGATCTTAAGGGTGATGTTTTTGTTGGGAAACGTGCAAGTTTTTAAAACTTTTGAGGGATTTGCAATCACGGATCTTGATTCATCACACAGAGACAAGTTTTATGCAAAGATAAATAAAAGATGATGCATAATTCAATAAACAGATTGAATACTTACATCAAAGGTCTGAGTAAACCTTTTGAACTTTCCTCTAAAGTGAATGTTCTCACTTATTGTAGATCCCTTTAGCAAGATCCTTTCTCCTTCCGTTCGATTATTATCTTCCCTTTAGGAATCACCAATATGCCTTGATGAATGACTTTGTAATCTAGGCTGGTGGTAGCCTCCTTTAGAAGAGAAAACAAAACCCTAAAATCTAGAGAGAGAAAGTGTATTCCTTTTTCTTGTTCTCCAAGTCACCCCTAAAATATACATGAACTCATGCATATATAGGCAAAATAAAAATAAGAATAAGGAAACAATAAATCATTCTCCATCTCTAATTCAACTTTCTCAATCCTAACATGACTTCAATATCAACTTGGGCTATTGGTGAGAATCCTTTTGGGCTTACTATTTTCTTGGCTCCTATAAATTAATAATTGGTCCGGTCCATTAAACCATGGACCCAATTCAATTAATTCATAAATTAATTTCTACTCCACTAAAAGAAATTAATTGCACTCTAATTAAATAGTAAATAACCTCTAAGTCAATGTTGCACTTTGACCCCTCTATGCTTAATTATTTATCGGATAATTAAAGCCATCAATCCGACAACATAATTAATATAATTATTTTGTTACCTTTGATTATTTCCGGCTCGATCACAATAAAATATTTATTTGACAAAAAATAATAATAATTTATTAAATAAATATATATAGAAAACATTTGTCTAAAACATACGAAGGCATTCGAATTTAATTTGTGATCAACCATAATCAAAACAAAATAAATACAAATAGCACTTATGCAAATATTGAGAATATAGACCTCTAATTATTAATTACATAACTACCCAAAGTGTCGATCTAAGGATCCCGAGGTATCCGCCGAACAAATCAAAGTAATTATTAATTAATAAAAGAGTCTATACTTCTCTCATGCTTGAGAGTCAAAAGCCATGACTGTGATAGAGAGCAATTGCATACGACAACTCTCGCAATATATTTCAATCTATCGTGGACTCGGTTTAAGTCTTAACTAATTAAATGTCCATCCATAATTACCGACTTTAAACCATTTATGATTACTAATTTATATCATAGTATTAATTGCCATTACATACATATATAAATATATTTTGTAATCAAGCGGACACCATCAATTCCATAAAGAATCAAAAAATAATACATTCCATTCACCAATTGTATAATGCTTTAATAATAATATGCAGACAAGAAACCATGACTTTTACAATCCAAAATTAGAATTTGCTATGCTAGGGCACACATATCCTAACAGCTCCTACTTGCACTTATAGCCAATTCAAATCACATCTAACTCCCATGTTCTCCATATGACGATCAAACATCTTGATCAGTAAAGCCTTTGTGAATGGATCAGCAAGGTTATGTTCCGATGCAATCTTGGCCACAAGTATATCTCCTCGCTTTACTATATCACGAACCACATGATGTTTCCTCTGAATGTGTCTTGTTCCTTTATGAAATTTTGGGTCCTTGGTTTGGGCTATAGCTGCACTATTGTCACAATGAAGCGTCATAGGCCGATCTATATGCTCCACAACCTCCAGTTCAATTAGAAAGTTTCTCAACCAAACAGCTTCTTTTGCTGCCTCAGAGGCTGCAATGTATTCTGCTTCCATGGTTGAGTCAGCAGTACAACCCTGCTTGACACTCTTCCAACTAACTGCCCCTCCATTGAACTTGAACACATATCCAGATGTAGATCTCCTGGCATCAGGATCTGATTGAAAATCAGAATCCGTATATCCGACTGGAACCAGATCATCACCTCCATAAATGAGCATTAGATTCTTAGTTCTTCTAAGGTATTTTAAGATATTCTTCACAGCTGACCAATGATCAAGTCCAGGATTGGACTGATATCTACTGACAATCCCTACAGAGTAGCAGATGTCCGGTCTGGTACAGACCATAGCATACATGAGACTACCAACTGCCGAAGCATATGGTATCCGCCTCATTTGCTCAATTTCCTTATCAGTCTTGGGAGACTGGTCATTAGAAAGAGCCAACCTATGTCTAAATGGCAAAAACCCTTTCTTAGAGTTTTCCATTCCAAACCTGATCAGAACTTTGTCAATGTAAGACTCTTGAGACAAACCTATTTTCTTTTTAACCCGATCTCGCATAAGCTTGATCCCAAGAATATAACTTGCTTCTCCAAGATCTTTCATCTCAAATTTATTGAACAACCACCTTTTAACTGATGACAATGCTTCTACATCATTACCAATGAGCAAGATGTCATCAACATATAAAACGAGAATCATGATGACATTACCCTGTTTTTTCTTGTAAACGCAAGGTTCAAACACGTTTTGTTCAAAGCCAAATAATTTGACTGCCTAATCAAAACAAATGTTCCATGTGCGTGAAGCTTGCTTAAGTCCATAAATAGACCTATTCAACTTACATACACAGTCCTCACGACCTTTAACCACGAAACCATCTGGTTGCCTCATGTAGATGTCTTGTTCAAGATGGCCATTTAAAAATGCCGTCTTAACATCCATCTGCCATATCTCATAGTCATAATAAGCACTAATGGCCAAAAGAATATGAATAGATTTAAGCATTGCAACTGGTGAGAATGTATCCTCATAATCAATACATTCACGTTGAGTGAAGCCTTTGGCAACCAGTCTAGCTTTGAATGTGTCAACATTCCCATCCATTCCTCTCTTTCGTTTGTAGATCCACTTACAACCAATGGGCTGAACCCCACTAGGAAGTTCTACAACATCCTAGACTTTGTTAGAATACATCGATTCCAACTATGATTTCATGGCATCTTTCCAACGATTCGCATCTATATCGGTCAACACTTCCGCATAGCTTACTGGGTCCGACTCATACTTAGCGGGGACGGCCTCATAGACCTCACCCAAAAGTGTGAGTTTTTCGGGTTGGATGATAGTCCTCCCACTACGCCGAAGGACTGGTGCAGGAATCGATGTACTAGATGATGGTAATTCAACAGGGACTTCTTGTGTCTCATCATTCTCAGTATTTATATTAGGTATGTCCACTGGGGGTATATCTGACGTGCCAACCATCTCCTCTAACACTATCTGGCTACTAGGTCTGTAGTTCATAATATAATCCTCTTCCAAGTAAACAGCATGAGTGCTGACAATAACCTTATTGTCCCTGGGATCATAAAATAATCCACCTTTAGTGCCCTTAGGATAGCCAACAAACAAGCATACATCTGATCTTGCTTCCAACTTGTCTGCCTATTTCTTTCGCACATGTGCTGGACACCCCTATATATGCATGTGATTTAAACTAGGTTTACGTCAAACCACAGCTCATATGGCGTTCCTGAAATAGACTTGGATGAAACACAGTTCAAAATATACATCGCTGATTCTAAGGTTAATCCCCAAAATGATAGAGGTAATGTAGCAAAACTCATCATAGATCTAACCATGTTAAGTAAAGTTCTGTTTCTCCTTTCTGCCACTCCATTTTGTTGAGGGCAGTCAGGTGCGGATAACTGGCGCACAATACCCTCATTGACCATATGATCCTTGAACTCCCCCAAGAGGTATTCACCTCCTCAATCAGATCGAAGTGTTTTGATAAGTTTACCTAATTTACGCTCCACTTCCGCTTGAAACTCACGGAATTTTCCATAAGCTTCTGACTTGTGTCGCATTAGGTAAATATATCCAAAACGTGAATAATCATCAATGAAAGTGATGAAGTACTCAAACCCTCCTCTCGCTTGGGTGTTCATTGGACCACACACGTCTGTGTGCACCAACTCTAATTGTTCTTTGGCTCTATATCCTTTGGCTGAGTAAGCCCTTTGAGTCATCTTTCCTTCAATACAGGATTCACAAGTTGGCATAGGCTCCTCTACCTCACAAGGTAATAAACCTTCTTTAACCAACCTTTGAATCCTATTTTGATTGATGTGACCCAATCGTAGATGCCAATGATACAATGAGTTTGGAGAAACTGCTTTTCTTTTAACATTCAATCTAGATGAAGTTGCATTTAATTCATAATTTTGCATTTGATATGAGCTAGGAGTTAAAACATATAGATTATCTTTCAATGCACCAGAAGTTATAACACAACCATTTAATTTAATTAAAACATTTTTTCCAAAAGTAAAAATATAATTTTTGCAAACCAACGAAGAAACTGAAATTAAATTGTGCCTAACATTTGGCGCATAAAGACAATCTTCTAAAATAAGACTCCTCCCACTATCAAACTGCATATGAACCACTCCAACTGCTTTAGCTTCCACCTTGGCATTAGATCCCATATGCAAGTATATCTCTCCTTCATTGAGGCTTCTGGACTCCTGGAATCCCTGCAATGAATTGCAAACATAATTAGTGGCTCCAGAATCTATGCACCAGGAATCTATAGATTCAATCACATTATATGCCTCAACAATGAATATACCTTTTCCTTTGCCTTGTGTGCGAAGTATTGGGTAGTTAGGTTTCCAGTGACCCGGTTGACCGCAATGGAAGCAGTTTCCTTCGCCTTCAACCGCACTTTCTTCTTTCCCTTATCCTTTTGGATTACTTTGTTTGGCACAACCACAATTTTGGCACCATCCTTCTTCTTTTTCTTGCCCCTCCTCTTGAGCCTAGAAGTGGATGGTCCAGCAGACTGAGTGTAGTTAATAGATGCACCCTTGCTTTTGTTTATCCCTTCAAAGGTTACCAACTCATTCAATAGTTCAGCGAGTGTGTACTCAAGCTTATTCATGTAATAATTAACCCTAAAAGAGTTAAATGAGTCTGGCAATAAAGCGATAATCATGTTAACCTGAAGTTCACCATCCAAGTTGCATCTAAGGATTTCCAGTTCATTTAAAAAACCAATCATTTTTAAAGCATGTTCCCGAACTGAAGTACCTTGGACCATCTTAATGGTCATCAAATTTGTCATAGCATTTTGGCGTGCACTCTTACCAATTTGCCCAAACATTTCCTTAAGGTTAAGTATGATGTCTGCAGAAGTGAGATATTGAAGATGTTGACTTTGGAATACATTCGAGAGTGAAGCAAGAATGTAGCACCTAGTCATCTCATCTGCTTTATTCTATTTCTTAAAAACTTCATGCTCCTCAGGAGGATCCTCAAGCAAAGGTGGAGAAGGTCTGGGAGTAATAAGCACATAATTCAACCCCTCATATGTGAGTACAATATCTAGTTGCCTTTTCCAATCGATATAATTAGGTCCAGTTAATCGATTTTCTTTTAGTATGTTTGCAAGTGGACTGAATGGACTAGTCATGATAAATCTGGAAATAAAAACATTCATACAATAAATAAAGTGAATAATAATAATCATGCAAGTATAAAATAATTAATTAATTGTGGGTCCCTTAACCACATTGCATGAAAAATCGGATAATCAATATGCCAATAACTTATCCGGTTGGCGGAATTCATTATTGTTTATTGACGAGAATAACTCATTATTTCCATATCTCTTTAGACAATGCCTTATCTAAATATGAAATAATTCCCGATTAGATTTAGCCTTTCTAAAATCACCTAGTATAGACCACTCCATTGCGGAGCTAATACTATTGATTTTAGATTGAGTGTATAACATAATTAATGCTCCAACGGAAAAACAAATATTAAATATATTGCCATTAATAGCTTAGACTCTTTAAGTCATACGTAGGGCCTTATTTTTAAAGATCTAACTATAATGGTTATTTAATAAATATATTTTCGTGAGACAACCATTCTTGTAATCTAGACTCTTTAAATCATGCGTGGAGCCTTATTTTTAAAGATCTAATCATAATGGTTATAATTACGAAGGCCATGGGGTAATGTATAAAAAATCCCCGCTCCTACTCAATTTTTAATAATATAAAACTAGGGTTTTCAATTCATGATTTAATGCATGCAAAACGCTTTGATTTTAATCCAATTAAATTTAGAAAATATATGGATTTTAAATGATTCACTAATCTTTAATTTGAGGCAAAAAATAATTTATAAAAATAATTTTCCTGTTTCCCAATAAATGCTCTCAAATTAATTAGCAATCTAATCCAATTTATCTTCATAATTTAATTAATATAAATCAAGCCATTTAGTTAAAAATCATGGATCCAATGCATGAACAATTATAACAACTATTAAATTATTCCATGCATCAAATAATAGACAGAAGCAATATAAATGGCCAATGGATTTAGCTTTTAACATTTAAAAACTATTCTTGTTGTACGGGCGTCCTTCAACTGTCTGTAAACACTCATAGGAAGCTTGTACGCGTCAGGAGAAGCAAATCGCTGCTTGGAACGAGCCCGGAGGACCCCACACGCACTGGCACGCGCTTAGGGCAGGTTGCAAGACTCGGCACGTGCACCCACGCGCCCCCACGCGCCGGCACGGGCCACACGCCTGGGGCGCGTGGGACGCGCCTCCACACGCCTTCACGCGCGTGGAGGGCAAGCTGCCTTGGCTGGCGCATGCAATGCACGCGTCAGCATGTGCATTCTCCTGGCGCGTGTGGAACACGTGCCAGGCTCACCATATTGATGCCACACCTGATCCGGGCCACCTCCGACGCCCCTTCTCGCCGCCGACGAAGCTCCGGCCACCTGAAAAAGGCCAAAAAAATTCCAAAAAATCCGGAAAAATCCCAGAAAATTAAATTAAGCCTAAAAAAATTCCCGAAAAATTTGAAAAAATTCCAGAAAATTACTGAAGCATAATTTAACCCTTTCGGACCCTCTTGAAGCTTCATAGCATCCTTTGATGAATATTACATGGCTTTAATAAATACTTACAATTTGAAATACAATGAAAAAAATTAAATTACATCATTGACTTTTCAAACGGCTAAAACAAAGCCTTAATTACATTCATCCAAAACTAAAATTACATTCTATATACCTATAAGTTTCATCCATGGCCCAAACACACATCATCATCCATTTACAATTATACATACATCATCATGTATTAATATATATCAACATAATAAATCATACATCAACATATATTAATAATTTTATATATGTATATACGATTTGGATCCATGAATATGATTTTTATAAACACATGTTCTCTAGTAATGAATCAAACCATATGCTCTGATACCACTGTTGGGAAACGTGCAAGTTTTTAAAACTTTTGAGGGATTTGCAATCACGGATCTTGATTCATCACACAGAGACAAGTTTTATGCAAAGATAAATAAAAGATGATGCATAATTCAATAAACAGATTGAATACTTACATCAAAGGTCTGAGTAAACCTTTTGAACTTTCCTCTAAAGTGAATGTTCTCACTTATTGTAGATCCCTTTAGCAAGATCCTTTCTCCTTCCGTTCGATTATTATCTTCCCTTTAGGAATCACCAATATGCCTTGATGAATGACTTTGGAATCTAGGCTGATGGTAGCCTCCTTTAGAAGAGAAAACAAAACCCTAAAATCTAGAGAGAGAAGGTGTATTCCTTTTTCTTGTTCTCCAAGTCACCCCTAAAATATACATGAACTCATGTATATATAGGCAAAATAAAAATAAGAATAAGGAAACAATAAATTATTTTCCATCTCTAATTCAACTTTCTCAATCCTAACATGACTCCAATATCAACTTGGGCTATTGGTGAGAATCCTTTTGGGCTTACTATTTTCTTGGCTCCTATAAATTAATAATTGGTCCGGTCCATTAAACCATGGACCCAATTCAATTAATTCATAAATTAATTTCTACTCCATTAAAAGAAATTAATTGCACTCTAATTAAATAGTAAATAACCTCTAAGTCAATGTTGCACTTTGACCCCTCTATGCTTAATTATTTATCGGATAATTAAAGCCATCAATCCGACAACATAATTAATATAATTATTTTGTTACCTTTGATTATTTCCGGCTCGATCACAATAAAATATTTATTTGACAAAAAATAATAATAATTTATTAAATAAATATATATAGAAAACATTTGTCTAAAACATACGAAGGCATTCGAATTTAATTTGTGATCAACCATAATCAAAACAAAATAAATACAAATAGCACTTATGCAAATATTGAGAATATAGACCTCTAATTATTAATTACATAACTACCCAAAGTGTCGATCTAAGGATCCCGAGGTATCCGCCGAACAAATCAAAGTAATTATTAATTAATAAAAGAGTCTATACTTCTCTCATATTTGAGAGTCAAAAGCCATGACTGTGATAGAGAACAATTGCATACGACAGCTCTCGCAATATATTTCAATCTATCGTGGACTCGGTTTAAGTCTTAACTAATTAAATGTCCATCCATAATTACTGACTTTAAACCATTTATGATTACTAATTTATATCATAGTATTAATTGCCATTACATACATATATAAATATATTTTGTAATCAAGCGGACACCATCAATTCCATAAAGAATCGAAAAATAATACATTCCATTCACCAATTGTATAATGCTTTAATAATAATATCCAGGCAAGAAACCATGACTTTTACAATTCAAAATTAAAATTTGCTATGTTAGGGCACACATATCCTAACAGTTTTGACATTGGTAATCTCGAGTTCGACATAGATGACCTTGAGTTCGAGTAAGGACCCGACTAACGGTTCGAACCTTCGGATTCGGGTCGTTACAATATCCTACAAGTTTGAATAAAAATAATAAATTTAAAAATTATCAAAAATTAATTTTTCACACATTGAACTAAGTGAAACCGGTTGGACTTCATAGTTGAACTGGTTAGATTTTCTCCGAGTCATGTTTTCCATTAGAATTGCGACTTCCAAGATTTTTCCTAAAAGGTGATTTTGATCAGGAAGTGTAACCGGTTCAAGTGAAACATTGTATTAATCGTGTTACTGATTTCGATCATTAGTTGAATTCTATTCTAATGGTGCCGAGGACAACGTGGATTGAGCTAGCTAGGACAAATTATTGAGTATGAAGGATACAGAAAATGTATTAATTTCGTTCAATGATAAAGAGATTATTTACTATTATCAAATATATATATATATATATATATATAATGTGTTTATTGAACTATAATACTCTAAATCTATTTGGTTTGTTACTCATAAAATAATTTTCAATAACTTAAAAAATAAAAATTATTTTTAGAATTCTATAAAAGAAATTTATCTTAAAACAGTCTCTCTTTTTATTCTTTTTGTTTTTTTAAGTGAGTTACCATAAAACAAATCTTCAAAAGGAACGGTCAACCAAACATATATTCTCAAAAACTAAACCAGAATATATTTGACATCCCGGACACTTCACTTCTAGAGCCTAAAGCAAGTAGTTTAGAAGTGGACACGTCGGGCCTCAAGAAAGCTTCGTTATATGAAATTAAAAATGTGATGGGCTAGAAGTGGGCCTCTTGAGAGCCGAGTTTCCAAATATTAGTAGTGGGCCACAGTTGGATGGATTCTTTGTTGCCATTGTCATTCAAATTGTCAATTTCGATATACTGCTGGCTGTTTGGTCACACATGATACCAAAAAAAAAAAAATTCAAATCATCATTTATTAATTGCCATTCTATCTTATATCCCACTTTGTTTCCATTGTAATCTGTTCAGTTGACATTGTGTTCAAGATAACATTGATAGTTACCATTGTTGATCCATTGGGCCCAGGGTGTTGAAAAAGTCCACTTGAAATTTTAGAAGTCTTTTCATATTTATTTCTGATTACATTTCTCTGTTTGGCACATATATTTCAAAAAGATGAGCTGGTCCTGGCATATTATTTCTGATACATATTGATACAAGTCCACATACAAATTCTGCAAGCACTAAAAGAGAAAAGTACAATCATATATTACACAAACTATATACAAAAGTAGTAGATTGAATATACAAACATAGACTGAAACAGAGAAACATTCAATACTGAATGCATATTTTTGCAAAGATATCACCTTGCTAGGGGATTCAGTTCACTCTCCAAATTCATAGATATCATTCCAATCGGATTTCTTGATTCTGTATCATTGCGCGCCATCTCCATTGCCAAACACTCCTTCAATTCCATGGCCACATGATTCATGGTTGGTCTTCTGGTAGAATTTCCAGATACACAAGCCATTGCTAATTCAACTGCTTTCCAAACAGAATTAACATCATAATCTCCATGTAAAATCGGATCAGCTATACTCCTAATATCCCCATTTTCAAGCTTGGAACCAACCCATTGAACTATGTGAGTCTTATCGCGGCCTTTTGATAATGCTGACCGGCCTGTGATTATCTCCAAGATAACAATTCCAAAACCAAAGACATCACTTTTATCAGTCAGCCTATTTGTTGTGTAATACCTGCAAATCAAAAAATATAAATCATTTATCCTTGTCAAGGGAAGGTCATACAGTGTGTGTGTGTTTTAAAATGGTATACCTGAAAATAAGATTACTTACTCAGGGTCAAGGTAGCCAGGAGTACCAGCAACTACTGTTGATACATGAGTACTACCTTCAGTTAGGAAAACTCTAGATAGTCCAAAATCAGCAAGTTTGGCATGGAAATTTTCATTTAATAAGATATTGGTAGTCTTCACATCTCTATGGATTATTGGAGGGTTACAACCATGGTGCAGATACTCCAATCCTTTAATAATAAAAATTAAAATTTAAAAAAATTTAAAAAAAAAAAAATTTAAGTCCACATTTTTAGCAGTTATAGAAGAACAATGACAAAAAGTAGGAGGAAAATAAATGGAATTCGTCTGCTCGATCACTAACCTTGTGCAGCATCCATTGCTATTTGAAGCCTCTCTTCCCAACTCAAAACATTTTGATTTCGATCTGAATCCACAAAATAACAGTTTTAAGTTTTATTTATTTATTTATTTTTATTTATTTATTTTTTTCAGTTCAGAAAGGAACATCAATCATGTGGTTAACACAAGAAAAAGATAGAAATGTACAGTTCTAAGCAAAGATAACATTGATGCATCAGAAATGCAAAGAATTGTGCAAATATATACTTATATAGTGAAATTAAAGTTTCAAGTATAACATCTATACCCCTGAGATGCTTTTCTAAGTCTCCATTAACCATGTAGTCATAGATGATTGCCATGTTGGTGCCTTCATTGCAGTATCCAACAAGAGAAGTCAAGTTTTTATGGTGAACACTCGTAAGGAGGTTGGCCTGCAATATATATATATATATATATATATATATATATATATATATATATATGTCACATTAATTAATTCAACATACAAATTGATAAGTATTTTATGCAAGCTGATTACCTCGGCTTGGAATTCCTTATACCCTTGAATTGATGATGGTGAGAGCATCTTTACAGCAACTTGAGAGTTACCTACATAGCCATGGTAAACTGTTCCGAATCCTCCTTTCCCAACAACCCTTTCGAAGTTGTTGGTAATACTCAAGATCTCAGAGTATGTAAAAGTAAACTCTCGGCTCTTCACCTCCACAGACCGGTCTGTCTGGTTTGTTTCAGCATCCAGTTTCCTGACTACTGTCATCATATATATCAAATTCAATAAACATGTTTTACTTCAGAAAACTTTGTGATATTGAAAATTTTATACTAAGATTTTAAAATTTCGATCTTTAACCAAGTGGATAATGGTTCTTGTACCTTGTTTTCTCCTTTTTACAACCCATAAAGCAGCCATTATTGCAGTGAAAAGCACAGACAATGCGACGACAGATGCTACCACTGGAAGAACAACATTGTTCTTTTTCTTTTTGCATGGATTAGACTCACAAGAGTCTCTGCTTTTATCTTCACTTCCATCAATACTGTTTTGGATTTTGATAAATTAATGTTAAACTTGGAAGTTGGAACACATAAATGACATCTAAAAAATAAAAAATTACTATTATCAGTAGAATTTTCAGTAACTTGAATTTATGGTATCTCAGAAAAGAGCAAACCTCAATGACAATGACCCATTCTTTGACCTTGCAAGGAGTTCTGCTGGAATTGAACCATTAAAATTGTTTCCTTTCAAGTTTCTGCAAAAGAAGAGCTAAAGATTGATTCCATGTTTTTCATGCAATTTGGCATAATTTGAGTCCGAAATCCAATCACTTACAGAACTTTCAAGAAAGCCAATCGAGATAAAAAATCAGGAACCTGGCCAGTCAAGTTATTGTTTGACAAATCCCTGAAAATGAGCATACATATAACTTTGTTTATTATCTGTTGTATACATAGAAGAAGCTGATATATAGAGGATCACTTAGATAAGATTAAACATACTTACAAAGATTGTATCATCGTGAGATCAGATATGTTAGAAGCTACCTCCCCTGTCAATCCACTGGCTGACAAGTCCCTGATTACATGTTGAATAATTTTGTGAAGAGATGAAATTATGATGAAAAGTACTTGGGCTATTTTCGGCTGCATGGAATTGGAATTGGTGGGCACCAATTCCAATTCCAAGGCTCCAATTCCATGCAGCCAAACGTAGCCTTAGTTTGATTTTTCAGAGGCATTAACGTACAAGGAGATGATTCTAGGAGGATCAAAACCATCATAGCTGCAATTGAGGCCAATCCACACATAAGCTTTCGGGACACATGGATCTCCTTGCCAGTTTCTTGTCACTCCATACAACTTCTTGATGTTCACAATAGCAGCAACTAATATTCCAAAACCATGTCATGAGTAAAGAGTTAAAAAAATAAGACATAAAATAATTTAGTGTTGGTAAGAACATACCATCTTGGTCTTCTGTATGTGAATTTAAAATTTCTATCACAGTATAAACCTCAATGGCATTGATAATAGGTGGATGTGTGGAATTTTCGGTTTTGTTCATCGAAAATGCAAAGAATGAATGAGCCTCAGATGCTGTGCTGTATATTGTATTTGTGTATAAATAATCAGGGACAACAGGGTCATCATACCAGAGCTCATCATTCAAATAGATGTGAAATGCTCTGTATTGGCTGGCTTTCAACACTTCAACTTCAGCAAAGTGCATGTAGATATAAAATTCATCAGTGGAATTGTCAGGGCTCCACAAGATGCTCAATGGACTGCTAGCATTTAGTGGCGCCACCGCAGTGCTCATGACAACAGGTGCTGGTTGGAATCTGTTGGACCCCAAGGAGTCAATGGCAGACATGGTACTTAAGGTTTTCGTGTGGTTGCCCAAATCGTGAGGGTTCCACATGCGATCGTAAACATCATCTTTGTACCTAAGTGAGATATATTAGTACAATAACAAGATTGATTCAACAGTTGTATAAAACCGAATAGAATAAAAAGGTAATTTCCATTTACCTCCCCTTAGGTTTATCAATATTTTTCATAGAACTCCTTTACGTTTCATGATTCCACTTACCTTCCCGTCAGTGACTATTTTACCATTTTGCCCATGCAATGTTTGATGTCATTTCAAGCATTAGAAGGGCAAAATGGTTAGACAGGTGAGAATCTGTTACATAAACCGCAACCTCAAGGGAGGTAAGTGAGATTATGAAACATAGAAGGGATTTATGTGAAATATTGATAAACCTTAGGAGAAGTAAGTAGAATTAACCCTTGATAAAATTGATTCTTGCTAGTTTCTACCAAAACAATCTTGACAAAAAAGTGGCTAACCTGACTAATTCATTGGTGGTTGAACCATAATCATAGCGCATAAAGAGGCCAAGTGAACCAGAAGTAGTTTGATATATAGAATTATTCAAAGGCCTTAGCTCTAATGCTGATATGAACGGTGTTCCAAGGCCTACGTTTACGAGACAAACATATATATAATCCGTGGTGGGAACATGTATGATCTCCCACCTATAGCCAATTGATGAGTCGTATAACATCACTGTGGTCCAGTAATCAACTCCAATGTACAAATCGAATTCGGGTATTTGATTTTCTGCATCGTAGTTTCCATACATGAAACTGGCCCTTATCAGGTACTTGTTACCTTTGCCTTGTGCAGGTCTCAGTGTGTAGCAGTTTTTGGTTCCTTGAGGAAAACTTCTGACTTTGTTAAACTGTTGTGGTAGGAGATTATTCTTGAATTCAGGGGATATAGTCTTTCTCACACCAGTGTCTACAAAAGCTGCATCTGAAATATAATCCATTCCAGTTGTTCCATCTGTGTAGTTGGTGCCTTCAAGTGCTCCACAATCTATGCTTATGAAACCTGATATATATATATATATATATATATATATATATATATATATATATATTAGTTATATGCCTAGTGTTATGACAATCAATAGATATATTGATGTATAAAGGAAGTGTGTTTGCATACCTGGAGGGACCTGTGCATGAACCACAACTATTAGGGCAAAACAAGAAAGCAATGGAAAGAGGAAGCACTTTGGAATCCACATATTGCTACTCAGATTCTTCACGAGACAAGAGGAGCTATAAGAGGTTTCCTTTTATGTGCTGCTACATATGTATGTTATAGGTATACCAATAAGCTGCATGTTGTTGTCAAATACAATAATTGGATAAAAATATTTGAGCTACGTACTTGGTCAATCTCTTCTTGTACAAAGAGGATGTCAGATAATAATTTGTCAAACCATGGAAAAGTATACATTTGTGCTGAGTCGCAATACCGTGAGAAACCAATTTCAGAAGAGTAATATTAAAATATTATAGGTATATAAGATTAATAATAATAACAAATGAATAGGAATATAATACTTTCTCCGTCTAAAATTTTTTAACCATTTTTCTATTTTGAGATGTCTCAAGATTGGTGTCTTATTTCAAAAATGGATCATTGATATACTATTTTTTATAACATTATCAAATTATCATTTTGACATTATTAAACAAGTGCTTTAATTACGGAATATTTTTTATATTTTAACTAGCATAAATTTAAAAATTCCCTCTTATCAATACAATAAAAAAGTCTTAAAAATCTGCTATCATAAAGAGTTGGATTTCCTAAACACTCCACAAATTGAGTAAAGAATAGGTCCTGTGCTTGCTCATAATTGGGAGGGCATTAACTTAATTACAAATTTTTATTTTATATCTACAACTTCGTTACACTACTAATACAACTTATTATATGAAGGACGATAATACATTTATTTGAAGATGTAACATATATACAATATATTTATTTTAAGATTTAATACTATTACAATTTTATTTCAAGACTAAAATACCTTTATCTCGAACTTGCAATCCCAATGTGAATGATGTTGCATCCTTAATGTAAAATTTTGTGTGTGTGAGAGGCATCTGTGTGTGTGTGTATATATATAACAAAGTATGAAAATATTGTACTATAGGGTTGAATATTAAGGCTATTATAACGGTTATAGCCAATCATTTATTTATATTATTATTATACATTTGCTCATACTATGAATAAGTATATTACATTGTGACTTTGTCAAGACGATGGAGATCGGAGAGTAGACTTAACTCTTCTTAATTTTTAAATGACATGCGTTTGTCGCAATTGTTATCGTGATAATAAGCACACAAGTGTCAAGTCCTTTGGTTGGTGATAGAATTAAGAAATACCAAATATTTGGCTCCACATGCGCAACAATACATGCTAAAAATGTTTGAGCCGTTCAACTCTACATTGAATATATTGAGAGCCACGAAGAGATAATCCAAGTTTTTGGTCATCATTTTTTTATATAGACAACTAGTTATTTATTTATTTATTTTAGGCAAAGAGACAAATATGATCTTCATGTTTGTTCTATAATATTTCAGACTACAAAGCATTTTCTTTTTAGAAATTCATATTTCATTGCACGTAATCAAATGACTTTATTGAAGATTTGAACAGAATTTATTCACCATATTGATTGATCATTTATAACAAGTACAAAAAAGTAGGATCTTTCATATATTTTACTTACATGACTAAACCTAATAATTCATTTATGTAATGGGTGCAAGTCGTATGCAGCGGAATGTATTAAGAAAAGTTTTAGGTTTTGTAAAACAGATGTGTTGTTACCAATTTTACTTATTTTAGCAATTAAACAGTTAATCACATGCAGATAAAATAAAGTAAAGTATAAAGTTAGAGATGACACTAGGATTTTAGCGAGGAAACCACAGTTGATAAAATACGTCAATTGTTATGGAAAAAATCTCGTGAACTGTGCGGTCCAAAGTAAACCAATCCACTATACTTGAAACAAAATATACCGAACCTTGATTCTGGCTCACACCTT
This sequence comes from Cornus florida, assembly GCF_030987335.1. Classification (NCBI taxonomy): domain Eukaryota; kingdom Viridiplantae; phylum Streptophyta; class Magnoliopsida; order Cornales; family Cornaceae; genus Cornus; species Cornus florida. The sequence continues at coordinate 70,149,577 of NW_026775581.1, read as the reverse complement.
ATCTATAACGACCCGAACTCGGGGGTCCGAATCGCTATCCAGGTCCTTAACCAAACCAGATGACACACTAGGGGTAAAATGGTCATTTTACAATATGAGTGGGTAATAAGACCTTAAACTAGTCAAATGAAGTCTAAAACAATTATTCTAGACATTCCATGATGTTCGAAGAGGTGTTACGGTCATCAGATATGAATACCCAAAAGTACCCCTACTCAGTTCAAGAGAAATTCCGACACTGTCCCACTAAAACGACCATAACTCTCAACATGAATGGAATTTGAGGTTGAGGTTAGTCTCTTTGGAAAGCTAAATCCAAATTCTTGAAAATGGAGTCATGAATGACCCAATTTGGGTTCTAAACGAAAAAGTTATGACCGTCCAAAGTCTAGCATTCCAAATTGTCAACTAAAGAAGGCAAAATAGTGCACTGGGGGACTTGAACCGGTTCAGTGGAGCTGAACCGGTTCAAGAAGGGCAGTTTGCCCATTCTTGAACCAAAGATCCCCCCTTGAACTGGTTCAATGGCGCTGAACCGGTTCAAGGTGTCCAGAACCTCAAAAATTCCCCAAACAACCTAAAATTGTGATCTTATGCACTTTGGCACTACTTTGGTCCCTTGGTGACCTTACTCAAAGCCCAAACCTGTTCCAAAATCTTCCATATAATGATGAAACTAACATTACCAAATGGTACAAGAATCAAATAAGGCCATACATGAGTCTAATACACCATTAAAATTAAACAAGAGTGTCATACAGCGAAAATATGGCCTTAAGGCTTTACATGGATATTGAAATCATAGTGAGACCACAAAATACAAATGAATGGTCTCAAGACCATTTCCAACCATGTGGAAGATACAAAATGTTCCCTAATACTTATTCACAACAAAATGGTTAAAATATACATCGAGCACAAAGGAGCCCAAGCCCGCCAACCAAACTAAACTGGTGGTGGATTGTCGTCCGCCACTCCTTTGCCATGACCTAAAAAATGTTAATAATAAAGGGGTGAGCATAAGCTCAGTAGGAGGTGCCTAAGACACACCTCTTGTGACTCCGTGAATCCAAACAAGGAATAGGAAAAAGAACCGGGATCATGCTATTCCCGGAAAAAATATAACCACAACATTAACAACAATAATCCAAGTCATAAACGAACCATGCCTTGCCATGGAATGCAATGTCATGCAATGTTGCTCCGCATTTCCAAAACCATCCACCACTTTTCAAACTGTTAATATAACCCGTCCCTTGGTGACTCCGCTGTGACATGAGAGAATGATTGGCTACTGTCCCTAACCCTTGGTACCTCCGCGGCGTCATTTGGGCAGTTAGCTTAACCACGCTAGGGCTTTCTCCCTTGTTCCCTCTAGGTTACATTAACTCCACGAACCTTTGGTACCTCTGCAGCGTTCGGGTTTTTCTCAAAATCACTTTAATCAAAACTTTACCCCAAAACCCCTTTTCATTCACTTCAAATCACTTTGCCCTTTTTCATGCCCAATGCCATGCATGAATGCATTATAATTCTCAAATGATATGACAAGAGGGAATTTCTTATGCAATACAAGTTAATCTCCACCATACACAAAACTTAAAGTAAATTTCAAAAGGGCAAGTAATCTACATGCTTCATATTACAAAATCTAACAAATTAACACAATAAGCATAGAATTTCATTACTTAAGCATGCTTTCCCATACAAACTCAATTAACACACATAATCATATACTCTATATACACAATTAAGTCATTCTAAAGTAAAATCAATGCAATTAAGCATGCTAGGCAACATGTGATGACCCTGGTTTTTAGGCCAGTGTGTTTTGTGATGAACCGTAAGGATGTTCCGATAAAGGATCCGAATGCGGAAGCGAAAATAGAAAACAAGACTCTAAGAAGTTAAAGTGACCTTCCATGAGGTCGTGGAACTCAACAAGAACTGATGCTGAAGCAAAAGATCGAAAATATGACAAATAAGCCCCTAGGGGCAAAATAGTTATTTTTGAAAATTATAGATTCGGGTGCCATCGAGCACACCGCTGGAAGGACAACGAAAAACTAATCAAGATGGACTCAAGAATCACATGATTCGGAGTCCGGACGAAGGAGAAACGGCATGACGACGAAAAACGGACACTTAAAGATTTAAGGGCAAACTGCTAATTATCCAAAAATATGCGGGTGTAACCGAGTACACCGTTGGATAGACGACGAAAAATTAATCAAGTTAAAAAAAAAATTCACTTGAATCGGAGTCCGGACGAAGGAGAAAAGCCCAAAAGAAAAATTGACGTCGCGGCGACCCGACGAGGGCCATGGCGCACACGGCGCCCATGCACGAGCCCACCGGCGCGCATGCCGGCGCCCAAAGACATGGCTGGAGGTAGCCCTTGGCTGCTGCTACATTTTTTTTGATCTACCCAGAACTGAGGCTTGAAACGGAGCTCAAGACGAGTTTTTCTGGAAAAACACGAAGAAGAAACCCTCTTCCCCCCTAAAATAGAGTTTTCTACTCGACAGCGCAGACGAAATCGAAAAAAACTCACTATGAAATCCCCAAAATGCCCCTAGATTAGAACTGAACAAGAGAGTTATAAAGCTGCTAAATGAAAACTGGAAGCTGAAACTTCACGAGGGATTTCCGGTACCAAGACAACATTTTCTGGAAAAACACGAAGAAGAAACCCTCCCTAAAATCATGTTTTCTATTCAACCATATCAAAAGAAGAAAATAAAACTGATGTGAAAGGTCCATAATGCCCCTAGATCAGAATATACAAAAAAAAAAAAATGCGAAATGAATTCACAAGAGGCTCAAAATACAAACGATAAGGTTTTGCCCAGAAACGACTATGCACACAAACGTAACTTACCTATTTGGACGTGCTACAATGGTCCACGACTTAAAAATACCACCGATACAAAATCCGACCCCCCAACGGGCAAAAAGGCAAAAATGGAACTTGGAATGAAAATTCGGAATCCAAAAATACAAAACGGGGTCAAATGACCGTTTGGCCCTTGGCCACACTTCATACAAGATTAATAAGACCCTATGAAAGAATGAGAATGGAATTCCCACACCCGATGCAACCATGGTGAAGCAATGACTTCCGTTTTTTCAAGATTTTCACAATATTTCATGAAGTTAAAAAGTACATAGAACACAATATAATGGTCATTGGCCTCTGGCCTCATCTCATACATATCAAATACATTGAAAGAAGTGTACTTAAGTACACATTACATACATGGAATCAAATATACATATTTTGACATATAAGTCTACAAAATGACATTTCATGCTAACATTCGCATGAAATGGAAACTTGAAAGCTACACGACATCCAAGGAATGCAAGGCGTCACGAACCAAGTCTTCGTACCTGAAATATGCCCCAGTATCGTAAGGGTGAGTAACATAAAGCTACTCGTAGGAGATGAGCATGCATCGACCTAGCATTTTACAAATTTATCACCTTAAGGTGAAACATGTTAAAGGGGCTCATGCCGCCAAACGTCTATGTCCAAGTGAGACTCGGGGTGCATCTCAAGCTACCTTAGAGTCTAAGCAACAAGAATCATGATATACATACGTGTATGAAAACGAATCATGGTTGGAATAATCCAAAGAACATGACAAGAAGAATGCTTGAGCATAGATTAACATGAATTGCATTTTCAATACAATTGAACTAGGTCTAGAGTAATCCATACAACATGACAAAAGCATATTTGAATGCAAGTTAACAAGAATCACATTATCCATGTAATTCAACAACAAAAGAGCATGTTATACAATGCAACAAGGTTTAAGTTCTCAAAGCCATCAACTTAGAATCTAAAGCACAAAATAACAGTTGTGGTTCATGCCACCTAGCGTCTATGTTATAAATGAATCAACAGGATCAATCCTAAGCTTTATTAGAACGTCAAAACACAATTTTCAATATCGATACAATTTAACCAACATTCGAACTTCTAATACAACACATAAAGCACAATTTCGCAAAGTTAATATCATGTAACTTAAAATGGAACGACAAATAAGGAACAACAAGTTACAACATCATCTAGTTATTAACTTGAAAATGAAATGCGAAATCAAACAAAGTGGATACTCGGACGTCATGTCGGATCAGACCGACAACATAATTACTTTAGGGTTACTAGCCCATGGGTAACCTCCCTATGTGCGCACTAGACTATATAGAGGGACTATCCCCCGTACTAGAACCACGTCCTAGCCATAGTCAAACAATGACATCCCCAAGTTTCCAAAATCAACAAGTTATGCAACAACGTATATATCAATAGGAATATGCAAGATAATCAACTATCTACTAAGCACAACCAAAGTTGGAAACCTATACAATACATGCTCTAAATCCACAATTAATATGATATGATGAATGTCGAATCTTCAGCGTGCGATTCGTTATACGCTATGCATGAAAGATGTTAAACACGAAGTGTGCAAATCATTACACAAGGAAACAATATATTCAATAAGGAAAACATATTATCACGAATACAAACATAGCAACTATGTTATCCAATGTTCAAAACATAACCAAATGAATATACAACAAGTCTAAGTCTATGATTTGAATATAGAAACCACTTCTAAAACACAACTAGATCATAGAGCAAATTGATAGAATTTAAATAGATAAACACAATTAAATTCTCTAGATTCCGATTCAATTCCAAATAATCTCAATTTAGTACATGTTAAAGGACATGACATGGTCATCACCTATATCCATTCTAAAACTCAATTAGGTTGTTAGAACAATAAAGTAGAACTTTAATTAAATTATGCTAATTTAATTAACAAGGTTCTAAAATTAATAGTCTCAAATTAATATATACTAGTAAACAAGTCATGGCCAACACAAATATCAAGTTAAAACCTTAATTAAGCTAATGGGACCACAAAATAGATTTTAATTAATTCTTTTAATTAAAATCTCTTGATTTTCAAACTTAACCAAATGCTCTCAAATTAACGTATGTTGGAAAACATGCCAAGAACTAATGTAATATCACATTACAAGTTTATTTCATTCAATTTAAAACCATGTGAATTAAACTTTCACTAAAGTTAAATATAAATTAAAAGTTGCAATTCTCATGCAATTAATTCCAATTTAATACATGTAAACAACTATACCTAAGCTTAATTTTCTAGCATGCCACAATACAATTCCAAGTTGTATATCACTATGAGGATTAATTAAATAAAAGGTTTCAAAACCTAATCGAATATTCCAAATCAAATATCTGTGAAGCTATATGACATGTAAATCAAGAATATCAAGTCGGAATTCAAATAGAGTGAATAGTGCACTCGGGGCAAATTAATTAATTAAATTAATTAATAATTACTAATTTTCAAAACACCTCCAATTACTTTCAAATTCAACTATGTTGGAGAGCATGCTAAGGTCTAATTTAATATGCTAACACATATTGATTTCAAACTAGTTAAGGCAATGTGAATTAATCTTTCACCTAAGATAAATATTAGGTAAAATCTTTAATACTTATTCAAATGTTCCAATTTTAATACACGACAATGAGCATATCAAGGGGCAATATAAAATCATGCTACATGTTTAAACCAAGTCATGAGCAACCGGGAAAATTAGATCCCGTACAAGAAAAATAAATAATAAAATCTCTAGATTTTATATTTAATCATGCAAACAAGTAATATAAGCATCACAAGCATGCTATATAACAAGAATTTAAACCTAGAACATCTCCTACCTCAATTTGAGATGAAAATCCCAAAGGCCCACCAAAATGGAACGGCTCCGAATCCGACGAAACTACTAGGTTTTGTCGGGGACAACGCCGTGAACATAACCCCCATGAAAGCCCCATCAAAATCATAACTTGACCTCAAAACCAAACTCAAGAAATGGTCAAAACTGAATTCTAATAAGGGGGAAAGGTAGAGCACGGCGAGGGGAACAACAAACGTTAAGGCCGAAGACTTTCCATCAAGGAAAAGTGAACCAAAAGAGGAGAGAGAAGATGGCAGCACCCCTTGGGCTGCCATGGGAGCTCCAGGTCGTGCATGAAGAGGGGAGAAGATGAAAAATGAAATATCTCACTCCCCTTTTATAGAAATCTCAAAAAGTGCCCCAAACGGGCCCCGTCAGGTCCGAAAAAGTAAAATTTGAGCAGATGCACTCAAATGGCAAAACATTGTGACTGAAAAAGATTCAAAATGATAAAATATGAACAACGAAAGAAACAGCGTCGAAAACTGAGTCCCGAACAGAAAGTTATGCCCAAAACAAGTTTGGCGCAAACCGGGGCCAAAAACCCTGAAACTGGAAAACATCGACCAGGAGGAAATTCCAAGAGTACATAACTCGACGAAATGTGAAAATGAATCTCGTACGAGGATCCAGGCTCAAAACAAGATATTTTGTAATAACTTTCATTAATTGCACAATGGCCCCTCCAAAAAGTGAAAACTGCACTTATGGCCCAGAATAAAAATATCTTCCAAAAATATTTTCTTAAAAACCCTTGAAATAAAATAGCTTCAAAATATATTTACAAAAAACACCCTAAGAAAAGAAAATAATTTCAAAGAACTTTGCATCCATGCCCCTATGGACACCGGGAGCAACCAGAGCACGTTCTTGCAAAAGTAAAGATACGTATTTCGTGGAAACCACTCAAGATGGAGATACATGAAGTCAAAAACCAACTCCGAACACAAGAAGTGTGGTTACGCCAACAAAGTGTCAAACGGGGAAAAGACAAAATAGGGAAAATGACGAAAAGTGAATAGTGTCGAAAAACGAAAAATGTGAAAATGACTCGGTCCTCAAAGGAAGTTGTCAATCCACGGAAAAGAGTCTCAAGAACCAATTCCGAGCACTCGAGATGATACTAAGCGACACGAAACAGAACTCAGAAAAGAAAATTAAACGAAAAAATTTCATTCGTAAAATTTCAGGAAAAAGGAAAGGAAGGCAAATGACTGGGTTGTTACACAACAATAACAAGGAATTAACTCATAAAGGTACAAGAATACATGGATTAGGAACCCCTACCTCAAGAAATGCAAAACCCCCCAATTTTGTGCCCCAAATTCAAAATTTCAAAGTTGGCCAAACAAGGATTTGCTCTTATCAAAATGTAGATCTTGACGCACTCTTCAATTTACAGCAAACGGCATCAACAAACTCTAAAAGATGAGAGATTAATTGGAGATTGAAGTTTTAAGTGAAAAAGAAAAGAAAAAAGCAAGAAATAGGGAGAGAGAGAGAGAGATATATATATATATATATATATATATATGATGCCGGGAGGGAGAGAATGAGGGAGAGAAGTGTGAGGCCTAAGTTGGCCTCTTGGCCACAAATATGGTAGCTGTGGGTCCCACTTTAAAAAAAAAAAACTTTTTTTTTTTCTTTTTAATTTTTACCACCAATATATATATATACACACACACATATATATACACATAATAATTCACATCCACATAAAGCACATAAAATAAAATATGAGGTACAACTAAACCCAAACAAAACTCCCGTACGCAACAATTCCGGTAGTGGGTCCCACCCGAGACCGTCCGATCCGAAAAACGTAAAAATGCCGAAATGGCAACCCTTACATTCTCAAAATTTCTAAACTCAAAGAAATGTCCCAATCTACTCTCAGACACACCCGGCACACTCTACAGTGTTCGGCACGTAAAACGAGAAAAGATGAAAATACCCTCGAAAAAAAATCTAAAAATTTCAGAATTTGGAAAATGGTAAAAATTGGAAACATTACATTATCGTTCTACCAAACACCAACTGTTGACAATCCTCTGGCTTTTCGACTCCTTGTCAAACAGCAACTTAACCTCAAGCTTATGCTTAATATTTGTAGAAGAGTAGCAGGTAGATCAGAAACATTCCACGAATGCTCCAACCCTTTCAAAGTGTGATTGCTTTTACTTCTGTTCTTCAATTGTCTGAATGATGTAAAAGAAGATCTGCTTTGTCTGATTGATGTAGATACAACTGTATACACGATCAGGATTCGAACTCCACAACTCTAACCTAACTAAGTGAATATGTGTATGTTCTAGGAAGACAACAGAAAAATCAACTGTGATTTTCTAAGAGGGATAAACTTCCTAAGGCTTAGTATAATATATGAATAATGATGTAAAGTCGTACTTCAACCAATGTATATGACATGGTTTATATAGAGGTTTGTAAAGTCCTATTCCTTCTAAAAATAACGGAAATTTCGTGTATAGGATTTGGAAGGGAAGTTGGATAAAAAAGGAATTAAACAGAACAAATAAACTTGAAACATGTTGCAATTAGGACTTCTAGAACCGGTTCCCAATCTTGGTACTGATTCCCAAAGGACAAAAAGATTTTCTCTAATCTCAGCTTCTCGTACCGGTTCCCACTTGACAAAATCCAATTTGAAATTGGATTTTCTATACTTTTGGAACTCTGAAATTATACCTTGTATGTAATCATGTCCTAAGTGGGAAACGATGTCCTAATGTGTTATTCTTTCCTTTTTGATGATTAACAATACTTTCCTCTTCTAAACAACCTCTGAATTCCGCAGTCGATGTCGAATATGGTAACTAAAATTACAACTCGACTAGGACTTGTTTTGTTACCAAAATATGCCAATTACAAAAATATATCTCACAATCTCCCCGTTTGGCAATTTCATGCCAAAACCCTAAAAACAATTTATAATCTACCCAAAGCACAAAGTAAATTACAACTATTTAATGAAACACGGAATTTGTTTATCTCTGTTCTCTTCTGCTCGTGGACAAAATTTCACCTGAAATCCTGCAGATGGATCAAGCAAAACTACCAGTGAAAGTTTAATAAAACAAGTTAAAAACTCCCCCTGAATTAATTATCCAAAAATTTTAGATTTTCTCCCTCTTCATGTAACCTTGTTCTCTCCCTTTTTGGAACAAAATTGACAAAATAAGATCAAAATATCCAAAGAGAAATAATACTTAAAATAGAGTAAACAAAGTCAACAGGAGCAGTTTAATACATGTCAAAACGTCAAACATAATATCCAAAAATATCAAGTCATAACAATGTAAAAACTGAGCAAAAAGTGATGCATGTATGATATGAACATAAAATTAAGCATCAGGATCATCTCCAGCGAATGGAACTGTAGACGTCGGAATGTCCTCATTACCATCATCAGAATCACTCCCACTGCCATCCTCATCATCATCTGCATTAGCATCTGTCTCATCATCCTCATCTCTCTCATCCTCAGCCACAAGTGATGCATCTAAAGGGGCTGGTCTGTAAACGTCCTCAAAAGTACTACCAGTCCTCTGCTCTTTAAGCAATCTAACATCTTCTTGAAGATCAATAACAGCATCCATCAATGCAATCTAATTTTGAAGAATCAGTGAGTAAAGAAGATTAGCATCAAAAGTGGTGAAAGTCCATTTAATCGGAAGATCTGAGTAACCTCAGAAAGTGATGACAAAGAAGCAGCTGAAGTCCTGCTAGCTTTCCTAGATGAAGCTCTGGTGGACTTAGACTTATTAAACGCCCTAACATCCATCTCAGACATAATCTCAATATGATGAGCACGAGGTGGAAGTGGAATATCAAACTCCCGATACAATGCCATGATGATCATAGGAAAATGAGATGATTTCTTATTTATATTGGTTTTGTAGTGTGTTACCATCAATCCATAGATAGAAGAATCAAGATGAATCATAGCATCAATAGACAAGAGATATAGTACCTCGGCACGATCTACAGAGATGACGTCATTCTTCCCGAAGTAGCTGAGATTTGAGATGGCAAATAAATTTAGAAACGTCACCTCATCTATAAGATAGCGATTTGGAATGTAGTCGAGAAACCTTGGCGAATCCAAAACACACAGCTCATTGTAGATATCTTCCCACTTCAACCCAGACTTTTCAAGTGGAAGACGATAGCCACTGCTTGTAAAACTCTTGGGAATACCAAGAATCTTTCCAATCAAATTAGTATGAACTACATATTCCTTGCCAAATAAAGAAACCTCAAAATATCTAGAGTCATAAACTTTACGAATATTTGAGTAGAAGCAGTAGACTAGGTTTGGACTGTAGGAACTAGCCATTGTGGTAAAGAACAACTGTAACGACCCGAAAATTCTAATAAAATCCTCAATTCATTCAAATCTAAATACATCAAAATACACCAGGATCATAAAAAAAAATACCCTCTTTTTATAAAAAGTCAATTTCCTCAATATACAAAAATTCTCTAAATAAATAAAATAAATCCTGCAACGCCGACTCTTCACCCTAAGCCCGTATCTAGCAATCCCTATTCACCTTCAGTACCTGAAACTGGAGGGTGGTGAGACGAGAAGTCCCAGTAGGAAAAACCATAACAAGAATTTCATAGAGGTTTAATAAAACAGCTTCACAAAATATACAATATATAAACAAAATACATATGCATTTAATAAAGACAGTTAATAAAATCATTTGAAGCAAAATCACCCCAAGCTATTCAAGGTATAGAGAATCCTACACTAAAAAGGAATTATTTTCCTCACTGGATCATTGGAGCATCAAACTTCCGGCCTCCTCTGCAAACTCTCTCGACCCTCTGTCTGTCCTCAAACTCTCTGTGCTTTCCTCTATTTTTTTCCTCTTTCTGTCTCTCAAACTCTTTCTTAATGTTCTCCTATTTTCCTTTTTCTCTTCTGTATTCACTTAGTGCACACACACACTTTATATAAAAAATTGCACCGACATAATCAACCAAACAAAAATCTAAAGTGAACCCCGCCACCACTTCCTTCCTTATCTTATCTTATCACATTCCATATACAAACAACAAAATCATCACATGCCACGTGAATAAAATCCAAAGGAAATTTTGGTCCAACAATTCAACTAGTGGACCCCACATGAAATTACCATTTAGCAAATTTTTCCTTCTTTCTTATCTCCTGTCGGCTGGCAACTCCTTTTTCAACTAATGCAATCCAAAGATATATATATATATAGATATATAGATATAAACTATATACACAAACTACACCTCCACTAAAATAACCTTAAAATAAAAAATCAAGATTAAATCAATTACTAACTTTCCTTCTTATCACTTCGGCCAGCCTGCTCCCAACAAACATATATATATATATATATATATATATATATATATATATATATATATATATATATATATAATGCAACAAATCCAAATCCATTAAACTGAACATGAATTAGTCTCCAATTTAAATTGAATAAGACCACTAAAAATCATGAAATAAATTAAAATCTTAAAAATTCGGGTTATCACAACAACCACTTGTGCTTCTCAATGAAGTCAACCAATTTTTTCCCCGGACTGTCTCTAAACTTCTTTAGGTTCACATTTCAGTCCGACTTAATTGGACCATCCTTATACACTTTAGTGTATACCTGCCAAGTATGGTCATTATAGAAGTGTTCTCTAGCAAACAGAATCTTCCCAACGTCAGATACTGAAGGATACCCATATGGTATTTTAGTAAAAGGCGAGCTAGAGCGCACAGGAGAAGTTGGAGCGTCCCTAGGAGTGGTTGAACCCTCATGTGGTTCCCGGATTGAAATTGTGGTACGCGCTCTTTTGGGAGGTGGAGGAACCACAATACCCTTACCTTTGTCCTTCTTGGATAGTCTCGGAGGCATCTTCACAACTTGTTCTTGGACAAGCTTGTTTCAAATCTTCAAAAACCCCAAAAACAACAACACATCAAGCACATATAATCCCAAGGTCTTCAAGCTTTAATAAACAAAGAGCTTCACACAAACTTAACCAATCCACTAGAAAGGTTTCAAACCCAAACTCCTCTTTTAAACTTCAAAAATCAAGCTTCAATCTTCAAATCTCAAGATCCAAGAGATGATTAATGTTTAATTTGCAATGTATGATGTGAATAATGCAAGGTTGAAACAATATATGTGAAGATATATATATATGTGAAATATAGAGTGAAAGTCTGCTCAAAATAGAGAGAGAATGGATATGTATACAACAAAACCCAATAGAACAAAAATAGTTTATTTAAACTCTAAACCCGCTGCCAAGAATCGATAGCCAAAGTAAGAACCCGTTCCCACTGGGCAGTGAGTAAAACATGGATGTGGACCACTGTGGAACCGGTACCAAACTTGTGGTACCAGTAGCCAAGCTCCAGAGACCTTGACCTTGCACTTTTGCCTCTTGAACCGGTAGGGGAAATGTGGTACCGGTAGGCCAACCACAAAATACTTTTTAGCCTAGAAATTTTTCCAGAAAATTTTTCAACTCAATTGTGATTAAATCAATGATCAAAATACCTAAAAAAACTCTAAAAACTAAAAACAACAAATCTTTTTGAATTTTATAGTTTTTCAATTTTTTTATATTTTTTATTTTAAAATAAAATTAAGAAATAATCATTGAGCAGTCATTGACTGTCTTTCAAGTCCACACCTGATCCAATTTTCCAGAAAAATTGTCAGAGATATCTATGAACACAAATTTTTGATTCCACAGAGTATTCAATCAATTTCAATTCTCAAGAAATAATCACAACACGAATTTTAACTTGCAAATTTTAATGAATTAGGTAGAAATCAATCTAGCAAGTTCAAGTGTGTGTGTGCAATCCATCTCATCAATTTTCAATCAATTATCAATAAATTATTGTCTAAAACATATTAATCAAAAAACATCAAGATAAAATTAACTTTGAGCAATTTTCTAAGTAAGGTGGCTTTCGCTCTAAAGAGCAGACAGCAATTCCCCAATTCAACTTATCTCCTCCACTTCAAAGTGTCATGGGAGCTTTCGAACACATCTTAATAGATAGCTTTTTCCTAAACAAAGAATTTAGCAAAATTTATTTTTTTTTATATTTTTCTTTTCCTTTTTCAAGTTGAATTTATTCACCTTTTTTTTTTTTTAAAGCTCCTATTTTTTTTAGACAATAACCTTTATAACTTTTGTGATCAATATACCTTAGTCAACAATTCAAAGATTTTCAATCAAATTTTTCAGATTTGGACTAGTGCACAACAGGTTATGAACTTAAGAGATTCAAATCTAAAAATCCTTTAATTAATGCAAATCAATTTTCATTGTTTAGATTACAAACCAAGAATCTATTTTGAATAAAAAATCATGTGTCCAAATTTGCATTCAAAGATAGATCATAAATTCAATGGAAGAATTTTCTCAAATATATCATGAAGACTATGATCTGAAACTCAAACCTAAACAAAACCCTAGTAAGTGATCCAATGGCAACAAAATTTTCTTTTAAACACAAATCATAATCACTAAAATTCACAAGACTCAGTTTGAAGGTGAAGTCCTTTTGGAAACTTGTTCCAAGGACTCAACAGGCACATAATTGATCAAACCAGACTTTTTGATCCATATAGCTCTCACTCTCACTTGCTAAAATTCTTTTTCACTCTTTACCTCTTTCTTAGACAAATTTTCAGCTCTAGAAATCTCAGGTGACACTGTTGACCTTAAGGATTTCATCTAATGACAATCTAGCTGTTTTGATGATAACAAACCATTAATGATGTTTATGGACTAATGTTCACATTGAGTGTTGTAGATGATTCACATTCAAAGAAGAACCTCAATGAAGATCATAAAGACCATTCCAAGAATTCTATTACTCAAGATCACATCTATGGAAAGCAAAGGAGACAAAGAAGACATGAAGTTGAAAGGAACCAAATGCAAAGTCCATCCAAAGATAGCTTGGACATCAATGATCAAGAAAGCAACTCAAAGAAAGGAAGGATACTTCAAAGCCTAAATGATCATGGACAAAGCTTGAAGAAAGGGGTAAATAGCTTGGTGAGTGCTAGCTTAAATTGTAAAGTTATTTTTGAAGTAACTTCATTTGAAAACTCATCTCTATAGGACCATGCATATTATATCATCATATCCATTAGCAATTGACTATGCGCTTCATTCATATACAATTGACATATGGAGTCTTTAATAAAGAGTGAGTTAGTTTAAGCTTGCATAAGCTTTGAAAGAAGTCATCACTTGTGCTAGAAATGCTAAGACCATGCACATTAATCATAATATATATTTTGGTCTCTATAAAGAAAAGGAAAAAGCATTGAAATTAAATTTTCACCTTTAAAGCCCTTGTTACCACAATTTGGTAAATGACTGTAGGACACAATGCACTAGAAATTTATCATCTTCATATGTCCCTAGACTCTTAGAAACAGGTCTTGAACTAAATTGAACCATTCATCAAAGTCCTAGGTGCTAGAAAGATGGATATCTCAAAAGAAGCATTTTTTAGCCCACAAAAATTTCAGACCAGCCTGTACTAAAACTGCTATAACTATTTTTGTAGTTGGATTTTTTAAGTAAGGCTAGGTTCATTAGAAATCTGACTTCAAGCCCTTGAGTTTAGACTCAAATTTCACCTAGAAAGGATTTGAATTGAATGAGATATGAGCATTACAAGATGCATGTTCCTAGTCTACGAAATTCCTGACCAGGTTGCACTAAAATGGCCATAACCATTTTTGTGGTTGGAATTTTTGAGTAAGGCCTGTGGAATTAGAAGGCTGACTTCAAGGCAATAAATTTAGACTCAAATTTCACCTCATTTGGAGTAAAATGGACTGAGTTATATCCATTTGAAGTCATGTTCTTTTCTGTCCAAATAGCAAAAATCCAAGCTGAAGCTCACACACGTCGACCGGTTTGACACACATGTTGACCGGTATCTAGGCAATAGCAAATGTCCAAATAGAGCTCAGTAGATGTCGACTGGTTTGCAAGAGATGTCGACTTGTTTGTAAGAGATGTCGACTGGTTTGCAAAATCATCAACCGGTTCAAGCCAAGATGTCAACCGGTTTATCCACATGTCGACCGGTTTGGTCGCAGCTCTGCAAATTCAAATTTCCAATGGGCGTTTTAACCATTTGACTTCATGGGACTTTACCATTATGCCCCCAAATGGCTATATTCTTCCAAGGACCTATAAATACACATTGTATACACATTATGGATATGCAAGAGAGCTATAGAGAGACTTCCCTTTAGGGATGAAAATTGTCTATCATTCTTGATAGAAATATCTTCCAGGAATCACATTGAAGCACCCATTTTATATCATTCATGTGATTCATCTTGCAAACTTAGAGTTGAGCTTTCATTTGATTATTTCATTTGTAACTCTAAGTATGAGAGCTTTCATTTGTATATTTGTTTATTTGAGAGACATTCATTGTAAGCTGCATTATATATCCATTCTTGAGAGAAGAAGACCAAGAGGTTCTCTTGGCAAGGGAAAACTTGTTTAAGTGATAAGCGCCGAATATTGTATATTCAAGCGCCCTAAATTACATTAACAAAGTCCAGTTATTAATTATTTTATGTAGATTAACTCCATTTGCATGTTTTTATGCATTTTCAGGTTGAAGTGCAAAAAGGAAGCAAAAATGAGGCCTTGTGGAATTTTGAACAAAAAGGATGCCATTTCTGAATTTCTGGCAGCAGTGATCCTGACTTTTGTTGCCATTTTCGACCTAGAAAACTCAAGAACTAGACTTCCATCATAACATGAAAGATTTAGATCTCTGAATCAGCTTTCCAAATCTTCAAGTGGTTCATCATTCGGAGTTCGGAGCAGAGAGTTATGATCTTCATAATAGAGGTGCGCAGAACTGCCAGGCAGCACTGATGTACTGCCTTTCTCCCCATTTTCGACCAACCAGACTTGAGAATTGGGTCTTCATCAAAACATAAAGTTTTTAAAGCACTGAATCAGCTCTCCAAATATTCAAACAGATCATCATTCGGAGTTCAGGACACAAAGTTATAGCAGTTTTCCCAAAATAGGTCAGCACTGAGCAAAAGGAGCATGTTGCACATTGCACTAAGTTAGAGTGCTCGAGATCACCAAGTGAGTGCTCGAAAATTAGGCAGAATGCCCTTCAGAAATGGCTCATTTCAGCCCACTTGCACATTGGTTTCCTCAATGCCATCTTCCTTCTTTATGAAGTGGTTGGAGGTGTTCCTTGGAGGAGAGAGGGTGTTGTTGGAGCATAAAAAGCTACCCAAGGGCCACACATTAGGAATCTTTGATTTTTAGCAAGATAAAGGAGAGAGAAGAGAGCAAGAAGAAGAGGGTTCTTGGAGCAAAAGGAAGGGAGCTCGAAAATGGAGGAAAAGGGCAAGCTTCTTCCTTCTCCTAGCTCACTCATGGGTAACTAAACCTCATCTAGGGAGGTGATGAAGCCTCCCCTTATGTTCATGTTCTAGATTAGGTTCTATTTTGGGGATTATAATGTATAAACTTTGGTCTTTTCATAGTTTAAGAGCTTATTGCTTCTTGTAATGAATATTCATGTTTAAATGATTGATGCGAGTTATTTAGCTTGTCTTGATGATTCTTGCATTAGTCTTATTGCTTTTATTTTCATAGTGACAATGAAGATATTAACTATGAATGGTTTTCAAGGCATGTTAATTTTGAAACTTGATATTCCATTGCTTAGGTACCTCCTTTGATGGACTATGCTTGATTCTTACTTTCATGTGCTTCATCATTTGATTGAATGCTTGATGGTCTTTTGCTTAAGTTAATGTATTTGATACTACACCCTAGTCTAGGTAGTCCAAATGTGTTGTCTTTTGATAGACCATTCTTGTTTTAATCTCATGAACTTTTTATTGGTTATGAAGCAACTATGTGTTGCTACATAATTCTTGATCATTGCTTATATAGTGTTTATCCCCAATTTAGTCTTGATTTAGCATGTATTTAGGGCGTAGGTGGATTCACTTCTCTAGTTTCCCCTTTTATTATCTCTAACTCTCATTTACTAGCACTACTATTTTATGCATTCTAAGTTCTAAGTTTAAGTGACAAACAACCAAAACCCTCTATAAACCCATTATCATTCTAAGAACAATTCTAGACACTTAGGTTGCCATAGACTAGCGCAGTCCCAGTGGTTCGACTTACCCGACCAATAGCCCTATTTTACAATGATTCGTGCTATTGCGAAGGTTGATGTTTAACCATTTTTATGTTGTAAGATTCTAGGGACTTGACTCTTGCCGTGGGAACGCTAGCAAAGTGTAAGTCTAGAGGACCCTAGGTAAGCTTCTTGACCTTTTAGTTTCGCATGGTTATATTTTGTGCATGTGTTAAGCTTAGAAGTAGTTAATTTATTTACATGCCCTTGTTGAGGCTATATTATTGTTTTAATTTTGTGTTCAAGCATCGGTCCTTGTCGTGGCCATTTATTTTCTGTCTTGATAATTGAGGAGAAAGGGAACATTGTATGTGGAGTTGATGATAAAGATTTGTTGTGATGCTGTTGTTGTGAATTGTTGATGTTTGGCCGTAGGTCACTCTCTCTTCCCACACTTGACTCGCCTATTGATATAAATTCACTTGAAAGAACTCTTAGACGGAACCTTAGGGAACCCACTCTTACAAGGGACCTTGAAACTGAATTCAATATAATGGGGGATAACGTAGGAAATCCGGGGAATGAACGCGTTGAAATTCCTAATGTAGAACCAATGACTCTTAGAGATCATTTCATTCCTACCACCTATGCTTCTCCTTCTTGTATAGTGATGCCAAACATCGATGCAGCTCAATATGAGATCAAGTCTAGTACCATTCAAATGCTTCCATCATTTCATGGCTTTGATAATGAAGATCCATATAAGCATTTTGATGAGTTCCTTGAAATCTGTTCGACCATCCGGTTGAGAGGTTTTCCGGACAATGCACTTCATCTCCATCTTTTCCCATTCTCCCTAAAGGATAGGGCAAAATATTGGTTGAACTCCCTCGCTCCCAACTCTATTACTTCTTGGGCTCAATTGCAACAAGAATTTCTTAAGAAGTACTATCCGGTGAGTAAAACCAACCAAATGAGGCGTTCCATTCTAAGCTTTTCTCAAGTTGATGGAGAACAACTCCACGAGACTTGGGAAAGGCTACAAGATCTTCTTCAAAAATGTCCTCATCATTTGATCCCAAAATGGCAATTAGTGCAAGCTTTCTATGCTGGCTTGACCGAAACCCATAGATTCATGGTTGATTCTTCTTGTGGTGGGATGTTCATGTCCAAGAATGCGAATGAGGCTTGGACCTTACTTGAGAATTTGAGTGAAAATTCACTTCAACACAATTCTCGTAGGGCTCCGACCGCAACCACTCCAAACAACACCAACCCTTGTCAACCAAAGTCAATACGGGAGGAATCATCTCAAGTGGATGCCATCGCTCATAAATTCTACCAATTGATGGCACCACATCTTCCTCCTTCATTGTCTCAAAATTCGGCAAGTTCAGTTCGTGCTTCTTGTACTAGTCCATTCCATCTCTCGGAAGATTGCCCCACACCGGAGCAATTTCCTAGTCCCAACCAAGAGCAAGCTAATGCCATGTTCTCGCGGCCCGGGAACAATCCATATTCCAACACCTACAATCCGGGTTGGCGAGATCATCCGAATTTCTCGTGGCGGCAACAAGCCCCACAGAATTCCCAATTCTAAAACCAAGGGCGGCAAAATCAGCCCTCTTCTCAATATCAAGGTAGACCTTTCCAAGCCTCTTCAAGCTACCGTCCTCCTTACAATCCAAATGTCTCTAATCAACCTCCTGTGTGTCCAACTGACGAGATAGTAGCTGCAAACAAGCAAATGATGGAATCATTAAATAAGCAAATAATGGATGCCAACAAGCAACTCTTGACATCCTTGCAGCCTACTCTCCAAATGGTTCACTCTCATACTCAATCCATAGCTAATCTCGAAAATCAAGTGGGCCAAATAGCTAACTCGGTGAATCAATTGCTTCAAAAGGACAAGGGCAAGCTTCCCTCTCAACCTTTTGAAAATCCTAGAGGAATGCATGTGATTGACGAAACCCCTCCTCCGAGTGGGCCGACTCATAAACAAGTTCAAGCTATCACCACCCTTCGGAGTGGTAGAGTGGTTGACAACAAGGTCGATGGAGACAAAAGTGAGGAAGTTTCTCCGTTGAAAAATCCAAATTCAAGCTCTTCTAATCCAAATTCTTGTCCCAATACCATTCACGGAAATCCCACACATATCTCCCCAAATGTGGAAACTACTTATGAGCCAAAAGCTCCGTTTCCTCAACGTCTTCAAGAGTCGACACATTTTGGGAACAAGAATTGTAAAATTCAAGACATGTGGGAAGTTTTCAAGCAAGTGAAGATTAATTTGCCCCTGTTGGATGCTATCAAGCAAATCCCTCCCTATGCAAAATTTCTCAAAGATTTGTGCACTCAAAAGCGCACTTCTAAAAATCATTTGCCAAAAAAAGTGAGGTTGACTGAAAATGTTAGTGCTATCATTCAGCACAGCACTCCCCCGAAGTATAAGGATCCGGGTGCCCCCACAATCTCGTGCGTCATTGGTGACAGCAAAATCGAGAGGGCCCTCCTTGACTTAGGAGCTAGTGTGAATTTAATTCCATACTCGGTCTACCTACAACTTGGTTTGGGAGATCTTAAGCCGACTTCCGTGGTTTTGCAACTTGCCGATAGATCGGTCAAGCATCCACGAGGTATTCTTGAGGACGTTATCATCAAAGTGGACAAATTCTACTTCCCGGTAGATTTTGTGGTTCTTGATACGGAACCAGTCCATGACCCAAAAAAGCACATTCCCGTGATCCTTGGTAGGCCATTTTTAGCCACGGCTAATGCATCAATTAATTGCCGAACCGGGGTGATGGACATTGCTTTTGGAAATATGCAAGTCAAACTCCACATCTTTCATGCAACTCAACATCCCTCCAATGAGGATGATTGTTTTCTTGTGGATGTCATTGATGAAGTGGTCAAAGAATCTCTCCCCTTCATCCTAAGCAAAGATCCCCTTGAAACTTGCATGTCCCATTTTGACTTCTCAAACTTTGATGTTGATCAAGCCATTCAAGAAGTCAATTCCTTGCTTGATATTAATGCTATCATGGATGTACCTCCTTAGAAAATTCCAAAATAACCACTTCCCCAACTTTCCACCACTCCTCCGGTCCCATCATTGTTATCTCCGCCACAACTTGAGCTTAAGCCGCTCCCGGCCCATCTCAAGTATGTGTTCCTTGGTCCAAAGCAAACCCTTCCGGTCATTATTGCCTCGGACCTTCAAAAAGACCAAGAGACCAACCTTTTAGCGGTGCTCCAAGAGCATAAAGAAGCTATTGGTTGGACAGTGGCGGATTTGAAAGGAATTGACCCCTCCATTTGTATGCACCGCATTCATATGGAGGATGACGCAAAGCCTACTAGAGAGGTCCAGCGCCGGTTAAATCCAAACATGAAGGAAGTGGTCATAAAAGAGGTGATCAAATTGCTAGATGCGGGAATCATCTATCCTATCTCTGATAGCAAGTGGGTGAGCCCCACACAAGTTGTCCCCAAGAAATCCTGGCTCACCGTTGTTGAAAATTCAGCGGGCGAGCTCGTGCCACAATGAACCACCACCGGGTGGCGTGTGTGCATTAACTATCGTAAACTCAACTCATCAATTAGGAAGGATCATTTCCCACTCCCATTTATTGATCAAATCCTAGAAAGGTTTGCCGGCCAAAGCTTCTATTATTTTCTTGATGGTTATTCCGGCTATAACCAAGTGGCCATCGCCCCCCAAGATCAAGAGAAAACAACATTCACATGTCCCTTTGGTACTTTTGCTAATCGACACATGCCTTTTGGTCTATGCAATGCACCGGCAACGTTCCAAAGGTGCATGATGTCCATATTCTCCGATATGGTTGAAAGGTTCTTGGAAGTTTTCATGGATGATTTTTCCGTATTTGGCTCCTCCTTTGACTCGTGTCTCAAAAATTTATCTCTTGTGCTCCAAAGATGCAAAGAGACGAATCTCATTCTAAGTTGGGAGAAAAGCCACTTTATGGTCCAAGAAGGCATTGTTTTAGGACATGTCATTCTAAGCGGGGAATCGAGGTAGACAAGGCCAAAGTTGAGTTAATCTCTAATCTTCCTCCTCCGAATTCCGTCCGTCAAATCCGTTCTTTTCTTGGCCATGCCGGATTCTATCGTCGCTTCATCAAAGATTTTAGCAAAATCTCACGGCCCTTGTGTAATCTCTTAGCCAAGGATGTTCCGTTCAATTTTGATGACGCTTGCATGGAAGCTTTCATCAAACTTCGCATTCTCCTCTCCTCTGCCCCGATCATGAAACCCCCTAATTGGTCTCTTCCCTTTGAGATCATGTGTGATGCATCCGACTATGCATTAGGGGCGGTTTTGGGCCAACGTGTGGATAAACTTCCGCATGTCATTTATTATGCTAGCAAAACTCTCTGCGATGCCCAATTGAACTACACCACCACTGAAAAAGAATTGCTAGCTGTGGTGTATGCCTTGGATAAATTTCGCTCCTATCTTCTTGGCTCCAAGGTCATCGTCTTTTCAGATCATGCCGCTCTTAGGCATTTGTTAGCGAAAAAAGAGACAAAACCCCGCTTAATTCGATGGATCCTCTTACTTCAAGAGTTTGACATTGACATCCGGGACAAAAAAGGGACCGACAATGTTGTCGCCGATCATCTCTCTCGCTTACTTATTGAGAAATCTTCAGAATTTGCAGCCATCCGTGATTCCTTTCCGGATGAGCAACTTCTTCAAGTTTCACATTCTACTCTTCCATGGTTTGCGGATATTGTCAATTATCTTGCGGTTGGCAAAATTCCAGCTCATTGGTCCAAACAAGAGAGGGACCGGTTTTTCTCCCAAGTCAAGCATTTCTTTTGGGAAGATCCGGAACTATTCAAGTATTGCCAGGACCAAATCATCCGGCGATGTATTCCTGAAACCGAGGCCACAAGCATTTTAAATTTTTGCCATACTCTTGCTTGTGGAGGCCATTTCAGTGCCAAAAAGACCGCTAACAAAATCCTTCAAAGCGGATTCTTTTGGCCTACCTTGTTCCGGGATGCATACAATTTTTGCAAATCGTGTGAACGATGTCAAAAACTTGGATCCATGTCCCGAAGAGACATGATGCCCCTCACCAACATTTTAATTGTTGAAATTTTTGATGTGTGGGGGATTGACTTCATGGGACCATTTCCATCTTCTTATGGCTATGAGTACATCCTTGTAGCGGTGGATTATGTGTCTAAATGGGTTAAAGCCGCGGCTACCAAAACCGATGATCATAAAGTCGTGATCCATTTCATTCAATCTCACATCTTTAGTCGTTTTGGTACGCCCTGAGCAATCATTAGTGATGGCGGATCTCATTTCCGAAATCGTTATCTCAAATCCGTCCTTGCTAAGTATTCAGTCATTCATAAGGTTGCTACACCTTACCACCCTCAAACGAGTGGTCAAGTAGAGATTTCTAACAGGGAGATTAAGCACATTTTAGAAAAAAAGGTTAGACCGGACCGCAAAGATTGGTCATTAAGGCTAAACGATGCACTGTGGGCTTACCGGACAGCTTATAAGACACCCATTGGCATGTCACCATATCGACTTGTCTTTGGCAAAGCATGTCATCTCCCGGTAGAATTAGAGCACCGTGCTTATTGGGCCATAAAAAGGTTTAATTTTGATCTCAAACAAGCCGGCTCTAATCGTACGTTGCAATTAAATGAACTTGAGGAATTGCGTAATGACGCGTATGAAAACGCAAAAATTTACAAGACAAAGACTAAAGCTTTTCATGACAAACACATCGTCAAAAAGTCTTTTGCCCCGGGACAAAAGGTCTGGCTTTTCAATTCCCGCTTGAAACTCTTTCCCGGTAAACTCCGGTCAAGATGGGATGGTCCATACATTGTCACTACCGTCTTTCCTCATGGAGCAATCGAACTTCATGATCCTGCAAGTGGATCACTCTTCAAGGTAAATGGCCAAAGGCTTAAGCCTTGCATTGACGGCACAATTCTAACCCGAAAAGTTGAGGAAGTCCTCTTGACGGATCCAATTTATGAGGATTAGTGCCTGCTCTAGCTTGGTCTAGCTATCGACATTAAATTTAGCAAAGCAAGGGAATAAATTCTTTCGATGTTCCAAGCTTCCTTCTCTTTGAAATTGCTCGTGCCTTAAAAAAATTTTCTGGGAAACGGTTTAGAAAAGCCAAAATTTTGATTTTTCTTAGACCTTCTCAACTCTAATTTTCATTCCCGGAAGTCTCCATCGCTTTCTAGCAATTTCATTTGATTTTTCAAATGCGACTCATGTGCATATTTTCTCATTTTTACTAAAAAGTTTGAAAATTTTCTCAAAATTCTTCATGCATTTGAGATGTTTAAAAAGTTGAAAAATTGCAAGGTTTCAAAACAAAACTTTCACAATTTCCCATGCATTGGAATGGAATGAATTTGCAAGTTTAAAAATTTTCTCCAGAAATTTCATTCATGCATTGTGTGATGTTGCAAAGGTTTGAAAATTTTCTTACATCCACCCATACTTTGTGTGATGTTCTGAAAGTTGGCATTTTTTTTTTTCCATGCATTAGATATTGCAAAGTCTTTTTTTTAAAAAAAAAAATAAAAAATAAAAAATAATTTCCATGCATTTAAGATGATATGCAATTGCAATTTTTCCCTCCTTGCATTAGAATGGATTGAAGTTCAAAAGTTTGAGAATTTCCCATGCATTGGAAAGAAGTTGAAAAGTTTTCAAAATTTTTCTAAAAATCCATCCATGCATTGGATTGGAATAATGTGCAAAGTTTCAAATTTTCCATGCATGGCTTGAATTTAGGACTGACATACACATTTTCAAAAATTCTCTATGCATGAAAATTTCATTTTTACAAATTCAATCCAGTTTGCATAAGGTTGCCATGTTTTGAAGCTTGAAAATTTCATTTTTGAGATTTCCATCCAATTTGAATAATGTTGCTATGTTGCATAATGTTCCTCACTTTACAACTTCCATCTCAATGTTGCATAAGTCCATTTCAATGCGTCAATAGCCTGCTCACTGCCTCCAGTTTGAGAGCTCTAGCACCCATTTAGAGTGCCCGAAAGTTCTAGCACCCATTCCGAGTGCTCAACATTTCATCCCATAATCCTCCTCATTTCCCCGAGCTTACTGATCCAATTTCGAGCACTCGAATTGGCATTTCGAGTGCTCGACATTCCTACCACATCTTGGCCAATCTCACTGCCCAGAGCTCGAGCACTCCAGCTCCCATTTAGAGTGCTCGAGCCTCACCAACATCTCACCAAACCAACCCTCACCTTCTCTCTCTCGCAACTTCACTCTCACCACCCAACTTTCTTCTTCTCTCTCTCTTAACCCAAGCAACCACAATGCATGAATCACCATGCATCCAACCGAGTCACAAACCAACTTCCCTCTCCACCATGCAATCCTCATGCAACCCAAGCAGCCTAACCACACACCATGCATGCATGCAACCATGCAGATGCCACCACAAACCAATCTCGGCTACCACAAACATCACCCTCTCGGCATCTTGCCTGAACCATCCAAACCCAACCATCCCTCACAACCCAAGCCACACCACCCAACCATCTTCACCATTCATTGAACCACCAACCTTACCACCTTTCTTCCTCCTCTCAACCAACCCAACCCATCCCCAAGACATGCATGCTACCATCTCTCTCTAGCTATCACCACCTCTTCACCTCTCGGCACCACCTCTCTCAGCCACCCCATGCATGCCCCTCTTACCCCTCTCAAACCAACCATGCCAACCACTTAACCAACCCATCTCCTCAAACTCCAGCCCACTTGCAACCAACCTCAACCCTTCTGCATGCATGCATGCATGCACGCCCATGCATGCATGCCCCTCAACCAACCCCCTCCCCCCCCCCCCCCCAACCACTTCTCCACTCTCCACTCTCCACCAAACAACCCACCCCTCCCCACCCAAGCATGCAAACCATGCATGCTCCCCACCACCTCTCCTTCACCTCCCACGACATCCATGCATGCATGCAAGCTCCATGCATGCATGCAAAACCAAACTCCTTCACCAACTCACCCTCAACCCCATCAACCATCCATGCATGCATGCCACCCAAAACCACCACCTTCCTTCCTCTACACTTAACCACCCCACCATCCAACCCACACCAACTACAAAACCCACACCCACCCACAACCGACCTCTCTGCCAAATTCTAGAGCACTCGAAGCCAAGCTTCGAGTGCTCGCCATTGCTTAAGTTCTCACACAATAACCACCCGAGCCCACTGCCACATTTTAGAGCACTCGAAGGCATACTTCGAGTGCTCGAACCAAGCCACTTCTCTTTTAAAAAACTACCCCAGCCACCCCAGGCCACCCTCATCTCTCACTCTTGGCTCCAACTCCCGACCCACCCTTACCACCACCCCATTCGACCACCAACACCTACCACCTCAAACCACACCACCCACCACCTTACCAAGCCCAACTCTCAAACCCAACCACCATCACCCACCTCCTACCCATCACCACCACTTATCCCACGCACAAAGGGCCTTTGGTTCTCCATTTTTTGGTAAGTTTCTTCATTATCATTCTCTTTCACATTTTTGGTATAAATGGAGGATGGGCTTACATGTAATGGAGATTTGTGATTGTTTGGGAGTAGCTAGAGCTTGTTTTCTTGCCAAAATTTTTGGGTTTGCTCCTCCATCTCACTCACTTTCACCTTCTCCTTTTTGTGGTGCACGCCAGGTGTTCGCTGAAATTCCTGAACCAAGTCCACCTCTCTAAATGTCTCGTGTCGGTCCTTCTCGCCCTCCTAGACCCTCTGCGGGTGCCCGTGCTGTCAATCGTGAGAGACCACGTGATCCTTGGGTTGGCAAACAACTCAACTATGAGCTTTCTTTTCCGCTCACGGATGCCTTTGACATTCTACCCACTACTTCGTGGGCTGTAGCCGAATTGACTAACCGGCATCTGCAGCACATTTGTGTGCCCCTTGCCAGGGTTGCCTACCCCCGTGTAGTGCGCCTCTTCTACCAGAATCTCCAATGCCCTGAAGAGCCACCCATTTCTCTCACTACATCCATTGATGGCACCGCCTATGCTTTCACTATGACCGACATCATTCAGGTTTCTGGTTGCCCCATTGAGTGCCCCGATGACATTGTCAATCGTGAGAATCTCCCTTTATATGAGGAGCCGGATACATTAACTGTGGCGCAGATTGCCGCTGCCATTTGCACTATTGACGATCCTACTCGGCCCCGGTCTTTTATCCGCAAAACCAATCTTCCGGAACGCCTATGGTTCATTGACACTGTCTTCAAGCACAATGTCTGCCCTTTGGTGCATAGCACCGAGCGTCGGGGCCTCCTTCTGCAAGCCTTATATGCCATGGACCAAGGCAAATGGTTCTCCATCCCAGAGCTCATTTGGACCACATTTATGAAGTTTTGGCATGATGCTCATAATACACGGGCTCCGCGAGTTGAAAATCGGAAATTGCCTTTGCCGTTTTTCATCACTCGGCTCCTTCAGCACAAGGGTTTCATTGTTCCTCCCCATGAACCAAAAGGCGACAAAATTAAAATTTTTACCCAACGCCGGTGGATCAATGTTCTGAGCCATTCTAGTACCCCTCCGCCTCCTGTCCCCCTGTTCATCCACGCTCCACCTCCTTCTCCTTCTGAGGCGGTTTCCACCGCCGCAATCGCTGCAAGGGTAGAGCCTCCGGTCGACTCTCACCAGGACCAGGCTTTCATCCGGGCTTCCATTGCCGGTATTCATGAGCGACTAGATCGTTTTGAGAATTCTTTGTCCGCGTGCACTCAGACTCTGTGTGAGACTTCTTCACGTGCTGAAGAAGATCGTCGTCTTACTGCTGAAGACCGCCGTATCGCTGCTGAGGACCGTCGTTTGGCTTCCGCTGAACGGCGTAAGACTCAATCTCTCCTCCATTCCATCCTCGCCCGTTTACCTTCTGGACAGTAGCTTGTTGCGAGTGTGGACCTTCTCTTTTTGTTTCATCTATAACTATTTCTCTTGTATCTTTTGTTTTCCTTTTAAACTGTAAGAATTTGCTATGTATAGGTTGCTCTGGTCGACATGATCCCTGTACAGCTCTTTTTGTCATCATGTAAACTCTTTTTGCAATGCAAATTCTTTATGTTCTGTTAACTTTCGCTACATTCTTTTTCTGTATTTATGCTTGTGCTATTAATGCTGTTTGTGGTTGTTTCTTTTTGTTCTTCATGTTGCTCTCCAGGTTGCGCAGTCCAATTCAAGTTTGGGGGTTTTTGTCTCAAAATGCCGTTCCCTCCCCCTGGGTATTGTTGTTCCTTTTATACTCTTTGTCCTTTTTGTCTCTAACTTGCATCCATGTCCCACATTGAGGACACTGTGTAGTTTAAGTTTGGGGGTGCATCAAAGCATTCTTGGCATATTTTCGGTTCCATAATTTTTGCTAAGCAATGATAGTATAACTTGACACTTGTCGGAGATGAAACATATGTTTAATACCTTGTATATAGAAGCAATTGAAATTTTTGAAAATAAAGAAAAATTTGAGTTGAAATGATCATGTAGATTCAAACTAGTCTGTATAAATGTTTCAATTAGATTCTTACTGGATTTATACTCTTATAAGCTTCACAATGCACAGATGCACATTGGAAACTTAACTGTGAGGCATGCAGCTGATTAACCTTGACCTTGGCCTAGTTAATCTGATTTGATGGACCTGATAGATGAATATCTTTGGCATGATTTATGTCATTAAAAAAAAAAAAAAATGAAAAATGACCAGTTGACGTTCGTAGCCTTTCCAACTCGAGCTATTAAGCCCTTTGGAGTGTCTCTACACTTAACACCCTAAAGCCATCTGGTTTGGGAGTTGTTGGCCTAACGCTTGCTACAAGGGTTGGTTAGAAAGCTTAAAGGACATAAACATTGCACGGTCATTCAAAAAAAATTATAATAAATATGGTTAGCTGAAGTTCGTAGCCTTTCCAACTTGAGCTATTAAGTCCTTTGGAGTGTCTCTACACTTAACACCCTAAAGCCGTCTGGTTTGGGAGTTGTTGGCCTAACGCTTGCTACATAGGTTGGTTAGAAAGCTTAAGGGACTTTAGCATTGCACAACCATTCTATGTTTCGCTTATGTGTTGAAATAAATTGTTAACAAGCAACAAAAGTTGTCTTGAAAATAAAATCATGCCTTAGGGACTTCATGTAAAAGGGAATTCATTGATTTGAAAACTTGTGCCTTGGAATTGGACAAGAAAGTAAAAGCCGCATGTTGAGAATCTAATTCACTTTCACTGGAGTTTGAGTTATTTTCATTTAACAGATGACAATTGAATTATTTATATGGACTATGATGTTGATGCATGCATGTTGAAATGGTTTTTCCCATTTTTTGTATCAATGCTTCATATATGCAAGGTAGTTTTCCCAATGACCCCATCTCCAGTTTTTGTCTGTTTCAAGTTGTATTTGAGCTATGTATCTATCTCATTTTACCATGGATGATATTTTTGTAGTAGCATGCCCATGGTTGTCTTTTCATTATGTTTTTCATTGTAGTTTTGCTAAGGGACTAGCAAAATGTAAGTTTGGGGGTGTGATAAGCGCCGAATATTGTATATTCAAGCGCCCTAAATTACATTAACAAAGTCCAGTTATTAATTATTTTATGTAGATTAACTCCATTTGCATGTTTTTATGCATTTTCAGGTTGAAGTGCAAAAAGGAAGCAAAAATGAGGCCTTGTGGAATTTTGAACAAAAAGGATGCCATTTCTGAATTTCTGGCAGCAGTGATCCTGACTTTTGTCGCCATTTTCGACCTAGCAAACTCAAGAACTAGACTTCTATCATAACATGAAAGATTTAGATCTCTGAATCAGATTTCCAAATCTTCAAGTGGTTCATCATTCGGAGTTCGGAGCAGAGAGTTATGATCTTCATAACAGAGGTGCGCAGAACTGCCTGGCAGCACTGATGTACTGCCTTTCTCCCCATTTTCGACCCACCAGAATTGAGAATTGGGTCTTCATCAAAACATGAAGTTTTTAAAGCACTGAATCAGCTCTCCAAATCTTCAAACAGATAATCATTCGGAGTTCGGGGCACAAAGTTATAGCAGTTTTCCCAAAATAGGTCAGCGCTAAGCAAGAGGAGCATGTTGCACATTGCACTAAGTTAGAGTGCTCGAGATCACCAAGCGAGTGCTCGAAAATCAGGCAGAATGCCCTTCGGAAATGGCTCATTTCAGCCCACTTGCACATTGGTTTCCTCAATGCCATCTTCCTTCTTTATGAAGTGGTTGGAGGTGTTCCTTGGAGGAGAGAGGGTGTTGTTGGAGCATAAAAAGCTACCCAAGGGCCACACATTAGGAATCTTTGATTTTTAGCAAGATAAAGGAGAGAGAAGAGAGCAAGAAGAAGAGGGTTCTTGGAGCAAAAGGAAGGGAGCTCGAAAATGGAGGAAAAGGGCAAGCTTCTTCCTTCTCCTAGCTCACTCATGGGTAACTAAACCTCATCTAGGGAGGTGATGAAGCCTCCCCTTATGTTCATGTTCTAGATTAGGTTCTATTTTGGGGATTATAATGTATAAACTTTGATCTTTTCATAGTTTAAGAGCTTATTACTTCTTGTAATGAATATTCATGTTTAAATGATTGATGTGAGTTATTTAGCTTGTCTTGATGATTCTTACATTAGTCTTATTGCTTTTATTTTCATAGTGACAATGAAGATATTAACTATGAATGGTTTTCAAGGCATGTTAATTTTGAAACTTGATATTCCATTGCTTAGGTACCTCCTTTGATGGACTATGCTTGATTCTTACTTTCATGTGCTTCATCATTTGATTGAATGCTTGATGGTCTTTTGCTTAAGTTAATGTATTTGATACTACACCCTAGTCTAGGTAGTCCAAATGTGTTGTCTTTTGATAGACCATTCTTGTTTTAATCTCATGAACTTTTTATTGGTTATGAAACAACTATGTGTTGCTACATAATTCTTGATCATTGTCTATAGAGTGTTTATCCCCAATTTAGTCTTGATTTAGCATGTATTTAGGGCGTAGGTGGATTCACTTCTCTAGTTTCCCCTTTTATTATCTCTAACTCTCATTTACTAGCACTACTATTTTACGCATTCTAAGTTCTAAGTTTAAGTGAGAAACAACCAAAACCCTCTATAAACCCATTATCATTCTAAGAAAAATTCTAGACACTTAGGTTGCCATAGACTAGCGCAGTCCCAGTGGTTTGACTTACCCGACCAATAGCCCTATTTTACAATGATTCGTGCTATTGTGAAGGTTGATGTTTAGTTGATCAACCGATCATTAAGCTATTGTAAGGGTTCTCTTTCTCAACCCATAAAAGAAAGAAGGTGTCTCTCTAATGAGAGGATTTGGTAGAGCTCTCCACCCATAAGAGTGGGCAATGGTTACTTCTTATCCGTCAAAAGAAGGAGAAGCGAGATGGCTTCATTACAAGGTTGGTTCTTCACCCACAAGCAAGAACATGTAAAGGTTTGCTCTCCACCTATAAGGAGGAGCAATAGTGGAATCCTTGAGAGGTTTTCTCAAGGCATGGACGTAGGCCGAGATTGTGCCGAACCATGTACATCGCGTGTCCCTTGGTTTGCAATTTCTCTAACTCTTACTCTCTTTATTTCCTTAACATTTTATATTTCATAATCTTAATACTTTATTTATGAATGCTATGAGATGGACATGTTATTTTGAATATATGAGGAAGATGGGATGAATGCTTGGAGTAGGTTAATTGTTTGATTGATTTTAGCTTAGAGTATATGTTCTCTACTAGCCTTTTATATAGCTAAAATTATGTTGCACACCAAGTGTTTGACAAAATGCATATTCAACACATCCTTCACATTTAGAGTTTATATGTATACCAAGTGTTTGATATATTTGTTGTAAACTCTATAATAATGTGTTTTGTGACTTTTGCACCTTGAATGTTACTCACATCAATATTGTGCAAATGCTAGTTCTAAATGGTTAATTGAAATTGAATACATTGAAGCTAAAAGAATTCATTTGTTAAAGCAATCACTCAAGTGTAGTAAGATCATTGCTTTGCATTCTACACATTATGCAATTTCTACACTACAACTCACTAGAAGAGCATTCATCACAAATAATCATATATGGCTCCAAACTAAAGAGACAAAAAGTTTCATAGTTTGCCAATGACCCTATTCACCCCCCCTCTAGGGCCATTCCTTGGGTAACAGACACATTCTTTTTCTTTCTTGAATGCACCTTTTTCTTAGCATGAGAATTTTGAGACTGAATTTTAGAAAAGTCTTTCTTTTTCCTATGAAGGCATGAGTTATACTTATGTCCATTTTTTCCACAAAAAAGTGCAATGCAACAATTTAGGCACATAAGACATATCAGAATGTGATGCATCAAGCAAACATGATTTAGGCATAATAGCAGGTTTAACAAAATTTGTTTTACCTTGATTACTAGAAGAACCTTTAACAAATTCTAACCCTATTTTATCATTCACATCCTTACTCATGTTAATTATCTTATTCAAACTGTTTTGACTCATATTGAACCCTTTTAGTTTATCTTTTTCAAATTTTAATTCAATTTCAAGATAATCATTTTTCAAAGCAAGACATTCCTTCAATGAGTTAGCAACACTTACCTGATCCTCAAGAATGATGATTTGCTTCTTAAGCTAAGTGATGACAAAATTACTTTCAACAGCCTTTATTTTGCCTTCATCAATTTGTTTCTTTAGATCTTCATTCTCTCCTTTTGCTTGGATAAGCTCCTTTGCTAGCTTATTGATTGCTTGTTTGGTCTCAATGGTTTCTTTGACCATCTTCTTCAGTCTTTCATCATCCTGTTCAGCCACATCAACCTGTTCATTCTGAACTTCATTGTCTTCGTTATCTGAACTGTCAGAATCAGATAAATAAACGACATGAGGACCTCTATTAAGAAAAGCGACATAAGAAAAATCATTAGTATCATCCTGAGGAGAATCACTATCATTTAAAGTAGAATTTTCAGCAATAGAAACTTTCATTACTTTTCTTTTATTCCCATCCTTTTAATCTTTCTTAGGACTAGGACAAACATTGGATGCGTGACCTTTGCCACCATAATTCCAGGAAGTAAATTCAGTTTTTTTTTATTCTTCTACTTTCTTTTCATTAAACCTATACTTTAATGTTTTGTCAAAATTTTGAGGATTAGCCATATTGTTATTCCTTCTCCTCTATTACCTTTGCAAAATCTGACTGAATTGCCTTAACAAGAATGTAATATCATCTTCAGAGTCATCATTCATAGAAATCTCAACCTGTATAGATTTTAAAGCAAGATTTTTCTCCTTCTGACTTAAATCAAAATTCTACATCTCAAAAGCTTTTAATGAACCTACCATCTCATCAACTTGACAAGTAGTCAAATCCCAATGTTCAAAGATGGTTTCAACCCTAATCTGGAATCTTTTAAGTAAAGACCTTAAGATTTTCTCACAGATTTTTTTATCATTAACTTTTTTTTCCTAAGTGACGCAGTTCAGAAATTATTTCAAGAAGACTAGAATAAAAATCAAAAAATGATTCATCTTCTTTCATCATAATGTTGCCAAATTTATGAGAGATCATAAAAAATTCTAGCATATTCAGATGGAACAATATAATTAATAATTGAATATAAAGCTTTGCCATTAGTATCATTACGCTCAATTTCAATAGCAATAAAAGAAAAAGTATTTTTTAACTCTTTGACTATTTTACTATCCACAGTTGTATCTACTGTAGGAGGTGTATAGCTAGATTCAACTACAGCCCAAGTTTTACCACCAGAATTTTGCAAATAGGCTCTCATATTTGATTTTCGAAAATTGTAATTATCTCCTTTAAATAAAGGACCACGTTGATTAGAACCGTTTTCTTTCAACACGTAAGACATGTTTTTTAAAACAATTTTTAAAAAACAAAACAAAACTTTCCAACCAGGATCAACTCAATGTATAGAGATTAGCTCTGATACCAATTTGTGAGTCGTATGTAGTGGAATGTATTAAGGAAAGTTTTAGGTTTTGTAAAACAAATCTGTGTTGTTACCAACTTTACTTATTTTAGCAATTAAATAGTTAATCACATACAAATAAAATAAATCAAAGTATAAACTTAGAGATGACACCAGGATTTTAGCGAGGAAACCCCAGTTGATAAAATACGTCAATTGGGAAAAATCTCATGGACTGTGCAGTCCAAAGTAAACCAATCCACTGTGCTTGAAACAAAGTATACCGAACTTTGACTCTAGCTCACATTTTATCGTTCTACCAAACACCAACTGCTAATAATCCTCTGATTTTACGACTCCCCGTCCAACAGCACCTTGACCTCAGGCTTATACTTGATATTTGTAGAAGAGTAGCAAGTTGATCAGATAACACTCCACGAATGCTCCAACCCTTTCAAAGTGTGATTGTTTTTACTTCTGTTCTTCAATCGTCTAAATGATGTAGAAGAAGATCTGCTTTATCTGATCGATGTAGATACAACTGTATGATCACGATCAGGATTCGAACTCTACAACTCTAACCTAACTATGTGAATATGTGTATGTTCTAGGAAGACAACAGAAAAATCAACTGTGATTTTCTGAGAGGGATAAACTTCCTAAGGCTTAGTATAATATATGAATAATGATGTAAAGTCGTACTTCAACCAATGTATATAACATGGTTTATATAGAGGTTTGTAAAGTCCTATTCCTTCTGAAAATAAAGAAAAATTTCGTGTATAGGACTTAGAAGGGAAGTTGGATTAAAAAGGAATTAAACAGAACAAGGAAACTGGAAATATGTTGTAATTAGGACTTCTGGAACCGGTTCCCAAAGGACAGAAATATTTTCGCGAATCTCAGCTTCTGGAACCGGTTCCCAAATTCAGATACCGGTTCCCACTTGACAGAATTCAATTTGAAATTGAAATTTCTATATTTTTGGAACTCTGAAATTATACCTTGTATGTAATCACGTCCTAAGTAGGAAACGATGTCCTAATGTGTTGTTCTTTCCTTTTCGATGATCAACAATACTTTCCTCTTCTGAATAACCTCTGAATTCCGTAGTCGATGTCGAATATGGTAATTGAATTACAACTCGACTAGGACTTGTTTTGTTACCAAAATATGCCAATTACAAAAATATATCTAACAATGGGAATATTTATTGTCTTTTTAAGTGATGTGTAGAATCCAACGGGTTTTGTGTATGATGTTGTGAGTGATGAGTACCCTCATAGGGTGGTGAGCATTGGGTTTTTCTGATTACAGTGTGTGATTGCCTATTGGCATAAGGTGTCAAAGGCAATAAGGTTGTTGAGTTCTTATCTCTGCGGTTTGGTGAAGTGTTTCATGGGAAGGTGTGTGGTTGTGGGTCTCCTTTTTTAAGGAAGGTAGATTTCGAGGATGAAATCTTTTGAGGGTAGAATGTAATGTTTCCGATTTTCGCCATTTTTCATTTTCTGGAATTTGCTAATTTTTCAAGGGTATTTTAGTATCTTCTCGTTTTGCTTACCAAACACCGTGGGGTATGCTGGGTGTGTCCGAGAGTTGGCTGGGGCATTTCATTGAGTTCATGACTCTTTGAAATGCAAGGGTTGCCATTTCAGCATTTTTTCATTTTTCGGGCCAGACGGTCCCGGGTAGGACACGCTACCGAGATTCTTGTGTACAGGGATTTTAATTTGGGTCCATTGCATTCCATGCATATTTATTTTATGCATATTTTTAAGGTTGTGTATAATTTTGTGTGGTTGTAAAATAAGTAGCCTTTATATATATGAATTTGTGGTAGAAATTTATGTTAAAAGAAAAACTTTTTGAAGGGGTGCCCACCATCACCCATTTTAGTGGTCATAAGACCATGTTTGGTCTCATTTTCATTCTCTCCCCCGTAAGTTCTCTCTCACTCTCTTATTTCTTGGTATTTCTTTTTCTTTTTTTCAACAAATTCAATCCTTGATTACTCCCCCAATTTTGTGAGTTTTTGGGTGCCGTTTGCGGCAAATTGGAGAGCTCGTAGAGATCTACACATTGATGCAAGCAATTTCTTGTTTGGCTAACCTTTAAATTTTTGAAATTAGGGCTTGAAAATTGGGGGTTTTGCATCATAAGAGGTAGGGGTGTTTAATATACAATCTTTTGGTTCTTGGTGAATTATTCTCTTTTAATTTGTAGTATAACATGTTAAATTGTGATTAATTCATACTAAGTTGTCTTGATGTTATATGTATGAATTATAATTCCATGTAAATTTCATGTTTAGTGATATGTATGTTGATTGTTGATGAAATATGATATAGACATGGTTAAATAATTATATTTTTAATTTAGATGTGTGATTATTGAGATTGTGCTAAATGTAAGCATGTTAGGTTTTGTATAAAATTCCTTATTAAGCATGTAAGTTGTTAAGATTGAATTGTATAAGTTATATGAATTTCATGCTTAAATGGTATGCATAATTGATTTGTTAAAGAGACATGACAAATGCATGCTTAAATGATTATGTTCTTAATTTAAATATGTTGTTGTTGAAAATTGTACTAATTGTGAGTACGAGATGTTGTATGTGAATTTCCTTATTAAGCATGCAAGGTTGTCGAAGTAGAATTGTGTAATTTTATGACACATTTCATGCATAAGTATTGGGAAAGAAATGGGAAGTTAATTTTAAAGGAAATGAAAAAGGTTTTGGAGAAAAAGTTTTGGGAAGGGTTTGCGAAAACCCGGCCGCCTAGGAGTTGCCTAGAAGTGTGGTCTAGAGGGAATTAGGGAGATTTTCCTAGCATAGTTGAGTTACCTAGCCCCAAATGACGCCATGAAGTTGCCATGGGTCAGGGACAGTTAGCCAATCATTCTCTCATGCCGCAATGGAGTTGCCATGGGACGGGTTACATTAACGGTTTGGAAATGATGACGGAAAAGGTTTTTTTTTTTTGGCAAAAGTGCATAAAACCCACTTGAACTATCACAAATCGGCATTTTACCCCCCTGGACTACAAAAATGAACAAATTAATACCGCAACTATCAAAATCGTGCAAATCAACCCTTGAAACTCAATTCCGGCCACTTTTCAGCCGACTTCACTATAGATTTACAAAACTACCCATTGTAATTAAGAAAAAAAAAACAAGAAAAATAAATAATCAGCATGAAATACCCTCAATGCCCCTCATGCCCTGCCGGTCTCGTCGATTACAGCAACATCTGAAAAATCTCATTTTATCTCTCTAAAAAACTCTCTATTTTTTTGTCTGAAACTCAAACACTCACAAACACACACACAAATTCCACAAACAGAAGCATTTGACTCTTTCTCTCTCTCAAATCTGAGCCCTAGCGTCGTCTCTTGCAACAATAGCTTCGGCCTCAGCTGCTTTGGGTTACCAGAACTGCCCCCAATTCAAGCTCTTATTTACTTATTATGTCTCATTCTCACCTAGGGTCTCATTTTGTCTCTCTCCCAAACCCATGCTTCTAAATCTTCACCAAGGTATGTATGCATGTATGTGCAATTGTAATCTCTCTCTAAAAATTTCAGTTTTCTGTAAATTAATCATATTCTGTAAATTATGTTTGAAATTCCTTGTATTTATGAGATCAATCTATGTTGCTCTCTCTGTATATATATATATATATATATATATATATATATATATATATGTACATCTATTTGTAAAGCAAGATGGGTTTTTTTTTTCCTCTCCCTATCCTTCTTTTTGTCTCAGTTTGGCTGCTGAGAAAGCTGAGCAAAAGTAAAGACAATGCATTATCAATTGCATGATACAAAATGCTTGAGAAAAAGTAACCATCTGAAACTCTATTTCAGCATAAGTCACCGGCGTCACTGTGGGCGATGGCAGCCTTGGCTTCAGCTTTCTGCCGCGCAGAAAATGGCGATGACGGCATGGGCCGGCAATGGGCTGTGGAGAGGTCGGTTGTGACCTTGCGGCACGGCACCGACGGGTAAGGAGAATTCAGCTATGAGCTTTTTGGTGGTGAGTTCGGCTGTGATGAACTTACGGCATGGTACCGGCGGATAAGAATTGGCCATCTGGATTTTCCAGTGCTGTTGTAATCGGCGTTGTTAGGAAAAGGATCAGAGATCGGAGTAGATGGTCTAGGAGACTGAGGCTTGCTGGAGGGTGTATTGATAAAGGTTCTTGTGGTATGTGAATTTTGAGAGCGGGTTAAATTTGGCTGAGTTGTATCAACTGCCATTTTAGTCTTACAAATAAGCTTGAAGAAGATGGATTAGAATCAACTCAATTGGTTCGGAGATCGAAAAAGTTGAAGAATTGTGGAAGAAAGTGTTTGGGTGTTGAGAAATTGGGGAAAATGAAAAGAACAGGTCACCACTTCCGGCCGAATTCATTCTAAAAATGAAAATAAATAAATAAATAATAGTATTAATGAGTATTCAAGGGCAATTTTGGAATTAAAAGAAAATGGCTGCACTTGTGGGCCGGAAAGTGGACGGAATTGAGCTTCAGGGGTTAACTTGCACAGATTTAGATAGTTATGGTACTGATTTGTTCATTTTTGTAGTCCAAGGGGTAAAATACTGATTTGTGATAGTTCAGGGGGATTGTTTGCACTTTTGCCTTTTTTTTTTTTTTTTTTGAAATGGGGATCGACATTGCATTCCATTGCATGACATGGCTTGTTATGACTTGGATTGTTTGTTGTTGATATTATGGTTAAATTTTCTCCCCAGAGTTGTATAACCTCGTCCTTTATTTTTCTATTCTTTGTTTGGATTCACGGGGTCACAAGAGGTGTGTCTTAGGCACCACCTACTAAGCAAGTGGCCCACCCCTTATATTTAACATTTTTCAGGACACGGAAGAGAAGTGGCAGACGACAATCCATCACATGCTTAAACCAAATTTGAGGCCTTTGTTTAGTAGGCCTTTGTATATGGAGCCATACTCTTTTGTATAGAATCATGTCACTTTGCATAGCCTTGGTGTATTTTGGATGGTTTGTAACTAAGGAACTTGTGACTATCACCATATCCATGGATTTTAACTTGATGTATCCAAAGCTTAATCTTTATAAATGATTTTGGAATAATGTAAGGATTTGTAACTCTATGTTTTAGATGAATTGTAATTGATGGGATGTTATGTAAGTTGTTTTTGCATTGCGTTGGGACAGGTTTGGACTTGGATTAAGGTCACCAATGGACCATAGGAGTGCCTAAGTGCACAAGTTCATGATTTTTGTCTTTCAGGGCTTTTTTTTTTTTTAGTTTCTGGGTTTGGGGAACCGGTGCCTCATCCGGGAACCGATTCAAGAGTTGTCTTGGTTCACGTTTGGTCTTCCTACCCATGTGGAACCGGTACCAAGATTTGGGAACCTGTTCCAGCCCTCCAGTGTATATTTTTGGGTTCATAATTTTTATTAGCTTTGATCACTTAATTTTGGACGGTCATAACTTCTTTGTTCCAAACCCAAATAGGGTCATTCTTGAGTCCATTTTCAAGAATTTTGAGTTAGCTTTCCAATGGAACTAACCCCATCTTCAAACTCCATTCATTTTGGGAGTTATGATCATTTTAGTGGAACAGTGTTGGAATTTTCCTTGAACCGGGTAAGGGTACTTTTGGGAATTCATAACCAATGACCGTAGAACTTCACCGAGTATCATGGAATGACTAGAATGATTGTTTTAAACCTCATTTAATTATTTTAAGAATGGATTACCCTTTCACATTGTAAAATGACCATTTTACCCCTAGTGTGTCCTCGGATTTGGTTAAGGACCCGATTAGTGATATGGACCCCCGGTTTGGGT
Source organism: Cornus florida (assembly GCF_030987335.1). Taxonomy (NCBI): domain Eukaryota; kingdom Viridiplantae; phylum Streptophyta; class Magnoliopsida; order Cornales; family Cornaceae; genus Cornus; species Cornus florida. The sequence continues at coordinate 70,110,674 of NW_026775581.1, read as the reverse complement.
CGTTACAAACTTAGTATCAAAGCTTTAAGTTCGAAAACCTAAGGACAATGAGTAGGGTTGACCTAAGTGGGACTTGAGTTGATTTGAAAGTATTGACTGTTAAAGTGTTTAATGTTTTGAGAATTATGCTTACTTGCTACTTGTTTATAAATTTACAGTTTTGAAGGCATGCGTATTTGGTAAGTGCTTACGTGATTAAATGATAAAATTTGTGTTACATGGCCATACATGTGAAGTAGTTATATAATCTTACTATGAAAATGAAATGTGAATATATTTGAAAGCATGTTATATGTGATAAGATGGCAAGCTGTGAGCACGAATTATGCAAGTGTGTATTATGTGAAATGATGATAAGGATGGAAGGGATGTTTAATTTCACATAATAATGTAATGGACTTATTGTTTAAAACTTATGTGATAGGACACGGTCGTGTCAAGGGTTATGCTTTGGTTATTGTGTGTGTATATATATATATATAAGTATGTCTTGTGTTTATACCTATATTCTTATGTGTATATGCGGTCAAGCATATGATGGTTGTGTGAGTTTTGACCTGAATAGGGGAGGAGCTCGGTTACTCTAGGGTTGTTGGGTGCCAGTTCTTATCGAACGAATGGCTTGGTCTTTTAGCTCGTGGATTACTATATTTGGTGTGTAATCATTTGTTTTTCAAGTTATATTTGTGCGGTGTTTAGATCATGACTTTAGAATGGGTTCGTATTTCTTGGCATGGTGACTATGTTGTGTGTGAGTTTCATACATTGGTGCATGTGTTTCTTGTGATCGTGGGGGTCAGGTGTACGAGTGAGGGTTTTGTGGGAGAAAGGTATGACCTTAGGGGGTTAGTGTTTGTGACTTGGGTCACGGTTTGGTGCGGAGGTTCGTTTCAAACTGATCATGGTAGGTATGACAGAGGTTGTTTGAGTCACGAGTGTAATCTATGGGTTGTAAATGCATATCGTGGGTGTTCTAGTGCGATCTAGGGAAGTGTGTTGATTACGGTTAGTTGAGAGGTGATTCCCATTCCGGGAAATTGTAAGAGTGTGTAGCAGGTAATTGACTTTCAGTGAGTCAATTTTATAGCTCTGTTGGTGAGCGGGTTCTTGGGTTGGCACGGTTATTGAGAGAGTTTTGAGGAGGTGTATAGTGGTCAATTATAGCTGTATAGTGCAGGATTGCACAATAAGGTAGATAGTATGTGGTCAACGGTATACTTGGTCATTTACGAATGGAGGGATAGATGATAGGTATTGTGTACCAAATGGGTTGTGTTTTGGATATTAGAAGTTATGGGCTGGATTTGTATTACAGGTATGTTTAGAGTATCAAGTGATTGTGCTGGGTGTTTGAGGATTCAAGTGATAGACTATTGATTGGAAATGATTGATAGCATCGTTGATGGTTTTGAGGTAACAGTTGAGTGTTGAGCATTTTGATTTTTATACTCATTTTTGTTTTAAGGATTTGTCTGCATGACATTGCCGTATGTATGTTCTTTTCTAGTGGTAAATAATGGTCGTTGTGGGGAGTATCGAGAGTGGTGCTTATTCTATTATGATGATGGCGTTATCTTAAGGATGTTGGAAGAAGAATTTCTTGGTAGTGGCTTGATGGTCCGGTGGAATTATAGGTTTGAACTATTGATTTGGACGAGTGGCAGTGAAGGTGTTTTAGTGTGATGCCTAGTGATGAGTAGCGGAATAATTTAAGGCATGATCCGAATGTGGTTAAGGATTGTAAGTGTTGTTGTACGTTGTCAGATAAGTAACAGGATTGTGCGCCAATTGAGGCAGTTGTGGTCAGCTTAGTCTTTAGAACCAGAAAGAGATGTTGCCATGTAGGTATCTTTTTCTTTTGAAGAGTCAATGGGTTATTATGACTGAGGTCACGGGTCTTATGTGCACTGTGATTGAGAAAGTGTCGCCTGGGCAGGTAGAAATAAAATGAATGGTAAAGTGTCGTTTTTTGGCGTAGAGGTTATCGGTTAGGAGTGACTGATTCTAGGTAGAACAGGACGTGGTGTCTGAAGGGCTGTAATTGTTTCTAGTGTTAGTATGCCATGAGCGTCGGTGCTTTTACCGGATTGGTTTTGGTTAGCAGGGGTATCGTGGTGTATCGTATGTGAGGTTTCTGTGTTGATAGTGTGTGACAATCTATTAGTGGCGAGGTCATCTGGAATCGAGGTCGTAGTCCCGTATGTGTTTCCAGTTGGTTCTTCTCCTTGTATGTAGGGAATTCATTTCATCTCAGGTGAGATTGGGTGTCCATAGTTGGACGATTGGTGAGTAACGTGTGATAGGGTGTCGGGTGTATTTGGGTACGAGTTGTCAGTCTCTTGTGAGAACGGGGTCGTTACCCTTTTTATTTATTCTAGTCCTATCAAGGACATTGTTTGTCGTGAGCCTTGTTCTCCATCTAGGAGTCGTGTGCGTCCGCGGATGGATGAACCTATATATGAGTTGTTGTGATGTTAGAGTTCACCGGTAAAGGTTTGGTTGAATGGGTCGACTCACTTCTACGGAGGGATGTGGAGTCTTTGGTTTTGTGGTGCTTGTTCTAAGAGTGTTACTGACAGGTGGTGTGTGAGGCACGAGTTGTCGATTAGGGATGGTATATTTCTGATGTTTAGTACTAGCGGTGATGGCTAGGAAATGTGTCGTGAATGGCAGTTTGAGGATAGTTAGGTGATGTGATGTGAGTCATGTACTCAGGTGTTTTTATTGATGTCTGATTTGAGCAGTGTCTTGAGGACAAGTATTGGTATTGTTTGAGTGTTAAGCAGCTAGAAAGTGAATGTGTGATTCTATTGAGGAATAATAGGAACGATTGACTTTGGTTTTGAGGTTTCAAGTATGAGACGGTCGTATTGTGTGTTTTGAAGAGGTAAGAATTGAACCGAGTGATGACATGGAGTTGTTTACCTGGTATGGGTGTTATGAGGATATTAGAGATCTTTTATACTGGTTGATGATTGTGACGTTTGGCGCCATGTTGTTTCCAACTTGTTAGGGGTTGTGTGATTAATGTATGATTGGGATTTTTAGAGCTGGTATGTGACTGTATAGTTGTTGAGGTTATGTAAAGCGACGGATTGATTAGAGAGTGGATCTCGTGGTTGTTTTGTGAACTGTATGGGGTAGTGTTTGAGGTTTAGACTTGAGGATAGGAATGACGTCTGTGCTGAGACCGGATCGATGATGAGAATGGCCTGACCAACCATTTCTCTTGAATCAGTCCCTCTCTAGCACGATATCAGGTCAAAGGTCAATGACTGTTTCGACTTGTTAGTGACAGTGAGAGCACGATTTTGCGTGTTATGTCAGTGTGGCAATGTGGACTTAGATTAATTGTCTCGGGTGACAAGGTATGTTAGGTTGGACCAAGTGTCCGATAAAGGGTTTTGGTGCAACCATTGACTATTGAAGATCTTGTTTTGAGGATTTGTGACTTGGGTACAAGATGATTTGTTTTATTGTACTGGTGACTCATGATTATGTAATCATTGGGAGATTCATTGTTTTGTCATTTTGGGGTTGTTAAGTACGATGATTGTCATATGGTAAGGTGGTGTAGCTATGTGGTGGATAGTAAGTGCTTGATCTGACAGGGACATATATTTGAGTTTGAGCTTGATTGTGAAATGGACGGGGTTCCTCGTTTGGGATCTTGTGTGTCCTTTGAAGGACGAGTTGAAATAGGTTATTGTTTTGTTCAAGGGTTTTGTGACCGTTCTTTTTTCAGCTCCGAAGCCTTGTGTAGCGGTGTAAAGGGACCAGTGTTGGTTTTAAGTGATATGTATAATCCAGCGAGTTTTGTGTATGATGTTGTGAGTGACGAGTATCCTCATAGGGTGGTGAGCATTGGGTTTTTCTGACGACAGTGTATGATTGCCTATTGACATCGGGTGTCAAAGGCAACAATGTTGTTAAGTTCTTATCTCTATGGTTTGGTGAAGTATTTCTTGGGAAAGTGTGTGGTTGTTAGTCTCTTTCTTTAAGGAGGGTAGATTTTGAGGACAAAATCTTTTAAGGAGGGTAGAATGTAATATTTCTGATTTTCGCCATTTTTCATTTTTTGTAATTTTCTAATTTTTTGAGGGTATTTTCATCTTTTCTCGTTTTACGTACCGGACACTGTGGGGTGTGTCAGAGAGTTGGCTGGAGCATTTCATTGAGTTCCGGACTCTTTGAAATGCAAGGGTTGCAATTTCAGCAATTTTTCATTTTTCGGGACGGACAATCCCGGGTGGGACCCGTTATCGGGATTCTTATGTACGGGGATTTTATTTTAGGTCCATTGCATTCCATTTATAAGTAGCCTTTATATATATATGAATTTATGGTAGAAATTAATGTTAAAAGAAAAATCTTTTTGAAGAGGGGCCCACCATCACCCATTTTAGTGGTCATAAGACCATGTTTGGTCTCATTTTCATTCTCTCTCCCGTAAGCTCTCTCTCATCCACCATCTTGGTTCTTGGAGAATTATTTTCTCTTAATTTGTAGTATAACATGTTAAATTGTGATTAATTCATGTTAAGTTGTCTTGATGTTATGTGTATGAATTATAATTCCATGTAAATTTCATGTTTACTGATGTGTATGTTGATTGTTGATGAAATATGATATAGACATGCTTAAATGATTATATTTTTAATTTAGATGTGTGATTGTTGAGATTGTGCTAAGTGTAAGCATATTAGGTTTTGTATAAAATTCCTTATTAAGCATGTAAGTTATTAAGGTTGAATTGTATAAGTTATATGAATTTCATGCTTAAATGGTATGCATAATTGATTTGTTGAAAATACATGACAAATGCATGCTTAAGTGATTATGTTCTTAATTTAAATATGTTGTTGTTGAAAATTGTACTAATTGTGAGTATGAGATGTCGTGTGTGAATTTCCTTATTAAGCATGCAAGGTTGTTGAAGTACAATTGTGTAATTTTATGACACATTTCATGCATAAGCATTGGGAAAGAAATGAGAAGTTGATTTTAAAGGAAATGAAAAAGGTTTTGGGGAAAAAGTTTTGAAAAAGGGTTTGCAAAAACCCGGCCGCTTAGGAGTTGCCTAGGGACCGCGGCCTTAGTGTGGGCTAGAGGGAACTGGGGAGATTTCCCTAGCGTGGTTGAGTTACCTAGGCCCCAAATGACGCCATGGAGTTGCCATGGGTCAGGGACAGTTAGCCAATCCTTCTCTCGTGCCGCCATGGAGTTGTCATGGGACAGGTAACATTAATGGTTTGGAAATGATAACGGAAAAGGTTTTTTTTTTTTTTTTGGAAATAGGGAGCGACATTGCATGACATTGCACAGCATGGCTCGTTATGACTTGGATTGTTTGTTATTGATATTATGGTTAAATTTTCTCCCCGGAGTTGTATAATCCTGTCCTCTATTTTTCTATTCTTTGTTTGGATTCACGGGGTCACAAGAGGTGTGTCTTAGGTACCACCTACAGAGCAATTAGCTCACCCCTTATATTTAATATTTTTCAGGACATGGAAGAGAAGCGGCGGATGATGATCCATCACATGCTTAGGTCAGATTTGAGGCCTTTGTTTACTAGACTTTTGTATGTAGAGTCATACTCTTTTGTATAGAATCGTGTCACTTTGCATAGCCTTGGTGTATTTTGGATGGTTTGCAACTAAAGAACTTATGACTATCACCATATCCATGGATTTTAACTTAATGTATCCAAAGCTTAATCTTTGTAAATGATTTTAGAATAATGTAAGGATTTATAACTCTATGCTTTGGATGTATTGTAATTCATGGGATGTTATGTAAGTTGTTTTTACATTATGTTTGGACAGGTTTGGACTTGGATTAAGGTCACCAATGGACCATAGGAGTGCCTAAGTGCACAAGTTCATGATTTTAGACTTTCAGGGCTTTTTTTTTTAGTTTCTGGGTTTGGGGAACCAGTACCTCATCCAGGAACCGATTCAAGAGTTGTCTTGGTTCATGTTTGGGCTTTCTACCCATGTGGAACCAGTACCAAGATTTGGGAACCGGTTCAGCCCTCCAGTGTATATTTTTGCCTTCATAATTTTTATCAACTTTGATCATTTAACTTCGGACGGTTATAACTTCTTCGTTCCAAACCCAAATAGGGTCATTCTTGAGTCCATTTTCAAGGATTTTGAGTTAGCTTTCCAATATAACTAACCTCATCTTCAAACTCCATTCATGTTGGGAGTTATGATTGTTTTAGTAGAACAGTATCGGAATTTCCCTTGAACCGGGTAATGGTACTTTTGGGAATTCATAACCGATGACCGTAGAACTTCACCGAGTATCATGGAATGACTAGAATGATTGTTTAAAACCTTATTTGATTAGTTTAAGGATGGATTACCCTTGCACAATGTAAAATGATCATTTTACCCCTAGTGTGTCCTCGGGTTTGGTCAAGGACCGGGTTAGCGATCCGGATCCCCGGTTTGGGTTGTTATAAGGCCGAAGTTTGATGCTCCAATGATCCAGTGAGGAAATATTTCTTTTTCAGTGTAGGGTTCTCTATACGGCTAGGAGTGGTTTTGTTTCAAATGTTTTTTTTAAAAAAATGTTTTGATTAAATGTATATTTATTTTGTTTATATACTCACATGAATATGTATATTTTCGGAAGCTGTTTTGTTAAACCACCATGAAATTCTTGTTATGGTTTTTCCTGCTAGGACTTTCTGTTTCACCACCCTCCAGTTTCAGGTATCAAAGATGAACGTGGATTGTTAGATTCAGGCTTAAGTGGAAGAGTCGGCGTTGCAGGATTTATTTATTTATTTGGAGAATTTTGTATATAAATTGACGAAATTGATTTTGTATAAAAGAGGGTATTTTTTTTTTTTAAATCCTGGGTGTATTTTAATGTATTTGAATTTGTATAAATTGAGAATTTTATTAGAATTTTCGGGTCGTGACATAAAAAATAAAAAATAAATAAAAAAATCGGTCTCACTTGGCCTTAAAACTAATCTATCATGTTCCAACGCACAATACAAATAATATTCAATATTCCCAAAATCAACACATACATATAAAAAGAATCTCGTTCCTCCATCTCATCTAAATATGGAATTACCAATCCACTACCTAGTCCCATAATCCTTTATAAGGAATGCACTTTAATTACATTAAGTTACAGTCCATGAAATATAGCTAAAATTAAAAGTTCATAACTTACAACTTTATACAAATTAAATTAAAATTTTACAAAATAGTCAAGATTATATTTACAAAATATTAAAGTTCAATTACAAAAGATAGCAAAATATAGACATCCAATCCCGTCTACACTTGTGATGGATTGTCATCCGCTACCTCTTTCCCGTATCCTGAAAATATTAAAATAATGGGGTGCGCCAACCGCTCAGTAGGAAGTATCTAAGACACACCTCTTACGATCTCATGAACCCACATAAGAAATAGAATACAAGTGAACGGGATCATACCTCAGGAAGCAAGTAAAATAGTAATAATATCAACAAATACATACACGTCATCCGACTACCAAGTGTGCAATATATATCAATGATATGCCATGCTATGAAATGTCACTCCCCATTTTCGAAACAATACCATTCACCTTTCCAAACTGTTAGTGTAGTCCGACCCAAGGCTACTCCAAGGCGTCATGAGAGGAGGATTGGCTAATTATCCACGACTATAAGGCAACTTCAAGGCGTCGTATCCAGCTTAGGTAGCTCAACCACGCTAGGGTCTCTCCCTAGTCCCCTCTAGACCACACTAACGCCGCGGACCACTAGGCGACTCCTAGGCGTCCGGGTTTTCGCAAACACTTTTCGAAACTATTTTTCCCAAAACAATTTCTTTTGCTTTTCAAAACAACTTTTCTCTTTTCCCTTTCCCAATGGAATGCATGAATGTTCCATGGTACACAATTTCAATCTTAACAATGAAATCTCATGTAAATCAATAATTCTCAACAATATACATATACCTCATGCTTACATAAACAATTTAAACATATTGAACAAATAAAGGCATAAAAAAAAAAAAAAAAAAAAAAAAAAAGGTTATCACATCAACTTAAGGAACATGTAATTGAGCCAACTATTCGCATAATTCATATTATCATATAAAACCCTAAACACCATAGGTCAAATAATCAAATTAAACATGCTTATAAGCAAATTTTAGGGGGAAAATTCACAAGGGTTAAAAAAATTGGGTTAGAACACCCTTACCTCACAATTGAAGAGCAATCCCACCAAAACCCCCAATTTTCGAAATTCAAAAGGGTGGCCAAACGACATTTTGCTTCGATCAAAATGAAAGTCTCGTTGCGCTCGTCAACTTTGCCTTTAGTGGCAATGTCAAATTCTAAGTGAAAAGCTCTAGATCTAAGTTTAAATTAATGAAAACAAGAAAAGAAAAAAAAAATGTGAGGGAGATGAAGATACTGACAAGAGAAACAGAAAGTGGGGGTATGTAATGACTCCCTTAACATCCAACAGGTTCCAGGGCAATTTCTTTTTTAAAAAGTCTTTTACCATATATATATATATATATATATATATATATATATATATATATATATTTTCATCTCCCTCACATTTCTTTTTTTTCTTAGGTCGTTGAGTACGGAGATTTTATTTTGGGTTCATTGCATATCATGCATTATTCTTTTGTGCTTATATGTTATTTGTGGTTATGAATTGGTTGATGTGTGTGTGTGTACACACACACATCAACCAATTCATAACCACAAATAACATATAAGCACAAAAGAATAATGCATGATATGCAATGAACCCAAAATAAAATCTCCGTACTCAACGACCCCGGTAGCAGATTCTACCTAGGACTTTTCGGTAAAAAAAAAAAAAAAAACAAAAAAAATATGTCGAAATGACAACCAATGCATTTCCAAGAATCCTGAACTCAAGGAAATATCCTAAACAACATTCTGACACACCCGGCACACCCCACGGTGTCCGGCACGCAAAACGAGAAAAGACTAAAATACCCTCAAAAAATAAGAAAATGAAAAATGAAAAAAAAATTGGAACATCACATATTTTTCAACCGTTTTGCCTATGAAATGTTTACTGTCATTTCAGGCATTAGAAGGGCAAAATGGTCAGACATAGGAGAATCGGTTACATAAACCAAAACCTCAAGGAAGGTAAGTTAGATTATAAAATATGAAGTGATCTATGTGAAATATTGACAAACCTCATAGTGGTAAGTGAAATAAACCCTAGATAAAATTGATTCTTGCCAGTTCTAAAACATTCTTGACAACAAAAGTGGCTAACCTGACTTATTCATCGGTGGTTGAACCATAATCATAGCGCATAAAGAGGCCAAGTGATCGAACCAGAAGTAGTTTCATACATAGACTTATCCAAAGGCCTTAGCTCTAATGCTGATATGAATGGTGTTCCAAGGCCTATGTTTACGAGACAAACGTATATATAATCCGTGGAGGGAACATGTACGATCTCCGGCTCATAGGGAGTTGATGAATCGTCTAACATCATTGTGGTCCAGTAATCAACTCCGATGTACAAATCAAATTGGGGTATTTGATTTTTTGAATCATAGTTTCCATACATGAACCTGGCCCTTATCAAGTACGTGTTACCTTTGCCTTGTGCAGGTCTCAGCGTGTAGCAGTTTTTGGTTCCTTGAGGAAAACTTCTGACTTTGTTAAACTGTGGTGGGAGAAAATTAGTCATGAATTCAGGGGATATAGTCTTCCTCACACCAGTGTCTACAAAAGCTTCATCTGAAATATAATCTATTCCAGTTGTATCATCTTTGTAGCTGGTGCCTTCAAGTGCTCCACAATCTATGCTTATGAAGCCTAATATATAATATATATATACGGAGAGAGAGATTAGTTATATGCTTAGTGTTCTGACAATGAATAGATATATATATATATATATATATTGATGTATAAAGGAAGTGTGTCTGCATACCTGGAGGGACCTGTACATAAACCACAACTATTAGGGCAAAACAAGAAAGCAATACAAAGAGTAAGCACTTTGGAATCCACATATTTCTACTCAGATTCTTCATGAGACAAGAGGAGCTATGAGAGGTTTCCTTTTATGTGCTGCTACATATGTATGTCATAGGTATACCAATAAGCTGCATGTACGTTGTTGTCAAATACAATAATTGGATAAAGATATTTGAGCTACGTACAAGGAGGATGTCAGATAATAATTTGTCAAACCATATATTTGTGCCGAGTCGCAATACCGTTTGAAACCGGACTCTTCGACAGGGACTGCCCAAAGAATTATGGGGGTTAGGAGTTGCGAAAGGGAGGGGTAACAATAGTAGGGTTTTTCAAGAGTAATATTAAAATATCATGGGTATATAATAAAAATAAAGTGAGTAGGAATATATAATAGTTTTTTCGGCCCAAAGTTTTTGTCCATTTTCTTATTTTGAGATATCCTAATAAGTGTCTCACTTAAAAAATCGATGCACTATTTTTTATAATATTTTTTATAATATTTTTAAACTATTGTTTTGACATCGACACTTTTGTCTTTTAACAAGGATAAATTTAAAAATTTAACTTTATATCAATACAATAAAAAAATATTAAAAAAAAAATCAGTAGGGCCTAACTGAGTGAACAATAGGTCCGTACCTACTCATAATTTTATTACTATATTATTTTATTTTATATCTATAATTTCGTTACACCACAAATACAAATATTATATGAGGTACTGTAGGTAACACATTTATTTATTTATATATTTATTATTATTATTTTTGTCATTGTCAAAAAATTCATATATTTATTTTACTTTTTTAGAGACTTGAACCCTTATTATTCACTTAAAGGAGTTATTACTATATCAAACTATTCTTAGTAGCACATTTATTTAAGGTTGAAATATTTGTACAATACATTTATTTTAAGATTCAATACTATTACAATTTTATTTCAAGAATAAAAAACCTTTATCTCGAACTTGCAATCCCAATGTGAATGATGTTGAACCGATGTAAAATTTTGTTATATAATCAAGATGATGGAGATCGGAGAATAGACATTGACTCTTCTTAATTTTTAAACGACAGGCCTTATGTCGCTATTGTTATCGTAATAATAAGCACACAAATGTCAAGTCCTTTGGTTGTTGATAGCATTTATAATGAGTTCAACTCTACATTGAATATATTGGGAGCCACGAAGAGATAAAAATAAAAAATAAAAAAATGAAAATGAAGAAGAAGAAGAAGAGCATGCAAGCAATGATGTGATTTGAAGGGAAAAGGAAAAGAGGATCAAAATATTTAAATTTTACAGTGTTTTGCATGCAGCATATAAGATTTAAATCCGTAGCTCTTTTTTTAGTTACTATAATAAATTAACTAATTATTTGTTAATTACTAGTTGACACGCCTTTTTTTATATATAAACTTTAAACGTCAATTTCACACTAAATCTAATAATTCATTTATGTAATGGGAATGCTTATTGTCTTTTCAAATTCTACAATTGTCAATTGAACTCTTCTGTAAATACCTTCTGAATTTTAGAATTTTATATGTGCCATTGTCTCAAAATTTTAATCTATTTAGTTTTTTTATTTCTTCTGATTACTTTATTCTCTCATTAGATTTCTAATTTTCTATGTTAGTGCGTTTTTGCAGTCCCACCAATATATATTATATATGGGGAGGGAAAAAAACAACAGAGAAATGAAAGCTTGGATAATATCATCCGGTAGAGAGTGTCTAATCTGAAGGGCTAATTCTTGTCCAACGCGCTTGGATAATATCATCCGATAGGGCATCTCTAATATGAAAGGCTAATCCTTGTCCAACGCTAATTAGAGGGGTGTTCTTAATGTTTTGACTTTTGGGTGAGACTAATTCCTCCAGACACATGGCAAACTCCAGTGTCATGAAAATCCTATTGAGGTCGCGAATTCCGCTATCTTGCTGAAGTAACTTATTCAATTTGGAGAGAGAGAGAGAGATCACAGACACACTGAAGCCCAGTGCTTGGGTTCTTTGATTTCAAACCAACCTTCTATAATAAATTAGTCCTCTGCATTGCAAGAAATATATGATGGGAAATATAACATTTTCAATAGAATTGTTTCAGAAGAATTACATGTGTCTAAACAATGCAGGCAAACAAATATTGACGCTTAGAGATAATTTGAAGAGTGAGAGTAAACAAAGACTAACAGTTGGTTTTGCAAAGGACTCAATTGAACTAAGGCTATGTTTGGAAGGCATGGAATTGGATCTTTGGAATTGGAATCGAAGAAAAGTAACTAAGAAAATTGAACCAATTTTTTTTCCAATTTCAAGCTCCAATTCCATGCCGCCAAACACAAGCTTATTGACAATGATTGAAGAAAGAAAATGTTTCGCAACAACAAAGATACTTTTTGAATAGATATCATCTGGCGGCGGGACTTAGTCCACTCTCCAAATTCATGGATATCAGTCCAATTTAATCTTTTGATTCTGTTTCATGGCAAGCCATCTCCATTGCCAAACACTCCTTCAACTCCATCACCACGTAATTCATGGTTGGCCTTCTGGTGGAAGTGCGAGACACACAGCTCATTGCTAATTCTACAGCTTTCCAAACAGAATTGACATCAAAATCTCCACGCAGCCTCGGATCAGCTAACATCTTAACATCCCCATTTGCAAGCTTGGAACTAACCCATTGAATTATGTAAATACTATCATTGCCTTTTGGTATTGCTGCCCTGCCCGTGATCATCTCCAAGAGAACAATTCCAAAGTTATAGACATCACTTTTGTGTGTCAGCCTATTTGATGTGTAATACCTGCAATCCAAAATATATAACATTTATCCCAATCATGAAAAGTTCATATTAATGGTATTTTAAAGATAAATTCGTTTGTCTAATCCTTGTGTTTCTTAACATTTTAAGTAATTTGTGGAAGGAAATAAAATGATTTACACATGATTTTCATAGATGAAGACAATGTAACATATGGGCATTTTGGACGAAGAAAAAGTCTGAATAGTGATTTTTGTTGGTTTTGTAATTGGTTTAGAAATTTGTTGGTCAACCAAAATAGTTTTAAAATGTTGGTAGATTGACAAATACCAATAATTGACTAATAACATTTTAAACTTTAATAAACAAGATCATAGTTTGACTTGGTCATTTAATGAATGAACACGAGTCGAGCCTATTTTAACCATTTGACCTCAAGTTGCTTATTTCATTTGCAGCCCGGACTAATGTTATATAGGAGAAGGGAAATGCTTACTCAGGGTCAAGGTATCCAGGAGTGCCGGCAACAATTGTTAATACATGAGTGCAACCTTCAGTTGGAACAACTCTAGACAGCCCAAAGTCAGCAAGTTTGGCATGGAATTTTTCATTTAATAAGATATTGGTAGTCTTCACATCTCTGTGGATTATTGGAGGCTTACAACCATGGTGCAGATACTCCAACCCTTCAATTCAAGTCCACTTCTTATTAATTAGCTACACTTGCATCAAAAATGTAAAATGATATCATAAAAGGAAAAGAAATGGAATTCATCTGCTTACTAACCTAATGCTGCATCTACTGCTATCCGAAGCCTTTCTTCCCAACTCAAAAAATTTGAATTTCTACCTGCATCCATGAATTAGTAATTTAAATTGTCGCTAGAGTAGCATTGGTTGCTATTATTATCGGTTGACTTCTTGTATTCACAAATCCAAAGTATGCATACCTAATAGATGCTTTTCTAAGTCTCCATTAACCATAAATTCATAGATAATTCCCATGTTGGTGCCTTCATTGCAGTATCCAACTAGAGAAGTAAAGTTTTTACGATGAACGCTCATAAGAAGGTTGGCCTGCAACATAAAGCCACATTTAGTTCAAAATATATTGATACAAGAAGGTTCTTCTGCAATATATGAAGCCACATTTAGTTCAACATAAACTACTACCATACATTGATGAGCTCAACATAAACTACTTCATAAAAATGTCAGTTTAATTTGCAGGTTACCTCAGTTTGGAATTCCTTGTACCCTTGAATTGATGATTTGGAGAGCATCTTTACAGCAACTTGAGAGTCACCTACATAGCCATGGTAAACTGTTCCAAATCCTCCTTCCCCAATAACCATCTTGAAATTGTTTGTAATACTCACGACCTCAGAGTATGTAAATTTTTTATTCTTTACCACCAAGGATGATCCTTCTCTTTGGTTTGTTTCAGCATCAACCTTTCTGACTACTGAGATCACATCAAATTCAATAAAAATATTTCAATTGAGAAAAACTTTTACTATAGAAAATTAATTGTGATTTAGAATTTTCTGTGTTCAATTATGGGGATCATGGTTCTCATACCTTGTTTTCTCCTTCTTATGATCCATAAAGCAGCCATAATTGCGATTAATAGCACGGAAATGGCAACAACGGATGCTACTATTGGAACAACTTTGTTCTCTTTCTTCTGTTTGCATGGAACAGATTGACAAGAATTTGTGTTTTCGCCTTCACTTCCATTGAAGCTGTTTTTAACATCAATGTTAACATTATTTTTATCATTATTCATAAATGTTAATCGCATCATATACTATATTGGCTATAGCTATTTATAACTTAAGGATCTAACAACAATGAATTGTGGAGATATTTCATGATTAACTAATTCAAAGATAAATAAAACAAACAAATTTTTTTTTTTCCAGTTAATTCCACCTACACCCCATAACCTTTGACCATATCCCACTGACACCCCCTCTAGATTTCAATATTCCACCTACCTCCCCTCTATGTGAGGGTCGTTTATTTTACTAACAGAACTGTGTGATTTTACAATTTTACCCACCAATTATATATTAATATTTAGGGCAAATTTCTTGAAACCCCCACTACTATCATTTTTTGATTATACACACCCAACCTACTTTAGAAAACCCCTAACATTATGAATTTGATCACATTGCACCAACTCTGTGATTAAACGACGAAACTAACCTTCTGATATACCAAATCATTTAAAAAAACAAAAAATGGTATTTTGCCAATTACAAAAATAGCCTCTCCCATTGCCAGAAATTGGTAAAGTTTATTTTACCCCTTTCATAAAAGGGTGTCGAATCATAATGTGGAAAAAAATGGAGGACACGTGTCAATAGCCTATTGGCTAAATAGGCTGTTGACTTGTAGTTTTTTTTTTTTTTTTTTTTTTTTTTTTTCAACTGGGTATCTTCTAACCCTCCCCCCCTCTCTCGCTGTCCAAGCCGCCAACGATGTACAATGGTGAGATCAGACAGCGTAGGGATAACATGACGACGGTGAACTGAGACCAATAAACAAACGACAAACCCTCGACCAACAACCAAAAAATCAAACGGCGACACCCCGACCAGTCACTCGGTGACTATGGTATACCGACAAGCATAACCATCCACCAACAAAATTGAAATGGCGACGGCAAAGCTTGCACATAGCCATCGCAAATGATTTGGTGTTAGCATTTCTCTCTCTATTTTGCCAACGTGAATGTGACGTTACCGATTTTTTTTTTTTTTTTTTAATTACTGGAATTTATTTGATTTTCTAAATTATTTTAATCCTTGTCTCGTTATGCGTGCCATGCGGGGCTCGAGGGGCGTTTTGGTCAATTGTTGAGTCGAGGGTTTTAGTAGGTTTTTTTTTTTTTTTTTTTAATCATTATAAGTCAATTAAAAGCGACGGTGTCATTTTTAGAATTTTTGGAGGTTGGCACGATTTCCGGACTTGGGAACTTCTCCCGGTTTTGTCATTTTAAGAAAGGGGTATAATGGACATTTCTCATATATATGTATATATCTATATCTATATATTAGAGGTAGATATTTGTGGGGTAAGAATGGCATTTCATTAAAGGAGGAGGGACATTATAGTAACTTAGCTTGATTTAGAAATTACACAAATGGTGACACTTGGCACAATCTTGGCCATGGAAGATGCAAGACCACTTTTCTAATTTTCGGACACTATTCCTCTCTCTCTATCACTTTCTCTAACTCTCTTTATATCTATACATAAGCACACAATTATGTCTTCTAAGGAAAAACTTTGATTTGGAGAGTTTAAGGTAAGATTTTGAGGGAAAGGAAGAAGGGATGATGGAGAGCTTGGCATGAGCTTTCATTAGAGACCAAAGGTGCAAGGGCTTAGAGGATTTTGAAAATTGGGGCATTTCTTCTAATTGAGGTAGAGTTTGTCTAATTGTCAATTTCCTTGGAATTGGTAGTTAATTAAATGTCTTTCCCTCCTTTGACATGCCAATTTGATGTTAATTGAATAATGAAGATTTTAAGGTTTTGGTTGATGCATAAACTTTGTCTAATTAATGTGTTTGATGGAAATTAGTTGTTTATCTTGTGTATTAATTTCAATTAACATGCTATGAAGTTGCTATATGGTGGATTATCTCTGTTACTCTTTGTATAGTCATCTTGATGTATGTAGAAGCATGTTTAAGGGTTGGATTATCTTGTTATGGTAGTGAAATTGCTTATTGGATAATAAAAGCATGATAAGAATTTGAATGGTTGAAATCAAAATATTTCATGTGCATGTCATGAGGGTATTGATGGGTATAAGAAAGGTGAGGGTGTGAATGTGATGTGTGGATGTGTGGATGTGTGGAGGGGTGAATGAAATGTGTGGGTGTGTAGGAGTGTGGAAGTGATGCGTGGACATACGATGGTATAGACGGAATGTGTGATTATGTGAGGGTAGAGTGTGATGTGTGATTGCATTGGCATCTTGTGCATAGCATTGAATATGATGGTGTGTGAATTATTTAAAAATTGAGGTGTCGTATGTGAATCACTCACATGATCCCCGTCTCTTTTTCTTATTCATTGCTTGTAAGGCATGTAATTATTTACCATGCTTGAGGAGATGCCACTTAGGTATTCTCTACTGAGCCTTGTGCTCACTCCTCTACTTATTATCATTTTTCAGGGATTGAAGATGAGCCGGTGAATAATATACATCCATGAATATCAATGTAGATAGGACTTCACTTTTATTTATACCAAAGCTATGTAAATTTTGGCCATAGAGGCCTTACTCTTGTATTTAATTCCTTTGAATTTTGTATAAAATGAGACTTACGTAGTTCAGTCTTTAAATGATGTATTGGAATGTGTTATGTATCCTACAAAAATTTCGTTATCAATATGTATTATTCTTGCAACATGTTAAATGATTGGATTCATTTTGTATATGGTTTGTGTGTATTTTAAGTAATGTGCGGCAAATTACGTAATAACGTGGTTGTTGTACTCGAATTTATTGTTGAAATGTATTAATTTTGTACGTAAGTGTTGTGACGTGGGTGGTTGAACGATCAAAAGTTGGTGTATAGGGGTTACATAGGACAGTGGAAAGTGGGAGTGAAGATTTTCTAGAACCAGTCGACCGGTATCATGGCAGTGGGTTTTCCCACTGTTCATATCCCAAACCAGTCAACGTTTAAGGAGTATACGTCGACTGGTTCTGCCTTTTCATGTAATTACCAATTTAAGTTCTTAATATTACACTTTGGCATCATTTGAAGTTGAAATTAATTATTTTTATGACCCAATTAAATGCCATAATTATATTTTTGCCCCAAAAGGACTATTTTACCCTGAACCTCATTTTAATTATTATGTGATGCAAGTAAATGGCCATATTACCCTTTGAGTCTCAAATTATAAAATTGGGCCAAATTACCATTTTGTCCTTTTTGGAACTTGATAATTAAATTTAACGTGAAAAGACCGTTTTACCCTCGGATGATTTTGGGTCGGGTAAGGACCCGTTTAATGATCCGGATCCAGAGGAGTTGGGTCGTTACAGAATGGTATCAGAGCTTTAGGTTCGAAAACCTAAGGACGACGAGTAGGGTTGACCTAGAAGAGTTAGAATTGGGTTTGACGACATTGCATGCTTATGTGATGATTAATTTTTGGTTCAAAAACATGACTTATTGCTACGTGCTTATGTGCTTACATGTTACTATGTTTAGTGTATGTCTCCGTATTCATTGCTCATTAAGTTTATTAATTGTTGAATGGAAAAGCATGATCAACTATTAATGTTAAATGTATATGTGCAGCTACTTATATGATTAAATTTGTCTAAAGCATGCTTGATTTGCTACATGTTTAATTGTTAATTGTTATTGTTGATGAATGAATGCTTAGTTGACTACGTGCTTAATTGTTAAGTGTAATTATAATTCAAAGCATGTATATGAGTTCTTATTGTACGTAATTGAGCACGATAGATATGATCCTGTTTTGGGAAGTAGTTGTACGTCTAGATTCGTGTTGTGGTCGTTCATCCATTAGGGAGTGGATGTTCGCGTGATTAGTTTGTTTTGTTGTTGATGAGTTTAAGGTTTCGGGACAGTGTTGTATATTGAGTTGCGGAAAGTTTTGATCCACGTAAGTGAGGGGCTTGATCACTTCTATGTTTCTAAACGTTTAGTTCTTATCGAAATAATAGTGTGAGCACCGTAGCTCATGGATTGAGCTACTTCGTGTATTCTTGTTGATCGTTTGGTTGTCATTGTAGAACCGTGTTTAAAGACTACGTGAAGTGATGGACTCGAATGAAGTTGGACAGCGAACAGGTGAAGGGCCATCCCAACCAGAAAGGGTTTCGATGGGACAGGACCGAGGAAGAGAGGTGTATAATAATCCACAAGTACTAGAGGACGAAGTTCTGGTGGCAAGGGCGATAGCTTCAGCCTTTCAGAAAATTGTAAGTACCACAGTTCCTCAAGTGGTACCACAACCGGCTATTCAGCCGCAGAAGACGGAGATGGAGCGGAATCTTGAATATCTGCTTCAATTTAACAAGCTTATGAAAGTAACATTTGAAGGAGGTCCAGATCCACTGGTAGCGGACGATTGGTTGGATGAAGTTGAAAAGTATTTCAGGGCAATAACAGTGCCCGGTGATCGGTTGAAGATCACTTTAGCTACGTACAAGTTTGTTAGTAACGCGGCAGCATAGTGGAAGACCATGACTAACGTGCATGATATTGACAGTATGAGTTGGGATGCATTCAAAAGTCTTTTCTTTGAAAAGTATTTTTCGCAAACGAAGAGACGAGAATTGAGGACGCAGTTTGATAGTCTCAAGCAAGGTGACATGTCAGTAACAGAGTATGAGAATAAGTTCACTTCTCTCTCACGTTTCGCTACGGAAGTGTTAGGGAATGAGGAGGAGAAGACATGGCGTTTTGTGTACGGCCTAAACCGTTCTATTAGGCTGGGGTTGACACTTTTGGGGTTAAAGAATTATTCTGAAGCGGTTACGAGAGCATTAATGGTAGAAGCAGAAGCCAAGGATTGGCGAGAGAAGAGTGGTACCGTGGGTTCTCAGGAACGAGGTACGAGTTTGGGTACTTATTCCAGAAGTCGGGATAGGAAGAGGCACAAGGATGTTTCATTGTTTACTCAGGAGCAGCAGACGGCAAGTGCTACTCCTATTATTGGTGTTTCTTCAGAGCCTTCTAGGACAAGCTTAGTGTGTTATCACTGTAAGCAGCCAGGACACCGCAAGGCGGAGTGTCCTCTTAATAGACCTAGTTCCGGAGTTTGCTTTCGATGTGGTCAGTCGGGCCACATAAAGAGTGATTGTCCACAGAGGAGATGAGATATTATTGTGATTGATTCTTATGTAACGGGGGATACCTGTGAGATTAGGCAGTTCCCTGTGCATAGTTGTGCTAGATGTAATGGGGGTTACCTGTGAGTTTTGTAACGGGGGGTTACCTGTGACTGTGGTAACGGGGGATACCTGTGAGTCGTGTCGGTTGCAACGGGGGACACCTGTGAGCCGGCATGTATTGTAACGGGGTTTACCTGTGAGTCGTGTCGTATTGTAACGGGGGCTACCTGTGAGTCATGTTGTGTTGCATGGTTGTCTGTGAGTCGTGTCGTGTCACATGGTCACCTATGAGTTGTGATGCATTGTCGTCTATGAGTTGTGTTGCACTGTTGTCTGTGAGTCATGTCGAGTTACACAGTAGTTTGTCAGTCGTGTTGCATAGTTATTGGGTAGTCATGTCACATCATCATATGTGCATTTTGTCATGTTGTTGTCAGTGCATCGTGTCATGTTGTAACGGGGGATACCTGTGAGTCCGGTACAGTAACGGGGGTTACCTGTGACTGTGTAGCGGGGGATACCTACGAGTTCTGTAACGGGGGTTACCTGTGATTGTGTAATGGGGGATACCTGCGAGTTTGGGTGTGACAGGAGGTACCTGCACACAGTTGTTCTGGTAGCGGGGGATACCTGCGAGTTTGGGTGTGACAGGAGGTACCTGCACACAGTTGTTCTGGTAATGGGGGCTACTCGTGAGTTTGGACAGGTGCCCGTGCACTTTATGCAGTGTCGGTTCATCTGTGCCAGGATGGTGGACATATCCCGTAGTGTGGTTCCGGACCGGATGATGTTGATGATGCTTAGTGTGGGCCCTTGGGGCAGGATATAGATCAAGTAGTTTTGTATGAGTTTTAAGTTGTGATGATGTATCAGTTGTACCCGTTAGGTATTAAAGTAATGATGTATTTGTAGGACTATATAAGTATTCCAGACAGTTTTATCAGATAATGATGTGTATTTTGAGCTCTTATGTAATGGTTTCGATGATGGATTAATGACAGAAAGGTTTTAGCTACCTTAAAGGTTATTGATGTAGTGGTTAGCATTGCCTAGTTGTAACTATGAATGGAATGTTTGGAATTTCACTTGTTAAGGTTCTGTTTTGGACAGGGTGGGACGCGATGTCTTAGGAATCGTTGTTTAGCCCTAGTGTTTGGGAGAGGGCACTGCCCTCGTTTGCATATGGATGTTAAGTGTACAAGTTACAGATCGCGTTGTTTCGTCTCTGTTTAGATCCTCCTTCTTGGCATAACTTATGCAAGGTATCGATAGATATGTATTCTGCTTTGTTGCGATAGTGGAACTTAATCTTCTTTCTTCTTATGTTGGTACTGGCAAGGACTTTTTTGTTTGTGAGTTTTGTGTATCCATGTAGGGGTTGTGCGTTCTAGCGAACGGAAGGACCTTGTAGAGTTCCCTCTTTTATTAAGGATTCCGAATGAAGGTCTGATTTTAATCGTTCAACTTAGCTCCATGATAAGAGGTAAAGTCCTTAGTTTTGTGGGATTCGTTTCGAGAGGTTGTGATCGATACGGCGTGAGACGCGACTTGTTTACTGGTGTGTACGTTTTCTTAGGGTCTTAGAGTTAGTGATAGTATCTAGTAGTTGTGATGTGACTTGTGTGTTGAGGATGGTTAGACCGTGTGTCTAGAGTGGACATAGAGATTGGTGTGTGGGTGTACTTGAGGATTGGACCTGATGACAAGAACGACATTAGTGTTGAGGTCGGATGGACGATGTGAATGGCCTGGCCAACCATTTCTCTGATGTCAATCTTTCCTTAACATAATGTTGGGTCAAAGGTCAAAGATCATTGATTTTAGTATGTTTAGTGACAGTTGGAGTACGGTGTTATGCGTTGCGTACGTGTGGTAGGACGAGCTCGTTTTAGAATAAGTCTTATTTAGGGTTGATGGTATTCTTTGCACATATTCAGGTCATTTGTTATGGATGGTGGTGCACTTGGTATGGGACTACGTGTCTAAGGAGTTTCAGTTGTCAGATTCCTTGATCCTTGAGCTATGCTGATGGGTTGTTTTCCCAGGTACCTGATGGTACTTTTGACAGGTCAGATGGTTCTCAGTGGATGGGACTCGGTGGGGTCATGGAGTTGGTTGGGGGCTAGTTCCATGTGTGTATGCAGGTGGTGGTAAAGAGTTTTGTTCGGCACTGTGATACCTTTTTCGTTCAGTTGGTTGTCGTGATGGAAAGGTCGCATGTGACTGTGGTCATTGTTCAGTCGAGATTATGTGGGGTCACAAGCATAGGGTTGCGAGTGACATAGAACGTCGGATTCTTTAGATTGGGATTTTAAGGTATAACGTGTTGCGTGGGGTACTCGGAGACGTACTCCGTTTTTGTATCCTCTCGTCTTTCTCTTGTGAGGAGGATTGATTTCGGGGACGAAATCTTTTGAAGTTGGGGAGATTGTGACATTACCGATTTTTTTTTTTTTTTTCGTTTTTCTAATTTCTGGAATTTATTTGATTTTCTAAATTACTTTAATCCTTGTCTTGTTATGCGTGCCACGCGGGCCCTGAAGGGCGTTTTGGTCAATTGTTGAGTCGAGGGTTTTAGTAAGTTTTTTTTTTTTTTTTTTTAAGCATTATAAGTCAATTAAAAGCGACGGTGTCATTTTTAGAATTTTTGGAGGTTGGCACGATTTCAGGACTCGGGAACTTCTCCTGGTTTTGTCATTTTAAGAAAGGGGTATAATGGACATTTCTCATATATATGTATATATTTATATCTATATATTAGAGGTAGATATTTGTGGGGTAAGAATGGCATTTTATTAAAGGAGGAGGGACATTATAGTAACTTAGCTTGATTTAGAAATTACACAAATGGTGACACTTGGCACAATCTTGGCTATGGAAGATGCAAGACCACTTTTCACCCTTTTCCCTTTTAATTTCGGACACTATTCCTCTCTCTCTATCACTTTCTCTAACTCTCTCTATATCTATACATAAGCACACAATTATGTCTTCTAAGGAAAAACTTTGATTTGGAGAGTTTAAGGTAAGATTTTGAGGGAAAGGAAGAAGGGATGATGGAGAGCTTGGCATGAGCTTTCATTAGAGACCAAAGGTGCAAAGGCTTAGAGGATTTCGAAAACTGGGGCAATTCTTCTAATTGAGGTAGAGTTTGTCTAATTGTCGATTTCCTTGGAATTGGTAGTTAATTAAATGTCTTTCCCTCCTTTGACATGCCAATTTGATGTTAATTGAATAATAAAGATTTTAAGGTTTTGGTTGATGTATAAACTTTGTCTAATTAATGTGTTTGATGGAAATTAGTTGTTTATCTTGTGTATTAATTTCAATTAACATGCTATGAAGTTGCTAAATGGTGGATTATCTCTATTACTCTTTGTATAGTTATCTTGATGTATGTAGAAGCATGTTTAAGTGTTCGATTATCTTATTATGGTAGTGAAATTACTTATTGGATAATGAAAGCATGATGAGAATTTGAATGGTTGAAATCAAAATATTTCATGTGCATGTCATGAGGGTATTGATGGGTATAAGAGAGGTGAGAGTGTGAATGTGATGTGTGGATGTGTAGATGTGTGGAGGGGTGAATGAAATGTGTGGGTGTGTAGGAGTGTGGAAGTGATGCATGGACATACGATGGTATAGACGGAATGTGTGATTATGTGAGGGTAGAGTGTGATGTGTGATTGCATTAGCATCTTGTGCATAGCATTGAATATGATGGTGTGTGAATTATTTAAAAATTGAGGTGTCGTATGTGAATTCCTCACATGATCCCCGTCTCTTTTTCCTATTCATTGCTTGTAAGGCATGTAATTATTTACCATGCTTAAGGAGATGCCACTTAGGTATTCTCTATTGAGCCTTGTGCTCACTCCTCTACTTATTATCATTTTTTAGGGATTAAAGATGAGCCGGTGAATAATATACATCCATGGATATCAATGTAGATAGGACTTCACTTTTATTTATACCAAAGCTATGTAAATTTTGGCCATAGAGGCCTTACTCTTGTATTTAATTCCTTTGAATTTTGTATAAAATGAGACTTATGCAGTTCAGTCTTTAAATGATGTATTGGAACGTGTTATGTATCCTACAAAAATTTCGTTATCAATATGTATTATTCTTGCAACATGTTAAATGATTGGATTCATTTTGTATATGGTTTGTGTGTATTTTAAGTAATGTGCGGCAAATTACGTAATAACGTGGTTGTTGTACTCGAATTTATTGTTGAAATGTATTAATTTTGCAAGTAAGTGTTGTGACGTGGGTGGTTGAACGATCAAAAGTTGGTGCATAGGGGTTACACAGGACAGGTGGGAGTGAAGATTTTCTAGAACTGGTCGACGTATAACCCAAACTGGTCGACCAGTATCTTCATAGTATGTTTGAGCATTTCACGTCCCTAACCAGTCGACGGTATCCCAAACCAGTCGACCGGTATCATGGCAGTGGGTTTTCCCACAGTTCATATCCCAAACCAGTCGATCGATATCATGGCAGTGGGTTTTCCCACTGTTCATATCCCAAACCAGTCGACGTATAAGGAGTATACGTCGACCGGTTCTGCCTTTTCATGTAATTACCAATTTAAGTTCTTAAAATTACACTTTGGCATCATTTGAAATTGAAATTAATTATTTTTATGACCAAATTAAATGCCATAATTATATTTTTGCCCTAAAAGGACTATTTTACCCCGGACCTCATTTTAATTATTATGTGATGCAAGTAAATGGCCATATTACCCTTTAAGTCTCAAATTATTAAATTGGGGCAAATTACCATTTTGTCCTTTTTGGACCTTGATAATTAAATTTAACGTGAAAAGACCGTTTTACCCTCGGATGATTTTGGGTCGGGTAAGGACCCGTTTAATGATCCGGATCCAGAGGAGCTGGGTCATTACAGTGAAGCTAAGAGTTAGGTACAAAAGCTTTTCCGGTTTAATCATCGTTCTAAAACTCACCGGTTGGATGAAGCCACCGTTGCTAGGATAAGCGGTGGCAATCTCGGAGGAAACCCCCTTCAACTATACCTCGGATCTTTTCAGTTCTGACGCCGGTGGGTTGGTCATGAGCATCATATGTGTTGTGTGTAAATATATTTATATACCAAGAGAACGCTCCCTTTCTACGCTCTTGTTCTTCAACAACGGACGATATCGTCGACTAATTAAACCTCTGGCTGGTGATAAAAAGGGAAAGGTAGTGAATTGCAAATATGTGTGTGTGCGCGCGCGTGAGAGAGGGAGATATTTGACTGTTGAGATGGTGTTACGTTGTTGCAGGTGGTGGTCATGGAGATTTGTATGTGTTCTTGCTTAATTGGGTTGAATTGCATACACTAAAAATTAAAGGTTATAATCATCGAATTTTTGTCCCAATTCGTGATTTTGGGTCTCAAGGTGTAAGTGGTGTTAGGGCTTCTCTTTGATTCGGCGTGGTGGTGGAGAAGAAATCGGCATCCTCAAGATTCCCAGTGGTTTGCTAACTTAAATGTCACCAAGGCTATTTTTTTTATTGGCAAAATATCAATTTTTGCTTTTAAAAATGATTTAGTATATCAGAAGGTTAGTTTCGTCATTTAATCACATCATTGATGCAATGTGATCAAATTTCATAGTGTTGGGAGTTTTCTAAAGTAACGTTTGGGTATTTGGTCAAAAAAATGATAGCACTGGTTCATGAAATTTGCCCTAATATTTATAAAATTTTAAAGCAGAATCGAAAATTCTAACCTAACCCCCCTCTTTCTGCAGGCCCATTTGCTCTCTCTCCTCTCTTCTTCTGATGTAGTGTACTCTCTCTCTCTCCTCTCTCTACTCTGCGGACCCATTTTTGGTATAGAGTTTGTAACAGACTACTCTAATGGTGGTGAGTAGTGATCGGTGGTGCTTTAAACGACGATCAGTGGTGGCGATTTGTGTTTTTCCTCTGCCATCTCTCTCCCTTCTCTTTCCTGCGGCCGGCGCACCATCAAGCAAAGCAATCGGTGACGGGGATTCGTCGGGAGCGAAGGGATTGACGGAATCATGATGTCAGCCATGAATTCGGAGCAAGCTCGGTCTCTTGGTCTCTGCCGTCGTCAACCCCTCCATCATCACCCGCCTAGCACATAAACCACCATCTGCATCCAAACCTCCATTAGCACCATCCACAATCACCCTTTGCAAACAACACCACTAGCAGACCCAAGATCCAATTGCAAAAACACACACACACGCACGCACACACACACACAACCCCATCCCGTCATTATCCCAAACCCCAGTTCGAAGAGCTGATTCCACATCCCCTTGATCCGATCCACTATATTCTCTATTCAAATCCAAATCACTAATCCTTTAGAACGAAATCATTAATCCCCACATTACCCGCACTAGATTTATTACTTTTCCTCTTTTTCTAGTGAGATATATACACAAAGTGCACAAATATATATATATATATATATATATATATGTATTTGTATACACATATCATATATGCAAACAGGAACAAATACATAAAAGAAGAAAAGCAAAAAGGGCAAAGAGCGAGCAACATCCAAAGTCTCTCTCTGACCTTTATGTTCATCACACCAACCGCCATTCCTTTAGCTTAAAGCCTCAATCCGTTAAGAACCATTGCAGTGACCCCAGTGTAGTCATTTAGAGAGAAAAACTAACACGGTAAAAAGGGAGATATGGATATGTTTGTTCCAGTGAAATGAAGAGTTAACAACTTAAGGGTAGTTTTGTAATTCCGTACTGGTCAACGAGGTTAATAATGTTATCTTAGACATTAGAAGAGTAAAATTGACCTTTTAATAAATTTCTCATTTTAACATCAGCACACACCATTAATTGCTTAATGGCAGAGGTAACTTGTTAGGTATGGTTAAAGGTCAGGGGAAGTACGTGGAATATTGAAACCTAGGAGTGGTGTAGGTGAGAAATGATCAAAGGTCAGGGGGTGCAGGTGGAATTAATTTTTTTTTTTTTTTCTCTCTTCATTCTCGAAAGCACCTTTGGCACTGAAGAGGGAGTTTATTTAACATTTTGGTACCTTAGGTTCATGGTTTTTAAGACGAGCAAACCTCAATGATAACGATCCATTCCTTGACCTTGCAAGTAGCTCTGCTGGAATTGAACCAGTGAAGTTGTTTCCACTCAAGTTTCTGAAAAAAGTGAGCAAACATGACCTCCATTTTTAATCCAACTAAACTTATAATTTGAGTCCCATTCCCAGGTAACTTACAAGACTTTTAAGAAAGTCAGTTGTGAGAGAAATTCAGGCACCATTCCAGTTAAGTTGTTGTTCGACAAATCCCTGAAATAAGAATAGTTTGGATTAGTTTATTTCTATTGTAAATTGAATTTGTATTGCATATACCATTATAAGTTAGACATCTTAGTTGTTAATGTGAGACTAACTTATATACTTACAAAGATTGTATCATTGTGAGATTGGACATGTCAGGAGCTATCTCCCCGTCAATCCGCTTGATGACAAATTCCTAATTACAAAAGTTTTTAAATTTGTAAGTGAGAGAGTTACGATAAAAATAAAAAATAAAAATAAAAATAAAAATAGAATGGTTATTTTAAAGCATACACTTACAAAGATATGATCCTAGGGGGATCAGAACCATCATAACTACAAGTGATGCCAACCCAGACATAATCTTCAGGGGCACATGGATCTCCTTGCCAGTTTCTTTTTAGTCCATACAGTGATTTGATGCTCATGATGGCAGCAACTAAATTTCCAAAAATATATGCAAAAAAGCTTGAACATGAGAGGAAAGGTACAAAAAACGAGACTGAAAAAATAGATGTTGCCAAGGCGTACCTTCTTTGTCAATTGTTTGTAAATGTAGAAGTTGTTTCACAGTAAAAACCTCGAAGGCGTTGATGATGGGTGGAAGGGTTGAATTATCGGTTTTGTTGAGTGAAATGCCAAATATTGAACCACTCTCAGGTGTTTTGCTGTATATTGTTGTTGTGGATAGATAGAAGGGAACAAGATTTGTATACCATAGTTTCCCATTCAAATAAATGTCGAATTCTCTGGACTGGTTGGGTTGCAACATTTCAACTTCAGCAAAGTGCAAATAGATTTAAAGGTTATCTGTGACGTTGTTAGGCTCCCACCAGAAGTACAATGATTCATTGGAATCTATTGGCATCACAGCGGTGCTCATGACAATAGATGGTGGCTGGAATAGGTTGGAGCCTAGGGAATCAACAGTGGAAGAGGTACTTAACGTCGTTGTGGTGTTACCCAAGGTAGAGGGCTTCCATATCCGATCATAGACATCGTCTTTGTACCTAAGAGAGAGATTAATGCCATAGCAAATTGTTTAATTCAGTACATAGAAATAAAAAGATTAGAGATCTGATTCTTCCTAATTCCTAACCAAAAAAAGACCTCAACACAAAAATGTTATACCTTACAAATTGATCAGTTGTTGAACCAAAATCCAAACGCCCGAAGAGGTTTAGTGATCCAAATGTAGTTGCATACATAGAATTATTTAACGGTCTTATCTCTAATGCTGATATAAAAGGCGTTCCAAGGCCTGTGTTTATGAGACAGACATGTACGTAGTCCATAGAAGGAACATGTGTGATCTCACTCCACATGATAGTGGATGCATTATCCACTTTCACTGTCCCAGAAATCAGCTCCTAGGTGCAAATTAAACTCTGGCAATAGATTTTGAGCATCATAGTTCCCATACATGAACCTTGCCCTTATCAAATATTTATTACCTCTTCCTCTTGCAAGTCATGTAGTGTAGCAATTTCTGGTCCCTTGAGGAAAGCTTCTAACACACAAGAACTGCTGCCCTAGTGTGTCACTCTTAAATTCGGGGGATATAGATTTGCCTACACCAGTATCTACAAAACCTACATCTGAACTATAATATAACCCTGTTGTTCCATCTGTGTAGTTGGAATCTTCAGGTATTCCACAATCTATGCTTATGAAACCTAACACATATATAGACAGACAGATTAGCTATATGTTTAGTTTAACAACAATATATTGATTATATTGATATTTCAAGAAAGTGTTTGCGAACCTGAAGGGACCTGTGCATGAACCACAACTATAAGGGCAAGACCCCCTAGAAATGCAAAGAGGAGGAGTTTTGATATGCTCATCATTCTATTCACATTCTTGATGCAAAATAGTCATTTGACATTTCATCTTATATACTCCTACATCATATGCATGCTAATATTTAAGCTGCATGTTGTGAATTTTTATAATGGGTTAAAATCTCTGAGCTACTCTGTCAAATTTTCAATCCTTCTGTTACAATGAAGATGTTGTGGATACAAGTTTGTCAATGAGGTATACAAGTCAACAAATTTGTTATATATATATATATAAACAAATACATTTATGCTGATCAATTATTATATAAGTTTGTGACTTTGTCAAGATTCAGCTGATCATTAAAGAGTTGAGACTTCACTCTCTATTTTAAACATGTCTTCATCACAACAGCAATAAAAAGCGTTAATTTAGGCACATACATGGAAAGTAATTTGGCTGCTCCAATATTAAAGAAAGCACAGGGATGTCAAATCCTTTGGTTGGTGATGGAAAGAATGGGTCAATCAAGTATCACTTGATTAAAGAATCTCAATGATCCAGCCCGATCAAGAAGTTTTTAGTAATTTACTTTTTCTATAGACAGCTAGGATCTGAGTTCTACTAAAGAATTATAGTGTACACAATATGGAAAAAATAAATTTCTTGGACAAGTAAGCAAATTGGCTTTGAACCTAAGAAGAGCCAACAAGTCCTTCATCTTGCTCCCCTTTGCAATGGCCTTCCCAAAGGTTGGATAATATCATCCAGCATGGTGTTTCTAATCTGAAGGGCTAATCCTTCTCCAATAATGATTAGCGGGGTGTTCCAAACTTTTTGGGTGAGACTAATCCCTCCAGAGTCCAGACACATGACAGACTCCAGTGTCACGAAAATCCTATTGAGGCTGGCCTCAAGGAAAGGGAATTCCGCCTTGTAGGAAGATATCTCTTGCTGAAGTAACTTATTCAATTTGGAGAGAGAGATCACAGGATGGACACTAATAGCTACAAGAGACATTCAGACAATTCAAAAAGAAATTGTGGAGCTCATCAGATATTCCCCCTGTTCTTTAGAATGTGTCTCTAATTGCCAGTCTAATTTTCTGATCATTAGGTTTGCAGAATGCCCCTAACTCTGTTCTCAAATTTTCGTACATGGTTTTGTGTCCTCAGCTAATGCGTGAAGGTTTTCTTCTTTGTTTATTTATAAGGTTTTTTGGGTAGCTCTGGTTTTCAATGGTGGAGCCTAGTTCAGCCTCAAGTCAAGTCTGCTAATTATGATGGATGGGTTTGGTCTTCACATGGCTTATTCGCTCTCAACTGTTATCATAATTGGGGCCTTTCCATTGTTGGTTCTCTGCAATTTGTTCTCTGCTTCAGTTGTTTATGTTCTTCAGCTTCCATGGGCTTCTTTTGTTTTTAATTTTCTTCCCTCTTTGTGTGAGCATATTCTGAATTAGAAATTAGTGATATGGAATTTGAAAAAAGATTTACTAAATTTCACAGTAAACAAATAGACTTGGAATAGTTTTCTAACTATTCAAGATCATCATGAACTTGAAACTTTCATTATGGGGAAAACTTTATTCAAGATTTTCAAGAAAGTGAGAGCGACAATTAGGGTTTGGGGGCTGAAACTTGTAGTCTCCTAATTTTTGCGTAGTGAAATCTTTTGCCAGATCTTTATTGCGGACGTAAACACAACTTGTGTAGAACCACGCTAAATCTTTATGTTGTTTGTAAGTGTCATGTTCGTGATTTTTTCTTGGTTCGCTGTGTTTATCGTAACGAACCATGCAAGCTTTCATGGCAGGGCTAGTGTGTGCTGCTCAGCAACACTACTGCCAAAGTTTTAACATGCAAAATATGGAACTTAAAACTAATATCAACGTGCTAACAATATAATTTGATTGCTTCAAGTGCCAACGCAAATTATGATTCTAAATCCACTTGATGAAAACCTAATGCATGCCAAGGTTTAATAGTCAATGAAACATTTAATTTTGTTGTTTTCCTTATTTCAAATTCATCTCTAACATTACACGACTTATGATGAAGGTTATTTTTATCCTGAAGAAGCAGAAGAATTTCCAGTCATTAATGTCAAGCTCTTAAAGCTATGTGTGATCACAAAGATCACACTGAACCGAGGTGCACAGGGGTTCTTTGATTTCAAACCAAGCTTCTATAATGAAATAGTCCTCTACATTGCAAGAAATATATTATATACACCTTGTGGAAATATAACATTATCATTAGTGTTGTCTCAGAAGAATTACACATCTGTCTAAACAATGCAGGCAAACAAATATTAATGCTTAGAAGTAATTTGGAGAATGAGAGAAAACAAATACTAACAGTTGGTTTTTGCAAAGGTCTCAATTGAGTTTATTGACATTGATTGAAGAAAGAAAATGTTCACCAACAACAACGATACTTTTTGAAGAGATATCATCTTGCCGCGGGACTTAGTCCACTTTCCAAATTCATAGGTATCAGTCCAATCGAATCTTTTGGTTCTGTTTCATGGCAAGCCATCTCCATTGCCAAACACTCCTTCAACTCCATCACCACATAATTCATGGTTGGCCTTCTTGCTGAAGTGCGAGACACACAACCCATTGCTAATTCTATAGCTTTCCAAATAGAATTAACATCAAAATCTCCCCGTAGCCTCGGATCAGCAATCATCCTAACATCCCCATTTGCAAGCTTGGAACTAACAAATTGAATTATGTAAATACTGTCATTGCCTTTTGGTATTGCTGCCCTGCCTGTGATAATCTCCAAGAGAACAATTCCAAAGCTATAGACGTCACTTTTGTCTGTCAGCCTATTCGATGTGTAATACCTGCAATCCAAAATATAAGTAACATTTATCCCAATCATGAATAGTTCATATTAATGGTAATTAAAGATAAATCTGTTGTAAAGTATAAAACAGAAGTGAAGAGATAAATAAAACGAGTAGAACACACAGATATTACGTGGTTCAGCCACTAGGGCCTACATCCACGGCACAAAGAGCCCAAATGGCTACATCACTTTTATAATACTCTCTCAATTCATGCACAATACAATGGTGGAGGCTCCTTCATATAGGAGAAGAAATTATGAGAATAGAAAGAATTAGAAAATAGGAAATAAGGAGGATTTTTCTCCACTGATTTCTCTACTAACACCAAATCTTCAATAATAGGAAACAACAAAGATTTTCCTCCACTGATTCCTCCATTAAATCTTCAATACTCCCCCTCAAGTTGGAGCATGAATGCCCAACTAGCCATTGAGATGACGAGTAACAAGAAGTGTGAATGATGAAGAGAGAAGAGAGAAGACGAAGAACAAGCTACCGAACACACCGACAGCCCAAACAAGTCAACAAAAAACTACCGGAGACACGGCAAAGGCGAGGACAATGCTACCGAACACACCAGCAGCCCAAACATATTGATAAAAACTGCCGGAGACACGGCAAAGATAAAAACAATGCTACCGAACTCACCAGCAGCCCAAACAAGTCAATAAAAACTGCCGGAGACACAACAAAGGCAAATAATATTACTGCCGAACAAGCCAGCAACCCAAACAAGTCACAAATAGCACCGAAAAACCCTTAGCAACATCAGATGCTAAGGGAATGCCCCAAAATAGGGGTCCGAACCTTGGAAGAGAAATTAGGCTCTGATACCATGTTGTAAAGCATAAAACGGAACTGAATAGATAAATAAAACGAGTAAAACACACAGATATTATGTGGTTTAACCATTAAGGCTTACATCTGCGGCACAAAGAGCCCAAAGGGCTACATCACTTTTATAATACTCTCTCAATTCATACACAATACAATGGTGGAGGCTCCTTTATATAGGAGAATAAATTATGAGAATGGAAATAATTAGAAAATAAGAAAAAAAGGAGGATTTTTCTCCATTGATTTTTCTAGTAACACCAAATCTTCAATAATAGGAAACACCATCAATTACTGAAATATTTTCCTCCACTGATTCCTCCATTAAATCTTCAATAAAATTGATTGTCTAATCCACGTGTTCTTAACAATTTAATTAATTTTTTGAAGGGAAATAAAATTCTTTACACATGATTTTCATAGATGTAGACAAATCACATGGGCATTTTGCACCAAGAAAAAGGCAGAATAGAGATTTTTATTAGTTTTGTAATTAGATTGGAAATTTGTTAGTCAACTCAAATAGTTTTAAAAAGTTGGTAGATTGAGAAATACCAATAACTTTTTTTTTTTTTCATTGGCAAGAAAAGTCACGCATCCATTTGTCTCTACGGGAATTCGAACCCTCACCATTCCTTTAGAAAATTGAGGAGATACCAATAGGCTACAGTGTTTGGTAGTGATAAATACCAATAATTAGCTAATAACTTTTTAAACTTTTATAAACAATATCATAGTTTGACTTGTTTATTTAATGAACAACCTCGAGTTGATTGTGTAAGGGAAATACTTACTCAGGATCAAGGTATCCAGGAGTACCGGCAACAACTGTTGATACATGAGTGCCACCTTCAGTGGGAATAACTCTGGAAAGCCCAAAGTCAGCAAGTTTGGCATGAAAGTTTTCATTTAATAAGATATTGGTAGTCTTCACATCCCTGTGGATTATTGGAGGCTTACAACCATGGTGCAGATACTCCAATCCTTCAATTCAAGTCCACATCTTATTAATCAGTTACACTTGCATCAAAAATGTAAAATGACTAGTAGATGGAAAAGAAATGGAATTCATCTGCTTTCTAACCTAGTGCTGCATCTACTGCTATCTGAAGCCTTTCTTCCCAACTCAAAAAATTTGAATTTCTACCTGCATCCACAAATTAGTAATTTAAAATTGCGATTAACCAGAGAAAAGTGTCAAATGGAACTTCAAAAGGAGAAAAATAAGACGCTGTATCATAGGTGAGAAGAATTGCATGCGCGTTGTTACGAAAAACACCACGAACATTCACCACACAAAGAGTGATTAGGTGTTGACAAAACTTAACCCTCTAGATCAATAAGTAATGCCTTTAGAGGTTTTAACCAACTGTCGATATCTCATCCTCAAGACATTACACTTAGCATTATTGTCATAGCATTAAAGATGGAACAATCTTTGATTGTTAAATGCACTCAATATACTAAGTATCTGTTGGTAAAATATATGCTTAATGTGACTTTTAAGATATAACAACCTTTATACTAATATGTCATGAGATAATTAACAATATGCTAATAAATCATTAATTAAATATGCAACTCTATATTTAATTAAATATACAAAATAAAGCAATAAAATAATAATAATATGCAAGGAATGAACCTGGACCGAGGCTAGTATTGGATACTATGTCCTTAAGACAGATTCGCCCCGCTATGGTGCTAACGGACTCAGTGGCGTCTATCTCCCAGGATACAACGGTCTACATCCACCAGTAGCAGCACTACAAACTCGTGGATACGGCGAACCTTCTCCGTGTAATACTCTCTCTGACTAAAAAATGCATCTATATACTATATAAATGCTGAATTGGGTGTAATCCGAACCAAATGGTTCGGACCAATCTTAATATAGCTCGATGAAATTGGATTAGGATCGAAGTGGCTCGAACCACTTAACCTAAGGTTTGAACCCACTTGGGTTGGGTTCTAGTCTAGAGAGGGAGATAGAAGAAAATGAAAATGAATGACTTGCAAATGATCTAAAGGGGGGTATTTATAGAAATAGAAATGCCTTTTCGGATGGGGTGCGTCTTTTCATCATTGGACACAACCATTGCAATAGGTTGCAATGGTTCACATGGTGTCTATTCACCATTAGACACATCCATTCCAATAGGTTGCAATGGTTCACATGGTGTCTGTTCACCAATAGACACATCCATTCCAATAGGTTGCAATGGTTCACATGGTGTCTGTTCACCAATAGACACATCCATTCCAATAGGTTACAATGTGCCTTTTCGAGTGGGTGCAACTATGGGTTATGATGGTTCGGAAAAGGTGTAACCCTTTGGAAAAAACTAAAAGTGGCTTTTTAATTTAAAAGGTGTAACCCTTTAGAAAAAACTAAAATATGGTTTTTTAATTTAAAAGGTGTAACCTTTTAGAAAAACTAAAAAGTAGTTTTTTTAATTCAAAAAACCAACCACCCAAAAACCCTACTCATTTGTGAAACCCATTTAAATAAGCCCAGCCCAAAATTAGGCCCAATCCAAAATTCCAAAAAAAAAATAATCTGGACTTTACAATTAGGCCCAAGCCCAAGCCCAAATCCTAAACTCAGCTTATTTAAATTTCAATTTGTTTCAACATTTTTTCCATGTGGGACAAACACTTCCCACATTTTGCATACCCATTTAGGCTTATCAAAACACCACACTTTGGAGCTAATTTCTCATTCATCCGGAAACGGATTTCAGAAAGTAAATATACCACATTCATCTCCTTACGGAGAGAAACGCGCTTGTCTAGAGATCCGTAAAAAATTATTAACGGAATCTATTTCAAATCTTATCCAAAGTTTATGTTTTTAATGCCCCCGTTTCCAACAATCCCCCACATGAATGGAAATTTGCGTAAAATGCAAAAGATGATTATGCAGACACTAGAGAGAGTATAATCGAAAAGTTACTGCATCAGGATAGGTGGCTTTTGGCTTTGAACCTTCCCTAGTGTATTGCTATCGGATTTACTGGCTAACTAGTGAACGCGATGTCTTGAACTGTTTAGCCGTTTGTGTAAACCAAGACAATAACAAACACACAGTAGCTTTCCTCACAAAGTTGGTTCTCATTGTTGTGTTCATTTTGGCCCTGAACAAGTCCTGGTATTCAATGAGTGCTCTAGAAAACTTAGCCTTTATAGTTCTCATAGAAGCGGCCTTACTTCACACTCATATAGGTGACTTCTTATTAAGAGTATCCTACCAAACCCCACTTGAATTTTCAAGGTATAAGAGTCATTAAAAGCGTAGCTTATCCTGATCATTGTTGTAGGCAGCACTGTCTCATCATAGAAATGGGTAGAAGATTTATATATTCCCAGTGCTTCTGGTGAGTCACTCAGAATTTCTGTTGTCCCTTTGAACCTAGATCTTGGGATCTCCAATCAGCTAGGTTGGGTTTCCATTAAGGTGACTGGTTAGCTTTCGGCTTTAAACCCCATTCCCCTCGATGAACTGTACAATTGCTCTCTAGTACAACCTTCAATTTTATATGTGGCCACAAGGTTGTGTTTAGAAATATTACACTCTGCAGAGATTTCTCCAGGTGAGAGCAACTGTATACTTTGTGCCCTAAAATTGCTTATTGTTAGCAATATCATTTTCTTTAGTGGCACAGGTGTAGACTTACTTTGAATTTTCCTCTAAGTGAAGTCTATTGACTTCCCTATTTGATTTATTCAAAGTTTCTAACTTTGAGTTATATTAAGAACATAGAACTACACCTTTAATATAAAAGACATATCCACTATTGGATTTGAAGTCTTTAATATCCCATATCCAGATTGCATCACTGTTACACCTCCAATTTAGTTAGATACCTCGATCTATGCAATATTGGATTTAGGGTGTATCTCAACTACCCAATTTATTATTTTTTAGTGATCCGATCCTGAATTGAAAATGTGCAATTAAACACAGTTATTAAGTTGCCTTACAATCTCAACCAATGATATACTTTGGTTAGTATATATATTTGAGATTTACATCTACAAAAGTTAGCTAGGCTTTTGTTATCATAACTAGTATTATCTCAATCTCACTCTATTGAGAATATACTATATTATCAGATGTTAAATCTTTCATATCAAATATACCAATCAGTATATCATTTATATTTTAAGGCATACAATGACTTACGCATCACATTTATGTCATTGTCTCGGTAGTAGCTTTAATCCATTCAAGGACTTATAAGCTTACACACTTGACTTTTCAACTGGAACAAATAACTCAGCACTTCAACTGAAAAAAGAACTCTTCTAGTTGTTCCATAATATTTTCCTCATAGAAAATAATATGCACATACTATTGTTATAATAATATAAATGATTTTTGGTTCTATCATAAAGCTCTTAGGACTTGGAACCCCCCACATTTATAAGTATTTCTGTTAAGATGAGTGACTCGTAACAAATTTCATCTATGGATAATATCTCCCCACAACTTTGAGATAATCCTGAAATTTTATCTCTAATGTATTTATTATGATTTTTCAACTATGAAAGTACCATATATTAAATACTTCACCTCATCTACCTTTTCAAGGTTCCATATTCGCTTCTCAACAAGCATATATAACAGTCTCTAGTGCATATGTACTCACTTTATCTTTAGCATATTCTTATAATAATTCACCGACAATACCGTGAATTAATGCTAAAGATATTAATTACAATGGGCTCGAATTAATATATTTGATTTTACTTCTTTTATATTTATAAATTGAGTTATTCATATTTAGGTTCATGTTAAGTCAGTCATATTAACATGTTATAACCTTTCATGTGTCACACATCACATAACTCAATCATTTAAGCAAATAATTATCTTATTATTTAAGCTTTGGATACAATCACTACAGAGTGAGCACTCACTTCTCAAGT
Source organism: Cornus florida (assembly GCF_030987335.1). Lineage (NCBI taxonomy): Eukaryota > Viridiplantae > Streptophyta > Magnoliopsida > Cornales > Cornaceae > Cornus > Cornus florida. The sequence continues at coordinate 70,073,258 of NW_026775581.1, read as the reverse complement.
ATTATTACACACTCTTCTCATATCTCATTACTAAATTATTATGAGCACCTACTTTTCAGTTATTAACGCTAGCTTGAAGTTAAGTTTGTTTAGCTAGCAATTCTAGTAGCTCATACCTTTAGTACACACTTATCTAAGTGGTCTATCTTGGTAGTAGAGTAATTTGTTTTGAAGAATATTCTTCAAAAACTATTACTTTACAAGTAATATTATTCTCTCCTACATGAGCAACTATGATGAATAGCTCAAATAGCTTATGGCTAAAATAGCTACTCGTCACCCTCGTGTTCTTTTTTTTTTTTTTTTTTTTCACTACCAAGTTGAGAGCTAGAACCAACTAACAGATTTTCCATCTTCCTCTTAGGTTCTGTGCACCTCATTAATCATTTTAACTTATAGCTAATCTAACTAGTTTGCAACTTAGTAACATTTTAGCTTTCAGCTAAATTGTACATTATAGCTAACTAGCTTGATTTAGCTTGTCTCAGTGTACTTGCTTACTGTATCCATAACATTTTCCATTAAACACTTTAAAGTTGTTGAAAAATCTTATCTCAGTGTACTTGCTTACTGTATCCATAACATTTTCCATTAAACACTTTAAAGTTGTTGAAAAATCTTATCTTATTCAGCCCATTCACAGCTATACGTGTCTTTAAACACTAGTATAGATCTTTTTCCCTTGACTATCAAGAGAATTGACATAGCTAGACTAGTCAATTTTTGTCTGTTGTATTAAATACACAAACCAGTCATGAACTCATACAAATTAATAATATCAAACATTAAATCAACTATATTATAAAATTAAATTACTATGCACATTAAGTAATTCTACTACATAGTTTAATATTATAATCTCAATTAAAAGTAAGCACTTATATAAATAATATTGAACTCAGATAAATAATATTATACCATATGATTAATTATATCACATAACTAATCTAAGAAAAAAGATTTGTGGCTCATTCTCCAATAAACATGCTAGAAAATTAGGACCAAAAGATGTAGACGTTCTAGCCTACAAGAAAATGATATGCACTGATGTTATAACCTATCAAAGGTTTTATGTAACGATCCACTCCATCACATAGTATGATATTGTCCACTTTGGGATCCAGCCCGCACGATTTTATTATTGGATTTTATCTCAAAAAGCCTCGTACCAATTGGAGATAACACCACTACATAAAATCACTTTACCTTTCCCTTACGTAGGTGGTGTGGGACTGTGCACCTGTAACTTGCTCAATGTGATAACATGTCAGTGCCTCTTGCACCCGCCCACGGCACACCCACCCACAAGGTTGCCACATTATAGGTCTCACTTTAACTTTTCATAGGAGTAAGATCTGCAACCTTAAATAGACACCCCCACACTTTTAAGAATTTATAGAAAGGTTTTCAACATTTCCATAATTCATATGATGTCACATTTCTAAGGTTTCATCTTTGCTTCGTGGCAAATACACATAACGGTATCTTGTGCAACCAATGATAAAAGTAACGAAGTACTTTTTTCCACCTCTAGTTGGTACATGTTTAAGGTAATGTCATATACTTCATAATATCATATTACAAAATTAAATAATTCAACCAATATTGAATAATTCAATAATCTACTTATATAACATGCTTCAATTTCACGTAATATTGAATGCATTAATATTTAACATATTATCATATAATAATGTCTATAACATTATTTTATCATATCTCAACTATTAGTATAATATCTACTTATTTATATCTTAAATAGAAATATATAATAAAATCTACGCAAGGAAGGATTCTGTCTTAAGATTGTTTGTAAAATATATGCTTAATGTGACTTTTAAGATATAACAACCTTTATACTAATATGTCATGAGATAATTAACAATATGCTAATAAATCATTAATTAAATATGCAACTCTATATTTAATTAAATATACAAAATAAAGCAATAAAATAATAATAATATGCAAGGAATGAACCTGGACCGAGGCTAGTATTGGATACTATGTCCTTAAGACAGATTCGCCCCGCTATGGTGCTAACGGACTCAGTGGCGTCTATCTCCCAGGATACAACGGTCTACATCCACCAGTAGCAGCACTACAAACTCGTGGATACGGCGAACCTTCTCCGTGTAATACTCTCTCTGACTAAAAAATGCATCTATATACTATATAAATGCTGAATTGGGTGTAATCCGAACCAAATGGTTCGGACCAATCTTAATATAGCTCGATGAAATTGGATTAGGATCGAAGTGGCTCGAACCACTTAACCTAAGGTTTGAACCCACTTGGGTTGGGTTCTAGTCTAGAGAGGGAGATAGAAGAAAATGAAAATGAATGACTTGCAAATGATCTAAAGGGGGGTATTTATAGAAATAGAAATGCCTTTTCGGATGGGGTGCGTCTTTTCATCATTGGACACAACCATTGCAATAGGTTGCAATGGTTCACATGGTGTCTATTCACCATTAGACACATCCATTCCAATAGGTTGCAATGGTTCACATGGTGTCTGTTCACCAATAGACACATCCATTCCAATAGGTTGCAATGGTTCACATGGTGTCTGTTCACCAATAGACACATCCATTCCAATAGGTTACAATGTGCCTTTTCGAGTGGGTGCAACTATGGGTTATGATGGTTCGGAAAAGGTGTAACCCTTTGGAAAAAACTAAAAGTGGCTTTTTAATTTAAAAGGTGTAACCCTTTAGAAAAAAACTAAAATATGGTTTTTTAATTTAAAAGGTGTAACCTTTTAGAAAAACTAAAAAGTAGTTTTTTTAATTCAAAAAACCAACCACCCAAAAACCCTACTCATTTGTGAAACCCATTTAAATAAGCCCAGCCCAAAATTAGGCCCCCAATCCAAAATTCCAAAAAAAAAATAATCTGGACTTTACAATTAGGCCCAAGCCCAAGCCCAAATCCTAAACTCAGCTTATTTAAATTTCAATTTGTTTCAACATTTTTTCCATGTGGGACAAACACTTCCCACATTTTGCATACCCATTTAGGCTTATCAAAACACCACACTTTGGAGCTAATTTCTCATTCATCCGGAAACGGATTTCAGAAAGTAAATATACCACATTCATCTCCTTACGGAGAGAAACGCGCTTGTCTAGAGATCCGTAAAAAATTATTAACGGAATCTATTTCAAATCTTATCCAAAGTTTATGTTTTTAATGCCCCCGTTTCCAACAGTATCCTTGTCAAAGACACATTGAAAATCCTGCCACCCCTAAAATTCTTGGAGTTTATCTGGTTCTTCCCCTCTTTCTGGCCACTTCATTTTTTTGGATACCATTTTATTGCAAGTGGTGTCTACATATTTATTATTGTCTGTTGACTTGTATTTAAGAAACCAAATTATGCATACCTGATAGATGCTTTTCTAAGTCTCCATTAACCATGTATTCATAGATAATTCCCAATTTGGTGCCTTCATTGCAGTATCCAACTAGCGAAGTTAAGTTTTTATGATGAACGCTCATAAGAAGGTTGGCCTGCAACATAAAGCCACATTTAGTTCAACATAAACTACTATAATTTGATGAGCTCAAATTTTGTGAGGTTGTACTAAACAATAACTTCATGAAAATGTCTTCCGTGTGTATTGATGGAGTAGAAAGTTGTTTGAGTTTTGCAACTTACCTCAGTTTGGAATTCCTTGTACCCTTGAATTGATGATTCAGAGAGCATCTTTACAGCCACTTGAGAGTCACCTATATAGCCATGGTAAACTGTTCCAAATCCTCCTTCCCCAATAACCCTCTGAAAATTGTTGGTAATACTCGATACCTCAGAGTATGTAAATTTTTTATTCTTTACCACCAAGGACGACCCTTCTGTTTGGTTTGTTTCAGCATCTACCTTTCTGACTACTGAGATCACATCAAATTCAATAAAGATACTTCAATTGAGAAAAACTTTTACTATGAAATTTGGGTGTGATTTAGAAAAATCTCTGTTCAATTATGGGTCATGGTTCTCGTACCTTGTTTTCTCCTTTTTATGACCCATAAAGCAGCCACAATTGCAGTTAATAGCAGGGAAATGGAAACAACGGATGCTACTATTGGAACAACAACTTTGTTCTTTTTCCTCTGTTTGCATGGAACTGATTGACAAGAATTTGTGTTTTCACCTCCACTTCCATTGAAGCTGTTTTTGATGATCAATGTTATTTTTATCATTATTCATAAATGTTAATCGCATCCTATACTATATTGGCTATAACTATTTATACCCTTAAGGATCTAATAACTATGAATTGTGTTTTAACCACAAAAAATAAAATAAAATAAAATAAAACCTATGAATTGTGTAGATATTTGATGATTCACTACTTCAAAGAGAAATAATACAAACAATTGTTTTTTTTCCCCTTCTTGAAAGCACCTTTGGCGCTGAAGGGGGAGTTCATTCAAAATTTTGGTACGTTAGGTTCATGGTTTTTAAGAAAAGGGCAAACCTCAATGATAATGATCCATTCTTTGACCTTGCAAGTAGCTCTGCTGGAATTGAACCAGTGAAGTTGTTTCCACTCAAGTTTCTGCAAAAAAAGCAAACATGACCTCCATTTCTAATACAAATAAACTTATATTTGAGTCCCATTCCCAAGTAACTTACAAGACTTTTAAGAAAGTCAGTTTTGAGAGAAATTCAGGCACCATTCCGGTTAAGTTGTTGTTTGACAAATCCCTGAAATAAGCATAGTTTAAATTAGTTTATTTCTAAAGTAAATTGGATTTGAGTTGCATATATCATTATGAAGTTGACATCTTAATTGTTCATGCGAGACTAACATATATACTTACAAAGTTTGTATCATTGTCAGATCGGACATGTCAGGAGCTATCTCCCCTGTCAATCCACTTGATGACAAATTTCTAATTACAAAAATAAATAGATTTGTTCAGTGAGTGTTATGATATAAAGTTCATATGGTACTTTTATAGCACGCACACTTACAAAGATATGATCCTTGGGGGATCAGAACCATCATAACTACAAGTGACGCCAACCCAAACATAATCTTCAGGGGCACATGGATCTGCTTGCCAGTTTCTTTTCAGTCCATATATTGATTTGATGCTCATGATAGCAGCAACTAAATTTCCAAAAATATTTGAGAAAGAGGTTGAACATGAGAAGAAAAGGCACAAAAATGAGACTGAAAAAATAATAGTTGGCAAGATCAAACCTTCTTTGTCAATTGTTTGTAAATGTAGAAGCTGTTTCACAGTAAAAATCTCGATGGCGTTGATGATGGGTGGAAGGGTTGAATTATCGGTTTTGGTGAGTGAAATGTTGAACATTGAATGACTCTCAGCTGTTGAGCTGTATACTGTTAATGTGGATAAATAAGAGGGAACAACATGCTTTGCATACCATAGTTTCCCATTTATATAAATGTCGAATTCTCTGGACTGGTTGGGTTGCAAGATTTCAACTTCAGCAAAGTACATGTAGATATAAACTTTGTCAGTGTCATTTTTAGGCTTCCACCAGAAGTACAACGTTTCATTAGAATCTATTGGCATAATGGCGGTGCTCATGACAACAGATGGTGGCTGGAATAGGTTGGAACCTAGAGCATCAACCGTGGACGATGTACTTAACACCGCCGTGGTGTTACCCAAATTAAAGGGCTTCCATATTCGATCATAAACATCGTCTTTGTACCTAAGAGAGAGATTAATAATGTCATAGCAAGATGTTTAATTCAGTACTTAGAAATTAAAAATATTATACATCTGATTCTTCCTAGTTCTTAACAAAAAGACTATTAACACAAAAAGATTACCTGACAAATTGATTTGTTATTGAACCAAAATCCCAACGCCCGATGAGGTTTAGTGATCCTAATGTAGTTTCATACAAAGAATTATCTAAAGGTCTTATCTCTATTGCTGATATAAAAGGTGTTCCAAGGCCTGTGTTTATGAGACAGACATGTATGTAGTCCATGGAAGGAACATGTGTGATCTCCCTCCAAATGATAGAGGATGAATTATCCACTTTCACTGTGTCCCAGAAATCAACTCCTAGGTGCAAATCGAACTCTGGCAATACATTTGGAGCATCATAGTTCCCATAAAAGAACCTTGCCCTAATCAAAAATTTATTACCACTCCCTCTTGCAAGTCTTGTAGTGTAGCAATTTCTGGTCCCTTCAGGAAAGCTTCTAACATACAAGAACTGCTGTTCAAGTGTGTCAGTCTTAAATTCAGGGGATACAGATTTGCTTACACCAGTGTCCACAAAACCTGCATCTGAAATATAGTATATCCCTGTTGTTCCATCTGTGTAGTTTGAATCTTTAGGTATTCCACAATCTATGCTTATGAAACCTAACACACACACACACACACACACACACAGAGGTTAGCTATATGTTTAGTGTAACAACAATATATTGATTGTATTGAAATTTCAAGAAAGTGTTTGCAAACCTGAAGGGACCTGTGCATGAACCACAACTATAAGGGGAAAACCCCCTAGAAATGCAAGGAGGAATAATTTTGATATGCTCATCATTCTATGCATAATAGTCACAGGACCTTTCATCTTATACATTCCTACCTCAAATGTATATATGCCAACAAGCTGCATGCATGTTGTGATTTTTATAATGGATTATAATCTCTCAGCTCCTCTGTCAATCCTTCTGTTACAATCAATGAAGATGTAGTAGATTGAAGTTTGTCAATGAGGCAAAAAGTCAACAAATTAGTTATTTATGTATAAACATATACATACATGATATATGCTGATTATTTATTACATAATTTTGTGACTTCGTCAAACTTCTACAGATTATTAAAGAGTAGACTTCACTGTCTAAGTAACATGTAAGGACAATAAAAAGAATTAATTTAGGCACCTACATGGAAAGTAATTTGGTGCTCTAATAGTCATGCCTCATCAAGAAGTGGAGTACAACTGTACAAGTGAAGCACATGCAGGAATGTCAAATCCTTTGGTTGGTGATAGGAAGAATGGGTCAAGCTGATACTTGACTAAAGAATTAACTTCAAAGATCCAGCTTCATCAACAAGTTCTTAGTCATTTACTTTTTCTATAGACAGCTAGGATCTGAGTTTTTCCAAAGAATTTTAGTGTACAACATGGAAAAAAAAAAGATTCCTGGACAAGTGAGCAAATTGACTTTGAACTTAAGAGAGAGCCAATAAGTCCTTCATCTTGCTCTCCCCTTTCATACAGGTCAATGCTTTTTTATAGTGAAAGAATTATTCAAACAAGTGTTTAACAGGATTTCTCTAAATGGGTTAAAAAAAGTTTGGAAATGTAGTACACCCACCACCAATATAAACCCTTCTTAACCTGGATTGGAGATTGGGTTAACCTGGATTGGAGATGGGTTAAAAAGTTACAACTCCACCACGGGTCTCACAGTCCCATTTCCACTTTCAACCCTACGACCAATACCATCCTGGATTGCGGGGTGGGAGGATCGGCGGGGCAAAAGGGCGGCGAGGACCAAGGCGAAACCGTTGGCTGCGGAAGCTATTGCGGTGCTTTCCATTCGGGTTGTGGTTCCGAGAACGAGGATTTGGGTGTTAGGGTTTATCATTTTGAGTTGGTCGGCAATAGCGACGGCTGCATAGACAACATGCGAATTTGAAGACTCTGAATGAGATGAAAACAGAGTGCTCAGACAGAGGATACACACACACACACACACATATATATATATATATATTTGTGTATATAGAGAGAGGGAAAATGAGAAGAGTGAAGAAATTACAACGGTCTTTTTTGTGTAGTTAAGAACGTGGAGAGTTAAAAGGTATGTTTGGATTAAGAACGACATAGAGAGATTAAAAAAAAAAGAAAAAAAAGAAAGGATGGCGTGAATTGTGTTTGGGTAGGTTAAAATAGGATAAAAGAAAAAAAAAAAAAAAAATAGGGAGAGAACTATTTATCCTTATTACTCATTTTCTATCTCTCTAAAAATGAGAAAATAGGAAGGGAAATGATAATATTTAAGTAGTATTTTTATAATTTCGAAATTACCCTTAATAATTAAAAGGAAGAAATTATTATTCCACTCATATCTCATTTATTTTAAAGGATGTGATAATAATTTAATTGTTATCTTTTCTCTTTTTTTTTTTTATTCTTTATCACATCCAAGCAAGAATACTATAATATTTTTTTTTTAATTCAAACATAAATAAAAATTATAACTAATACTATAATTTCTTTTCTTTTCTCTCTTACCTATCCAAATGCACCCTAGAAAGAAAGAGAGAGTGTGTGGGCGTGTTTGTGATTTGCAGAGAGACTCTCAGAGAGGGAGGAGAAGGACTTAACTTTTCAATGGGTTGTCGGATTAACCCATTAGACTAAGGGCAATATTTGTCTATTCATAGCACACCCACTACTATATATAATTATATTATATTTTATTTTTATATATATATTAGTAAAAAATTTATATAAGGTCACTCCTAAAATTTTTAATTTCTAAAATTATTATTATTTTCTTTTTTCTTTTACTCTTTAAATTTCTTTAATTTTCATTAAAAAATAAATTAAATTAAATTAAATTTCACTTCTTCAATCAAACTCTAATTTTTTTCCTTTCAAAATTCTCATTTTTTTTTTTTTTTTTTCTTCCCTACTTCTTAAAATTATTCATTTTCACTTAGGTATCTTTTACCTTAATGAGGTAACACTTTTAGATACATAGGTAATACTTTTTGTGCATCTGATACCACTTTTATTTAGGGCATAAATGTACTATTTTTATTCACATAGGTACTACTTTTTGCGCATCAAGTATCATTTTTTTGTGCAACACAAAAAGTGGTGCTTATTGACAAAAAGTGATATATGCATGCACAAAAAGTAGTACCTATGTGCCTAAAAGTGGTACCACTTCAGTAAGGGTAAATGGTAAACAGTGTTTTTCTATATCTTCATTTTTTTTAAATTATGAGATTTTGACTCCATCAAATAATAAGTATGGATCATTAGTACCATTTACATGTAATAATCTCAAAAATTTATATAACGTCACTCCTAAAATTTTTAATATCTATAATTTATATAACATATCATATTAGTTAATGTTGATTTCTCAAAATATGTGCTTGCAAACCTGAAGGGACCGGAGCACGAACCACAAGCACAGTAAGGGAAAAACAAGCAAGAAATGCAAAGAGGAAGCATTTTGGCATTCCATCACTCTATTTTGCAATGATTTCACGATGAGGGTAAAAATTACCTCCAGTGAAATAGTGTATCATTTTTTTCATTTTTAAATGAGTGGCTCAGAAATGGCCACGTCACTTATGTTTGGAATGCACAGTAAAAAAATATTGGAATGCACGTAAAAAAATGTTGAAATTTACTTTTACTTAAAAAATAAAAATAAAAAATAAAAATAAAAAATAAAAAAAAGAATGAAGAAAATAGACTACATTGCAAATGGAGAGGAGCCAGGACCCTTGTCCAAAGGATGGATGAAGATGAGAGGAAGCCATTTTTTTTTTTTGAAATACAAAAGTGCTGATCATATGAGATAAAATATTTGACCTACTCTGTCAATCCTATTGTACCTTACAAGTACGATGACATAAATATACGTATAACCTTTTGTCAACTGGTGTACAAGTCAAACGGATGCTGAGATTTTAAATTATATTTCTTTGCCTATGGATAATGACTCTTATTGTCATTATAAATTTGAGCAAAACTTTGATAATGCCAAAGAAAATGAGAGAAAATAAGAAAATGATATACTGATATCATTGTGTAAGTTCTACTCATTTATCTATATATGTTATATATTGTCATGAACCATCTCATACTTATGCTTTGCAGGCTCTTGATGTTTGCAATTTTCATAATGCTTGAACACAAGTAAGATTTGTTTAAGATTTTCGAATCCAATTATAATCATAATTAATATTGGGTATAAGTCGGGCTGGCCCAACCTAATCCAATTTTGAATTGAGATCGGGTTGGATCAGCCCAATTTTTTTTTTTTAGATCAGCCCAACTTGCATACTAAGTAAGAAACATCATTATAATGGTTTTGCTAATTGGGAGTAGAATTGACTTTCCTTTTTAAATTGACATGTCTTGACCACAACTGAATGTACTAAAAGAAAGCTTGGGAATGTCATGTCCTTTGGTTGGTGATGGCGAGAATGGGTCAATACTAACAACTTGGCTTATTATCTGGTAAAATATTAGTTGTGTTAGCCATTTAAGTTTATAGTTTATTCAAGGGTAATTTACGGTTATCTCCCTTGCAGATATAATAAATTATGTTTACCTCTCTTCTAATTTGCATAATTTCGTTTACCTTTCTTAATTTTAAAACTTTGTAACAAATACATCCTTCCGGTCGGCTTCCGGCACAGTCAAAAGCAGTCAACACTGACATCATGATTATTCACCCTCAAAATGACTATACTACCCCTGAAATGTTTGTGAAGACATTTCTGTCCTCCTAAATGAAATTACGTTTACCTCATTTTACACCGAGCTTCTCAAAATACATGTTTGCTCTCTCTCTGTATATATTTATAAATATACACACTGTGGAAGTTCCAAATTGATCCAAGAGAGAGGACTGATAACAGATCCACCGGTTTGAGCTCCAATCGGGTGACGATGACCTCGAACACAGGCATCGAGGCGGCCGACAATGACGACACCCCTCTCCAGCGCCTTCCCCTCGGCAACAACCTTGTTTGGGTCATATGCTTTGCCTTTGGTTTTATTTCGTATCAGTTCAGTTTCCTAGTATTTTTGTTTTTATGAAGGTTAGATCTTATCTGAATGTATTTGATGTTGAACCAAATGGAGAGGATAGAGTAAGGAAGAGGATAAAGGATCAGTATTGGAATGAATGAAGGTTGCAGAAGTGATAAAATGATTTGCTTTTCTGGGTTTGGTTTTGGGGTTTTTATTGGTGTGTATAAAATTTTTGGAGAGAGAAAATGGGGTGCTATATGATATTATAGAATATCCTATGGGCACAACAGTAATATTGCATTGGAGATATTTTGGATTAAAAATGCATTAAAATATAAGAGTAATTTTAGTATTCCGGTCACCGGATTTGATCGCGGATCAAGGTAAACGAAATTATGCAAACCAGAAGGGATGCAGGCGTAATTTGACATATCTACAAGGGCGGTAACTGTGAATTACCCTTTATTCAAAGAGATCCACCCATTACCCATATCAAGAAGATTTTGGTCCTTTGTTTATCTTAGGCAAGAAACATTGCATCTCATAAAAAACCGATGAGAATATATGGATAAACAGTCCTTAGGTGAGGTGATTAAATTTTACTCTTAAAGTTCATATATAAGTACTTCTATCGTGAATTTGGTTTGGTATCTGGTCTGATGACTTTCTATTTGATGTTCATGCCTCACTACATTTATGCAAGTCCAGATATAGATTCAGTCCAGCAACATATGTGTTTCCTACTAAAGCGAAATGCAAATTAGTTTTTCAAAATGGTTAGTATATATGCTTTATCTGCCTTATGTATTCACTGAAACTATAGATGTTTTCTTTGTTTGGGTGCAACTTCTGTGGCCATCTCTTAGTTTGTTTATGTTGGGGCTTGACTGCTGACCGTGTTTGTCCATTCCTTTTTCTCTCTAGAAAAGGAATGAAGCATCCTTCATCTCTATTGCATGTTTTGGTAACTCCTAGTTTAGCATAGTTATTATGTAGTTCTAAACATCCAATGTAATTGTATCCCTTCATCACTATATACCTACAGTTATAGCCATTTCTCGTCAAAAAAGAACAACAACAACAACAACAACAACAACAACAACGTCTTTTCTCTTTTAACCTTAGTCCTTAGAGAGGAGTAGACTTAATAGACTGAATAGTTCACAGGTAGAGTACATGTTGGCACTACATCAACCTCCTTGGGTGAGAAAGAACTCACCCGTGAGTTTGCAACAAATCTCTGCATGATATTCGGACAATTCTTGAACACTGAAACTAGGATGAGTTGCTTGGGAGAGATCACCTTGGAAGCATTATCATTGAATTTCCTAAAAGCTCGGCATGGACCAACCCTTTCTACGTACTTGAGCTGGTTATAAGATCCGGAGGGAAAGCTAGCTTTCTTTTTGCATGCATGCATGGTATAGAATGCATTAAGAAGAAAATGGAGATGAAAATTTATGTGGAGATGGAGAATTACAATGATTGGGATATCTATTGTATGAATAATAAATTTGGATTACAAGAGGGAACTACAGTAAGCTAAAAATTATAAAGAGAGAACGATTATTATTAAGATAATACAATTTGTATACCCGAGCACACAAAGTGCTAAAAAATGTGTAAATTAATATAAACCCTTGTGAAACAATAAGCACAAAATCACAAAATTTCCTGTCACTACCATATAACAGCTCCAACCAGCAAGAAAACGAAAAATGCTCCCCTGTTTCTTGATTTGAGCTTCCCTCCTATCCATTTGATCACCATTTTAGCTTCCTTTCATTATCACTAGTGCAATTTTAACAATTAGTTACATTTATGTAAGCAATAAGTAATATAATTGATTGTTAGAGGTTGGCTGAAGATTAAGAGAGATTGAATATTAACAGTTGGCTTTTGCATATAAAAACTGCAGAGACTTTACTCCTCCTCTTGAGTAACCCACAATTTGCAACCAAAAAGTACATAAATAAATAATACACACAAACAAACAAACACCACCACCAGGATTAGAACTTCAGGATCATGATAGACTCGAAAGTTCCCTACACATACTTAACATGACTTGGTGAATATATGAACACCAATAAAGTGATAGACCACCAGAATCCAGCACGAATAACTTTTTAGCAGCGATATCACCTCGCCATGGGACTCATTCCACTCTCCAAATTCATTGGCATCATTCCAATTGAATCCATTGATTTATATGAATCATGTTGAGCTACCTCCATTGCCAAACACTCCTTCAATTCCATCACCACATGATTCATTGTTGGCCTTTTGGTGGAAGTGTGAGATACACAAGCCATTGCTAACTCAACCGCTTTCCAAGCAGAATTAACATCATAATCTTTCTTTAACTTGGCATCAATGATACTTATAACATCCCTGTTAGCAAGCATGGAATTAACCCATTGAATTATGTGAGTGTTGTTAGGACTTCTGAGTATTGCAGGCTGACCTGTGATTATCTCCAAGATAACAATTCCAAAGCTATAGACATCACTTTTCTCAGTCAACCAATTTGATATGAAATACCTGCAAACCAAAATGTATGGAACATTTATCCCTTTTCATCGATTCCTTGTAACAATGTAATGAACTTCTTGAAACAAATGATTTCAAAATACCCTCGGGGAAAGAAACTTACTCAGGGTCAAGGTACCCAGGAGTACCAGCAACAATTGTTGATACATGAGTACCACCTTCAGTTGGGATAACTCTGGACAGTCCAAAATCAGCAATTTTGGCTTGGAATTTTTCATTTAATAAGATATTGGTAGACTTCACATCTCTGTGGATTATTGGTGGCTTACAACCATGGTGTAGATATTCCAATCCTTCAATTGCAGTCCACATTTTGGTTGGTAAATTTTAGAAGGAAAATAAGAAGTGAAAGGGAAAAGAAAAAAAATAGTATTCATCTAGTTACTAACCTTGTGCTGCATCTGTTGCTATTTGAAGCCTCTCTTCCCAACTTAAAACATTTTGATTTCTATCTGTGCCCATAATTTTTTAGTCTTTTTGTTAATTATAATAAGAACTTACAATCTTGAATACCTTTCTAGTTAGAAACTTTCGAGTGTGACATGTGTACCTGACAGGTGCTTTGCTAGGTCTCCATTAGCCATGTACTCATAGATGATTCCCATGTTGGTGCCTTCATTGCAGTACCCAACAAGAGAAGTTAAGTTTTTATGATGTACACTCATAAGAAGTTTGGCCTGCAATATAAAAACCACATTTAGTTTAGTGCTTACATTCATGTGCTCACAATTTCTATGAGATTTTCATAAATATTCATTTTATCTGGAATACTACTGGGAAAACAATATTTCATTGGAGTTACGCAAGTTACCTCCGCTTGGAATTCCTTATACCCTTGAATTGATGATGACGAGAGCATCTTTACAGCAACCTGAGTGTCCCCTACATGGCCATGATAAACTGTTCCAAATCCCCCTTTCCCAACAACCCTCTGGAAATTGTTGGTAATACTTTGGACCTCAGAGTATGCAAACTCTCGATTCTTTACATCAAAGGACACTTCGTTCTCTTTGCTTGCTACTAAGATCATATTGATCAATTAAACATAAGTAGTTTAATTAGGAAAACTGTTGATGATTACAAGTTCGATAATAAGATTTAAAACTTTTGATCTTTAAATTAGGAGAGTAATGGTTCTCATACCTCGTTTTCTCTTCCCAATGATCCATAAGGCAGATCCTATTGCAATTAAGAGTACGAACAATGCAGTAACAGATGCTACTACTGGAATAACAACCTTGTTTTTTTTCTTTTTGCAAGGAACAGACTGACAAGGATTTGTGTTTTCAGTAGCTCCATTTCCATCGATACTGTTTTTGATGACAAATGTTAAATTAAGAATCAATGAATGCTCATCATATATGCCATACATATCAACAGAATCTATTAAAAAATCCTAATGATTTAGCAACTTTAGAGTATGGAAATGCTTAATGATTATTTTGAAAAATGTTAAATCAAGCCAGAATCACAGAGAGAAGGTTTCTGGCATGAAAATGATTTTGCTAATTCTGGTCGTGGTTCTGCAAAAAGGGCAAACCTCAATAAGAGCGATCCATTTTTTGACTTTTGAAGGAGTTCTTCTGGAACTGAACCGGTGAAATTGTTTCCTCTCAAGTTTCTGCCAAAGGAGAGCAAACATGATGGGCTGTCTGATGTGTTGTTAAGATTACAATTCATATCACAGAGAAAAGTAACTTACAGGACTGTCAAAGAAGCCATTTGAGATAGAAAACTAGGCACCTGCCCTGTTAGTTTATTGTTTGACAAATCCCTGTAAAATTGTTTATTATTTATCATAGAGAATACAAAACTAGATTTGAATATCACTGGCAAGTTGACGTCTTATTAGTTCTTGTGAAATCGACATACTTACAAAGATTTTATCACCGTGAGATTGGATATGTAAGGAGAAATCTCCCCTGATAGTCCACTTGATGATAAGTTCCTAGATGGCAAGTTGAATAATTTTGTGAAGATATGGAATTGGATGGAAAATTTATTAAGCATCATTATTTCAAGGCAAAAACATACAAGGATGTGATCCTAGGAGGATTGAAACCGTCATAGCTGCAAGTGAGGCCAACCCACGAAAAAGCTTCAGGAGCACATGGATCTCCTTGCCAGTTCCTTTTCACTCCATACGTCGACTTGATGCCGTTGATACCAGCAACTAATATTCCAAAAATATAGGAGAGAGTTAGAACTTATGGAGAATTAAAAGGCAAATACAGGTAAGAACTATTTACCATCTGTATCATCTGTTTGAGAATGTATAATCTGTCTCACAGTATAAACCTCCATGCCATTGATGATGGGCGGAAGAGTTGAATTTTTTGTTTTGTTGATTGAAATATCAAACTTTGGGAAAGATAGAGGTTTTGTGCTGTACACTGTAGTCATGGATAAATAATCAGGAACAACACGGTCTTTCAACCATGGTGTCCCATTTATATAGATGTAGAATTCTCTGGATTGATTAAGCTGCAACACTTCAACTTCAGCAAAGTGCATGTACATATAAAATTGGTCAGAAGAATTGCTAGGAGTCCACCACAAGTTAATTGAATCGCTAGCATTCTGTGACACCATAGCTGTGCTCATGACAGTAGATGGTAGTTGATATAGGTTGGAAGCCAGGGAGTTGATGGTAGATAAATCTCTTAGCAACATGGGGCTACTCAAGTTAGTAGGGTTCCATACGCGATCGTAAACATCGTCTTGGTACCTAAATAAAACATTAGTAGCATAGCAAAATATTTTTTGATTAGTACATGAAAATAAAAAGAATTAGTGATCATAAACATCGTCTTTGTACCTGATAAATTGATTTGTTGTTGAACCTAAATCCACACGATCAAAGAGCACCAGTGATCCAGAAGTAGTTTCATACATGGAGTTATTCAAAGGCCTTAACTCTAATGCTGAAATGAAAGGTGTTCCGAGGCCTTTGTCTAGGAGACAAACATATATATAATCACTGGAGAGGACATGTATGATCTCACTCCACGTCGTAGAAGATGAATCAGTCAATGATATTCTGTCCCAGAAATCAACTCCCAATTGCAAATCAAAAGTTGGTGGTTTATCTTCTGCATCATAATTTCCATACATGAACCAGGCCCTTATCAAATATTTGTTACCTGTCCCTTTTGCAGGTCTTATGGTGTAGCAATTTCTGGTTCCTTCAGGAAAGCTTCTAACATTCAAGAACTGTTGATAGAGTGAATTTTTCTTGAATTCGGGAGATATAGTCTTGCTTACACCGGTGTCTATGAATGCTGCATCTGAACTATAGCGTATTCCGGTTGTCTGATCTGTGTAGCTTGAATTTTCAGATATCCCACAATCTAAGCTTATGAAAGCTGAGAAAAAAGAGTGACTTATCATCATCTATATGTTTAGTGTAACAACAATAAATAAATCATATTGATATTTCAACAAAGTGTTTACAAACCTGAAGGGACCTGGGCATGAACTGCAAAGGCAAAAGCACCAAGAATTAATGCAATGAGGAAGCATTTTGGCATCCCCATCCTTCTATACAGAGTCTTCATGCTGAAGAGCTAGGCAAAGCCAATAGAAGGTTTGATCTTATGTTTATATTCCTACATTATATATATATACCAATATGCTGCTCATGTTGTCAAATAATATAATCAGATAAAATATTTGTGCTACTCTGTCAATCTTCTTGAACCTAAGCTAGGATGTTGACTTAGGTAACTTTTTGTTAATGTTTGTATACAAGTCAACTGGCAAATCATAATGTTTATTTTAAATATTCCTACCTTTTGTAGTCTTCTTCATCATGTTACTTAGTCTGTAGCCAATACAAGAAAATACATATGAAAACCTTGAAAATGCCAAAGAAAAGTGAATGTCCAATCAAGTACTCAACATATGATTTATATACCAGAATGCAAATGCTGATGGTCCACCAACTCATTGAATGAGAATTACTAAGATGCAACATTCAGAACAAAGCAGGGTTGAAGAATACTGATAATTATCTTGAAGAAAGTTTTCGTGGCAAACCAATGGGCTCAGACAGTATAATCTCTCCTACCAAAGGAGAGGCCGAGTGTTTGAGCCCTGTTAATATTGTAGGTTTGTGACATTGTGTGCATTTGCTTAAACTTTTGGAGAAAAAAATAAAAAATTAGTTTTCGCGACTATCATAATTACTTAGTTATATATATACACACACATATGTGCTTGGTTTCACATAAATTTTGTGACTTAGTAATATTAATTTGCTGGTAGGAGAGTAGACTAGACTTTCCTTTTTAATTGTCATGTTGTTGCCTTAACTGTTACAACTGGATTTATTTTGGTGCCTTGACGAGGATTTGGCTTCTGAATTATTAAATAAATCATGGGGATGTCAAATTAGCTCTTTGGTTGGTGATAGCAAGAATGGGTCAATACTAAGAATTTGGCTCCTCCCGTAGAATATATGATAAGTTGCAGCCATTCTATAAGTGTATACTTAAAAATTCCAAAAATACTTGCCAGTAATAAATTGACTTGTTGCCTGATTATATTCAAGTGAAAACATTGAACACTAAAGACAATGCACATTTCCATTTTAAATAGGAATGACACCAATTTGCACAGATACTCTGAAGTCTGAACATGAACTATACATGTCTCAGATAGTTGTAGCTTTATCTTACTCGTACATTGTCTCTCTTAACCTTAGTTTATTTAGTTTTTCCCTCATTTTAGCTTACTGTAGTTCCGTCGAGCAATCCAAATTTATTATACAATGTACCAATGGAATACATTTTCCAGTCATCCTCTATCTCAATATAAATTTTCTTCTCCATATTCTTTTTGACAAGGCATTCCATACCACGTGGCATCTCCATTTACCTTATTTACCAGGTGAAGTTTTTAAGTTCTTGGATCCAACACAACACTAATCCCACAAGAGGATACTCCCCTGCCTCCTTAAAGTGGCCTAGTCACTATCACCGTCATTTCTACAGAGTGTTGTTTGTCACAGTCGATGAAATACCATTCAGCTCACACCCTGAGTCTAAGTCAAGGACTCTGGTATCTCCAGACACACAAAGAGCTGAAAAATGTGTAAATAGATATACACCCATGTAAAACTACAAACACACAGCCAGTAGTTTTTTGGAATTAGCTACATCTCTGAAAGCAATAAAGTCATACAATTGATGCTTAGAGGTTGGCTGAAGAATAAAAGAAATCAAATATCAACAGTTGGCTTTTGCATACAAAAACTGCAAGAGAATTTGTTCCTCCTCTTGCGTAACCGGCAATGTGCACCCCCAAACACACAAACACACACCTCCACTAGAACTACAACATCAGGATCATGATAGACAAAGTTTTCTACACACTCTTAACATGGACAAATACAGAAACACCGGTGAACCATCCCCATCCAGCAACAAAAACTTTTTAGTGGAGATATCAAATTTCCACATCACTCACTCCACCTCCAAAATCATTGGTATCATTCCAATTGAACCCTTTGATTGATCTGAATCATCCTGAGTTACCTCCATTGCCAAACACCTTCAATTCCATCACCACATAATTCATGGTTGGCCTTCTGGTGGAAGTGTGCGATACACAAGCCATTGCTAATTCTATAGCTTTCTGTGCAGAATTAACATCATAATCTTCCTGTAACTTGGGATCAACAACACTTTTAACATCCCTGTTAGCAAGCATGGAATTAACCCATTGAATTATGTGTGTACTTTCAGGGCTTTTCAGTATTGCTGGCTTGCCAGTGATTATCTCCAAGATAACAATTCCAAAGCTATATACATCGCTTTTCTCAGTCAACCTATTTGATATGAAATACCTGCAACCCAAAATGTATAAAACAATTATTCCTATCACAATGAAATCATGAAATATGATGTTTTCTAAATTCAGCCTATTGTCTAGACATAGATATCTTGAAAAAATGTAAAATTCATTTATTGAAACAAATCATTTCAAAAGACAAACATCGAACTGGGAAAAAAAATAATAATAAAAAAGACTTACTCAGGGTCAAGGTACCCTGGAGTGCCAGCAACAATCATTGATACATGAGTGCCACTTTCACTTGGGAAAACTCTGGACAGTCCAAAATCACCAAGTTTGGCTTGGAAATTTTCATTTAATAAGATATTTGTAGATTTGACATCTCTGTGGATTATTGGTGGTTTACAACCATGGTGTAGATACTTCAATCCTTCAATTCCAGTAAACATTTTTGGGTAGTTAAATTCTTAACGGAAAATAAGAGGTAAGTAAAAGGGAAATATATGGCATTCTTCTACTTACTAACCTCGTCCTGCATCTGCTGTTATTTGAAGTCTGTCTTCCCAACTTAAAACATTTGGATTTCTATCTTTGTCCATAAATTAGCAATACAAATCTTTTTGTTAATGATACTACACTCATGTCTACTTTCCTAGTCAGAAACTTTCAAGTGTGACATGTATACCTGACAGGTGACTTTCTAAGTCTCCATTAGCCATGTATTCATAGATGATTCCCAAGTTGGTGCTTTCATTGCAATACCCAACAAGTGAAGTTAAGTTTTTATGATGAACACTAGTAAGAAGTTTGGCCTGCAACAGAAAACCACATTTAGTTTAATACATGAATTGATGAACTTGATATTTCTTATGGAAAAGAGACATTTCATTGGATTTTATCAAATAATATATTTCAATGATTTAGAAAGCTGTTATTAGAGTTATGCAAGCTACCTTGGTTTGGAATTCCTTATACCCTTGAATTGATGACGAAGAGAGCATCTTTACAACAACCTCAGTGTCCCCTACATTGCCATGGTAAACTGTTCCAAATCCTCCTCTCCCAATACTCCTTTTGAAATTGTTGGTTATGCTTAGGACCTCAGAGTATGTAAACTCTCGATTATTTGCATCAAATAACCACCGAACTTTTTGTTTCCTGACTACTAAGATCATATTTGAATTCAAATAACTTTAATTATTGAATGTTGGATATTAAGATTTGAAATTTTGATCTTTAAACTCTGAGAATAATGGTTCTCATACCTTGTTTTCTCTTCCCAATGATCCATAAGGCAGACCCTATAGAAATTAAGAGTACAGACAATGCAGTAACTGCTGCTACTACTGGAACAACCTTGTTCTTTTCCTTTTTGCACGAAATAGACTCACAAGGATTTGTGTTTTCAGGAACTTGGTCAGTTGGATTTATTCTGTTTTTAAAAGACAAATAAACTGAGAATCAATGAATGTTTATCGTATATGCTAATATATATCCACAGTAGCTATTCAGTCATCCTAATGATTGAACAACTTTGTAGGATGGAAATGTTTAGTGATTTACTGTTTCATAGAAAAATTAAAATAATGGTCAGCTGTGTATTACTTCTAAAAAATTCTGGCATATATAGGGGAAAAAGTGAAATACCAAATCAAGAATCATCTTGAATTTTTTTTTGGTAATTCTGTTGTGGTTTTGCAAAAAGAATAAACCTCAATATGAGCGATCCATTTTTTGACTTTTCAAGGAGTTCTTCTGGAAAAGGACCAGTGAAATTGTTTCCTCTCAAGTTTCTGCACCAAGATAGCAAACATGATTGCCTGTTTTGTATGCTAATATGCTAAAAATTCAAGTCAGATAGGGAAGTAACTTACAGGAATGTCAACATGGTCAACTGACATAGAAAGTTCGGCACCTTCCCAGTTAGTTTATTGTTTGACAAATCCCTGAATTGAGCAGAAGTACAACTTTGTTAATAATTTGTTGTCTAGAAGAATAAGTAAGTTGGATTTTCATATCATTAGCAAGTTGAAGTGGTTTTTGTGAGATCATCATACTTAGAAAGATTCTTAGGATAGAAAGAGTTGAGAAAGAGATTCCATGTGGACTGACTCTATTTGTTCGGGATAAAGGCAAGGATGATGATGATGATGATACTTACAAAGATTGTATCGCCCTGAGATTCATTATGTAAGGTGCAATCTCCCCTGTCAGTCCACTTGAGGATAAGTTCCTGATTGCAAGTTGAATAATGTTGTGAAGGTATGGATTTGGATGGAAAAAATAGTATTTAATTATTTAAAGGCATAAACATACAAGGATGTGATCCTAGAAGGACTGAAACCATCATAACTGCAATTAAGGCCAACCCACACAAAAGCTTCAGGTACACATGGATATCCATCCAAGTTCCTTTTAACTCTATACGTCGATTTGATGCCCAGGATAGCAGAAACTAATATTCCAAAAGGAAAATGAGAGTTAAAACATGAAGAAGAAAAAGGCGTGCACTATATGCAATGTGTTTGAAATAAAGTAAATGTTGGTAAGAACTTACCATCTTCATCATCTGTTTGTGGATGTATAATCTTTCTCACAGGATAAATCTCAAGGCCGTTGATGATGGGTGGAAGGGTTGAATTTTTAGTTTTTTTTTTTTTTATTGAAATTTAAAACTCTTCAAGAGATGGGGGTATTGTGCCATAAAATGTTGTTGTGGAAAAATAATCAGGAACAAAAGGTAAATCCCACCATAGCGTCCCATTTATATAGATGTAGAATTCTCTGGATTGATTACGTTGCAAC
Source organism: Cornus florida (assembly GCF_030987335.1). Classification (NCBI taxonomy): domain Eukaryota; kingdom Viridiplantae; phylum Streptophyta; class Magnoliopsida; order Cornales; family Cornaceae; genus Cornus; species Cornus florida. The sequence goes on along the minus strand of NW_026775581.1, from coordinate 70,051,354 downwards.
ACTTCAACTTCAGCGAATGCATGAAGATATAATATTGGTCAGAAGTACTGCTAGGATACAACGTCAAGTTCAATGAGTCACTAGCATTTTGTGACGTGATTGCTGTACTCATGACAGAAGACGGTACTTGGAATTGGTTGGAAGCTAGAGAGTTCATGGTAGACAAATTTCTTGTCATCGTGATCAAGATGGGACAAGGGTTCCATATACGATCATAAGCATCATCTTTGAACCTAAATGAGTTATTAGTACCACCATGAGATTTTTATTCAGTATTTGGAAATTGGAAATAAATGTAATATAAAGATATTTGTTTCTTCCCAGCTAGCTCCTACCAAAGACACTTTGATAAGAAAGATGGCATACCTGACCAGTTTTGGTGCTGTTGAACCATAATCCAAACGATCAAAGAGGGCCAGTGATCCAAACCATAATCCACTTTGATACATGGAATTATTCAAAGGCCTTAGCTCTAATGCTGATATGAAAAGTGTTCCAAGGCCTTTGTCTTGGAGACAAACATATATAAAATCACTGTTGAGGACATGTATGATTTCACTCGACATAATAGTAAATGAAGCAGACAATGATATTCTGTCCCAGAAATCAACTCCAAGGTACAAATCAAATGTTGGCAGTTTATCTTTGTCATCATAGTTTCCATACATGAACGAGGCCCTTATCAAATATTTGTTACCTGTCCCTCTTGCAGGTCTTATGGTGTAGGAATTTCTGGTTCCTTCAGGAAAGCTTCTAACATTCAATTACTGTTGTTGGAATGACTTGGTCTTAAATTCAGGTGATATAGTCTTGCTTACACCGGTGTCTATAAAAGTTGCATCTGAACTACAACATATTCCGGTTGTCTCATCTGTGTAACTGGAATCTTGTGATATCCCTCAATCTAAGCGTATGAAGCCTGAGAAAGAAAGAAAGAGAGATCAGAGAGAGACCTTAATTAGCTATCCATTTATTGTAACAACGATAAATATATCACATTGATATCTCAAGAAAGTGTTTACAAACCTGCAGGGACCTGGGCATGAACTGCAAGGGCAAAAGCACCAATAAATGCAAAGAGGAGGCATTTTGGCATCCCAATCCTTCTATTCAGAGTCTTCATGTTGAACTCTGAAGAGGCAAAGCCTAGTGGAGGTTTGATCTTATAGTTATATTCCTATATCATATGCATACCAATATGCTGCTCATGTTGTCAACTACTATAATATAATAAAATAAAATAAAATATTTGACCTACTCTGCCAATCCTCTTAAATCTAAGCTAGGATGTGATATGGATAACCTTTTGTCAATGTGTATATATACAAGTTAAATGCCAAATTATAATGTTCCTTTTTAAATGTTTTAACTTTGCATGGCCTTGTTCATCATATAACTTTGTCTGTAGCCAATCTAAGAAAATACATATAAAAAACTTGCATATACCAAAAAGAAGTATTGCACAAACAGATATTGAAAATATGATATATACACAAACACAGAAGCACATCTATATGAGAATTTAAGTAACTCTCGTGGTGTTGATAGCCTACCAATTCCTGAAATCAGAATCACTCGGATGCAACATTCAAAACAAATAAACTACTGTTTGCCATTGAACTTTAACTTCCGAAAAAAAAAAAAAAAAGATTTAAGGAAGACTTTAAATAATGTTTTAAGGATGTTTCTTGGCTATCATCTATTAACTCACTTATATATGTACATACACATTATATATATACACACACATATTATACATATATATATATATATATATATATATATATATATAATATGTGTGTGTGCTCAATTCTATATAAGTCAAAATTTTACTGATTAGAGAGTAGACTTGACTCTTTTTAAATTGACATGTCTTCACCACAACTGTCAGAGACTTGCAAACTGAGTTTATTTTAGCACCTTGACCTGGATCTGGTTGCTCAAGTATTAAAGAATCGTATCATTAATGTCAAACTAGTTACCTATGGTTGGTGATCATAGCAAGAATGGGTCAATGCTATTACTTAAGCTGTGTTAGCCATTCAAGTAGTGTACAAAAAAGAGCCAAAAATATTTAGCCTTATATCATTTATCCTTTAAACATCTTCGTCACTTCCCAAATTCCCAAGTAATAATTCAACAATAAATTGACTGATCGTATGATTATATCCTATTGAAAATATTGAACATGAAAGACAATTGCACATTTTCATTTTACTCCTATACTCTGCAAGAAACTTTTATTTATTTATTTGAGCATCTAAAAGATGATGCAAAAATAGAAAATTAAATCCTTATTTGTGGTAATTAATTCCTACTCCTGAAGTTCAAATATTTACTTCTACTGTGAATTTGATTTGATGGCCTCTTTCGCTTTCTCTGCTTGGTGATCGGACAGAAAACAGAGCATCTGCACCTTTCCTGCTTACATATTAGTCTTTCAGAATGGTAAAGAATAGATACTATCTGTTCTCTGTTCATTGATCACATTTGCTTTATCAATAACCTTTTCGTATTAGTATGTATATTTGATTAGAGTTCATTGTGAAGATGATATACCTCTTCATTGTTCTTGGTTTTTTTTTTTTTTTTTTTTTTTTTTTTTGCTTCTGTTCCATCAGCACTAAGGTTCACACCTCATCTTAGTTTGAAAGTCACTTTCTCAAGTCTCTATCATCATCAACTTGAAACTATTCACTGTTTGGAATTTCTAACATTTTTTAAAATAAGTATTATCCTTATCAATTCCTTTCTTTATCAATTCGTTCTCTCACTCTATAACTAAATAGTTGCAGTTCTTCTTCTTCTTAAGACAGTACCAGGGCATTCCCTGTGGACAAAAGTGAGAGGCTCTAACTTAAGCATGGAAAAGCCAAGCCATGAGCACCACAAAAACATTGTTAACAGCAAATCAGCTACATCTACAACATAGACGGTACCTGGGCATTCCCTGTGGACAAGAGTGCAGCAAACTCGAGAGGCTCTAACTTAAGCATGGAAAACCAAGCCATGAGCACCACAAAAACATTCTGAACACCTACATCTACAACCTAGAAGCAAGTCAAAGTACAATACTATGAATAGTGTGAGGGAGGGAGAAAGAGCATGAATAGTGTGAGGAAGGGAGAAAGAGCCGAAGGGAGAGAGTCCAAATAACCCTATCTTCATCCGAATTATGGTTTAGTACAAGTTGTGCAACAGAAAGAGCAGAGGTTAGGCTTGGAAGATGGGACATCAGCGCAGGATGGACATGCCACTAGGAAGTTGAGGATTAAGTCACCAACTTGAGAATGGAAATCAAAAGGAGTGGATTTGTCAAGGTTAGGATCCAAATGATCAATTAATGGACCATGAGGCAGCCAATAATAAATCCACATACTTGTTTTAGAGCCATTTTCAATTTGGTCTCAAAAAAGGTCTTGCTAGGTTCCTAGGGCTCAAAACTTTCCTCCAATTACTGCTATGATAAGGCTGAGGAATGACATTAATTAGCCCTGATACTCTGGCTGCTAAAGCTGAACATGGACCATATATGTCTCAGATAGTTGTAGCTTTATCTTAGTAATACATTGTCTCGCTAAACCTTGGTTAATTTAGGTTCTACTTCTTCCTCAGTAATCAAAGTTTATTATACAATGTATCAATGGAATACGTTTTCCAATCATTCTCCATCTCAATATGCATTTTCATCTCCATTTTCTTGTTTGAAGTTCTTGGATCCAAGGCAACACTATTCCACAAGAGCACTGTATGTCACCGTCAATAGAATGGAACACCATTCAGCTCACACACCGAGTCTGAATCAAGGACTCTAGTATCTCCAGACATAATAAGAGCTGAAAATGTGTAAATAGATAAACACCCATAGTAAACTACAAGCACACAACCAACAGATTTCCTGTCACCACCACTTAACAGCTACCCTTTTTCTTGATTTGAGCTTGCCTCCAACGCATTTGATCACCATTTTAGCTTCCTTCACATTTTCACTAGTAATATTTTAAGAATTAGCTACATCTGTATAAACAATAAGGTTATACAATTAATGCTTAGAAATTGGCAGAAGAATAAAAATAATTAAAATATCAACAGTTGGGCTTTTGCATACAAAAAGTACAGAGAATTTGTTCAGCCTCTCGAGCAACACACAATTTGCACCCCGACACAGACAAACACCCACCTCCACTAGGACTACGACTTCAATATCATGACAGACTTAAAGTTTTGTACACACTCTTAACATGCTCAAATACAGAAACGCCAATGAACCATCAGCATCCAGCACCAAATAACTTTTGAACAGGGATATCACCTTGCCATGGGAGTCACTCCACTCTCCAAATTCATTGATCTGACTCATGGCTAGCTACCACCATTGCCAAACACTCCTTCAATTCCATTACCACATAATTTCTGGTGGAAGTGCGAGATACACAAGCCATTGCTAATTCTACAGATTTCCAAGCAGAATTAACATCATAATCTTCCTGTAACTTGGGATCAACAATACTTTTAACATCCCCATTAGCAAGCATGGAATTAACCCAATGAATTATGTGTGTATGTCAGGACTTTGCGGTATTGCTGGCTGGCCTGTGATTATCTCCAAGATAACGATTCCAAAGCTATATACATCACTTTTCTCAGTCAACCTATTTGATGTGAAATACCTGCAACCCAAAATGTATAAAACATTTATTCGTATCATAACAAAATCATGAAATGAAAATTTCTAAAAGACGAACATAGATTGTGCAGTCATAGATTTTTTGTGACAATGTAAATCACTTCTTGAAATAAATCATTTCCAAAAGACAAACATCAAACCGGGAAGGGGAAAAAAAAAAAATTACTTACTCATTGTCAAGATACCCGGGAGTGCCAGCAATAATTGTTGATACATGTGTGCCATTTTCAGTAGGGAAAACTCTGGACAATCCAAAATCAGCAAGTTTGGCTTGGAAATTTTCATTTAATAATGTTGGAAATTTTAACTATAAGTTGACTCAACGATTATGGCAGATTTGTTGGGTCTTCAATATAGGCTAATTTTTAGGGATTTTATTTATATTCTGATTTGATTTGATTTTATTTTATTCTCTTTTCCATATTTGTAATTTTTCGCTTGTATATAATGATAGTCAGGCTTTCAAATTGAGTACGCCAATTTTACCAAGTTACTTTTTGGTATCAGAGCCTCAAACCTACGCCTCCCCCATCTCTCTCTCTTTCACCGCCTCTTTTAATACTCGTTACAGCCCCTTCCCTATTTTTTTTCACAGACCTTCTCTCTTTTTCAGGTCACTGTTGCGACAGTCCTAGGGGGATTCAATCTCCTCTAGGTTCGACCCCTGTAGGGGTATTCCCTTAGTCTTTTTCATGCACTAAGGGTCAGAAGACGTGTTTGTAATCTTTTGGGGCTGCTGGGATATTCGGCAGCATTTTCGGATCAGACCGCCGTGTCTCCGGCTTCTTGGTTTGATCAAAATCAGGTCTATTCCTCCTTTATTTGAAATTATTGGTAATCTGTTGAATTGATCTATTTAATATTATGGCTGACTCAAGTAATAATAAAGAAACTCTCTTTTCGGCGCAACACACACCGGCTCAACGAGTTACTAGCGTGCTGTTGAATGGCCGTAATTTTGCGTCCTGGGCTCGTTCCCTCCGCCTCTATGTTGGTGGAAAAGGCAAATCAGGGTGGATTTTGGGTACTGAAAATAGGCCAGATATTAAAGATCCTAAATATGCTCAGTGGGATATGGACAATTGCACCATTTTAGGGTGGATGTTTAATTCTATGGAGGAACGCATTTATAATATATTCATGTTTTATGACTCTGTTAATGAATTGTGGACTGCTTTGAATCAAATGTATGCTCATTCTAGGAATGATGCTCGTATTTTTGAATTATATCAAGATATTGCTAAGGCCTCGTAGGAAGGCCTGAATTTGTTTGTAACTAATTATTTTGGGTATTTGAGATCTCGTTGGGAGGAACTAGCTCAATATGAGCCTCTTAGTGAATTTCCTTCTGAGGCAGCCTTTCTTCTTGTCAAATGTCTAGATCGTCAGCATACCTATCAGTTTTTGATGGGATTACGCCCAGAATTTGAACCACTAAAGTCTCAGATCTTGAATGCATCACCAATGCCATCCCTGTTGGAAGCCTTTGTTACTGTTGATGGTGAGGCACGTAGGCACCGTTTAATTCAGCCCTCAATTCTTCCTGTACCAGTGTTTGAGCCTGCTAGGGATAGTATGGCTTTTGCAGCCAACTTTGGATCACGAGCTTCTGGAGGTCAGATTATTTGTCACCATTGTGGAGGGGTTGGACATGTTAAGGCTCGTTGCTTCAAACTTCATCCTGAACTGAAGCAAAAATTTTCTAGGAACCGTTTATCTGGAACTGGTTCTTCTCGTATTGCGGCTGTTGCAGAAACTCCTGTTACTACTGGTGGATCTACTATATTTCTTGGACTGAGCCAGCTTCAGTCTCAGATTGGGCATATCCAAGACCAGCTTGGCTCCCTTGCTTCTAGAGTTAGTGCTCCTGTAATGCCTGTATCTTATATATTTATGTTAAAAGATTTTTTATTATTTTATGTTAGCTGTGGGGCCCACCTTATTTTAAGGCACATGTGGTTAATGGGATGAAGACCCATTTTGTTTTCATTACACTTTCTCTCTCTCGCTGCCTCTGTATTTCTTTTTTCTTTTTCTTTTGCAACTTCCACTCTTAATTTCTCCCTCATTTCTTGGTGTTTTTAAGAGCCGTTTGCGGCTATTCGAAGCCCACGACGAGATCAACACGTTGATAGGAGCAATTCTTTGATTGGTGCACTATAGGAGATTCGAAATCCTAGGGTTTGAGGTGAAGAAATTGGGGATTTTGCTTAAAAGTGAGGTAGGGGTCTCTAATTCCTACAATCTTGTTCCTTTGTGAGTTAATTGTTCTTGATTAGTGTCCTAGCATGCTAAATTGTGATGATTGCCCCTTTGTGAATTATTTTTTTTCTTGATTAGTATCCTATTAGTATTCTAGCATGCTATATTGTGATAATTGTTCCTTAAAGTGACTTGATTATATATATGAAACATGTGAGAAGGTGTATTTAATTGAATTATAATGTGTATTTAATTGAATTGTATGAAAATAATAATAATAATAAAATGAAAGAAAATAAAATAAAAACATGCTTAATGTGTTAGTTTTCTATGCCAATTAATTTGTCAGAAATTATGTAAAAGCTTGTAAATTGTGCGTTAAAAAAAAATTCTCTCCATTTCCATATATGCACACAAACATTGGGCATGAAAGAAAAGGGAAAGTGTTTTGAAATAAAAGAAAAAGGGGATTTTGGAAAGAATTTGATGAATCGGCTTTTGAGAAAAACCCGGCCGCCGCGGAGTCACCAAAGGACCGGTGTGTTAATATAGCCTAGAGGGAACTAGGGAGATTGCCCTAGCGTGGTTGAGCTACCTAGGCCCCAAATGACGCTACGGGGGTACCAAAGGTCAGGGACAGTAGCCAATCCTTCTCTCGTGTCGCTGCGGAGTCACCAAAGGGTGGGTTATATTAACAGTTTGTGAAGTAATGATGTTTTCTGAAAATGGGGAGTGACATGCATAACATTGCATTCATGGCACGAAATTTATTTGCTTTGAACTTAGAATTGATATTGTGTTTTCCCGGCTTTGCATGACCCCAAATTCCTATTGTCCTATTCTTTGTTTGGATTCACAGGGACACAAGAGGTGTGTCTTAGGTACTACCTACTGAGCAACTTGCTTACCCTATTATTTAATAAATTTTTTCTAGGAAACGAAAAAGAAGTGGCTGATGACGTTGCACTACAGGGCTAATTTGGATTAGAAGACTTTTTGCCATTTTGTGTACTAAGTCCCATATTTTTGTAAAACCTTAGTTTGTTATATTCGGCATAGAGGTTTGTGGACCCTTGTTATCGTAATTATAATTATAGACTGTAATTTTAGCATAAGTTGTATAAACGTTGTAAAACATGGACGTTCGATATTAATCTTGTATTTTGGGACTGTAATTATGATATTTGAATGATATAGTATGTGGTTGCACCACCATGGAGTGTATTATATGATATTTGTGTTGGGACAGGTTTATCATTCTTTTAAATAGGTTGTTGTAGGACGATTTTTAGCGAAGGTCATGCCGAAATTTTTTTTATTTTGGCATCAGCTAGGGTCATTACAAATTTAGTATCAGAGCCCATGGTTCGAAAACCATTAGGACGACGGGTAGAGGCCTACATAGGATTGCGTGGGATGTTGATTTCATTGTGTATTTGACTATTTGCTACTTGTTTATTACTTGAGCAAGCATGCCTAACTGCTTATGTGGTTACGTGCTTAAATGTCTATGGTAAAATGTTTCTTGCATGGTCTTGCATGCTAAGTGTCATTACGACATCATTTCACGTTGAGTCGTCTATAGTGGACTTTAGTGTAATGTAATTGAACCGTTTTCTCATTTTGTAGCACGATGTCACGGCGTGAGGAACAAAGGGAAGTTGGCTCCAGGGCGACTAGGGGTGATGTTGGTGAGAGCTCCAGCTCCAATCCGGAGGAGCTAAATGATGAGGACACACTTCTTAGGGACTTGATTCCTCTAAGAGTTGTCCCCACAAGGAGGGATAATGTTGAAGCACCCGTAGAAGTGGGTGAAGGTTCTGTGGCACTAGAGTTGAATCGTTTGTTACAAAGTGCCGTGAGGGCAATGATTGCAGCTCAGTCGGAGTTGGCACCACAATCTACAGTTCAAGTTGAGGAGACGCCGGCTCAGAAGCGTCTCAAGATTATTAAAGGGTTTTCTCAGTTGATGCCGGCAATGTTTGAAGGTGGTGCAGATCCTATGGTAGCGGATGACTACATGGAGCAAGTTGAAACTCAATTAACTTCTATGGATGTGACGGAGGATCTCTTGAAAATTATCCTAGCCACTTACAAGTTCACAAAGGATGCCAAGTTTTGGTGGAAATCGATAACAAATCAATATAAAATTGAAGAGATGAGTTGGGATAGATTCAAGGAATTGTTCTATGAGAAATATTTCCCTGCCTCCAATAGGTGGGAGTTAAAGAATCAGTTTATTGGCCTTATCCAAGGCAATATGTCAGTGACAGAATACGAGAACAAGTTCACGTCTCTTTCCCGCTTTGCTCCAGAGATGGTGAGTCATGAAGTTGATAAGGTTCAGAAGTTTATCTCCGGACTTGACTACAAAATGAGGCTGTTGTTAATAGCACAGGGCATCAAGGTTTATTCTGAGGCAGTGGAAAGGGCATTAATGTTAGAGGTGGAGACCAAAGATAAAGAAGCAAGAAGGGAACAATGGAGGCAAAAGAGGAATATAGGACCATCTGCAGAGGGACTTTCAGGGAAAAGGAACAGGGGTGGTTCATCTCAGTTTCAGGGGCAGCAGTCTACACGATTTGCTCCTACCACTCCATTGCCAGTTGGGTCTGATAGGAGTGGAGTCATTTGCTTTCAATGTCAACAGCCTGGACATTATAAGTCCAATTGTCCCATGAGATTGACTTCAGTTTCTTCAGCTCCGAGGGCTTGTTATGGGTGTGGCCAGCAGGGCCACTTGATTCGAGACTGTCCAAGTCAGGGAGCAGTCACCGGTAGTGGCAGAGGGTCATGGCAGAGGCCGTCACAGTCGGCTACAGTTCAGTCAAGTTTCAGACCACCGCCACCACCACAGCCTGCTATGTTTTCTCAGGGTTCACGACCTGCTAGGAGGGATACTCCTACTGTGTCGGCACAGCAGTCTGGTGTTCAGATGAGTAGTTCACAGGCATAGGCACCGCAGGGATGTGTCTTTGCACTTGCACCGACTGATACATCTCCTGGATCTTCAGTTCTCCGAGGTGTATTTCCAGTGTTTGGTTCTTAGGCCCGTGTTTTGTTTGACTCTGGTGCATCTCATTCTTTCATTTCATCATCATTTGCACTTGCATCGGGGTTAGAGGTCAGTTTCATTGATCGGGCATTGTGTGTTGATACACCAGTTGGGGTTTCAGTGTCATTGAGCCGAGTTGTGCGGGATTGTTCTATTGTGATAGCCGGGCGGACTTTTGTGTTTGACCTTATCCTCCTGGAGATAACTAGTTTTGATGTCATTCTCGGGATGGATTGGTTAGCTTCATTTCATGCTATGATTGACTGTTACAGAGGAAGGGTTACAGTTTGCAGTCCCGAGGGAGACTGTTTCTTTTTCGTGGGAGATCGGAGTGATTCCCACATTTTATCGTTTCATGGAGTTCGTGGACGGAGTCGTGGTGATTACTTTTTGGCTAGTCTTATAGCCGAAGAGGATGATGTTGTGGAAAAAGAGTATCCTGCAGTTGTTCGTGATTTTCTAGATGTGTTTCCAGAGGATTTGACAGAGTTGCCTCCACATCGAGAAGTGGAGTTCTCTATTGAATTGATGCCAGGTACCGCACCGATTTCTATGGCACCGTATCGTATGGCACCAGTTGAATTGGAAGAATTAAAGAGGCAACTTGATGATTTGAGGATGAAAGGTTTCATCCGACCGAGTGTGTCACCGTGGGGCACACCGGTCTTATTTGCTAAGAAGAAAGATGGATCTTTGAGGTTGTACATTGATTACCGGAAGTTGAATCATGCCACCATCAAGAACAAGTATCCTTTGCCAAGGATAGATGATTTATTTGATCAGTTGAGGGGAGCCAGTTGTTTCTCGAAGATTGACTTGAGGTCTGGCTATTATCAGTTGCGGGTTAGGGATGAGGATATCCCGAAGACAGCATTCCGTACACGGTATGGACACTATGAGTTCCTTGTTATGTCTTTTGGCTTGACTAATGCACCAGTGGCATCCATGGACTTGATGAACCGTGTCTTTCACGATTACTTGGACCAGTTTGTGGTAGTTTTCATGGATGACATTCTTGTGCACTCACGGACTTGGGAAGATCACGAGGTCCATTTGAGTATTGTTTTACAGATTTTGCGGGAGCACCGATTGTATGCCAAATACGAGAAATGTGAGTTTTGGCTACAGGAGGTGAAGTTTTTGAGGCATATTGTTTCAGAAGGTGGAGTATCAGTTGATCCATCAAAGGTTGAAGCAGTTTTGACTTGGGAGCGACCCAAGAATGTGTTTGAGATCCGCAGTTTTCTTGGTTTAGCGGGTTACTATCGAAGATTTGTGAAGGATTTCTCCCGTTTGGCAGCTCCTATGACCCGTTTGACCCAGAAAGAGGTCAAGTTTGTCTGGAATGAGGCCTGTGATTCATCTTTTCAGGAGTTGAAGACGAGATTGACTACAGCGCCAGTGTTGGTGATACCTGAGCGTGGCTTGGGTTATGTAATCTATTGTGATGCTTCACGTGACGGGTTGGGATGTGTGTTGATGCAGGATGGTAGAGCAGTGGCTTATGGGTCTCGACAGTTAAAGACTTACGAGTACAACTACCCTACTCATGACCTGGAGTTAGCGGCAGTTGTATTTGCCTTGAAGTGTTGGAGACATTACTTGTATGGTGAGAGATTCGAGGTATTTTTAGATCACAAAAGTCTCAAGTACCTTTTTTCCCAAAAGGACTTGAACAACAGACAGAGACGATGGGTTGAGTACTTGGAAGATTACAACTTTGATTTGCAGTATCATCCGAGCAAGGCAAATGTTGTAGTTGATGCCTTAAGCTGAAAATCTCATGGAACTTTGGCCAGTTTAGCTATTCGGAAGTGGAAGATGCTTGAAGATCTGGCAGAGATGGGATTACAGTGTTTTGATGATGATGGTTACAGTGAGTCGGCATTCTTATTTAGTCTTGTGGTTCAGCCTACTCTTGTTGTACGAGTGATTTAGTCACAGAGACAGGACCCGGACTTAGATGCCATCCACGCTTTGATCTCTAGTGGTGAGACAGTGAAAGATTGGGCCTTGCATGCAGATGGGGGTCTACGGTTCAGGGGTTTGTTGGTGGTTCCTACTGTTTGTCGTGAGGATGTCTTACGGGAGTTTCACATTTCCCGCTTTGCAGTTCATCCAGGTGGTACCAAGATGTATCATAATTTAAGACGTCAGTATTGGTGGAATGGGATGAAGAAAGATGTTGCACAGTTTGTGGCTAGATGCCTTACCTGTCAGCAGGTGAAGGCCGAGCATCAGAGACCAGCTGGTTTATTGCAACCATTGCCTATAGCGCAGTGGAAATGGGAACATATCGCTATGGATTTTGTGACAGGTTTTCCAAGGTCACGGAAGGGCAATGAGGCCGTATGGGTCATCATTGACAGATTGACCAAGACGGCTCACTTTTTGCCTATTAAGGCAACAGATGATGCAGAGAAGCTTGGTGTTCTTTATGTGAAGGAGATTGTAAGGTTACATGGAGTTCCAGTAACCATTGTTTCAGATAGGGATGCTAAGTTCACTTTGAAGTTTTGGGAAGGACTTCAAGCAGCGTTTGGCTTAGCGTTGCACCTGAGTACGGCATTCCATCCACAGACTGACGGTCAGTCGGAGCGTACTATCCAGATTTTGGAGGATATGCTTCGGGCATGTGTGCTTGACTTGGGTGGTAGTTGGGAGGATCACCTTCCACTTATTAAATTTGCCTACAACAACAGTTATCAGGCGAGCATTCAGATGGCTCCATTTGAGGCGTTGTTTGGTAGACCTTGTAGGTCTCTTGTTTGTTGGACTAAGGTAGGCGAGACAGCCGCCTTAGAACCCGACATTGTACTCGAGACTACTGAGAAGATTAAGTTGATAAGACTGAGGTTACTTATAGCTCAGAGCCGACAGAAGAGTTATGCGGATAAGCGGAGACGGCCGTTATCCTTTGAGGTGGGAGACCATGTTTTTCTACGGGTTTCTCCACGGAAGGGATTGATGAGATTCGGGAAAAGTGGCAAGTTGTCGCCACGATTCATTGGACCATTTGAGATTTTGGACCGTGTAGGAGAGGTTGCCTACAGACTTGCTTTGCCACCACAGTTGGACAGGGTCCACAATGTTTTCCATGTATCGATGTTACGAAAGTACGAGCCAGATCCATCTCACATTTTGACTTGGGTTGATGTAGACATTGATGAGGATGTTTCCTTCGAGGAAGGACCAGTTCAGATACTTGACACACAACAGAAGGTGTTGAGGAAGAAGACGATACCGATGGTAAAAATCCTTTGGAGATACCACGGAGTCGAGGAGGCTACTTGGGAGCTCGAACAGGAGGTTCGCTCCAAGTATCCAAAGTTGTTTTCTTCTCCAGGTATGTCTTGATTTCGGGGATGAAATCTTTTTTAAAGTTGGGGAGAATGTAATGTCTGTATCTTATATATTTATGTTAAAAGATTTTTTTTTTATTTTATGTTAGCTGTGGGGCCCACCTTATTTTAAGGCATATATGGTTAATGGGATGAAGACCCATTTTGTTTTCATTACACTTTCTCTCTCGGCAGGTCTCTCTCTCTCTCGCTACCTCTGTATTCTTTTTTCTTTTTCTTTTGCAACTTCCACTCTTGATTTCTCCCTCATTTCTTGGTGTTTTTAAGAGCCGTTTGCGGCTATTCGAAGCCCACGACGAGATCAACACGTTGATAGGAGCAATTCTTTGATTGGTGCACTATAGGAGATTCGAAATCCTAGGGTTTGAGGTGAAGAAATTGGGGATTTTGCTTAAAAGTGAGGTAGGGGTCTCTAATTCCTACAATCTTATTCCTTTGTGAGTTAATTGTTCTTGATTAGTGTCCTAACATGCTAAATTGTGATGATTGCCCCTTTGTGAATTATTTTTTTTCTTGATTAATATCCTATTAGTATTCTAGCATGCTATATTGTGATAATTGTTCCTTAAAGTGACTTGATTATATATATGAAACATGTGAGAAGGTGTATTTAATTGAATTATAATGTGTATTTAATTGAATTGTATGAAAATAATAATAATAATAAAATGAAAGAAAATAAAATAAAAACATGCTTAATGTGTTAGTTTTCTATGCCAATTAATTTGTCAGAAATTATGTAAAAGCTTGTAAATTGTGCGTTAAAAAAAAATTCTCTCCATTTCCATATATGCACACAAGTATTGGGCATGAAAGAAAAGGGAAAGTGTTTTGAAATAAAAGAAAAAGGGGATTTTGGAGAGAATTTGATGAATCGGCTTTTTAGAAAAACCCGGCTGCCGCGGAGTCACCAAAGGACCGGTGTGTTAATATAGCCTAGAGGGAACTAGGGAGATTGCCCTAGCGTGGTTGAGCTACCTGGGCCCCAAATGACGCTGCGGGGGTACCAAAGGTCAGGGACAGTAGCCAATCCTTCTCTTGTGTCGCTGCGGAGTCACCAAAGGGCGGGTTATATTAACAGTTTGTGAAGTAATGATGTTTTTTGAAAATGGGGAGTGACATGCATAATATTGCATTCATGGCACGAAATTTATTTGCTTTGAACTTAGAATTGATATTTTGTTTTCCCGGCTTTGCATGACCCCAAATTCCTATTGTCCTATTCTTTGTTTAGATTCACGGGGACACAAGAGGTGTGTCTTAGGTACTACCTACTGAGCAACTTGCTCACCCTATTATTTAATAAATTTTTTCTAGGAAACGGAAAAGAAGTGGCGGATGACGTTACACTACAGGGCTAATTTGGATTAGAAGACTTTTTGCCATTTTGTGTACTAAGTCCCATATTTTTGTAAAACCTTAGTTTGTTATATTCGGCATAGAGGTTTGTGGACCCTTGTTATCGTAATTATAATTATAAACTGTAATTTTAGCATAAGTTGTATAAACGTTGTAAAACATGGACGTTCGATATTAATCTTGTATTTTGGGACTGTAATTATGATATTTGAATGATATAGTATGTGGTTGCACCACCATGGAGTGTATTATATGATATTTGTGTTGGGACAAGTTTATCATTCTTTTAAATAGGTTGTTGTAGGATGATTTTTAGCGAAGGTCATGTCGAATTTTTTTTTTATTTTGGCATCAGCTAGGGTCATTACAGCTCCTTCAACTGCTCCCATTGCAACTATTGCTACAGGTACTCCTACTGCATTTTATGTTAAGTCTAAGCAGCCCACTTGGGTCCTGGATTCTGGGGCCAATGATCACATGACTGGTGAGTTATCAGTTTTTTCTTCTAATGTCATACCTGTTACCCAATCTGTGTATCTTGCGGATGGCTCTACATCTTACATTCACAGTAAGGGTGATGTTTGTCTGTCTCCCGATACTACTCTTTCATCTGTCCTTCATATACCTAAATTTGCCTTTAACCTTTTATCTGTTAGCCGGCTTGCAAAAAACTTCCAATGTGCAGTTATATTCTTACTAGATCACTGTTTGTTGCAGGACCTTTGTTCGAAGAGGATTTTTGGCAGGGGTTATGAGCGTGATGGGCTTTACTACTTTGGGGAACCACCAGGAATGAGTCTTCAAGCTTCTGTCCTACCTACTTCTAGTGTTTATGATGTTTCTTTTCGCACTTTTAGTCTGTGGCATGCACGTTTGGGGCATGTAAACTTTTAATATCTATTTCTTTTGTTTCCTTCGTTAAATAAAGCATGTAAGGACCATAAGTTTCAATATGAAGTTTGTGAGCTTTCGAAACATACTAGAACTAGCTATATTTCTCATATGAGTCGTGCTCCTAGTATGTTTGATCTTATTCATTCTGATGTCTGGGACCCTTCCCCAATTATTGCTTTATCTGGACATCGATATTATGTGACATTTATTGATGATTATTCTCGTTGTACTTGGGTTTATTTATTGAAAAAGAAATCTGATGTGTTTCTTTTATTTACCCAGTTTCTTCAAGTGATCAAAACCCAGTATAACACTGTTATCCGTAATATTCGTTCTGATAATGGATGAGAATATGTTTTGAATGAGTTCCGGTCTGAACTTAATAAAAAGGGGATTTTACATCAATTCACTTGCCCCTATACTCCTGAGCAAAATGGCGTGGCTGAACGCAAAAACCATCATCTTATGTCTGTGGTCCGATGTCTTCTGAGTGGTATGCATGTGCCTAAATTCTATTGGTACATGGCTGTTCTTACAGCTGCTTTTCTGATTAATCGTACTCTTAGTCGAGTTTTGGGTGATAAGGCACCACTTCAGATTCTCCAGCCTGATTATACATTGTTTCACCTTCTGCCTCGTGTTTTTGGTTGTACTTGTTTTGTTCATAACCATAGTCCTTCTCGTCATAAACTTGATGATAAATCTATTAGTATTTTCTTGGGGTATTCTGCTATGTCAAAGGGCTATCGTTGTTATGATCCTGTGACCAAACATATGTATCATTCTCTTAATGTGACATTTCATGAAACTGTTCCTTTTTATAGTACTAATTATGTGGTACAAGATTCTCTCTCTTGTGATCTGGAGAAGGAGATTTCTCCTATTGCCCATCCTGTTTCTCTCTTTTGAAATCACATTGTCCTGGAATTTCCTTCTCCATCCATGCAGGGTTCCCCTCCACCTTTGCAGGTCTACTCTCGTCGCCATCGCACTCAACCTCCCCCGCCAGAATCATCTTCAGAACCAGGTCCAGGTAACTCTCCTTCTCCTATTGCTCCTACAATTCCTGAGCATACCTCCCGTTATCCTACCCGTGATCGTCATCCTCCTAATTGGTATGGTTTTTCCAGTAGCACTAACCACCCTATTTCCCAGTATGTCTCCTATGATGGTCTTTCAAGTGCATATAAATCCTTCCTGGGCAAGATTGGGACCGTTTCTATTCCTCGATCTGTGTCAGAAGCCCTCCAGGATCCCAATTGGGTGTCTGCCATGACAACAGAAATGGATGCTTTACACCATAATAATACATGGGAACTTGTTGCTTTACCTTCTGGGGAGAAAACAGTTGGCTGCAAGTGGTTCTTTAATGTGAAGTACTTAGCCGATGGTTCTATTGATCGGTATAAGGCTCGGTTGGTGGCAAAAGGCTTTATTCAGATTCTGGGCAAAGACTTTAGTGCTACCTTTGCTCCTGTGGCTAAGTTGACGTCCGTGCGACTGCTTGTCTCCTTGTCTGCTACCCATTCTTGGCCTCTACATCAGTTAGATGTCAAGAATGCATTTCTTAATGGAGACTTACTTGAGACTATATATATGGATCCACCCCCTAGATTTCGGGCTAAGGGGGAGTATGCTGGGAAAGTCTGTAGGCTACGGAAGTCTCTTTATGGTTTGAAGCAATCTCCTAGAGCTTGGTTTAGTCGTTTTAGCAATGTTGTTTTATCCATGGGCTTTGTACGCTGCCACTCAGACCATACTTGTTTTATTCGACGTTGCTCTGATGGTCGTTGCATTATGTTATTGGTATATGTGGATGATATCATTATCACAGGTGATGATGCTTCAGGGATTGCTCAGGCAAAACTTCATCTTCAAAAGTCCTTTGATGTGAAGGACTTAGGTCCTCTTCGATATTTTCTTGGAATTGAGGTTGCTAGATCCAGTCGTGGAATTTCTTTATCTCAAAGAAAATATGTTTTGGATCTTCTTCAAGATACTGGCATGCTTGGGTGTCGACCCGCTTCCACTCCTATGGACCCCAATCTTAAACTCTCTGTTGAGTTAGGGGAATTACTTCCAGATCCATCCGTGTATCAACGTTTAGTAGGTCATCTTATCTACTTGACTAACACAAGGCCTGATTTGACATTTGCTTTCAGTGTGATTAGTCAATTCATGCATGCCCCTCGCTCAGCTCATATGGATGCAGTCTACCATATTTTGAGGTACCTTAAGTCGTGCCCTGGTCTTGGTCTGTTCTATGCCTCAGGAAATCAGTCTGGACTCTCATGCTTTACTGATGCAGACTATGCTGGATATAAGACAGATAGACGTTCTACCTCTGGCTTCTATACTTTCTATGGTAATCATCTCATATCATGGAAGAGTAAGAAGCAGGTTGTTGTTTCTAGATCCTCTGTTGAAGCTGAATACCGAGCTATGGCTTAAGGTACTTGTGAGCTTCTTTGGCTTCAATCAATTTTGGGAGAGTTGGGTCTTGTACAGAAAGGTTCTTCAAGGCTGTTTTGTGACAATAAATCAGCCATTATGCTTGCTTCTGATTCTGTTTTACATGAAAGGTCGAAACATATTGAGGTAGACATTCACTTTATTCTAGAGAAGGTTCGATCAGGTATCATTAATCCTATTTTTGTTCCTTCTTCAGAACAGACTGCAGATGTGTTCACAAAGTCTGTTGGGCCTTCTCTTCTCTAGTCTTCCATCGTCAAGCTGGGCTTAGTCAACATATTTGCTCCAGCTTGAGAGGGAGTGTTGGAAATCTTATCTATAAGTTGACTCAACGATTATGGCAGATTTTTTGGGTCTTCAATATAGGCTAATTTTTAGGGATTTTATTTTTATTCTGATTTGATTTTATTATCTTTTCCATATTTGTAATTTTTCGCTTATATATAATGATAGTTAGGCTCTCAAATTGAGTACGCCAATTTTACCAAGTTACTTTTAATAAGATATTGGTAGACTTCACATCTCTGTGGATTATTGGTGGCTTACAACCATGGTGTAGATATTCCAATCCTTCAATTCCTGTCCACATTTTCGGACATTAAATTCTAAAAGAAAAAAAATGGTAGAAGGGAATAAATGGCAATTATCTACTTACTAACCTTGTGCTGCATCCGTAACTATTTGAAGCCTCTCTTTCCAACTTAAAACATTTGGATTTCTATCTGTGTCTACAAAATAGCTATTCAAGTCTTCTTGTTAATCATAAGAATTTAAAAACATGCATACCTTTCTAGTCAGAAACTTTCAAGTATGGCATGTATACCTGACAGGTGCTTCTCTAAGTCTCCATTAGCCATGTATTCATAAATGATCCCCATGGTGGTGCCTTCATTGCAGTACCCAACAAGAGAAGTTAAATTTTTATGATGAACACTTGTAAGAAGTTTGGCCTGCAATACAAAACCACATTTAGTTTACTGCTTACATTGATGCACTCAAGATTTCAATTTGCAGTCATCGATATCCATCCTCTAATGGTAATGGTTAATCAAGCTGTTACTGGAGTTATGCAAGTTACCTCGGCTTGGAATTCCTTATACCCTTGAATGGATGACGAAGAGAACATCTTTACAGCAACTTGAGAATCACCTATATAGCCATGGTAAACTGTTTCAAATCCTCCTTTCCCAATAGTCCTTTGAAAGTTGTTGGTAATACTCAATACCTCCGCGTATGTACACTCTCTATTCCTCACATCAAAGGGCCATTCTTTCTGTTTCCTGACTACTGTGATCATAGTGAATTCAATAAATATAGTTTAATTAGGAAAACCTTTAACTATTGTAAGTTAAATATTAAGATTTTGAACTTTTAATCTATAAAATATGAGAATAACGGTTCTCATACCTTGTTTTCTCTTTTCAATGATCCATAAGGCAGACCCTATTGCAATTAAGAGTGCAGAAATTGCAATAACAGATGCTACTACCGGCACAACCACCTTGGTCTTTTTCTTTTTGCAAAGAATAGACTGACAAGGATTTGTGTTTTCAGTAGCTCCAGTTGCATTAATACTGTTTTTTATGACAAATGTTAAATTTAGAAGAATAAAAATTATGGAAATGTTTAATGTTTTACCATTTCAAAGAAAAATAAAAATGACAATAAGCTCCTGAAGTCATGTTACACTTGCACTTAAATTGCTGCCCTAAAATCCAGCTACTGCTACAATTGACTTCACCTTTACCTTTTATTTTTGTTCACTTGTGCTATATATATATATATATATATATATATATATATATATATATCTCTTTTTAAGACAAATTCTTGCTATGGATTCTATACCTACATAAGGTTTAATCTATACTACTCTTGCCAGAAGAAAAACAAACCACCCCTCAGGTTTTCAATTCATACATTGAGATATAAGTAGACGAGATATAACTGGAAGGTCCTAGTTGAGCAATTGACCTTGGTGAATCAACATGAATTTACGCTAGGTCAATGAAATTACAAGGGTTGTTGACCAAAATATTGGTCCACATTCTATCTTGATGTATGAATTGAAAACCTGACGGTTGGTTTATGTAATTTGCCCTAGAATCTAAAGTCGTTTGGAAGTGTTGAAATGACACCATCAAATTTTGGACAAATGAATTGAGTCTTGCCCTGGGTCTGTAGCATTGGGAATTTGGGCCTTGGGTCTATAATCATTGGATTGGGCTGATTGTATTGTATTTGAGAAGGACAACGATAGAATTGTTGACTGGTGCTTTTATAATCAAAATTCCTTGGGTCCGTAGCATTGGGAATTTGGGCCTTGGTCATTGGATTGGGTTGATTGTAAAGTATTTGAGAAGGACAACAATAGAATTGTCGACTGGTGCTTTTATAATCAAAATTCCTTTTTTGATAGGTCTTCCTTTTCATTTTCACTAGTACTATTTTAAGAATTAGTTACATCCGTATAAGCAATAAATATATACATGATGCATAGAGGTTGGCTGAAAATTTTGAAATAAAAAAACAAATTTCAAATATCAACAGTCGGCTTTGAATAGAAAAACAGCAGAAAATTTGTTCAAACCCACATGTAACTCACAATTTGCACCCAAGTACACACACCTACCTCCACTAGGACAAAGACTTAAGGATCATGATAGACTCCCAAGTTCTCTGGAGACTCTTAACATGGTGAAATACAGAAACCATCAGCATCCTACACAAATACGTTGTAACTTTTTAGCAGGGATATCACCTTGCCATGGGACTCACTCCACTCTCCGAATTCATTGGTATCATTCGAATTGAATCATCGGATTGATCTGACTCATGGCGAGCTACCTCCGTTGCCAAACACTCCTTCAATTCCATAACCACATTATTCATGGTTGGCCTTCTGGTGGAGGCGCGAGATGCACAAGCCATTGCTAATTCTACAACTTTCCAAGCAGAATTAACATCATAATCTTCCTCTAACTTGGGATCAACAATACTTTTAACATCCCCGTTTGCAAGCATGGAACTAACCCATTGAATTATGTGTGTTTTGCCAGGACTTTTGGATGTTGCTGGTTGGCCTGTGATTAGCTCCAAGATAACAATTCCAAAGCTATAGACATCACTTTTCTCTGTCAACCTATTTGATGAGAAATACCTGCAAACCAAAATGTATATAACATTTACCATTCAAAAAATAAAAAATAAAAAACAAAAAACATTTATCCCTATCACAACAAAATCATGAAATTATGTTCTCTAGATTCAGCCGATTGTCTAGTCATCGGTTTCGTGTAACAATGTAATTTATTCTTGAAACAAATGATTTCAAAAGATAAACCTTAAAGTACTGGGAAATTAAGGGGTAAAAATACTTACTCAGGGTCAAGGTAACCAGGAGTACCAGCAACAATTGTTGATACATGAGTACCACTTTCAGTTGTAAAAACTCTGGACAGTCCAAAATCAGCAAGTTTGGCTTGGAATTTTTCATTTAATAGGATATTGGTAGACTTCACATCTCTGTGGATTATTGGTGGCTTACAACCATGGTGTAGATATTCCAATCCTTCAATTCCAGTCCACATTTTGGTAGGTAAATTTTAAAAGGAAAATAAGAAGTAAAAGGGGTTTAAAAAAAATTCATCTACTTACTAACCTTGTGCTGCATCTGTCGCTATTTGAAGCCTCTCTTCCCAACTCAAAACATTTTGATTTTTATCTGTGAACATATATAAGCAATTCAAGTCTTTTTGTTAATGACAAGAACTTACAGTCATGCATTCCTTCCTAGTCATAAACATTGGAGTGTGACATTTATACCTGACAGATGCTTTTCTAAGTCTCCATTAGCCATGTACTCATAGATGATTCCCATGTGGGTGCCTTCATTGCAGTACCCAACAAGAGAAGTTAGGCTTTTATGATGAACACTCATAAGAAGTTTGGCCTGCAATAGAAAACCACATTTAGTTTAATTTACTGCATACATTGATGTACTCAAGTTTTCTATAAAGCTATGTTTGGGGGCACCGAATCAGCACCTTGGAATTGGAATTGGAGGATACTTAATTCAAAGCACTGATTCGGTGTTCTCAAAAGCTCATAAATATTCATTTGATATGGAATACCACTGGAAAAACAACATTTTATTGGATTCCATCCTCTAAAAGCAATGGCTAATCAAGCTGTTATTGGAGTTACGCAAATTACCTCGGTTTGGAATTCCTTATACCCTTGAAATGATGATGAAGAAAGCATCTTTACAGCAACTTGAGAATCACCTACATAGCCATGGTATACTGTTCCAAATCCTCCTTTTCCAATAATCCTTTCGAAGTTATTAGTAATACTCATTACCTCCGAGTATGTAAACTCTCGATTCCTTACATCAAATGAACCTTCTTTCTGTTTCCTGACTACTAGGATCATATTGAATTCAATAAAGATAGATTAAATATGGATATTTTTTATTATTGAGAGTTCGATGTGATGATTTTAACATTTTGATCTTTAAACTGAGAGTAATGGTCCTCATACCTCGTTTTCTCTTTTCAATGATCCATAAGACAAACCCTATTGCAATAAAGAGTCCGAACAATGCAGTGACAGATGCTACTACCGGAATAACGACCTTGTTTTGGTGATTTGTGTTTTCAGTAGCTAGAGTTGCATCGATGCTGTTGTTGATAATAAACATCAAACTAAGAATCAATGAATGCTTATTGTATACGCTATATGTATCAACAGTAGGTACTAAGAAGTCATGATGTAGCAACTTTGAAGTACGGAAATGTTTATAATGTTTGACAAGGTCACAGAAAATTAAAAGCGACAACGAGGTGCAGTGTATTATTTTTAAAAGGTTTCTGGCATATATGGGGGAATGAAATATTAAATCATAGATCATTATGAAAAAATTTCGGTAATTCTGGTTGTGGTTTTGCAAAAACAGCAAACCTCAATAAGAGCAATCCATTTTTTGACTTTTCAAGGAGTGATTCTGGAACTGAACCAGTGAAATTGTTTCCCTTCAACTTTCTGCAAAAGGAGAGCAAACATGATGGCCTGTTTTGCATTCTGTTAAGCTTACAATTCATGTCGATCACAGAGAAAAGTAACTTACAGGACTGTCAAATAAGCCAATTGAGATAGGAAACTAGGCACCTGACCTGTTAGTTTATTGTTTGACAAATCCCTGAATTAAACAAAAGGATAAATTTGTTTACTATTTTTCATATAGAAAATTAAATTGGATTTGCATCTTATTAGCAAGTTGGCATCTTATTGGTTCTTGTGAAATTGACATACTTACAAAGATTGTATCACCATGAGATTGGATATGTTAGGAGAAATCTCCCCTATCAGCTCATTTGAGGACAAGTTCCTACATTGCAAGTTCAATAATCTTGTGAACATATGGAATTGGAAGGAAAATTATTAAGCATGGTTATTTAAAGGCATAGACGTACAAAGATGTGATCCTGGGAGGATTGAAACCGTCATTATTGCTGCAAGTGAGGCCGACCCACAAAAAGGCTTCAGGAGCACATGGATCTCCTTGCCAGTTCCTTTTCACTCCATACGTCGACTTGATGCCCAGGATAGCAGAAACTAATAATCAGAGAGATTTAGTACATGAAGAAGAAAAAGCATTATATCCAATAACATTGAAATTTAAGTAAATGTACGTAAGAACTTACCATCTATATCATCTGTTTGTAATTGTGTAATTGGTCTAGCAATATAAATCTCCATGGCATTGATGATGGGCGGAAGAGTTGAATTTTTGGTTTTGTTGATTGCAATACCGAACTCTGGGAAAGGCACAGGACTATTTGTGGCAAGTGTGTGTGTCCAATTATAATCGGGAACAATAGGTTCATTAAACAATGATATCCCATTTATAAAGACGTCGAACTCTCTGGATTGATTAGGCTGCAACACCTCAACTTCAGCAAAGTGCAAGTAGACATAATATTGGTCAGAAGAATTGATAGGAGGACCCCACTTTAAGTTCAATGACTCGCTGCCATTTTGTGACGTAGTAGCTGTGCTCATGACTGCAAGCGGTACTTTGAATGTGTTTGAAGTTACGGAATTCATGGTAGACAAATTTCTTATCTTGCTGGGATTACTCATCAAGGAATTGGGAGTAGGGTTCCATATGCGATCATAAGGATCATCTTTGAACCTATTTGAGGTACTGGTACCATAATGAGATTTTTATTCAGTAATATAAAGATACCAGATTAATCTTCCCAGCTAGTTCCTACCAAAAACAATTTGATATGAAGATGGCATACCTGGCTAATTCACTTGGCGTTGAACCATAATCTAAACGATCAAACATGACTAGTGATCCATCTGTAGTTTCATATACAGAGTTATTCAAAGGCCTTAGCTCTATTGCTGATATGAAAGGTGTTCCAAGTTGTTTGTCTAAGAGACAAAGGTATACATAATCACTGGAAAGGACATGTATGATCTCAGTCCACCCAATACTAGCTGTATCAAGCAATGATATTGTGTCCCAGAAATCAACTCCAAAGTGCAAATCAAATGTTGGTGGGTTATTTTGGTTATCATAGTTTCCATACATGAACCAGGCCCTTATCAAATATTTGCTACCTGTCCCGTTTGCAGGTCTTAGGGTGTAGCAATTTCTGGGTCCTTCAGGAAAGCTTCGAACATTCAAGAACTGTTGTTGGAGTGACCCAGTGTTAAATTCAGGAGAAATAGTCCTGCTTACACCAGTGTCTATAAAAGCTGCATCTGAAATATAATGTATTCCGGTTGTCTCATCTGTGTAGCTGGAATCTTCAGATATCCCACAATCTATGCTTATGAAGCCTGAGAAAGAAATGGACAAAAAGGAGAGACCTTATAATTAGCTAAATGTTTAGAGCAACGACAATATATATATCATATTGATAGTTACAAAAAAGTGTTTACAAACCTGAAGGGTCCTGGGCATCAACCACAACTGCAAGGGCAAAAGCACCAAGAATTAATGCAAAGAGGAAGCAATTTGGCATCCCCGTCCTTCTGTTCAGAGTCTTCATGCTGAAGAGGCAAAGCCTAGAGGATGGTTGATCTTATGTTTATATTCCAACTTCATATATGTACCAATAGGCTGCTCATGTTGCCAAATAATATAATAACTTAAAATATTGGTTCTGTTCAATCAATTCTGTTGAAACCTAAGCTATGATGGTGACATAGATAACCTTTTGCCAATGTGTAAACAAGTCAAATTGCGAATCATAATGTTTATTTTAAATGTTCAAATCGTGTGTAGTCTTGTTCATCATGTAACTTAACCTGTAGCAAATATAAGAAAATGAATACTAAAAACTCTCTTTTTTTTTTTTTTTTTTTTTTTTTTTTGGGGTAAGAAATGCAAATGAAGTAATGCCCAAGCAAAATTTGAAGTTATTATTATCATTTTTTATTCAGATTTTTTGAAGATGCACATATTTACAAGAATTTAAGTGACCGTCGTAGTGTTCAAAATGCAATCGGATTGTTAAGTGACTTGTAGCTGGACAAAATATTAATTAGAAAATAACAGCTAGGTGAAGACAATCATCATTAATGTGGAAAAAGGATACAGAAGTTGATAAGGCAAATGCAATTTGAAAGAACAAATATAAGGAAAGGTTGAATCCAATTTTTCTCATAATTACTCGTATCCATAGCTCAGAGTAACTATGGGATGATTTGGAAGGATAGGGGAAGAAAAGAAAAGGAAAGGAAGGATAGGGTTTAAGTGTGTTTGGATGCTTTAGAAGGAGAGAAAAGAAAGGATAGGGAGAAATAGCTATCCCTACTTATCTCTCATTTCCTCTTTTTCTAAAAATGAGAAGATAGGGAGAGAAAGGATAGTATAAAATTATTATTACATACATATCCCTTTTATTTAAAAGGATATGATAGTAATTTAGTTGTTATCATTTCTTCTCTTTTTTCTAATATATCATATCCAAATAAGAATACTATCATTTCTTTTATTATTATTTTTTTTCTATCTATCCAAACATAAATACATAAATAAAAATTATTGTTATCTTTTTTTTTTAATAACTAATATTATCATTTTTTTTTTTTCCTCCTACATATTCAAATGTTGCGTTGGTTCACAAATTAACCACTCAAAAGAAAAAGGCACACTAAAAAAGACATAAATTTAATAGAAATATAGCTAAAAGAACTTATGATCGAGGATGCCCAATGCAAACCTTTGGTGGTCCTCCCGATGCGAACCATCAACTCTGATTAAGGTTGAACTTCCCAAGATGAACTACTTGCCAGTTGTTTGAAAATTAAATCCCTCTTCATTCAAGCAAAGCATAAGCATATAACCACACAATCATCAAACATGCATATATGGAGACCAATCATTCCTCAATCAGGCACAACATATGATATTTACGTGGTTCAACGAAACTAAAACTACATTTATGGAGAGAAAAACTTTCACTATCATAGATCAAGAAGAGAATATACATCTATAGAGACAACCCACCCTCCACAATCGTTTAATTCATATAAACAGCATTTTTTAGATTTTCACAATCGTTGTTTTTTCTCTAACCTTTCACAATGTTTTGCATCCTTTCAAAATATACTCAAACCAACCATGTGTTCGTTAGGAAAAGGAAAGAATGTGTCGTTTAAGAAAAATTAGTAAAGTTAATTTAGCTTATAAAGTATTAACTCTTTGTTTTAATTCATATAAAGAAACTGACGGAATTCTTGGCATTCATAAAAGAATATAATATATATATATATATATTAAAAACAGTTTTAATGAAAATTTTTTTAATGCACTTTAATGAAATGAAAAACCTATATAAAAATATATAGAACAATTAGAAAGCCAAAAAAAAAAAAAAAAAAAAAAAAAAAAAACCACATTTAATTAAACATCTTGGCCTACATAAGAAAAAATATTAAAAATGAAAACACTTTTAGTACACTTGTAATGAAAGGGAAAACTTTTTTTGTATTTAAGAAAATGTTAAAAATGTATAGAAATAATAAAAAATCCTAAAACTCTTGAACTTCTTGGACCCATAAAAAAAACTTAAATAAATAATAACATATTTAATGAAAGCATGTTGATGGACTAAGACTCTTGAACTTCTTGGTCTCCATAAATAATAATAATAATAATAATAATAATATAATAATAATAAAAAAAATAAAAATCACAACACATTTAATGAAAACACTTCTAATACACTCTTAATAAAAAGGAAAACTAATTTTTGAAAAAAAAAAAAAGGGGAAAACTTTATTTTTGTATTTTCAAATGTGAAAAATGTATAGTAATAATAAAAAATCCCTACACAATGCTAAAACTCTTGAACTTCTAGGTCTCCTTAAAAATATATTAAAAAAAAAACACACACACATTTAGTGAAAGGGAAAACTTCTTTGTATTTAAAAAAATGTGAAAAATATATAGATATAATAAAAGAAATCTTTACACTTACATAAGTAGTAGATAGATTAGATATAGATAGATATAGATATATTTGCTCAATGCTGTATAAGTTTGTGACTTTGTCAAAATTTTGCTGATTAGATAGTAGACTTTACTCTCCTTTTTTTAATTGACATGTCATCACCACAACGGTTACAAACTTATTACTCAGTCTATTTTGGCACCTTGACGCAGATTTGGTTGCCCAAGAACTAAAGAAATAATAGGATTAAGTCAAATTAACCCTTTGGTTGGTGATAGCAAGAACGGGTCAGTACTAGAACTTGTCTTCTGTTGTAGAATACTTACGTTACAAGTAGTGTGTACTAAAGAGCCATACAGATTTAGCCTTATGAAAAATTGTTTCATCATTTATTTTTCTTACAGACAGCTAGGAATTGACCTTGAAATATCTTTACTATTAATTAACAAAAAATAAATCCAAAATACTTGAATTCCGGCCTCTTTTTTATTTATTTATTTATTTTTAACGTTAACAAAAAGCACACTCACACCCCCCACTTACCCCTAATGGAGACTTAAACCCGACCCTCTGTTTTGTAAAGTGAGGAAGGACCACTGGGCTATATTGTTTGAAATTATATCCTAGTGATACAATTGCACATTTTCATTTTACTCCTATATTCTGCAAGGAACAATAATGCAAAAATTAAATAAAAAATCCTTATCTGAGCTGATTAACTTCCAGTCCTGAAGTTCAAATATTTACTTCTACTGCAAATTTCATTGGTGGCCTCTTTAGCTTTTTCTGTTTGATGATTGGACAGCAAACAGAGCATCTGCATCTTTCCTGCAATATCTTAGCCCCCATTTTAGAAATGTAAGGAATAGATACTATCTCCTCTGTTGGTTCACTGATCACATTTGCTTTATCATTAACCTTTTGATATCACTCTTAAAAATTGATCAAGAGTTCATTGTGAAGATGACATACCTCTTCAATGTTCTTGGGGATTTTTTTTTTTTCATGATATTTTTGTTTAAATTATTTGCAGACTTACTTCAGCACTAAAGTTCAACCACGCATATCAATTTGAAATTCACTTTCTTAAGTCTCTATCATCATCCTTTTGAAACTTTTTAGAATTTCTAACAGTTTTTAATATAATTATTATCTTTATGATTTAGTTTCCTTCCCAAGGCTCTATTTGGGCAGTAAAGACTGTAGAAAGTAAACGCCACGAAGTTGATATGTCATCACCACAACTACTGCTAAAAACTTATTACTGAGTTTAATTTGGCAACTTGATGCGGATTTGGTTGCTAAAGTATTCAAGAAATCATGGGAATGTAACCTTTGGATGGTGCTAGCAAGAGTGGGTCAATACTATAAATTTGGCTCCTCTTGTAGAATATTTTAGTTGCAGTAGCCATTCTACACTACTATATAGTATTAAAAAGCCAAAAAGATTTAGTCTTATGAAAGGTTCAACAGCTCTTCTTAATTTGAAGGTCATTTTCATAGGTCTCTATCATCATCAACTTGAAAATTTTCAGAATTTCTAACTTTTTTTTTTTGGGGGGGGGGGGGGGGGGGGGGGCGGGTTGTTGAGAATTTTGGTTTGGTTTTTCTCTGTTCAGCTGTCGTTCTTTGTTCAAATTATCTATGACTTCCATCAGCACAAAGGTTCTACACCTCTATTATTATATTATGTTTTAGTTGTCCAGTGGTTTTACCAAATGAGCATTCTACCCCTTTGTCAAAATGGCGGGAATGAAAACTGACTGAACCAGAGTGTCTTTTCATTTCCTTAGGGTCAGTTTGGTGCAATGGAAAAGGGAGGAAAGGGAAGGGAAGGTGATGGAGGGGGATTAAAAATTTGTGTTTAGTAAAAATTGTTGGAAGGAAAGGGAAGGAAATGGAAGGGTTTGGAAGGATATCAGTAGGGGCTTAAACAGTAACTTTCTTAACCTCCAAAAAGTAGGACGAATTGGAAGGAAAGGGAAGGAGGGACTTTTTTATGCCAAATTTACCCTTACACAAAATCAAAGCAAGAATTACAGACCTTGATTAGTTGATTTAGGAAAAAAATTTAAACAAAACCCATACGTACCCATTAGCAGTTGCAGAGAGAAAGGGGGGCAAGCTTGAGAGTTGACAAAGCCATTGGCTAAAGCTTGCGCACGGCAAACCCGAATTGGATGGGTTTTGAATTTTTGAACAATCTGAAATGATATGCCGATATAGGTGAAGTATACGGATTTCTCTCTTCTGATTTGTGTAGATTTTGTTGTTTGTTGTTGCAGACAGAGAGGGGGGGGGGGGGGATGGAGGCTTAAATGATTTGCCCTAAAATTTTTTTAACTTTTCTTGTGGCCCATCATCCATGGGCCTTATGGCTAATGCCCATTTTTGCCAATTTTTTTTTTTTTTGGTGGCCTTATTAAATGTATAAATTTATCTTTTAAAATATAAAAGGGTAAAATAGTAAATTTATTAAAATAATTCTCTTTCCTTTCTTTTCCCAAACATGATTATTATCCTTCCCTTTCTTTTCCTTCATTAATCAACCAAACGTGATAGGAAGTTAAAATTATCCTTCCTTTCCCTTCCCTTTCATTTCCCTCATAACTAATGTTATCCTTTCTCTTCAAACTCACCGTACCAAACAAAGCCTTAAAGAAAACCAAACAACTGAGCCCTTTACTTCCGTTTCGTCTACTTTTGGGACCCTAGTTTTTGTAGAGGACGAAGGCTCTAAACCTGCTCTCAGACAAACACAAACCCAAATCCATACTCAATTTCTGAACTTTGAAACCCTATTTTTCATGACATTGATAGGTAGAGGGAGAAAACGAACTATTTGTTTGGAACCATAATTTCTGAAGTTGAACACTTGCAACTTTACTCTCTCACATGCAATCAGCTCAAGACGAAGGCCTATTGAGGGCTATTTCACAACAACATCCTACAAAAACACCATAAGTAGTGATTGTGATATATATATATATTGATAATTATGTAAATATTTGTTTATGTAGTACCTGGCGAGAGAGGCCCGTTGAATTGTAATATTCGATTCTCTACAAGTGGAGTTATTGGTGAATCAGGGTGTGCGTGCCTTAGATTATGGTCCTTTTGAGCTTTGAAATTGGATTTCTTCGTCAATGGAGAAAGCATGACTGAGTGAGAGAGAGTTTCTGAGGTTTTGAGTTTTGATATTAGTAGATTCGAAGACGGATGAAGTTTCATATAGTTTCTGATATTGGGAGTATCAAAAGAGTGGGAGAATTTGGATTTGCTCTCATGGGTCACTTGGCAACATGAGAGAGAGAGAGAGAGGGAGTGCAACGATGATCATGTGGGTTGGATCTAGGAATTGAGCTCATCTTCGTCATTGACAAGTGTATGGTTAGTATATTATTTTTAGGCCTCATTTGGATTGAGGGATTTAGAGAGAAAAGAAAGGGAATGATAGTGTTAAGTGTGTTTGGATGAAAGGAATAGAAGAGAAAAGAAATGATTGGGAAGGATTTGGAGGATAACCTATCCTTCCAATACAATAAAACTAAATCCTTCCAATTTTGAGAAGATTTGATGGGAAAGGAAACAATTTAAGTATAATTTTCATTAAAGACAAAATTAGCCTTCCAAATTCTATACGCAAAATTTATATTACATTCAAGTCCTAGGTCAATAATATTAGGGCGCAACTTCTCTATCTCCTCTTCTCTCGCATCTGCAAATCAGAATCGTCGCTTCTCTATCTCCTCTTCTCTCACGTCTTCGGCTTCACCTCTTCTCCAGCTCCGACATTCGGGTCAGAGTTTTGTTGTCTTTGAATCAATTTTTGGATTTCAGTTAGTGGATTAAGTTCCTATCTCTATTAAGTTCTTATTTTAATCATAAAGCTAACATCAAGACTTACTTCTATATAAGTTCAGGAAATTATTAGTCAAATCAAAGGATTTATCTATAAGAAAAATAAATAGGTCAGAGGTGTTTTTGCATTTTACCTTTCCGTATATCTTAATATTTGTTTTCATATGACATAAATTGAAATCATTTGCTATTGAAAGATGAGTGTTATACAAATTTAGTGAAAATGATACTCTCTGTAAATTATTTTCAGGTTTAAATTATTTAGACTAATATTAGCTTTTGCTTCTATTGGGAAAATAGATTTGTTGTTTCTATTATTACCATCTAGTTCTACTAAGGTTTGTATCTGTGACTGTTGCTTGTTGATTCGGTAGAGTTGCAATTAAAATGATAATCATGTAGTAAAACGGTAATTTGATCATGATATTAATGAAAATATGAAATACTGAACTCGCAATATTGAATATTAGGCGCGATTTTTGAATATTGAGCTCTGAGTCTTTCATTGTGATTTGATTGGCTATGAGCATCAACCATGCCATGAAAGTTTACTGTTTTGATCCTTCACCTTAAGCCGTAGAGCCTCTAACCTTCGTCAACTCATCTCAAATACCAAAACACTAGCATTAAGCTATTGAGATATTACTGAACACCCAATGACAAGAGTATAAAGGCATTGAAAGGGTAATGAAATCTCTAATGATGTCATTGGTGAATTTGACTAGTTTTCTACAAGTTAGATTCACAGATTATTCTAAAGGATGATTCTTCCTCTAAAACTGGGTTTGAGGACCATTTTTCTCTGTTGTGGGAGAACTATTTGCCAGGCATGTACTTAAAACACTGATAGGTTTTAAATGGCTTTTCCTTGGTGCATTCTGTACTGAAAAAGAATAAACTCTCTAGAACTTGCTTGTCCTTTCTTTCCAGGAGGTGTACCTAGATAAGTTAAGGATTACTGGTTGAATAATGTATTCAAAATTCCCTATTTTAGGCATACTCTTGTTCTTTTACCTACTGGATTGGACGTCCCCCCAGAAATACATAATAACGACAAGTTTTATCCATATTTCAAGGTAAACGTAATTAGTACTTAACTCAATACTTCAATTTTTCTTTTTTATAAACTATTACATGAAATTTTTTATATAATGGTTTTATCTCAGAATTGCATTGGGGTAATTGATGGAACACACGTTCGTGTGAAAGTATCAAATGAAGATGCACCTAGATATCATGGTTGGAAGAATTATCCAACAGTAAATGTGTTAGCAGCTTGTTCATTTGACATGAAATTTACCTATGTTTTACCAGGATGGGAAGGTACCGCTTCAGACTCAAGAGTTATGACTAGTGCACTAAAAAGAAAAGGAGATAAATTAATACTTCCTGAAGGTAATTTTTGTTAACATTAACTAAAATATTTAATATTTTTTTTTATATGAAGCCAATATTAATTACTATTATTCTTAATAGGAAAATTTTATCTTGCTGACGCCGGGTACCCATTAAAGGCTGGACTTATCACACCTTATAGAGGTGTGTGCTACCATTTAAAAGAATATGCCTCACGCCGACCAAAGAATCCTAGAGAGTTATTCAATCTTCGACATGCATCACTACGCAATGTTATTGAAAGAATTTTTGGTGTGTTGAAGAAACAATTTCCTATCATAGGAAGCAGTACTGAACCAACATATGGTGTTAAAACTCAAGTTGATATCATTTTAGCTTGTTGCATCATACACAACTATTTAATGGGCATGGATCCGGATGAAAGCCTTATTAATGAAGTAGATCGGGAGCTCTTAAATGAAACTCCAAATGAAGAGCGTGGTCTAATGGAGAGAAGTGAACATCATAGTTTGGGGGAATACTTGAGAGATTCAATAGCTTCCCATATGTGGCATGACCATGTAGCTAATCATGTGTGATACTTGAAATGTTTATTTGGTTGCAATAACTTAAAACTTATTTACTTTTGTTTAATTTTTCTGTAACTTCTTTTATGTTAGAGTGCTTGATTTGGAGATGTAGAATGCTAATTATAGCTTGTTATAAACTCCTACCTTGCATATAGTTTTTGTTTACCTTTAATTGAATGATTTATCTTTTTGTTCATTTCTTTGCATTGAACTTGTTTTTATGTAGATATAAGAATGAGTAATCAATCAAACATAAGTGGTGGGTTGAAGAGGGATAGATATGTTTGGACTATACAAATGGATGATATTTTTGTAAATGCATTGCATAATCAATTTGTGAAGGGGAATATGATTGATGGCATATTTATAACAAAAGCTTATAGTGAGATTGTTTATGAATTGAAAGAAAGACTAGGTATCGATATCAACAAAGATAAAGTGAAGAATCGATTGAAAACAATCAAGAAAATATTTAACGAGTGCTTTGACTTATTCAAAACTGGTTTGAGTTTGGACTTCTAATTGAGGTTAGTTTTTAAATTGAGATTATTTATTTATTTATTTATTTTTTCTTTTAAGAGATACATTTATTATGCCTTTGTTTCAGCTTGAAATAATGATAATGTATTTCTTTTATGCCTCGCCAACAGTCAAATCCAGCAGCTGAGAAATGGAAGACTACTCCAATTTCCAATTATGATAAGTTACTGGATTTATTTGGCAAGGATAGGGTAACTGGGTCTAATCCAGCAACTGCTAAGCAGAGGATTAATGATTGGGCAACAAAAGGAAAATAGAAGAGCAATGAAAGGGAGTCAAGTCCTAATGATGATCTGATGGAGACCATTGATGGTATTGATCACATGGTGTCACAGAATGAAGTAAGTTTGGATAATACATTTTTTATGGATCATAAGTTTGAAAATATGAATATGATGTCTCCTGAAACACCTTCAAGTGCACCTTCCCATTCCACTTCTTCAAAAGGAAAAAGAAAAAGGAATTATTTGATTGTTGATAGAGATAGTGAAATAATTGAAATAGTGAGAGGTGTGGCTGGAGCTATTAAAGAGGGAAATGATCTTCATAAAACATTCAGCAATCTTTATGAGAATTTCAACCATATTTATGAGAAGTGCAACCAAAAGGGAAAATATGAAGAAGAAATCTTTAAGATTTTGGCAGAAATTGGACTAAAGGGTGTTAAAGCCTTCACTTTTTTGACTAAGTGTGACCATCCTGATAGAATGACACAATTTCTTGGTTGCCCACCTGTGCTTCGCAAGACATTCCTGGAGGAACTGATGTCCAATGATTCTTAACGTTGATAATGGTTTCGGTTATACTGACTTTTGACAATGTCTTTTAAGTTGGTAATATTTGGAACAATTAGTAGAACTTCGTATTATGTCTAAGTTTAGTTATGTATTTATTATTATTATTATTATTTTGTTATGGAGCTTTTGGTATGTAAACTCAGTGATTTAACCAATGGTTGATGGTGTTAGTGTTTGCTATAGGTGTGTTAGTTGTTGCTAGCTTGAATGTCTTTTCTTTTTTTTTTTTATTATTTTTTTTAGGGAGCTTGCAAGATGGTAGACCACAATCCTCTTGACATTAAATTTAATGATGTTTCAATAGTGTTATTTCTTAATGTATTTGATTGTACTATATGCATATGACATAAGGTTGATTTACTGGATGCCATGCTTAGAAGTGTATATGTAATGTGTTAACTAAGCAGGAGTTGTGTTTGTTTGTGTTGCAATACATCTTGGCATTTGGTTCCGTTAGATATCTTTATTTGGACCAGTTAGATTAGCTAATAAAATACAAGAGTTCAAGAGGAAATCACTTGCTCATCGGGGGTTTTCACGAGGGCTCCATGAAGGTGCTAAGGTGATTGGTTTACGTTGGACTGCACAGTCCACGAGGTTTTTCCCATAACAGTTGATGTATTTTATCAACTGGGGTTTCCTCGCTAAAATCCTGGTGTCATCTCTAACTTTATACTTTGCATTATTTTATTTGCATGTGATTAACTGTTTAATTGTTAAAACATAAAATAAGCAAAGTTGTTAAGGACACAGATCTGTTTTCTAGAACAAACTAAAACTTTCTAAGTAATTTCCGTTGCACACGACTCACATAATCTGTATCACAGTATAAAGCTCCATGGCATTGAAGATGGGTGGAAGGGTTGAATTTTTTGTTTTGATGAATGAAATACTAAACACTTCAAAAGACACAGGGTTTGTGTTCCCGACTGTCTGTGTGAAAAAATAATCAGGAACAAGAGGTTTGTTCCATAATAGTGTCCCATTTATATAGATGTAGAATTCTCTAGATTGATTATGTTGCAACACTTCAACTTCAGCAAAGTGCATGTAGATATAACATTGGTCAGAGGAATTTCTAGGATAAGACCATAGGTTCAACGAGTCACTAGCCTTTTCTGAGGTGATAGCTGTGCTCATGACAGCAAGCAGTACTTGGAATAGATTGGAAGCTAGGGAAAATAATGGTAGACAAATTTTTTATCATCCTTGGGTTAGTGATTAAAGGAGTAAGGTTCCACTCGCGATCATAAGCGTCATCTTTGAACCTAAATGAGATATTAGTACCATAGTGAGATTTTTAATCAGTATTTTAAAATAGAAATAATATAAAGATACTAATTTGGTTCACCTTTGTCATGAAAGATGGCATACCTGACCAATTCTTCTATTTTTGAACCGAAATTTGAACGATCAACGAGGAGCAGTGATTCAGATGTAGTTTCATATATAGAGTTATTCAAAGGCCTTAGCTCTAATGCTGATATGAAAGGTGTTCCAAGGCCTTTGTCTTGGAGACCAACATATACATAATCACTATTGAGAACATGTATGATCTCACTCCACGCAACAATAGATGAATCAAACAATGAAATGCTATCCCAGAAATCAACTCCAATGTACAAATCAAACGATGGTGGTTTATCTTGGGCATCATAGTTTCCATACATGAACCAAGCCCTTATCAAGTATTTGTTACCTTTCCCATTTGTAGGTCTTATGGTGAAACAATTTCTGGTTCCTTCAGGAAAGCTTCTAACATTCAAGAACTGTTGTTCGATTGAGTTAGTCTTAAATTCAGGAGATATAGACTTGCTTATAGCAGCCTCTATAAAAGCTGCATCTGATCTATAAGGTATTCCAGTTGTCTCATCTGTGTAGTTGGAATCTTCAGATATCCCACAATCTATGCTTATGAAGCCTGTAATAGAGAGACCTTAATTAGCTATATATATTGTTTTTACAATAAACATATCATCTTGTTATCTCAAGAAAGTGTCTACAAACCTGAAGGGACCTGGGCATGAGCTCCAAGGGCAAAAACACCAAGAATTAATGCAAAGAGGAAACATTTTGGCATCCCCATCCTTCTATGCAGAGCCTATAAGAGTTTTGATCTTATATTTATATTCCTACATCATATGTATACCAATATGCTGCTAATGTTGTCAGAAATAATATAACAAGATAAAATATTGGAGCTAATTTATCAATCCTATTAAACCTAAGCTAGGATGATTACTTAGGCAACCTTTTATTAATGTGTATAAAAGTCAAATTGCAAATAATAATGTTTATTTTAAAAGTTCAGACCTTGAGTAGTCTTGTTCATTATGTTATTTAACCTGTAGCCGGCCAATATAAGAAAATACATATGAAAATCATACTAATACCTGAGGAAAGTAGTACCAAATAGGTATTGAAGACATGACACACACACACAAACACATTGTACCAGAACGTATGTAACGACCTGGTCATTTGCCTTCCTTTCCTTTTTCCTGAAATTTTACGAATGAATTTTTTTCGTTTAATTTTCTTTTCTGAGCTCTGTTTCGTGTTGCTTAGTGTCATCTCGAGTGCTCGAAATTGGTTCCTGAGACTTTTTTTCGTGGATTGACAACTTTCTTTAAGGACCGAGTCATTTTCACATTTTTCATTTTTCGACACTATGCGCTATTTCCTCCTTTTCCCTATTCTGTCTTATTTCTGTTTGTCAATTTTTTGGCACAACCTCACTTCTCATGCTCGGAGTTCATTTTTGACTTCACGTGCCTTCATTTTGAGTGGTTTCCTCGAAATACGTATCTTTACTTTTACAAGAAAGTACTCTGGTTGCTCCCGGTGCCCATAGGGGCATGGATGCACAATTCTTTAGAATCTTTTTCATTTCTTGGGGTGTTTTTCGTAAATATATTTTGAAGATATTTTATTTCAGGGGCATCTAAGAAAATATCTTTTGGAAGATATTTTCATTCTGGGGCAGTTTCGCAGTTAACCCTTTTTGTAGGGGCCATTGTGCAATTAACGAAAGTTATTGCAAAATGTCTCGTCTAGGGCCTGGATCCCCGTACGGGATGCATTTTCACATTTCATCGAGTCGTGGACTCTTAGAATTTCCTTTTGGTCATTTTTCTCCAGTTTCAGAGTTTTTGAACCCGGTTGCCGCCGAACTTGTTTGGGGCATAACTTCCTGCTCGGGACTCATTTTTTGATACCGTTTCTTCCATTATTCATATTTTCTTATTTTAAATCTTTTTTGTTCATGGAGTTTTACCGTTTGAGCGCGTTTGCTCAAAATCCACTTTTCCGGACCCGGCGGGGCCCTATCGGGGCACTTTTTGAGATTTCTATAAATAAGTTGCCCTAATTTTTAAAATCAGATTTTCAGACCTTCTTCCTCCTCTTGGCTGGCAGCCATGGGAGCCCAAGGGGCTGCCTTCACTCTTTCTTCTCCTCCACTTGATTTCATTGGTAGAAATCCTTCGGCCTTAGCATTTATTGCTTCCCTCGACGTGCTCTACCTTTTGCCCTTATTATAATTCATTTATGACGATTTTTCAAGTTCGGGTTTGGAGTCAAGTTGAGATTTTCATGGGGCTTCTTGCGGATTCTTGTTCACGGTGTTGTCCCCGACAAAACCTCTCAGTATTGTTGAATTCGGAGCACTTTTATTTTGGTGGGCCTTTGGGATTTTCATCTCAAATTGAGGTAGGAGATGTTCTAGGTTTAAATTCTTGTTATATAGCATGCTTGTGATGCTTATACTACTTGTTTGCATGATTAAATATAAAATCTAGAGATTTTATTATTTATTTTTCTTGTACTGGATCTAATTTTCCCGGTTGCTCATGACTTGGTTTAAACATGTAGCATAATTTTATATTGCCCCTTGATATGCTCATTGTCGTGTATTAAAATTGGAACATTTAAATAAGTATTAAAGATTTTATTTAATATTTATCTTAGGTGAAAGATTAATTTACATGGCCTTAACTAGCTTGAAATCAATATGTGTTAGCATATTAAATTAGGCCTTAGCATGCTCTCCAACATAGTTAAATTTGAAAGTAATTGGAGGTGTTTTGAAAATTAATAATTATTAATTAATTTAATTAATTAATTTGCCCCGAGTGCACTATTCACTCTATTTGAATTCCGACTTAATATTCTTGATTTACATGCCATATAGCTTCACATATATTTGATTTAGAATATTCGGTTAGGTTTTGAAACCTTTTATTTAATTAAATTCCATGTTTAAGATTTAATCCTCATGGTGATATACAACTTGAAATTGTATTGTGGCATGCTAGAAAATTAAGTTTTGGTATGGTTGTTCACATGTATTAAATTGGGATTTACTGCATGAGAATTGCAACTTTTGTATTATATTTAACTTTAGTGAAAGTTTAATTCACATAGTCATAGATTGAATGAAATAAACTTGTAATGTGATATTACATTAGTCCTTGGCATGTTCTCTAAGATATGTTAAATTGAGAGCATTTGGTTAAGTTTGAAAATCTAGAGATTTTAATTAAAAGAATTAATTAAAATCTATTTTGTGGTCCCATTAGCTTAATTAAGGTTTTAATTTGATAATTGTATTGATCATAACTTGTTTACTTGCATGTATTAATTTGGGACTATTTGAAGTTGTTTTAGAACCTTGGGATTTAAATTAGCATGATTTAATTAAAGTTCTACCTTGTTGTTTTATTTAAACTTATGAGCTTATATTTTCAATATTGAATATATTGTTGTCTTGCGTAATGATTTGCACACTTCATATTTAACATCATTCATGCATAGCGTGTAACGAATCGCACACTGAAGATTCGACATTCATCATATCATATTAGTTGTGGATTTAGAGCATGTATCGTATAGGCTTCCAAATTTGGTTGTGCATGGTAGATAGTTGATTATCTTATATATACATGCTGATATATACGTTGTTGCACAATTTGTTGATTTTGGAAACTTGGGGATGTCGTTGTTTGGCTATGGCTAGGACGTGGTTCTAGTACGGGGGATAGTCCCTCTATATAGTCTAGTGCGCATATAGGGAGGTTACCCATGGGCTAGTAACCCTAAAGTAACTATGTTGTCGGTCTGATCCGGCGTGACGTCCGAGTATCCACTTTGTTTGACTTTGCATTTCATTTTCAAGTTGATAACTAGATGATGTTGTAACTTGTTGTTCCTTATTTGTCGTTCCATTTTAAGTTACATGGTGTTAACTTTACGAAATTGTGCTTTATGCGTTGTATTGGAAGTTCCAATGTTGGTTAAATTGCATCGATATTGAAAATTATGTTTTGACGTTCTAACAAAGCTTAGTATTGATCTTATTGATTCATTTAGAACTTAGACGTTAGGTGGCATGAACCACCATTGTTATTTTGTGCTTTAGATTCTAAGTGGATGGCTTTAAGAACTTATACCTTGTTACATTGTATAACATGCGCTTTTGTTGTTGAATTGCATGGATAATGTGATTCTTGTTAACTTGTATTCAAATATGCTTTTGCCATGTTATATGGATTACTCTAGACCTAGTTTAATTGTATTGAAAATGTAATTCATGTTAATCTGCTCAAGCATTCTTCTTGTCGTGTTCTTTAGATTATCCCAACCATGATTCGTTTCATACACGTATGTATATCATGATTCTATTGCTTAGACTCTAAGGTAGCTTAGGATGCTTCCCGAGTCTCACTTAGACATAGACTTTAGGTGGCATGAACCCCTTTAACATGCTTCACCTTAAGGTGATAAAGTTATAAAATGCTAGGTTGATGCATGCTCATCTTCTACGAGTAGCTTTATGTTACTCACCCCGACGATACTGGGGCATATTTCAGGTACGAAGACTTGGTTCGTGAAGCCTAGCATTCCTTGGATGTCGTGTAGCTTTCAAGTTTCCATTTCATGCAAATGTTAGCATGAAATGTCATTTTGTAGACTTATATGTCAAAATATGTATATTTGATTCCATGTATGTAATGTGTACATAAGTGCACTCCTTTCAATGTATTTGATATGTATGAGATGAGGCTGGAGGCCAATGACATGTATATTGTATTCTATGCAACTTTTTAACTTTATGAAATATTATGAAAACCTTGAAAAATCGCAAGTCATTGCTTCACCATGGTTGCATCGGGTGTGGGAATTCCATTTTCATTCTTTCATAGGGTCTTATTAATCTTGTATGAAGTGTGGCCAAAGGCCAAACGGTCATTTGACTCCATTTTACATTTTTGGATTCCATGTTTTCCATTCCAAGTCCATTTTTGCCTTTTTGCCCATTGGGGGGTCGGATTTTCCATCGGCTATATTTTTAAGCCATGAACCATTGTAGCGCGTCTAAATAGGTAAGTTACGTTTGTGTGCATAGTCATTTCCAGGCAAAACCTCATCGTTTGTATTTTGAGCCTCCTACGAATTCATTTTGCGTTTTTGTTGCATATTCTGATCTAGGGGCATTCTAGAATCTTTAATTCAGTTTTATTTCCTTCTTTCAACATGGTTGAATAGAAAACATGATTTTCGGGGGAGTTTCTTTTTTGTGTTTTTCCAGAAAATGTCGTCTTGGTGCCAGAAATCGATCGTAAAGTTTAGCTTTCCGTTTTTTTTAGCAGCTTTTTGGACCTCCATGACCAGATTTCATGGAGGGGCATTTCGGGCATTCTAAATTATGTTTTTTTGAATTCTCTCGTGAGTCACGTAGAAAATTAAATTTTGAGGGGGGTTTCTTCTTTGTGTTTTTCCAGAAAAATTCATCTACTAGCCCATTTTTACTCTCTGTTTTGGCTGTTTCTGGAAAAAAATGCTTGTAGCAGCTTTTTGGGTCCATTTTGACCTAGGCTGTTCAAGGGGCATTTTAGGGACTTTACATCGTATTTTTTTTGGTTTCTTCTACATAGTCGGGTAGAAAACGTGATTTTAAGGGGGGTTTCTTCTACGTGTTTTTCCAGAAAAACTCGTTTAAGGGTCTGTTTTTAGCCTCGGTTCTGGAAAAAAATTTAATTGGTGCTTGCTGTTAAAACACTATTCCTGCCCAGATTTCTTACTTGGAAAATAAGTCTAATTTTTTTGAAACTTTGAGGCTTCATATCTTCTTCGTCCCGACTCTAAATCAAGTGATTTTTGAGTTTATGTTTATTAGTTTTTGCTTGTTTATCCAACGATATTCACGGTTGCATCTAATTCTATCTGAAAAGACTATTTTACCCTTTGTAAAGTACCCTTGCCGCACTGATTTTAAACTCAAAGGTTGGTTTTTTTTTAAACTTTGACGTTTCATATCTTCTTCATCCGGACTCCGAATCAAGTGATTCTTGAGTCTAGATTCAATTTTTCCTAGTCTATCTAACAGTATGCTTAGTTACATTCTGTTTTGTCAAAAAAGAGCATTTTACCCCTTGCGAAGTACCCTTGCTGCATTGATTTCAAACCAAAAAATGTGATTTTTATGAAACTTTGGAGTTTTATATTTTCTTCATCCGGACTCCGAATCAAGTGATTCTTTAGTCCATCTTGATTAGTTTTTCGTTGTCCTTTCAGTGGTGTGCTCAGTGGCACCCGAGTCTACAGTTTTCAGAAATTACTATTTTGCCCCTGGGGGCTTATTTGTCATATTTTTGGTTTTTTACTTCCGCGTAAGTTCTCATTGAGTTCCACGACCTCATGGAAGGACATTTTGACTTCTTAGAGTCTTGTTTTCTATTTTTGCTTCCGCATATCGGATCCGTTATCGGGTCAATCTTCGGTTTATCACACGACACGCTGGCCTAAAAACCAGGGTCATCACAATGTAAGTGACCGTCATGGTGTTGATAGCCCACCAACTTGTGGAATGATTATCACTCAAATGCGGCATTCAAAACAAATAAACTACATGTTGCCTATGAACCCTGCTTGTGGAGAGAGCAGAATTCAAGGAATACTAAAAATTATCTATAAGAATGTTTCTTGGCTATCATTAGTATATTAACTCATTTTTATAAGTTTAAACTTGACTTTTCTTCAGATTTACACGTCTTCAGCACAACTATTATAACTGAGTTTATTTTGCCACCTTCACACTGATTTGGTAGCTGAAGTATTAAAGAAATCATAGGAACGTCAAATTAATCCTTTGTTTAGTCAGCAAGATTAATGGGTCAATACTAAGAATTTGGTGTGAGATATTATTTATTTTTTGGCAATTATCATAGACATAACAAGTCCAAGTTGAGTTGTAATTTAAATTACTTGTTCTACAAGTCATCAAGTTCAACAGGGATTCCACAACTGGGAAGGAGTTCAAACTTACCTTACTTGAAGAGTTTGTGATGAAAAGGGTAAGGACACTACATTAGGAAGGAATATGAACAAGGTTGGGCATTCTACACTTTCCATGTTAGTATACAATTTCCGTAGAATGAACCAAGGCTAAAGGAATTCGAAATCTGAGTCTGCCAACCTTGAACCGGTTCAGCTTCCTTGAACCGGTTCAAGATGTTCAAGTTTGACACACTGCCAAACTTGAACCAGTTCAGCTTTCCTTGAACCGGTTCAAGACCTCTTGTTTGTAATACAACTTTAGTTTCCTTTTTCTAATTAATTTCCCAGTTGTTTTAGAATTGTACCAAATCCTATACACGAAATTTACCTTATTTTTAGAGGGATTAGGTCATTCTATAATCTATATAAACCATGTCATATACATTGGTTTATTCACGACTTTTACATTATAATTCAGATATTATTCAAAGCCTTAGGAAGTTTATTTCTCTCAGAAAATCAAAATTGATTTTTCTGTTGTCTTCTTAGAACCCACATATATTCACCTAGTAAGTCTAGAGTTGTGGTGTTTGAATCCTGATCGTGATCATACAGTTGTATTAACATCGATCAGACAAAGTAGATCTTCTTCTACATCATTCAGACGATTAAAGAATAGAAGTAAATGCAGTCACACTTTGGAAGGATTGGAGCATTCACGAAGTGCTGTTTGATCTACCTGCTACTCTTCTACAAATATTAAGTGTAAGCCTGAGATCAAGTTACTGTTGGACGGGGAGTCGCAAAGCCAGAGGATCGTCAGCAGTTGGTGTGGTGTAGAACGATAGGGTGTGAGCCAGAGTCAAAGTTCAGTATACTTTGTTCCAAGCATAGTGGATTAGTTTACTTTGGACTGCATAAGTCCACGAGGTTTTTCCCATAACAGTTGACGTATTTTATCAATTGGGGTTTCCTCGCTAAAATCCTGGTGTCATTTCTAACTTTATACTTTGCTTTATTTTATCTGCATGTGATTAACTGTTCAATTGCTAAAATATAAAATAAGTAAAGTAGTTAAGGACACAGATTTGTTTTACAAAACCTAAAACTTTCCGGTTTACATTCTGCTGCGTACGACTCACAATTTGGTATCAGAGCAGATCTCTATACACTGAGTTGATCCTTGTTGGAAAATTTAGTTTTGTTGTGTTTTTCGAAAATTGTTTTCAACATCATGTCTTATGCGTTAAAAGAAGGTGGTTCTAATCAACGTGGTCCTTTATTTGAAGGAGATAATTACAATTTTTGGAAATCAAAGACGAGAGCCTATTTGCAAAATTCTGGTGGTAAAACTTAGGCAATAGTTGAGTTTGGCTATACACCTCCAACAGTAGATACAATTGTGGATGGTAAAATAGTCAAAGAGTTAAAAGATACTTTTGCTTTTACTGCTATTGAAACTGAGCGTAATGATGCTAATGGCAAAGCTTTATATTCAATTATTACTTCTATTGTTCCATCTGAATATGCTAGAATTTCTGATTGTAAAACTGCTAAAGAAGCTTGGGATATTTTACAGGTTACTCATGAAGGAACTTCAAAAGTGAAGTTGTCCAAAATTCAGTTGATCTCTCATAAATTTAGCAACATCATGATGAAAGAAGATGAATCATTTTCTGATTTTTATTCTAGTCTTCTTGAAATAATTTCTAAATTGCGTCATTTAGGGAAAAAATTTAGTGATAA
This sequence comes from Cornus florida, assembly GCF_030987335.1. Lineage (NCBI taxonomy): Eukaryota > Viridiplantae > Streptophyta > Magnoliopsida > Cornales > Cornaceae > Cornus > Cornus florida. The sequence goes on along the minus strand of NW_026775581.1, from coordinate 70,006,701 downwards.
AAAAATCTATGAAAAAATCTTAAGGTCTTTACAATTCCAGATTAGGGTTGAAACCATCTCTGAATAAAGTAGAATGTTTCTATGTCTGAAAATTCTACTTTAAGTGATAGTGATTCTCCTCAAGATGATTCTAATGATTTTTCTTATGTCGCTTTTCTTGATAGGGGTCCTCATGTCATTCATTTATCTGACTCTAACAGTTTAGATAACGAAGAAGCTAAAGTTCATGGTGAACAGGTTGAAGAGGCTGAAAAGGACGATGAAAGATTGAAGAAGATGGTCAAAGAAACTATTGAGACCAAACAGGCAATCAATAAGCTAGCAAAGGAGCTTATCCAAGCAGAATGAGAGAATGAAGATCTAAAGAAACAAATTGCTGAAGGCAAATAGAAGGCTGTTGAAAGAGAGTCAGTTATCACTGAGCTTGAGAAACAGATCATCATTCTTGAGGATAAGGTAAGTGTTGCTAACTCATTAAAGGAATGTTTTGCTTTGAAAAATGATTATCTTGAAATTGAGTTGAAATCTGAAAGAGATAAACTGAAAGGATTCAATATGAGTCAAAACAGTTTGAATAAGATAATCAACATGGGTAAGGATGTGAATGATAAAATAGGGTTAGGATTTGTTAAAGGTTCTCCTAGTAATCAAGGTAAAACAATGTTTGTTAAACCTACTATTATGCCTAAACCATGTTTGCCTGATGCATCACATTCTGTTATGCCTTATGTGCCTAAATTGTTGTATTGCACTTTTTGTGGGAAAAATGGACATAAGTATAACTCATGCCTTCATAGAAAAAAGAAAGATTTTTCTAAAATTGAGTCTCAAAATTTTCATGCTAAGAACAAGGTGTGTTCTAAAGGGAAAAAGAAATTGTCACCTAAGGTCTTTAGAACTGAAATTTAGCCTAAGAAAGAGGTAAAGAGAGAAAAAGAATTTCAGGAAGTGAGAGTGACAACTGTGTGGATCAAAAAGTATGATTTGATCAATTATGTGGTTGTTGAGTCCTTGGAACAAGTTTCCAAGAGGACTTTACCCTCAAACTGAGTTCTACAAAATTCAATGATCATGGCATGTGTTTAAAACAAAAATTTTGTTGCCATTGGATCATTTGTTAGGGTTTGGTTAGGGTTTGATTTTCTGATCACGATCTTCTTTGTATACATGTGAAAGTTCTTTTGAAGAATTTATGATCTATCTTTGAATGTAAATAGAGATACATGATAATTTGAATAAAAATAGATTCTTGGTTTGTAATCTATATAGTGAAAGATGATTTGCATTGTTTGGGGGATTTTTAGATTTGAATCTCTTAAGTTCATAAACTTTTGTGCACTAGTCCATCTTTAACAAATTTGGTTGAAAATCTTTTGATTTGTTGACTAGGGTTTATTGTTCACAAAAGCTATAAAGGTTATTGTTTAAAAAAAAAAAATAGGAACTAAAAACAAAAATAAAAAGATTGAAAAAAAATATTCAGCTTGAAAGAAAAAGAAGGAAAAAAACGCTGAATAAATTGCTAGTCACTTTTGGGCTGAATCGGTACGTACTACTTGTCATATCCTAAATAGAGTTTATCTTAGGCCTGGAACTAACAAGGCTTCATATGAATTGTGGTATTATACAAAGCCCACTGTTAAATACTTTAGAGTCTTTGGAAGTAAATGTTATATCCTTAGAGATAGGGAACACTTGGGAAAGTACAGCAAGAAGCAAAATTGCATATCTTTATCATCTTGCGAGGCTGAATACATTGCTGCTGGAAATTGTTGCACACATTTGCTTTGGATGAAATAGATACTTCTGGATTATGGAGTTGATCAAGGTACTATTTCTATCTTTTGTGATAATACTAGTACAATAAATATTTCAAAGAATCCAGTTTTGCATTCTAGGACTAAACACATTGACATTCGACATCACTTTCTTAGGGAACTTGTTGAACAAAATGTCGTGTCTTTGGAAAAAGTGCATACTGATCAAAATTTGGCTGATATTCTTACTAAACCATTAGATGCTCCTAAGTTCTCTCATTTTAGGAAATCTATTGGTGTTTGTTGTCTTGATTAGATGCATTGCAAAGACATAATCTAGAAAGGATTTTCATGCATATCTTAAGTGTCTAGATTATGTTTTTGGGAAGTTAAGCAAACCATATTGTTTGAGTATGTTCAACACAAGGAGTTTAATGACACATGGATTATCTGTGGAAATCATACAATGGCTATGATTTGATGAAATTGGTTTTGCTTACTTATTTCGTATAGTAAATGAATCATTGACAATACATTTACTTGAGATTTCGTATAGGAACGTCAAATTAATCCTTTGTTTAGTCAGCAAGATTAATGGGTCAATACTAAGAATTTGGTGTGAGATGTTATTTATTTTTTGGCAATTATCATAGACATAATAAGTCCAAGTTGAGTTGTAATTTAAATTACTTGTTCTACAAGTCATCAAGTTCAACAGGAATTCCACAACTTGGAAGGAGTTCAAACTTACCTTACTTGAAGAGTTTGTGATGAAAAGGGTAAGGACACTACATTAGGAAGGAATATGAACAAGGTTAGGCATTCAACACTTTCCATGTTAGTATACAATTTCCGTAGAATGAACTACGGCTGAAGGAATTCGAAATCCGAGTCTGCCAACCTTGAACCGGTTCAGCTTCCTTGAACCGGTTCAAGATGTTCAAGTTTAACACACTGCCAAACTTGAACCGGTTCAGCTTTCCTTGAACCGGTTCAAGACCTCCTGTTTGCAATACAACTTTAGTTTCCTTTTTCTAATTAATTTCCCAGTTGGTCTAGAATTGTATCAAATCCTATGCACAAAATTTACCTTATTTTCAGAGGGATTAGGTTATTCTATAATCTATATAAACCATGTCATATACATTGGTTTATTCACGGCTTTTACATTATAATTCAGATATTATTCAAAGCCTTAGGAAGTTTATTTCTCTCAGAAAATCAAAATTGATTTTTCTGTTGTCTTCCTAGAACCCACATATATTCACCTAATGAGTCTAGAGTTGTGGTGTTTGAATCCTGATCGTGATCATACAGTTGTATTAACATCGATCAGACAAAGCAGATCTTCTTCTACATTATTCAGACAATTTAAGAACAGAAGTAAACGCAGTCACACTTTGGAAGGATTGGAGCATTCGTGGAGTGCTGCCTGATCTACCTACTACTCTTTTACAAATATCAAGTGTAAGCCTAAGATCAAGTTGCTGTTGGACGGGGAGTCGCAAAGCCAGAGGATCGTTAACGGTTGGTGTGGTGTAGAACAATAGGGTGTGAGCCAGAGTCAAAGTTCAGTATACTTTGTTACAAGCATAGTGGATTGGTTTACTTTGGACTGCACAAGTCCATGAGGTGTTTCCCATAACAGTTGACGTATTTTATTAATTGGGGTTTCTTCGCTAAAATCCTGGTGTCATCTCTAACTTTATACTTTGCTTTATTTTATTTGCATGTGATTAACTATTCAATTGCTAAAATATAAAATAAGTAAAGTAGTTAAGGATACAGATCTGTTTTACAAAACCTAAAACTTTCCGGTTTACATTCCGCTGCGTACGACTCACATTTGGCTCATCTTTAAAATATAGTACCTAATTAGTTGTGTTAGTCATTCAAAGTTATCATTAAACCACAATGATTTAGCCTTATCAAGAAGTGTATTATGATTTATTTTTCTTATAGACAGCTAGGATTTGACATTGAAGTATCTTTGTTATTTCCTAAGTTCTTCACTTCCTAGAATGGAATCGAACCCCCCCACATGGTAGCGATCCAACTAAAGATTTTGATTCTAATGGGCACAACTATGATCATGGTAGCTGCGGTGAAGTAGGCACGGGTATCAACAATAATTCCAACTAAAATACTTGCAAAACATAAATTAAGTATTGTCTTATATTATCTTAGTGAAAACATTAGCTAATTCTTTTTGTTAAATTGTTGAAACGTGAAAGACTATTGCACGTTTTCATTTTTTGTTTGGCAAGGAACATTGTTTATTTATTTGAGCATCTAATAATTGATCCTAAAAGCTTCTATAATAAATAGAGGAGTGCTAACGACTGTCTAGTAATTGTAATACCCCTAATTTTAAAAGGATAGTCTCGGTATTTATTGATTTATTTTTATTACATTTTTTTTAATTGTTTAATTGATTATTTGACTAATTGTTTATGTGTTTAATTGAATTAAGTGTTACTTGATTAATTGGTTACTTATCTATGTGTTATTTGTATTTTGTCTAGGTGTTATTTGTATTATTTGTTTAATTAGATTGTGTGCTTAAATGATGTATTTGATTAATGTTAATTAATTGTAAATTAAATGTTTTCATTTCTTTTATTATTTTATTTTATTTTTCTTTTATGATTATGGTTAGTGGTAATTGGCCAACCAATTGGATCCCATGGACTGCTTGGATAGGAGGTTAGATGGGTATGGATAATTATCCATGGATAGTTGTATATGTATATATATAGATATATATGTATATACATATATATAAAAAGGAAAGTAATTTATTAATATTATAGTAACTTTAGTATTAATAAATAATCTGATGTATATATTTTATATATTTATATAATAAGGATATACATATATTTTATACGTAACATGTTTTAAGTTACCTTTTTAATATTATGGTAACTTTAGTATAAATAAATAATCTGATGTATATATTTTATTTATTTAATGAGAATACAGATAGATTATATACTTAACATGTTTTAAGTTACCTTTTAATATTATGGTAACTTTAGTATTACTAAATAATCTAATGTATATATTTTATTTAATTAATAAGGATATACATAGATTATATACGTAACATATTTTAAGTTACCTTTTTAATATTTTCATTTTTATTTTTTTTTATTAAGTTGACTTGGATTGGGAAAAGGAATAGGGTTATTATTTAGCCTATAAATACACAACTATAGGTTGAAAAAGGAGTGAAAATATATCACGTAATATATTCTAGAGAGAGAGTTAGAGAGAGAAGGAGAAAGAGGGAGGAAGGAGGAGAAAACCCTTTAGAGAGAAGATCAAGGAAGAAGAAGTTTAACTTTCAATCCGAAAGTTTAAGGCAAGTTCTTCTTCTATCTCTTTCCCTTTGATTCGTGTTTTTGTACATGCCTAGGAAATTCCAGGATTTACTAAACACATAAAATTAAATAATTATGCATGTTTAATTGGATTAAAGTATAGGTTTTTGTGAAATTGGGTCATATCTGTTCTTGTGTTATAAATTAAAAAATGCATGATTTTGATTTGATTTCTGGTTTGAATTTTTATATGTTTGAATTATGTATTTTTCATATATGTGGAATGATGGAACGTAGAAACATGCCTAGGATTCCTGAACATTAAATAGGGACTAGGTTTGGGTTTAAATAAATTTAAATACACTCAATCATAACGATGCTTGCTATTTAAATGTTTACACAAACGAATGGATTTAATCTTTTAAAATGCTTTAGCAATTGAGAATAAATGTGTAGGATGAATTGGATATGGAGAATGCTTATTTGACGATATAATAAAATATCATCATGTATAAGATTCAGTTTGTGTAGGACATATGATATATGAGCTTAAATAAATAATAAGTCATTCATATTCTGTGATAACTTGATATCATATTATCATAGTTATTTCTGGAATGTTTGATGTATTTCTTTAATTACTACATCAATTGTTGGATTGTGTGGTTTAATGAACCGGTATGGGACGGTGGCATTCTAGGGACGGATTAACTTATCAGTTAAGTCCTACCTATTTTATATAAGGGAATGGATTAACTAAAATGTTAAGTCCTACTTATATTCAAGTCAGGTTAGCTGAACAAGTTGAATGACTTATAGAGGATTAATTTATTATATAAGGGAATGGAGTAACTAAAATATTAAGTCCTACTTATATTCAAGTCAGGTCAGCTGAACAAGTTGAATGACTTATGGAGGATTAATATATACTGGATAGGATGGTCACTAGATTATATATATATAAGTATGGTGCCATGATATGAGCTTGAGTCTCAGGATCAGTGGTTAGGGTGCGTATATCGCCAGGGATGTGTAGCTAGATATAGTGTAGTTGTGTACCCTGGTAGGTCTAGGTACTCATGCCCACTATATGTGCGTTTTGCATGTTGCCTACTATTCAGGTTGAGACAACCCTATAGTCTAGTGAGGTTCCTTTAGTGTGTATATATATATATACGGACTACTAGTTACTGTTGGATTGACTAGGATGTATACGTGTATCGGATCTCTGCTTGAACTGTAGTACAGTAGAACTTGTTTGTGAGCCTGACCCACCATTGTTTTTCAGGTGTTCGTCACGAGTAGAGGTTGTTCGTGCTAAGCGGGGATCAATCTACTTCATTCTTCCGATGCTACATAGGAGTTCCTTTATGATTCAGTTTCCTGTTTTAGAATACTGTCATTTGTTTAGTTTGGATTTTCTAGGGGTCCACACAGTATGGATTCCCGAGTTGTATTTTGGAGGATCAGTTTTATCAGAAGAGTTTATTAATTAATGGAAATATATTATGAGGTTTATTATTAGATTATCATTTTAGTTTCTTGTCAGCATTTTATTTATTCTTCTTTATTCTTTTGTACTCTGTGTTCGTTTATTATCAATTTGTTTTGATATCCTCGGGTATTCGGGCGTGGGCCTGGCCAACCCACATTCGGAAATTCGGGGGTATCACAGTTGGTATCAGAGCACTCCAGGTTCAAGTGTCCTTCGGAGTGTCTTTCATTATGTGACTTCCGCGTTGCGTCTCTTAAAACTTAGAGCTCATATTAGGATTCGTTGTACTCTATTTACGGTTCGTTAGGAGGAGCTGATGTCAATTAGATTATGTAGTTACAGAATGGTTGGCATTAGGAGGAGGATTGGGTTCAAGGCGAAAGCAATAAAAACCCAAAGAAGTAAAGGAGTAAGTTATCGATTTCATTGCCCGAAAGCAGAGTTAAGGATTGACGGTTTAGGTTCGTTTGGCGTTACTTTAAAAGTATAAGCCAAGGAATGATTTAGGTGTACGTGATAGGTCACCGCATATCGGAACCAACACGACTTCAGTTGATCTCAAAAAGGAGACAAGCGAAGAGTAGGAGCCGAAGAGGATCCTAATGGAGGAGATTTATGTGCATTCAGTAGAGAGGGTACTAAATCTTGAAGATGGATGATCGCACGAGGTGATCTGAATTACTAATAGTATAGCGAATGTTATTAGTAGAATTAGGGTTGATCAATCTACAAATAATTAAGCTTTCTTATCATCTCTAAAAGAGGTATATAAGAAGTATTGTTCAGGAGTTTGGGGATCGGATGTGTTCTTATCAGAACGAAATACATAATTTTTAAATCACATACAAAAAGGCATATGGATTATGTTGTGACGTTCTAATTCACTTTATAAAGCCAAGTTAGATAGTTTACATTCCGTGTATAGGGAGGATGAGGGTTAAGCCCTTAGTATTTGCTTAGACTAACAAATGTTGCTTTTAAGCTATGTTTTAAAGGATATGTTTCGAGGTTGAATGATTATTTACAAAACTATAAAAGGAAATTTTGAAACAATCTAGTAAGGTTGATTTCAAAGGAGACTTTCTTTTCTAGAAAGAACGATGTCCTAAGTAGGAGTATATTTTGTTCTGTTGTGTTTATCATACGTGCTTTATGTTTTTTTTTTTTTTTTTTTTATTATTATTTTTTTTTTGTTAATTACTCGGGATTTGGTATGTGGTTTAGTTGGGGACATAAGTGTGTGATCAATCAATTATTGTTTTAATAACATGGAGTCATAGCGCTATTTACGCTAAATTTGTGAGCATACGGTCATAGGATTTGGTAGATACACATAAATCTAACCAATCTATTGGACCTGGACATGTGTCATTATGGTGCGTTTTGGGATGGGATAATTAAACCATCACTACGAGTCAAACAATCTAGAACGATTAATTTGATATACTTTACGTTAGGTGTGGATTCGTATCATATTACAACGCCATGATATTGGTGATTGTTAATGTTTCGGTATGCGTGAGGTAGTGGTAAATAAAGATCACTAAAACGCCATGATGATATATCAGAGGTGCTGGATTTGCTGAACATCTTCTTGAAAATTTTAGAAGTTGTTACCAAGTCGGAAGGAGGATTTAGTACTGGATTAAGTACTTATTGGAATGACACCGAGTGAGGATAGGAGACTGAATAAATATTCAGCACTAAATTCTTAATCAAGAATTTATTCAAGAGGGTGTGTCATTAGGAGGAATTTACCGGTGTTGCACATGGAAGAGGAAGCTAAGTATTTTTATTTCCATAAATAATATGGAATTATTTTTTTAGTCACAATTTGCAACAAATAGTTGTTGCAAGGAAATTGATGACTTATGTGGAGGATGGAAAGATTTCATATTCTTTTGAAGTTAGACAAAGAAGTTGGATTGACACTAACTTGTCTTAAAGAAGCAGGGTGTGTCAAAGATAAGATGGTAAGACCAAACACCTATATAAAGATGAGGTGCATGGTATATATGGAAAGGTCGTAGTTTGTTGACTTTTGTTGAGTTAAAGTCATAGTTGACTATTGATAAATGGAATTACCGATTGACTTTCAATATCGGTAAGTTTATCACAGATCAGTAGTGGATAGATTTAGTTGCAGAATTCGCTTTTGAAGATGCTCCAATTTAAATAATGGGTACAGACGAAAACTGGTGGTACTGGATTAACAGTACTTTCTGCAGACAAATTGGATGGAGGATGCAAAGACTGAGTTTCACAACTCTTAGTACTTTATTCACCCTAGTAGAAACATGATGCTTCACAGTATGAAGCAGATGCTTGGAGGACAGGCAGGAAGAGGAATATAGTGTTTTTTCTCTAAGTCTAATATTTATTAAATAGTAGAGATGGACCATCAGAGATCACTGGATTCTTGCAGCTATTTTCTATACTGAAGTGGAAATGACAGAGCATTTTCATGGATTTAGTTAAGGGATTGCTGATTTGATGCAAGGGTCAGGATTCTAGATGGGATATTGGTTGACTGATAAAATTAAATCAGTTTCATTTTATCTATTTTGATCGAGCTGGTAAGATATCAGTTCATACGAATATAACGGATCACGAGATGGTTTAGATAGATAGAAGTGGTAATTCACACTTTATATCAAGTTCCGTCTGGTGGAAGCAATTATGGAAGTGGATGCTCTTAACAAATGATAGAATATTTAAATCTTTCGATTAGTTGTTGAGTTATTAGATGCATTTATAGCAGGTGTAATAATAACACTTGTTATTACTACGGTAGTTGAGGAGTTCAATTTTGAATATCGGAGCTAACCCTCGAGAAGGTGTTACCTTACTCAGATGGAGTTTAAGGTACTGGAGGAGGAGTTAGTAGTTTCTATAAATAGTGATATGACGGTCGAGCGACTGAGATGGAAATTTATAATTTTTTTTTGGTACACCCAGACGGTTAGAAGGTACATCACGACATCAAATATCGGTTTTGGTGAACAGGTACGGATAAGGACGTGTCTATAATTGCCCTAAGTGTAAAACCTGCTACAAAGGTGGAAAGTTGATCATTAGATATCATAGGAATCTTTAGCCACTTCCTATACCAAATATGGAAGTTGAACTAAACAGGAGTGATAGTCGGTGGGAATGATCGACATTGATTTGGAATTTCAAATTTCCATATGGAATCCGAGTGGTGGATTGAGAAAGATTGCTTGAGGACATAAATTTGAGTGATGCTTATTTAAAAACTTCATAGTAGTTTTATAGTTCAGTGATAGTGGTGTTATAGCATGTGGATGTCCATATTAGTGGATGCAAAGTGCTATTTCGAAGGAGCTTTATGAAGATTTTAGAGTAGCAGCTCTACTTCATAAATATAGACGGGGGAATTAATCGAGAGATTAAATTAGACCATAAAGGATATGTTTGAGGCGTATATCCTAGATTTTCATGGACTGTTGGAAGAATTTACTTCACTTGTCGGAATTTTGTCTGTGATATTGTTGGCACAAGGAGGTTAGTGTGACAACTTTGGAGGTTTTGTATCTTTCACAATGCATACCTCTCATTTGTTGGTTGGAAATGGAAGTAAGGGTTATACAATTAGACCTTGACTTCATTTAAAAATATGTCGGAAATAGATACTTCCCTTTATATTGAACTGCGCGCGGTTGGGAAGCAACAGTAGGATGTTGTAAATAGTTGAACTCGTATACTAGAGTTTTTCTATCAGGGAGTAGTTTGCTCGTTATGTTTTCTATGTAGGAAGAAAGACGATTTTTGGAGAAATGTCAATTTTACTTATTACATTGACTTTTACACGATTGTGTTTCGCACAGCAATCCCTCAACTAAATCCGTGAAAATGCTCTGTCATTTCCACTTCAGTATAGAAAATAGCTGCAAGAATCCAGTGATCTTTGATGGTCCATCTCTACTATTTAATAAATATTAGACTTAGAGAAAAAAACACTATATTCCTCTTCCTGCCTGTCCTCCAAACATCTGCTTCATACTGTGAAGCATCATGTTTCTACTAGGGTGAATAAAGAACTAAGAGTTGTGAAACTCAGTTTTTGCATCCTCCATCCAATTTGTCTTTGACACACCCTGCTTCTTTAAGACAAGTTAGTGTCAATCCAACTTCTTTGTCTAACTTCAAAGGAATATGAAATCTTTCCATCCTCCACATAAGTCATCAATTTCCTTGCAACAACTATTTGTTGCAAATTGTGACTAAAAAATAATTCCATATTATTTATGGAAATAAAAATACTTAGCTTCCTCTTCCATGTGCAACACCGGTAAATTCCTCCTAATGACACACCCTCTTGAATAAATTCTTGATTAAGAATTTAGTGCTGAATATTTATTCAGTCTCCTATCCTCACTCGGTGTCATTCCAATAAGTACTTAATCCAATACTAAATCCTCTGAATTAGCGTTACCAAATTATTAGCGCTGGGTGCATAGGAGTTTGTGCGTATATTCTATGGCACTTGGAGGTATGTAGATCATTCCCTTGTCGACATAGGAGGATTACATTGTTATTTGATACGACCTACACATTGTATGATTATTGTGTTTCTTAAAATATAGGAACTCTGTATACCACTGGGTATATTAGAGTTAAGTGGAGCCCTTATAGTGAGGTTGCGTCTATTTGGGAATATGATGATGTTTTTCGCTCACAGTTTCCAAGCATAATAGAAGAAAGTAAGGGCGAATTCCGAGGACGGAATTCCTTTTATTAGGGGGGAAGAATGTAATACCCCTAATTTTAAAAGGATAGTCTCGGTATTTATTGATTTATTTTTATTATATTTTTTTTAATTGTTTAATTGATTATTTGACTAATTGTTTATGTGTTTAATTGAATTAAGTGTTACTTGATTAATTGGTTACTTATATATGTGTTATTTGTATTTTGTCTAGGTGTTATTTGTATTATTTGTTTAATTAGATTGTGTGCTTAAATGATGTATTTGATTAATGTTAATTAATTGTAAATTAAATGTTTTCATTTCTTTTATTATTTTATTTTATTTTTCTTTTATGATTATGGTTAGTGGTAATTGGCCAACCAATTGGATCCCATGGACTGCTTGGATAGGAGGTTGGATGGGTATGGATAATTATCCATGGATAGTTGTATATGTATATATATAGATATATATGTATATACATATATATAAAAAGTAAAGTAATTTATTAATATTATAGTAACTTTAGTATTAATAAATAATCTGATGTATATATTTTATATATTTATATAATAAGGATATACATATATTTTATACGTAACATGTTTTAAGTTACCTTTTTAATATTATGGTAACTTTAGTATAAATAAATAATCTGATGTATATATTTTATTTATTTAATGAGAATACAGATAGATTATATACTTAACATGTTTTAAGTTACCTTTTAATATTATGGTAACTTTAGTATTACTAAATAATCTAATGTATATATTTTATTTAATTAGTAAGGATATACATAGATTATATACGTAACATATTTTAAGTTACCTTTTTAATATTTTCATTTTTATTTTATTTTATTAAGTTGACTTGGATTGGGAAAAGGAATAGGGTTATTATTTAGCCTATAAATACACAACTATAGGTTGAAAAAGGAGTGAAAATATATCACGTAATATATTCTAGAGAGAGAGTTAGAGAGAGAAGGAGAAAGAGGGAGGAAGGAGGAGAAAACCCTTTAGAGAGAAGATCAAGGAAGAAGAAGTTTAACTTTCAATCCGAAAGTTTAAGGCAAGTTCTTCTTCTATCTCTTTCCCTTTGATTCGTGTTTCCGTACATGCCTAGGAAATTCCAGGATTTACTAAACACATAAAATTAAATAATTATGCATGTTTAATTGGATTAAAGTATAGGTTTTTGTGAAATTGGGTCATATCTGTTCTTGTGTTATAAATTAAAAAATGCATGATTTTGATTTGATTTCTGGTGTGAATTTTTATATGTTTGAATTATGTATTTTTCATATATGTGGAATGATGGAACGTAGAAACATGCCTAGGATTCCTGAACATTAAATAGGGACTAGGTTTGGGTTTAAATAAATTTAAATACACTCAATCATAACGATGCTTGCTATTTAAATGTTTACACAAACGAATGGATTTAATCTTTTAAAATGCTTTGGCAATTGAGAATAAATGTGTAGGATGAATTGGATATGGAGAATGCTTATTTGACGATATAATAAAATATCATCATGTATAAGATTCAGTTTGTGTAGGACATATGATATATGAGCTTAAATAAATAATAAGTCATTCATATTCTGTGATAACTTGATATCATATTATCATAGTTATTTCTGGAATGTTTGATGTATTTCTTTAATTACTACATCAATTGTTGGATTATGTGGTTTAATGAACCGGTATGGGACGGTGGCATTCTAGGGACGGATTAACTTATCAGTTAAGTCCTACCTATTTTATATAAGGGAATGGATTAACTAAAATGTTAAGTCCTACTTATATTCAAGTCAGGTCAGCTGAACAAGTTGAATGACTTATAGAGGATTAATTTATTATATAAGGGAATGGAGTAACTAAAATATTAAGTCCTACTTATATTCAAGTCAGGTCAGCTGAACAAGTTGAATGACTTATGGAGGATTAATTTATACTGGATAGGATGGTCACTAGATTTTATATATATAAGTATGGTGCCATGATATGAGCTTGAGTCTCAGGATCAGTGGTTAGGGTGCGTATATCGCCAGGGATGTGTAGCTAGATATAGTGTAGTTGTGTACCCTGGTAAGTCTAGGTACTTATGCCCACTATATGTGCGTTTTGCATGTTGCCTACTATTCAGGTTGAGACAACCCTATAGTCTAGTGAGGTTCCTTTAGTGTGTATATATATATATACGGACTACTAGTTACTGTTGGATTGACTAGGATGTATACGTGTATCGGATCTCTGCTTGGACTGTAGTAGAGTAGAACTTGTTTGTGGGCCTGACCCACCATTGTTTTTCAGGTGTTCGTCACGAGTAGAGGTTGTTCGTGCTGAGCGGGGATCAATCTACTTCATTCTTCCGATGCTACATAGGAGTTCCTTTATGATTCAGTTTCCTGTTTTAGAATACTGTCATTTGTTTAGTTTGGATTTTCTAGGGGTCCACACAGTATGGATTCCCGAGTTGTATTTTGGAGGATCAGTTTTATCAGAAGAGTTTATTAATTAATGGAAATATATTATGAGGTTTATTATTAGATTATCATTTTAGTTTCTTGTCAGCATTTTATTTATTCTTCTTTATTCTTTTGTACTCTGTGTTCGTTTATTATCAATTTGTTTTGATATCCTCGGGTATTCGGGCGTGGGCCTGGCCAACCCACATTCGGAAATTCGGGGGTATCACAGTAATCACCTTCAGTTGAAAACTAATAACAATTGCTGTGAACTATTATGATTGGTTTTTCAGCTAATCACAACAACTGTGAAATAAAAATAAATAAAATCACAACAGTTGTGATTTGTTGAAAAATTTGTCACAACCATTCACAGCTATTGTGACTGGTTTTCAACCAATCATTGAAAACGATAGCGACTATCACTAGCACTCCCCATATAGACAATCCTTACAAAAAGAAAATTAGCTTCTAGTCCTTAAGTTTAAATATTTACTTCTACTGTGAATTGGGTTTGGTGGCCTTCTATCTTTCTTTTTGAAGCTGGGACGCAAACAGAGCATCTGAGCTGCTTAAGCGAAATGCACATTAGTTTTTCATAATAGATATTATCTGCATTACTTATTCATTGATCAATTTTGCTTAATTATCTGTAATCTTTTGACTTTAGACTGTAAAATTGATTATGGTACCTTTTTTTCTTTTACTTTTTTGGTAGTGTAACGACCCTAAACTGACACCTTTTAAATTTTTTTTTTTTTTTTTTTGGCATGACATCCCCTAAAAAGGGGACTACAACCACCTGCTCAAATAAAAAAACGCAATGGCCCTTCCTGGCCTTTCAAAACACCTCCAACCTGTCCAAACACATAAAACAATTAATAATACTCCAACATCCCATCCCTCCATTCATTATACCTCAACATGGCTCATCTCATGGTAGAACATCTACATACCGTTTAATCCAAATTATCATAATTATAGTCCTAAAATATAGTACAATAACAAGAGTTCACAAATCTCTATACCAAATATAAGAAACTAAGATTTTACAAAAAATATGGGACTTAATACAAAAATAGCAAAAAGAAGTCTTCTAATCCAAAATTAGGCCTGTGATGGAAAGTCATCCGCCACTTCTTTCCCGTTTCCTGAAAAAAAATTATTAAATAATAGGGTGAGCATAAAGCTCAGTAGGTAGCACTTAAGACACGTATCTTATGTCCTTGTGAATTGATACAAAGAATAGATCAATAGGAATGGGGATCATACAAGGTCGGGATAATACAACATTCCAACCAACTCAAGTACAAACAATGCAATGCCATGGAATGCAAAATGCATGCCAATGTCGCTCCCCATTTTTATTTCCAAAACCATCACTTTCAAACTGTTAATGTAACCCCCTTTGGTAACCCCTCAGTGCCGAGAGAAGGATTGGTTGTTGTCCCTAGACCATTGGTAACCCCGCAACGTCATCGAGGGGTCAGACAGCTCAACCACGCTAGGGCGACTCCCTAGTTCCCTCTAGGTTACATTAACCTACCAGCCCTTTGGTACCCCCACGGCAACCGGGTTTCTAAAAAAAACATTTTTTCAAAACTTCTTCCCAAAATCCCCTTTTTCATTCTTAAAAACATTTTTCTTCCCATTCATGTCCCATAGAATGCATGTATATCTCATATCCACAATGTCATGAAAATAGGAGAATTCAAACTACATAATTAAACATGTTCTCATACATCACTTATAGTATGTTAACAATATAGTAAACTTAAGAGCTCACATTCAAGTATGCTTTTCACACAATTTAAACTAATACACACCCTTATATATTCATACATGTTCGTTCAAGTCAAAGTAAACTAAAATCAATACAATTAAGCATACTAGGACATAAATCAAGTGAATGGACTCACTAAAGCACAAGACATCATGGATTAAGGACCCCTACCTCTCAAATGCTAAAACCCTCAAAATGGGTTCCAAATTTCAAAAATGCAAGGGAGACTCGAAGCTGGAATTGCTGGTATCAACATGTAGAGCTCGTCGTGGGCTTCGTTTTGCCTCAAACGGCACTTAAATCCGGTAAGTATTGAGAGAGGAATCAACAATGGAAGCTTGAAGTAAAAAGAAAAAGAAAAAAGAACAGAGAGCCGAGGAAGATTAATAGCGGGAGAGAGAGAGAGAATCAGATTAGAGAGCAAAAGAAAAAAAAACGTGGTCTTATGACCACTTTACAAAAGCTGTGGGTCCCTCTATTTTCCTTTTTTTTTTTCCTTTTTTTTTTAAATTTCACCACACATATAAATATATACACATATGCACACACACACACACATACACACACACACACACACACACACACACACACACACACACATATATATAGACACAGACATTATATTCTTCCCAACTTTAAAAGATTTCATCTTCGAAATCAAGCCATACTTGGGGAAGAAAACAACTCTGGGTACTTGGAGCGAACCTCCTGTTCAAGCTTCCAAGTAGCCTCTTCGACTCCATGGTGTCTCCAAAGAACTTTCACCATTGGTATCGTCTTGTTTCTAAACACCTTTTGTTGTGTGTCAAGAATTTAAATTGGTCCTTCCTCATAGGAAACATCCTCATCAATGTCCACATCTACCCAACTCAAAATGTGAGATGGATCTGGCTCGTACTTCCGTAACATTGATACATGGAAAACATCGTGGACCCTGTCCAACTGTGGTGGCAAAGCAAGTCTGTAGGCAACCTCTCCTACTCGGTCCAAAATCTCAAATGGTCCAATGAATCATGGCGACAACTTGCCACTTTTCCCAAATCTCATCAATCCCTTCCGTGAAGAAACCCGTAGAAAAACATGGTCCCCCACTTCAAAAGATAGCGGTCGTCTCCGCTTATCTGCATAACTCTTCTGTCGACTCTGAGCTATGAGCAACCTCTGTCTTATCAGCTTAATTTTCTCGGTAGTCTCAAGTACTATATTAGGTCCTAAAGTGGCTGTCTCCCCCACCTCAGTCCAACAAACAGGAGACCTACAAGGTCTACCATACAACGCCTCAAATGGAGCCATCTGAATGCTCGCCTGATAACTATTGTTGTAGGCAAACTCAATAAGTGGAAGGTGATCCTCCCAATTACCACCCAAGTTAAAAACACATGCTCGAAGCATATCCTCCAAGATCTGGATAGTACGCTCCGACTGGCCTTTTGTCTGTGGATGGAATGCTGTACTAAGATGTAACGCTGAACCAAACGCTGCTAGAAGTCCTTCCCAGAACTTTAAATTGAACTTGGCATCCCTATCTGACACAATGGTTATAGGAACTCCATGTAACCTTACAATCTCCTTCACATAAAGTACACCAAGCTTCTCTGCATCGTCTGTTACCTTAATAGACAAAAAATGAGCCGTCTTGGTCAACCTGTCAATGATGACCCATACGGCTTCATTGCCCCTCCGTGACTTTCGAAGACCTGTAACAAAATCCATAGCAATATGTTCCCATTTCCATTGTGCTACAGGTAATGGTTGCAACAAACTAGCTGGTCTCTGATGCTCGGCCTTTACCTGTAGATAAGTAAGGCATCTAGCCACAAACTGTGCAACATCTTTCTTCATCCCATTCCATCAATATTGACGTCTCAAATTATGATACATTTTGGTACTACCTAGATGAACTGTAAAGCGGGAAGTATGAAACTCCCGTAAGACGTCCTCACGACAACTTGTGGAAACTACCAACAAACCCCTGAACCGTAGACCCCCATCTACATGCAAGGCCCAATCTTTCACTGTCTTACTACTGGAGATCAAAGCGTGAATAGTATCCAAATCTGGATCCTGTCTCTGCGACTCAATCACTCGTCTGATAAGAGTGGGCTAAGCCACAAGACTAAATAAGAATGCCGACTCACTATAAACATCACAATTAAAACACTGTAATCCCATATCTGCCAGATCTTTGAGCATCTTCCACTTCCGAATGGCCAGACTAGCCAAAGTTCCATGAGATTTTCGGTTTAAGGCATCTGCTACCACATTTTCCTTGCCTGGATGATACTACAAGTCAAAATTGTAATCTTCTAAAAATTCAACCCATCGCCTCTGTCTGTTGTTGATGAGCACTGAAAAGTGCGTATTTAAACCCCTTAAGCTTAGGCATTCTAGTACCTTTATCTATCTTACTTTACCGTTTTAGATTGATTTCGTATTATTTCCATTTTCAGGCACTTATCCCGAAAATAAGCTAACTCAGCCAAATAAGAGCTTAATTGAAGCAATTCTGAGATTAAACAAAGAAAGGAGCAAAGTGGAGGAAGAAAGAAGCAAAGCAGCAAGTTCAATCGATCCAAGTCCAAGGTTCGATCGATCGAACATTGATCGATCTCAGCACTTCAAGATAGATCCAAGCCTTGACCCAAAGCACTTAAGTCCAAAAGTTTGATCGATCCAACATCATTCTTCGATCGAGCGAACACCTTTGTCCTTATCCAAATGATTGATCTTATCCATAGCTGTCCACCCACTAACCACCTTTGTCATTTTTCCAAAAATATCTCCCAAAATATCTCAGATTTGTCTTTTCCCAAAAAGCTTAGCTAGTTGGATCGATCCAGCCTTAGTTTGATCGATCTCAGCCAGTTCGATCAATCCAAGTCCAAGGTTTGATCAATCGAACTTTCTCCAAGGGCAAAAAGTTAAAATTTCAGCTCATTGAAAGTTGTCCTTTATCCAATCATTGGAGAATATTGTGTGCACGACCCTAGCTCATTTAGGGAGTGATTTTAACCTACCTATATAAGGATAAGGATTGCTTTTTAGTGAGGGGAGAGATAGAGAGAGACACATAGAGGAGATAGAGACCAAGACTTGAATTTTTTTTACCATCTCTAAGGAAGCTTGGAGAAAGAGGCTACAGACACCATTGGAGATCTTCATCAACAAGGAGCAAACCTCTTCCATGGAGTTAGCCCTTAAGGGTTGTAGCATCCTTACCATGAGTGGCTAGACATCCTCTTGGGGCTAGAGTTATCCCCAAACATGCTTTCTATATCTTAATCTTGTGTATTATTGAGGGATTAGTGTTGTAATTAATGTTTTGACACTTTAATATATATAGATCTTGTTTAATCAATGATTTGTGTGGTTTAATGCTTCCAATTGATCATTTCATTCTATTCATATGTCTATGTATGCTAGAATTGATATTCATGTTCTTGTCTCTAGATTTTGCGTTGTTGATGCATGTCTATATGTATTGATGCCATGGATTTAGAGATTGTCAAAACATAGTGCTTAAAGGAATGCTATTGTGATTCTCTTGATGGTTCATACTTATTCCTTGATGGATTGTGCCTCTTCCCTAGTTTACTTTCATGCTAGTAGTTTAGATATAGTGTAGTTGTAGTGTAGTGTTAAATGGGAGGACAATCCATGCTTGTTGTTTGATGTTCTAAGCTTTTGAATACAAGTAGCATATGTCTCTAATCTTGTGTTGTATTTGGATTGTGAGCCTACGGAAAGGATTAATAACTTGTTTTGATTTATTGTGCCTTTCACATGTTGTTTTGACAATATATGCTTCATTGTTTAGATATATTGTGTCTTTCACATAATGTTTAGACAATACATGCTTAACTAGTCATCCTTGCTTGTTGAATCAACCAAATACACACACACACCAATATTGCAAGACCCTAATTACCCTCATTAATCACTTGTCAATAATATAGAAATGCATTGCTTGGTGGTGATCTCTAAACCCCAAGACTCTTCTCTCTCTTACTTGCTCTCTATTGCATTCAATTACTTAGTCTAATTTAGTTGCTCTCTAATCTAATCAACCAACCAATCAATTGTTTGATCACTCGACCTACTAACCCTAATAACGATTCCACAATCAACTCCGACATTGCTCAATCCCCATAATCCCTTGGGACGATCCCTACTCACTCTTGCTACGTTAGTAGTAGTATTAGTAGTGGTTTTTATAAATTTAAACTTGACCCAAAAGGCTTTCCTTAACCGCAAATTCACTACATCAATTTTGGCGTGTATCGAGCGGCCACAAACACTCGTCAGTTGTTCAAGTCTTTTTGGGAGAAAAGGTACTGGAGACTTTTATGATCTAAGTACACCTCGAATCTCTCACCATACAAGTAATGTCTCCAACACTTCAAGGCAAATACAACTGCCGCTAACTCCAAATCATGAGTAGGGTAGTTAAGCTCGTGAGTCTTCAACTATCGAGACCCATAAGCTACTACTCTACCATCCTGTATCAACACAGATCCCAAACCATCATGTGAAGCATCACAATAAATCACATAACCCAAGCCACGCTCAGGTATCACCAACACTGGAGCTATAGTCAATCTTGTCTTCAACTCCTAAAAAGATAACTCACAAGCTTCATTCCAGACAAGCTTGATCCCTTTCTGGGTCAAACGGGTCATCGGAGCTGCCAAACGGGAGAAATCCTTTAGGAATCTCCAATAGTAACCCGCTAAACCAAGAAAACTGCGGATCTCAAACACATTCTTGGGTTGCTCCCAATTCAAAACTGCTTCAACCTTTGATGGATCCACTGACACTCCACCTTCTGAAACAACATGCCCCAAAAATTTCACCTCCTGTAGCCAAAACTCACATCTCTCATATTTGGCATACAATCTGTGTTCCTGCAAAATCTGTAAAATAATACTTAAATGGAGCTTGTGCTCCTCCCGAGTCCGTGAGTACACAAGAATGTCATCCACGAAAACTAACACAAACTGGTCCAAGTAATCGAGAAAGACGCGGTTCATTAAGTCCATGAATGCTGCTGGCACATTAGTCAAGCCAAAAGGCATAACAGGGAACTCAAAGTGTCCATACCATGTACGGAATGCTGTCTTCGGGATATCCTCATCCCTAACCTACAACTAATAATAGCCAGACCTCAAGTCAATCTTTGAGAAACAACTAGCTCCCCTCAACTGATCAAATAAATCATTTATCCTTGGCAAAGGATACTTGTTCTTGACGGTGGCGTGATTCAACTTCTGATAATTGATGCACAACCTCAAAGAACCATCTTTCTTCTTAGCAAACAAGATCGGTGCGCCCCACGACGACACACTTAGTTTGATAAAACCTTTTATCCTTAAATCATCAAGCTGCCTCTTTAATTCTTCCAATTCAACTGGTGCCATACGATACGGTGCCATAAAAATTGATGCGGTACCGGGCATCAAATCAATAGTAAACTCTACCTCTTGGTGTGGAGGCAACTCTGTCAATTCCTCCGAAAACACATCCAGAAAATCGCGAACAACTATAGGGTAACCCTTTTTCACAACATCATCTTCTTTGGTTAGAAGACTAGCCAAGAAATGATCACCACGACTCCGTCCACAAACTCCATAAAATAATGAAATGTGGGAATCACTCCGATCTCCCATGAAAAAGAAATAGTCTCCCTCAGAAGTGCAAACTGTGACTCTACCTCTAAAATAGTCGATCGTGGCACGAAAGAAAGCTAACCAATCCATCCCGAGAATGACATCAAAGCTAGTCATCTCCAGGAGGATAAGGTCAAACACAAAAGTTCGTCCTGCTATCACAATGGAACAATCCCTCATAACTCGGCTCAAAGACATTGAAACCCTAACTGGCGTATCAACATACAATACCCGATCCATGAAATTGACCTCTAACCCTGATGCAAGTGCAAATGATGATAATATAAAGGAATGAGATGCACCAGAGTCAAATAAAACACGGGCCCAACAACCAAACACTGGAAATATACCTCGAAGAACTGATGGACCAGAAGATGGATCAGCCTGACTAAGTGCAAAAACACGTCCCTGTGGTGCCTGAGCCTGAAGACTGCCAACCTGAACACCTGACTGTTGCACTAACATGTAGGAGTATCCCTCCTAACTGACCGTGAACCCTAAGAAAACATGGCAGGCTGTGGTGGTGGCGGTCTGAAATCTGACTGAACTGTAGCCGATTGTGACGGCCTTTACTGTGACCCTCTGCCACTACCAGTGCCTGCTCCTCAAGTAGGACAATCCCGGATCAGATGGCCCTGCTGGCCACACCCATAACAAGCTCTCAATGGCGCAGAAACTGTGGTCGAGTTCATAGGACATCTGGACTTATAATGTCCAGGCTGCTGGCACTGAAAACAAACGACTCCACTCCTATCAGACCCAGCTGGCAAAGGAGTGGTAGGAGTGGATCGTGCAGACTGTTGCCCCTAAAACTGAGATGGACCGCCCCTATTCCTTTTCCAAGTAGATCCTTCTGAAGGTAGCCCTGCACCCCTCTTTTGCTTTCACTGCTCTCTTCTCGCATCCTTATCTTTAATGTCAGCTTCCAGCATTAAAGCCCTTTCCACTGCTTCAGAATAAACCTTGATAAACTGTGCTGTGATTAAAGGTCTCATTCAATCATTAAGACCAGAAACAAATTTCCGAGTCTTGTCAACTTCATCTCTTACCATTTCCAGAGCAAAGCGAGAAAGTGAAGTGAACTTGTTATCATACTCCGCCACTGACATATTGCCTTGAATAAGGCCAAGAAATTGGTCTTTTAACTCCCATCTTTTAGAAAGCGGAAAATACTTCTCGTAAAATAGTTCCTTGAACTTATCCCAACTCATCTTTTCCACCTTATGCCGATTCGTAACCGTCTTCCACCAAAGTTTGGCATCCTTAGCAAACTTGTAAGTTGCTAGGATGATCTGCAGGTGATCCTCTGTCACATTCATTGAGGTCAATTGTGTCTCAACTTGATCCATGTAGTCGTCTGCTGCCATTGGATCCGCACGGCCCTCAAACATAACCTGCATCAGCTGAGAAAACCCCTTAATGATTATGAGATGTTTCTGAACTGGCGTTTCCTTAACTTGAACTGTAGGTTATGGTGCCAACTGCGACTGAGCAGCAATCGTTGCCCTCACGGCATTTTGCAATAAACGATTCAACTCTAGTGCCACAGAACCTTCACCCACTTCTACGGGTGCTTCAACATTATCCCTCCTTGTGGGGACAACTCTCGGGGGAATCAAGTCCCTAAGAAGTGTGTCCTCATCATTTAGCTCCTCTAGATTGGAGCTTGAGCTCTCGCCAACATCACCCCTAGTCGGTCTAAGGCCAACTTCCCTAGTTTCCTCACACTGTGACATCGTGCTAAAAAAACAAATAAAAGATTCAATAACGATAACACTAAGGTCTAACCGTGAACAACTCAACATAAAAGGATGCTATACTAATACTTAGCATGCAAGACTAGACAATGTAGATATTAATATAAGCATATAAGCACGTAAGCATGTAAACAAATAAACAGTTAAGCATGCTTTTGCATATAGCAACACTTTTGCAATTAAGGAATTAGCAATGCAAATGACTTCCCAGACAACCCTAGGTAGGCCTTTTCCCGTCGTCCTAATGGTTTTTAAACCATCGCTTCGATACCAAATTTGTAACGACACTAAACTAACACCTTTTTAATTTTTTTTTTTTTTTGGCATGACCTCCCCTAAAAAGGGGACTACAACCACCTGCTCAAATAAAAAAAAAATGCAATGGCCCTTCTTGGCCTTTCAACACACCTCCAACCTATCCCAACACATACAACAATTAATATACTCCAATATCCCATCCCTCTGTTCATTGTACCTCAACATAGCTCATCTCATGGTAGAACATCTACATACCGTTTAATCCAAATTATCATAATTACAGTCCCAAAATATAGTACAATAACAAGAGTTCACAAATCTCTATACCAAATATAAGAAACTAAGATTTTACAAAAAATATGGGACTTAATACAAAAATAGCAAAAAGAAGTCTTCTAATCCAAATTAGGCCTGTGGTAGAAAGTCATCCGCCACTTCTTTCCCGTTTCCTGAAAAAAAATTATTAAATAATAGGGTGAGAATAAAGCTCAGTAGGTAGCACTTAAGACACGCATCTTATGTCCTTGTGAATCCATACAAAGAATAGATCAATAGGAATGGGGATCATACAAGGTCGGGATAATACAACATTCCAACCAACTCAAGTACAAACAATGCAATGCCATGGAATGCAAAATGTATGCCGATGTCGCTCCCCATTTTCATTTCCAAAACCATCACTTTGAAACTGTTAATGTAACCTCCTTTGGTAACCCCTCAGCGCCAAGAAAAGGATTGGCTGCTGTCCCTAGACCATTGGTAACCCGGCAGCGTCATCGAAGGGCCAGACAGCTCAACCATGCTAGGGCGACTCCCTAGTTCCCTCTAGGTTACATTAACCTACCGGCCCTTTGGTACCCCCGCAGCGACCGGGTTTCTAAAAAAAACGTTTTCTCAAAAATTCTTCCCAAAATTCCCTTTTTAATTCTTAAAAACATTTTTCTTCTCATTTATGTCCCATAGAATGCATGTATATCTTATGTCCACAATTTCATGAAAATAGGAGAATTCATACTACACAATTAAACATGTTCTTATACATCACTTATACCATGTTAACAACATAGTAAACTTAAGAGCTCACATTCAAGCATGATTTTCACACAATTTAAACTAATACACACCTTCATATATTCATACATGTTCATTCAAGTCAAAGTAAACTAAAATCAATACAATTAAGCATGCTAGGACACAAATCAAGTGAATTGACTCACTAAAGCACAAGACATCATGGATTAAGGACCCCTACCTTTCAAATGCTAAAACCCTCAAAATGGGTTCCAAATTTTGAAAATGCAAGGGAGGCTCGAAGCTGGAATTGCTGGTATCAATGCATAAAGCTCATCGTGGGCTTCGTTTTGCCTCAAACGGCACTTAAATCCGGTAAGTATTGAGAGAGGAATCGACAATGGAAGCTTGAAGTAAAAAAAGAAAAGAAAAGAAAAAAGAACAGAGAGCCGACGAAGACCAACAGCGAGAGAGAGAGCGAATCAGATTAGAGAGCAAAAGAAAAAAAAACGTGGACTTATGACCACTTTACAAAAGCTGTGGGTCCCTCCATTTTCCTTTTTTTTTTTTTTCCTTTTTGTTTTAAATTACACCACACGCATACAAATATATTCACATATGTACATATATATATATATATTGACACAGCCATTACAGGTAGGTAAGCTAAGAGTTAATTGGAAAGAACCAATTACACGTTTAGAAGGGGCATTCCCCAAAATTAACAACAACAACAAAGTAAAACAAAAACGAAAGGAAAAAAAAAAAAAAAACTGAAAGATGTCTCAACCATATCTATATAGTCCATAATAGATAAATATATATCCACACTACAGGACTCTCACTAAACTATGCTGAGGGTCTTAACCTGAATAGAAGGCAACATGTAATACGCACCTGAGTGGGCATGACTACCTAAGCCTAACAGGGTATACCTCAACCAACATAGCTAGCTACGCATCCTATTGCATATACGCACCCTAAACGTTGACTACGAGACTCAAGCTCAGATCGCGGTACCATAATTTATATATAAAAATTCCTATCCAAACCAATGTAGTGCCGCTCAACTGTTCGTTGCCATGACACGACATAAAATTAGGATTTAAATGTTTTAATTAAATCCCTATCCCAATTATATATATAAGTTCCCTCTAAGTACAATGTTGTGCCAGTCAACAGTTCATTGCTCAAGACACAACATGTAATCAGGATTTAAACGTTTTAGTTAAAACCCTATCCTTCCTAATATAGAAATATAAACAATCATCCAGTATGTCGTTCAACTGTTTTAGTTGACAAGACATGAAATCATGTAGGATTTAACTATTTTAGTTAATCTATTCTGTATGTATGAATGGGTAGGAATTAGCGTTGTGACCTAATCCATCCCTCCGTATGACACTGTCCCATACCGGTGCATACATGCAAATGATCCGTAAATTATGCAACATTATAAGTAGTACATCAAATAAAGTCCACATTATCCATATAGTTGATAAACATAGAATTTAAACAATTCATCAACTAAAAATCCAGAATCCATCCATGTAATTAAACGAGACAAAGTTTACTAATTCGTCAAATTATATTCCAGCATCTATCCAGGTAATTGACAGAAAATATATATTTAATTCTTCAATTAATTCCAAGCCAATGTCCAATTAGATTGACAGAACCTAAGTATTAGTTCAACAATTTAAGTCCAAACTCTAATCCAAATAATTGCAATGTAATGCTTAAAATTACCGCAACTAAAGCTCCAAGCTTAAATCCATGCATTGCAGAAAAGTATTATATATTTCAATAATTAACATCTAGGATATGCATAGATCACACTTGTTAATTAAATGATACTAGCATGCACCTACAACCAGATTTATAAATATATACATACTCCATTAAATTGCTAAAACTAAATTAGGCAATTAAACCTCTTCCATCCGTTAACAACCTGCACTGCTGTATACCTTCCTACGGTTAAATCCCTGAGTACAAAGACATTAATTTATTAAAAATGGCTCTAGTATAGCATGATATAATGTTTGGAATCCATGTTCCAACTCTTTTTAATTTATAGACCCAGTTTGTACAATTAAATCCTTTCGGTCCGCTAAGTCCGTAAACTGCCTGCGACTTGCCTTAGACTTTTCCTACCATTTTAAACCTTAGCATGCAAATAATTTTATACATCCTAGGGCTTTAATATTCCATGGTTTAGTGTTTAACACCATCATAGTAGCCCAAACAGTGCAGAAAAAACCACATTCGAACCAAACAACGCACAAAACTGCTTCTGTAAACAAATAGGATCACAGAGCCTTCTCCAAAATAAGTGGAGAAGGCTCAATCTGCCTAGAGCCAGCTCTCCCACAAGGGGGAGCTGGCTCTCCTTGCCTAGAGCCGGCTCTCTCCATGGGAGAGCCGGCTCTCTCCCCTTTGAGAGCCTCAACTTTGTTCTTTCTTCGTTTCCGACAATCTGCTCCATCTCCAACCCTTTTCTACCCCTCTGTTACTTCTTAAATCTGATCTTAAGAGTCCTAGAAACATCCAATAACATCCCAATGCCTTGTACATAATAGTTTAATTCAATTATAGTGTTTAAAACCTTAACCGATTAACCATGCTTTTAACGCAGACTAAAACACAGAAATACTAGAACTATAACAGAACAAATTCCATGCATATAGATATCTGAATTGGCATATAACAAGCATGTAAACCTTAGTTAGTAATCCATTAAAACCCTAGAGACAGTCTAAGGATGCACAGAACACAGGCAACGGGAGAGAGAAAGGAAAGAACTTGCCTGTGATTTCAATTATGAAACCTTGGCGTCGTGTCCACTGTTCCGGCAACATGAACCACTGTAAAGCCTTCTACTACTGTGGAATAATCCACCAAAATCCCACTTTAGTCCCCTCTGTTCTTCTCTTTGCCACCCATACAGTGTTCTGTTCCTTCTACCCTCTGTTTTTACAGAATTATCTTCCCGTTTTTGTGCTATGAGTTATGAGCGTAAACCCTAGACTACAGCATAATGGTTGTATTTATAGACTTAAATTTTAAAATCCTAATCCTTGTAATAATAGAGACAGAGCCCTAATGTTACCCCAAGTCGGCCCATAAAGCAACCAAGATTTATCCATGTTGGTTAAACAAACTGTCTTCCTAGAGACCCTAGTTAACTAACGTAATAACCAAAAACTCATTTAACTTATTTATATCAAAATTAATAATTACTAAAATAAACCATTTAAACATACAAGCCAATTAAATAACAATTTATCAATTAAATCAATTAAAAATACAAGTAAAGATTAATAATCTATTTAAATCAACAAAATAAAACAAACAATTAATTAAAATAAAATCAAACACATAACCAATTTGACACATAAGCACCTAGCCACACAATCAAATTAAAATTTCACACAAAAATAAATTTTAAATTCCAATTTTTATCCTTTTGAAAACTAGAGGTATTACATTTGTTGCAATAAACACCATGGAAAGGAATACATGATGAAGAAAATTGGATAAAAGCTATAACCACAAAGCATACACCAAATTACCGGCACAAAGCATCGATTACAGTACTTGATTTCGAAGCTGACATACCTCGGTAATATTATTTGTATCAGTTCTTCTTCCTGAGATTGGTAACTGGATTTTCTTTGACATTCTGGTTGGGTTGTTTCTATTCAGTCAACATATGCCTTTGTTCAAATTACTTGTGACTCCCATTTGTAGTAAGGTCTTCATTAGAATGTGCATTGGCATCAATCTCACAATAATTTTATGTTGTGGGCCTGTGGCATTCACCTGGGGTGTATCCAAAATTTTATTTTCTAACACTTGATTATAGTGCTATTTTTGGAGGACAATTTGGAGGATTAGAATTTTCATTATGGAATTTCAAACTAGTTTCCCAACACCTCATCTAACTAGTTTGAAATTTTCACTTTCTCAAGTCTCTATCATCCTAAACTTCAAAATCTCTCTATCACTAATATATTTTTAATACCATTGTTTTGCTTGTCATTTGCTTTCCTTCCCTAGGTTCTATTATAAGATATATTTTAACAAAAAAATCATAAAAATTAATAATGTAAGGCCTTCATTATAAAAATTATTATTATCTTAATTATGAAAAAGAGTTTACTTTCTCAACCTTATGTAAGGGGTCTTCACCACCTCTCAAATGCCTAAATTACCTGTACACTTTCTTGTTGTCTAACTCTTCTCTCTTTCTTTGTCTGCTTAGTTATATTTCTCCATATACATATATATTTATATGTATGTATATACAGTTTTCGTATTTGATGTGTTTATGGGCAACGAGAATATGGTTACATCGTCTTCCTTCAGATGTGTCTTTATCATTTTAGCTCATTGTACTTCCCTCTAGTAATCCAAATTTATTATAAAATGTATTAATGGAATATATTTTCCAATCATTCTCCATCTCAACATGGATTTTCAACCCCATTTTCTTTTTCACAATGTATTCCATACCATGCTCCATCTCCATTTACCTTATTCACCTGGCAACGCTAATCCCATGAGAAGATCCTCCCTTGCCTCCTTTGAGTCGCCTAGTCACTATCACCGCCATTTCTACGTAGCATTGTGTAATGATTATTAATTTTCCAAAAGTATAAAATTGATATTTGTTTTTTTTGAGTGGGCCCGCAAAGCACTAAACACATTTTATATCACCATACATCATTTTTGGCCATTTCTCTCTTCAGACTCGGGATAGAAGCTCTCTTCCTCACTTTTCTTATTTTTCTTTTTCTTGCTTCATGAATTTCACTCTTTGATTGCTCTCTCATTTGTTGGAAATTTTGGATGCCATTTGCGGCAAATTGAAGCCCACGACAAGATCTTCAAATTCATACCAACAATTTCAGCTTTTGGCAACTCTAGGGAGTCCGAAAATTGAAACACATTTTGAGGGTTTGTGGTGAAAATTTGGGGGTTTTCTCCTCCTTTGAGGTAGGAGTTCCTAATCCATAATTTCTTGGGTTTATGTGAGTCATTTCCTTCAAATTTGTGATTTTTCATGCTTAATTTGTGAACTTTTCATATAATGTTCTTTATATATATTGTGCAAGCATTTGATTATGTGTTATTTAGTAAATGATGGTGAATCATGTCTAATTGATGATAATTTTATGCCCATGTTGCCTTTAGTGTTGAATTTTGTGAATAAAAAGTATGAATTATACTTAGGGAATTTTTGTATAATATGTTCATTGTTGATTATTGACTTGAAATGCATGAAATTTTCCCTATTTGCACAACATTGAAATATATGGGACATTCAAGCATGATATTGGGCAGTGAAACGAAAAAATTGATTTAAAAACGGAAATGAAAATATTTTTGGGGAAAAGTTTTGATAGAAAATGATTTTTGTGAAAAACCCGGCCGCTTAGGAGTTGCCTAGGGACCATGGCATTAGTGAGGCCTAGAGGGGATTAGGGAGACCGCCCTAGCGTGGTTGAGTTACCTGGGCTCCAAATGACGCTATGGAGTTGCCATGGGTCAGGGATAGTGGCCAATCCTCCTCTCGTGCCGCCATGGAGTTGCCATGGGACGGGTTCATTAATGGTTTAGAAATGATAATGGAAATGGTTTTGGGAAAATGGGGAGTGACATTGCATGGCACGACATTTCAGTGCATGGCATATTTATTTGTGGTGTTGGATTAATGATGTGGTATTGTAGTTATACTTTTACTCCCGGCATGGTATGATCATAATTTCCTTATTCATATTCATTGTGTGGATTTACGAGGTCTCAAGAGGTGTGTCTTAGGCACTACCTACTGAACAATTTTACTCACCTCTGTTATTTAACATTTTTCAGGGCTCGAAAAAGAAGTGGCGGATGACAATCCCCCACAAGCTTGAAGAAGATTAGGAGTTGTATTTTGTTATCTTTTGTATCTTAGCACATTTCTTTTTCTTTTTTTTTTTATTGTCTCAACTATGTAAAAGAGTATTTATTTTTGCAAATCATTGCCCTGTAACATAACTAAGATGCTTGATTACTTTTGTTGTAAACTGAGATCATGTAAATGCTTAAGTTGAAGGGGATGACATTGATGGGCTAATTTGGGAAGGTCATTGATGTTGTGGTATTGGGGAATGCATTATATTTCTTTTGTATTGTGTGTTGGGGCAAGTTGGATAGGTCTCGGAAGGCCGTTATTTTTTTTATTTGAACATGTTATTGTAGGACCATTTTTAGTGGAGGTTATGCCAATTTTTTTTTATTATTTTCGGTATTCAGTTTAGGGTCATTACAAATTTGGTATCAGAGCCTTGGTTCGAAAACCATTAGGATGACGGGTAGAGGCCTACATAGGGGTTGCATGGGAAGTCATTCGCATAGTTTATGTGATTAATTTGTAAAGTGTTTTGCTATATACAAAAGTATGCTTAACTGTTTACTTGTTTACATGCTTATATGCTTATATTAATGTGTTCATTGCCTAGTCTTGCATCCTAAGCATTAGTATAACATCCTTTTATGTTGAGTTGTTCACGGTTAGACCTTAGTGTTATCGTTATTAAATCATTTTATTTGGTTTTTTAGCACGATGTCACAGCGTGAGGAAACCCGGGAAGTTAGCCCTAGACCGACTAGGGGTGATGCTAGCGAGAGCTCCAGCTCCAATCCGGAGGAGCTAAATGATAAGGACACATTTCTTAGGGATTTGATTCCCCCAAGAGTTGTCCCCACAAGGAGGGATAATGTTGAAGCACTCGTAGAAGTGGGTGAAGGTTCTGTGGCACTGGAGTTGAATCGTTTGTTGCAATAAGGGCAATGATTGCTGCTCAGTCGCAGTCAGCACCACAACCTACAGTTTAAGTTGAGGAGACGCCAGCTCAGAAGCATCTCAAGATCATTAAGGGGTTTTCTCAGTTGATGACGGTTGTGTTTGAGGGCGGTGCGGATCCAATGGCAGTAGACGACTACATGGATCAAGTTGAGACACAGTTGACCTCAATGGATGTGACAGAGGATCACCTGAAGATTATCCTAGGACCTTACAAGTTTGCTAAGGATGCCAAACTTTGGTGGAAGATGGTTACGAATCGGCACAAGGTGGAAGAGATGAGTTGGGACAAGTTCAAGAAACTATTTTACGAGAAGTATTTTCCGCTTTCTAAAAGATGGGAGTTAAAAGACCAGTTTCTTGGCCTTATTCAAGGCAATATGTCAGTGGCGGAGTATGAGAACAAGTTCACTTCAGTTTCTCGCTTTGCTCCGGAAATGGTAAGAGATAAAGTTGACAAGACTCGGAAATTTGTTTCTGGTCTTAATGATAGAATGAGGCTATTGATAACGGCACAGTTTATCAAATTTTATTCTGAGGCAGTAGAGAGGGCCTTGATGCTTAAGGGTGATATTAAAGATAAAGATGCAAGAAGGGATCAGTGGAAACAAAAGAAGAATGCAAGGTCATTTTTAGAAGGACCTTCAGGGAAGAGGAACAGAGGTGGTTCATCTCAGTTTCAGGGGTAGCAGTCAGCACGATCCTCTCTTACCATTCCTATGCCAGCAGGGTCTGCCTTGAGTGGTGTCATTTGTTATTGTTGTAATCAGCCGGGTCACTACAAGTCAAAGTGTCCACAGACATCGGTTAATTCTGGGGCTTGTTTTGGTTGTGGCTAGTAGGGCCATAAGGTTAAGAATTGTCCTAATCAGGGAGCAGGCACTGGTAGTGGCAGAGGTTCACAGCAGAGACCGTCACAGTCGGCTACAGTTCAGTCAGGTTTCAAACCACCACCACAGCCTGCCATGTCTTCTCAGGGTTTACGGCCAGTTAGGAGGGATACTCCTACTATGTTAGTTCAGCAGTCAGGTGTTCAGGTTGGCAATCCTCAGGCACAGGCACTACAGGGACGTGTCTTTGCACTTGCATAGGCCGATGAATCTTCTGGTCCATCAGTTCTCTGAGGTATATTTCCAGTGTTTGGTTCTTGGGCCCGTGTTTTGTTTGACTCTGGTGCATCTCATTCCTTCATGTCATCATCATTTGCATTTGTATTGGGGTTAGAGGTCAGTTTCATGGATCGGGCATTGTATGTTGATACGCTAGTTGGGGTTTCAGTGTCTTTGAGTCGAGTTGTGCAGGATTGTTCCATTGTGATAGCCGGACGGACTTTTGTATTTGATCTTATCCTCCTGGAGATGACTAGCTTTGATGTCATTCTCGAGATGGATTGGTTAGTTTCCTTTCGTGCCACGATCGACTGTTTTAGAGGTAGAGTCATAGTTTGCACTCCCGAGGGAGACTGTTTCTTTTTCATGGGAGATCGGAGTGATTCCCACATTTCATCATTTTATGGAGTTTGTGGACGGAGTCGTGGTGATTACTTCTTGGCTAGCCTTATAGCCAAAGAAGATGATGTTGTGAAAGAGGATTATCATGCGGTTGTTCATGATTTTCTGGATGTGTTTCCGGAGGATTTGATAGAGTTGCTTCCACACCGAGAAGTGAAGTTCTCTATTGATTTGATGCCAAGTACCGCACTGATTTCTATGGCATCGTATCGTATGGCACCAATTGAATTGGAAGAATTAAAAAGGCAGCTTGATGATTTGAGGATGAAAGGTTTCATTCGACCGAGTGTGTCGTCGTGGGGTGCACCAGTCTTATTTGCTAAGAAAAAAGATGGTTCATTGAGGTTGTGTATTGATTACCGGAAGTTGAATCATGCCACCATGAAGAACAAGTATCCCTTGCCAAGGATAGATGATTTGTTTGATCAGTTGAGAGGAGCCAGTTATTTTTTGAAGATTGACTTGAGGTTAGGCTACTATCAGTTATGGGTCAGGGATGAGGATATCCTAAAAACAACATTCCGTACACGGTATAGACACTATGAGTTCCTTGTTATGCCTTTTGGCTTGACTAATGCACCAGCGGCATTCATGGACTTGATGAACCACGTCTTTCACGATTACTTGGACCAGTTTGTGGTAGTTTTCGTGGATGACATTCTTGTGTATTCACGATATCGGGAGGAGCACGAGATCCATTTAAGTATTGTTTTACAGATTTTACGGGAGCACCAATTGTATGCCAAATATGAGAAATATGAGTTTTGGCTACAAAAGGTGAAGTTTTTGGGGCATGTTGTTTTGGAAGGTGGAGTATCGGTTG
Organism: Cornus florida; assembly: GCF_030987335.1. NCBI lineage: Eukaryota > Viridiplantae > Streptophyta > Magnoliopsida > Cornales > Cornaceae > Cornus > Cornus florida. The sequence goes on along the minus strand of NW_026775581.1, from coordinate 69,973,274 downwards.
ATCCATCAAAGATAAAAGCAGTTTTGACTTGGGAGCAACCCAAGAATGTTTTTGAGATTCAGAATTTCCTTGGCCTAGCGGGTTACTATCGGAGATTTGTGAAGGATTTCTCCCCTTTGGCAACGCCTATGACCCGTTTGACCCGGAAATGGATTAAGTTTGTGTGGAATGAAGCCTGTGAGTCATCCTTTTAAGAGTTGAAGACAAGATTGACTACAGCTCCAGTGTTGGTGATACCTGAGCGTGGCTTGGGTTATGTGATTTATTGCGACACTTCACGTGATGGTTTGGGTTGTGTGTTGATGCAAGATGGTAGAGTAGTGGCTTATGGGTCTCGACAGTTGAAGACTCACGAGCTTAACTACCTTACTCATGTTTTGGAGTTAGCGGCAGTCGTATTGCTTTGAAGTGTTGGAGACATTACTTGTATGGTGAGAGATTCGAGGTGTACTCGGATCATAAAAGTTTCTAGTACTTTTTCTCCCAAAAGGATTTGAACAACAGACAGAGAAGATGGGTTGAGTTCTTGGAGGACTACAATTTTGACTTGCAGTATCATCCGGGCAAGGCAAATGTGGTAGTAGATGCCTTAAGCCAAAAATCTCGTGGGACTCTGGCCTGTTTGGTTATTCAAAAGTAGAAGATGCTCAAGGATTTGGCAGAGATGGGATTGTATTGTTTTGATTACGATGTTGACAGTGAGCCAGCATTCTTATTCAGTTTTGTGGCTCAGTCTACTCTTGTTGTACGAGTGATTGAGTCACACAGACAGGACCTGGATTTAGATGCCATTCACGTTTTGATCTCCAGTGGTGAGACAGTGAAAGATTGGGCTTTGCATGCGGATGGAAGTCTACGGTTCAAGGATTTGTTGGTGGTTCTCACAGTTTGTCGTGAGGACGTCTTATGGGAGTTTCACATTTCCCGCTTTGCAGTTCATCCAGGTGGTACCAAGATGTATCACAATTTGAGACGTCGGTATTGGTGGAACGGGATGAAGAAAGATGTTGCTCAGTTTGTGGCTAAGTGCCTTACCTGTCAGTAGGTGAAAGCCGAGCATCAGAGACCAGCTGGTTTGTTGCAACCATTACCTGTAGCACAGTGGAACTGGGAACATATTGCTATGGATTTTGTAATAGGTCTTCCAAGGTCACGGAGGGGTAATAAAGCTGTATGGGTCATCATTGACAGATTGACCAAGACGGCTCACTTTTTGCCTATTGAGGCAACAGATGATGCAGAGAAGCTTGGTGTACTTTATATGAAGGAGATTGTAAGGTTGCATGGAGTTCCAGTAACCATTGTTTCAGATAGGGATGCCAAGTTCACTTCAAAGTTTTGGGAAGGACTTCAAGCAGCGTTTGGCTCAGCGTTGCACCTTAGTACGGCATTCCATCCACAGACAGACGGCTAGTTGGAGCGTACTATCCAGATTTTTGAGGATATGCTTTGGGCATGTGTACTTGATTTGGGAGGCAGTTGGAAGGATCACCTTCCACTTATTGAGTTTGCCTACAACAACAGTTATCAGACGAGTATCCAGATGGCTCTATTTGAGGCGTTGTATGGTAGACTTTGTAGGTCTCCTGTTTGTTGGACTGAGGTGGGCGAGACAGCCACTTTAGGACTCGACATTGTACTTGAGACTATCGAAAAGATTAAGTTGATCAGACAGAGGTTACTTACAGCTCAGAGTCGACAGAAGAGTTACGCAGATAAGTGGAGACGGCCGTTATCCTTTGAGGTAGGAGACCACGTTTTTCTACGGGTTTCTCTACGGAAGGGGTTGTTGAGGTTTAGGAAGAGTGGCAAGTTATCGTCACGATTCATTGGACCTTTTGAGATTTTGGACCATGTAGGAGAGGTTGCCTACACACTCGCTTTGCCACCACAATTAGATAGGGTCCACAATGTTTTTCATGTATCGATGCTACGAAAGTATGAGCCGGATCCATCTCACATTTTAAGTTGGGTTGATGTAGACATTGATGAGGATTTTCTTATGAAGAGGGACCAGTTCAGATCCTTGACACACAGCAGAAGGTGTTGACGAACAAGACGATACCATTGGTGAAAGTTCTCTGGAGGCATCACGGAGTTAAGGAGGCTACTTGGGAGCTTAAACAGGAAATTCGCTCCAAGTATCCAGAGTTGTTTTCTCCCTCAGGTATGACTTGATTTCAGGGACGAAATCTTTTTAAGTTTGGGAGAATGTAATATTTATTAATTTTCCAAAAATATAAAATTGATATTTATTTTTTTTGAGTGGGCCCACAAAGCACTAAACACATTTTATATCACCATACATCATTTTTGGCCATTTCTCTCTTCAGACTCGGGACAGAAGCTCTCTTCCTCACTTTTCTTATTTTTCTTTTTCTTGATTCATGAATTTCACTCTTTGATTGCTCTCTCATTTGTTGGAAATTTTGGATGCCGTTTGTGGCAAAATGAAGCCCATGACGAGATCTTCAAATCCATACCAACAATTTCAGCTTTTGGCTACTTTAGGGAGTCCAAAAATTGAAACCTATTTTGAGGGTTTGTGGTGAAAATTTGGGGATTTTCTCCTCCTTTGAGGTAAGAGTTCCTAATCCACAATTTCTTGGGTTTATGTGAGTCATTTCCCTCAAATTTGTGATTTTTCATGCTTAATTTGTGAACTTTTCATACAATGTTCTTTATATATGTTGTGCAAGCATGTGATTATGTGTTATTTAGTAAATAATGGTGAATCATGTCTAATTGATAATAATTTTATGCCCATGTTGCCTTTAGTGTTGAATTTTGTGAATAAAAAGTATGAATTATACTTAGGGAATTTTTGTATAATATTTTCATTGTTGATTATTTACTTGAAATGCATGAAATTTTCCCTATTTGCACAACATTGAAATATATGGGACATTCAAGCATGACATTGGGCAGTGAAACGAAAAAATTGATTTGAAAACGGAAATGAAAATATTTTTGGGGAAAAGTTTTGATAGAAAATGATTTTTGTGAAAAACCCGGCCGCTTAGGAGTTGCCTAAGGACTACGGCGTTAGTGAGGCCTAGAGGGAACTAGGGAGACCGCCCTAGTATGGTTGAGTTACCTGGCCCCAAATGACGCTATGGAGTTACCATGGGTCAGGGACAGTGGCCAATCCTTCTCTCGTGCCGCCATGGAGTTGCCATGGGACAGGTTCATTAACGGTTTGGAAATGAGAAAATGGGGAGTGACATTGCATGGCACGACATTTCAGTGCATGGCATAGTTATTTGTGGTGTTGGATTAATGATGTGGTATCGTAGTTATACTTTTACTCTCGGCATGGTATGATCCCAATTTCCTTATTCGTATTCATTGTGTGGATTTACGAGATCTCAAGAGGTGTGTCTTAGGCACTACCTACTGAGCGATTTTGCTCACCCCTATTATTTAACGTTTTTTAGGGCTCGGAAAAAAAGTGGCGGATGACAATCCCCCGCAAGCTTGAGGAAGATTAGGAGTTGTATTTTGTTATCTTTTGTATCTTAGCCCATTTCTTTTTTTGTATTGTCTCAACTATGTAAAAGAATATTTATTTTTGCAAATCATGGCCCTGTAACATAACTAAGATACTTGATTATTTTTGTTGTAAACTGAGATCATGTAAATGTTTAAGTTGAAGGGGATGACGTTAATGGGCTAATTTGGGAAGGTCGTTAATGTTGTGGTATTGGCGAATATATTATATTTCTTTTGTATTGTGTGTTGGGGCAGGTTGGATAGGTCTCGAAAGGCCGTTGTTTTTTTTTATTTGAACAAGTTGTTGTAGGATCATTTTTAGCGAAGGTCATGCCGAATTTTTTTTTAAATTTTTTTTATTATTTTCGGTATTCAGTTTAAGGTCGTTACACATTGTATGTCACAGTCAATAGAGGGCAATACCATTCAGCTCACACCCTTGAGTTAAGGACTCTGGCACCACCGGACACACAAAGAGATGAAAAACGTGTAAATACAAGTGAAACTACAAGCACACAACCAACAGATTGCCTGTCACTACCATTGAAATAAAAAAATGCTCCCCTGTTTTTTCATTTGAGCTTGCCTCCAATGCATTTGATTACCATTTTAACTTCTTTTATTTTTTATTTTTTATAGGCCTTCCTTTTTCATTTTCACCAGCACTATTTTAAGAATTAGTTACATCTGTGTAAGCGATAAATTTATACAATTGATGCTTTAGAGGTTGGCTGAAATTTTTAAAAAATAAATATATATCAAATATCAATAGTCGGCTTTTGCATACAAAAACTGCATAGAATTTGTTCATACCATCGTGTAACTCACAATTTGCACCCAAATAATACAAAAACATGCACAAACACACACCCCTCCACTGGGACAAAGACTTCAGGGTCATGATAGACTCCAAGTTTTCTACAGACTCTTAACGTGGTGAAATACAAATACAGAAACACCGACGCAGTACCATCAGCATCCAACACAAATAACTTTTAGCAGAGATCTCACCTTGCCACAGGACTCACTCCACTCTCCAAATTCATTGGTATCATTGCAATTGAATCATTTGATTGATCTGACTCATGTGGCGCTACCACCATTGCCGCACACTCCTTCAATTCCATAACCACATAATTCATGGTTGGCCTTCTGGTAGAAATGCGAGATACACAAGCCATTGCTAGTTCTACAGCTTTCCAAACAGAATTAACATCGTAGTCTTCCTGTAAGTTGGGATCAACAATACTTCTGACATCCCCATTTTCAAGCATGGAACTAACCTATTGAATTATGTGAGTGTTGTCAGGACTTTTGGGTATTGGTGGCTGGCCAGTTATTATCTCCAATATAACAATTCCAAAGTTATAGATATCACTTTTCTCAGTCAACCTATGTGATGTGAAATACCTGTAAAACAAACCTAGTAATCAATTTCATGTAATTAACAATATAATTTACTTCTTCAAACAAATGAATTCAAATTTTTTCTTTTTTTTTTTTTTTTTTTTTTTTTTTTTTTTTTTGGGAGGGGGAGGGGAAAATGGAATAATAATACTCACTCCGGGTCAAGGTACCCAGGAGTGCCAGCAACAACTGTTGATACATGTGTGCCAATTTCTGTTGGAAAAACTCTGGACAGTCCAAAATCTGCAAGTTTGGCTTGGAATTTTTCATTTAATAAGATATTGGTAGACTTGATATCTCAGTGGATTATTGGTGGCTTACAACCATGGTGTAGATACTCCAATCCTTCAATTCCAATCAACATTTTTGGGTAGTTAAATTTATAAGGAAAATAATAAGTAAAAGGGAAAATAAATGGCATTCATCAACTTACTAACCTTGTGCAGCATCTCCTTCTATCCGAATCCTCTCTTCCCAACTTAAAACATTTGGATTTCTTTCTGTGTCCACAAATTAGCAATTCAAGTCTTTTTGTTAATGGGATTACAATCACGTATACTTTTCTTGTCAGAAACTTTTAAGTGTAACATGTATACCTGATAAGTGACTTTCCAAGTCTCCATTAGCCATGTACTCATAGATGATTCCCAAGTTGGTGCCTTCATTGCAGTACCCAACAAGAGAAGTTAAGTTTCTATGATGAACACTCATAAGAAGTTTTGACTGCAGCATAAAACCACATTTAGTTTAATCCATACATTGATGAACGCAAAATTTCTACTGGAAATGCAACATCTCATTGGATTGCATCCAATAATAGCAATGGTTTGGAAAGCTATTATTAGAGTTATGCAATCTACCTCGGTCTGGAATTCCTTATACCCTTGAACTGATGATGAAGAGAGCATCTTTACAGCAACTTGAGTGTCCCCTACATTGCCATGGTAAACTGTTCCAAATCCTCCTTTCCCAATAACCCTTTGGAACTTGTTGGTAATACTCGGGACCTCAGAGTATGTAAACCCTCGATTCTTTACATCAAAGGCCCCATCTTTCTGTTTCCTGACTACTAAGATCATATTGAATTGAAATAGATATAGTTTAATCATTGAAAGTCGGATAGTAAGATTTGAAACTTTTGATGTTTAAACTTTGAGAATAATCCCATACCTTGTTTTCTCTTTTCAATGATCCATAAGGCAGACCCTATTGCAATTAAGAGCACGGACAATGCAGTAACAGATGCTACTACCGGAACAACAACCCTGTTCCTTTTCTTTTTGCACGGACTAGACTGACAGGGATTTGTGTTTTCAGTCGCTAGATCAGTTGCATCGATACTGTTTTTGATGACAAATGTTAAACTAAGAATCAATGGCAGCTATTAAGGAGTCCTAATGATTGGCAACTTTTAAGCATGGAAATGTTTAATGATTTACCATTTCAAAGAAAAATAAATATGACAGTCAGCTGTGTATTACTTTTAAAAACTTTTGGAGATATATTGGGGGAAAAGTGCAATATTAAATCAAGAATCATCATATAAAAAGAGCTAACCTCAATAATAGTGATCCATTTTTCTATTTTGCAAGGAGTTCTTCTGGAACTGGACCAGTGAAATTGTTTCCTCTCAAGTTTCTGCCAACGTAGAGCAAACGTGATGGCCTGTTTTGTGCTGTTAAGCTTACAAGTCAAATCACAGAGAAAAGTAAATTACAAGACTGTCAAAGAATCCAGTTGGGATAGAAAACTAGGCACCGGTCCAGTTAGTTTATTGTTCGACAAATCCCTGAATTGAGCAGAAGTATAAGTTTGTCTATAATTTGTTATCTAGAAGAATAAGTTGACATCTTAGTGGCTTTTGTGAGATCATTGTACTTACAAAGATTGCATCACCATGAGATTGAAAATTTGAGGAGCAATCTCCCCTGTCAGTCCACTTGAGGATAAATTCCTGATTGCAAGTTGAATAATGTTGTGAATATATGGATTTGGATGAAAAAATTAGTATAATTATTTAAAGGCATAAACATACATTGATGGGATCCTAGCGGGATTGAAAACATCATAGCTGCAATTGAGGCCAGCCCACACAAAACCTTCAGGAACACATGGATCCCCCTGCCAGTTCCTTTTCATTCCATATGTTGATTTGATGCCTAGGATAGCAGAAACTAATATTCCAAAAATATGAGAGTTAAAACATGAAGAAGAAAAAAGGAATGCACTATATGAAATGAGATTGAAAATAAAATAAATGTTGGTAATCACTTGCCATCTTCATCATCTGTTTGTGAATGTATAATCTGTTTCAGAGTATAAACCTCCATTGCATTTATGATGGGTAGAAGGGTTGAATTTTTTGTTTTGGTGATTGAAATATTAAACACTTCTAAAGACACAGGCGCTGTGCTATATACTGTATCTGCTGAAAAATAATCAGGAACTTTTGGATATTTCAACCATTGCGTCCCATTTATATTGATGTAGAATTCTCTGGATTGATTACGTTGCAATACTTCAACTTCAGCAAAGTGCGCATGTAGATATAAAATTGGTCAGAAGAATTATTAGGATACCACCAAAAATTCAGTAAGTCACTAGTATTTTGTGACGTGATAGCTGTGCTCATGACAGCAGGTGGTACTTGGTAGAAATCGGGAGCTAGAGAGTTCATGGTAGACAAATTTCTTATCATTTTGGGGTTACTGACCAAGGGATAAAACATCAATGGAAAAGGGTTCCATACACGATCATAAGAATCATCTTTGTACCTAAATGAGATATTAGTACCATAGTGAGATTTTTATTCAGTATTTGGAAATTAAAAAAGAAAAAAAAAAAAAAAAAAACTTTGTTATGAAAGATGGCGCATACCTGACTAAGTCTTTTGCTGTTGAACCCAAATCCAAACTATCAAAGAGGGACAGTGATCCAGATACAGTTGTATAAATAGAGTTATTCAAAGGCCTTAGCTCTAATGCTGATATGAAAGGTGTTCCGAGACTTTGTCTTGGAGACAAACATATAAATAATCATCGGTGAGGACATGTATAATCTCACTCCACCAAATATAAGATGAAACAAATAATGACACGTTATCCCATAAATCAGCTCCAGGGTACAAATCGAATGACGGTGGTTTACCTTGGGCATCATAGTTTCCATACATGAACTAGGCCCTTATCAAAAATTTGTTACCTTTCCCTGTTGCAGGTCTTATGGTGTAGCAATTTCTGGTTCCTTCAGGAAAGCTCCTAACAGTCAACAACTGTTGTTGGAGTGAGTTAGTCTTAAATTCGGGAGATATAGACATGCTTACACCAGTGTCTATAAAAGCTGCATCTGAACTATAACGTATTTCGGTTGTCTCATCTGTGTAGCTGGAATCGTCGGATATCCCACAATCTAAGCTTATGAAACCTTTGAGAATGAAAGAAAGTCATATGTTTAGTGTAACAAAAATAAATATATCGTATACATATCTCAAGAAAGTGTTTAAAAACCTGAATTATTCGAAGGGACCTGGGCATGAACTGCAAGGACAAAAGTACCAAGGATTAATGCAAAGAGGAAGCATTTTGGCATTTCCATCTTTCTATTCCGAGTCTTCATGCAGAAGAGGCAAGGCTTATAGGAGGTTTGATCTTATATTTATATTCCTACATCCTATGTATATGCTGCTCACGTTGTAATATAATATGATAAGTTAAAGTATGTGAGCTACTCTGTCAACCCTCTTGAACCTAAGTAGGATGTTGACATAGGTAACCTTTTATTAATGTGTATACAAGTCAAATGACAAATCATAATGTTTATTTTAAATGTTCAAACCTTATGTAGTCTTGTTCATCATGTTACTTGTAGTTAATATAAGAAAGTACATATGAAAATATTTTTTTCGGAAATGCATATGAAGATCTTACTAATGGCAGAGGAAATTAATGTCCAAACAAATATGATGTGATACACACACATGTACAAGAATGTAAGTGACTATCATGGTGTTAAATCACTCAAATGCAACATTCAAAACAAATAAACTACTCTTTGCCTATGAACCCTGCATGTGGAGAGAGCAGGATTCCAGGAATACTAAAAATTATTTTAAGAATGTTTCTTGGCTATCATCTATTATTTTTATATGAACATAACATGTATATTTATTAGGGCAATTGCTATAAACCCCCTCGAACTATTAGTAAGCCAACATATAAACTAAAATTTTCACACAAATAAAACTATCACCTACGTTTTGTAGCAAAAAACTATCATATTTTTTAGAAGTTAACGGTTAAGTGGGCCTGCCGGTCACGTTAGAAGGTCATTTTTATTAAATGAAAAAAATGCCCTTCTAAAGCTCAAAAGACAAAGATGGCCCTTTATTTTTTTGTTCCTAGTTGGTACTTGCACACATCTAAGGAATTGTTTGCACTGGGAATTAATCCTAAGACCTAATGCCAAAGATGCCCTTTTGACCGTTATAAATCCCTAACTTCAAACCTCTCCCTTTCTCAATCTATCTATCTATCTATATATATATATGTCCAATACATATTCAAGCTTCAGGGTTTTAGCATGGAAATATCAATTAGTTGCACTGTCCGACAACACAGTGGACGCTTTTAAAACACGTACTAGCACATGTGGTCTCATTAGGCCAAAAAACCTTCATGTTGTATTATATAAAACAACTCAATTAGCTTCTTCTCCATAATCATTTTGAGCATATCCAGTAATCATAGTGTTCTAAGTCACAAGATCATAAGTTTCCATCCGATAAAAAACACAGGGGTTAAGGACAAAAACTCTACTATTGATATAGTGCATATCGGTCCCTATGTTGTAAAAAACCTCCCTATATTATTAATTTGGTGCAAATAGGTCCTTATATGGTGTAAAATGTCGATAATACCCTCACTTCAGTTGAATAAATTAATAAATAAAAACATAAGCCATGTAAAATGATGATTTTATCCAATCCCCTCTTTGTAACCCAATTTCTCTCAAAAAAAAAAAAAAAAGGTCAACACCGAGCATGTTCAATTGGCTTGCATGTGGTGGGCGTGGAAGCGCCGCCACCGCCAACGATTCCGACCACGTCCCATGTGTCTGCTGCCTCATCCTTGCTGTTTACAAGGAAAACAATCTCTACCACCCTTATTCAGGCATAAACCCCAACTGGGTCATCAAGCGCGTGAGCTACGAGCAAACCCAGGGCCACACGATGCCATACTTCATCTATGTCGACCACGACCACCGACGAGATCACGTTAGCAATACACAGGCTCAATCTGGCCAAAGGGAGTGATTACAAGATATTGCTCGATAATTGATTGGTTATGCATATATTTGATGGTGGGTAAGTTCATCATGGGCTGTTGGGATTGGCGATTTTGGTGTTAAATGGAGAGTCGGAGAATCTGAAGTGATTGTGGGTCGAAAATGGGCTAGCGTATAAGATGGTGTTTACTGGACATTTTTTGGGTTCTGGTATGGTTGTTTTGTTGACGTTGATGGTGGTGAATGTGACAACCCTTAATTCTAGAGCCATGGGTGATCAAGTCCAGGCACAGATCCGAGGAATGCCAAACAATTAAGTATGTAATAAACACAGAATACAAAAGAAAGAACGAAGAATAAATAAATAGCAGAAAAGAAAACTAATTAATAAAATCCCCAAACGAAATATCCAAAACCTTAAATTATTATAACTCGGGAATCCATCTAGTGGACCCCTAATGATAATCCAACTAAATCAATCTAAAAACCATAAACAAAAACTAAAACATAAATGAGTCCAATGTAGATTTGGAAGAATGATGTGGCCTATCTCTGCTCAGCACAAACCAACTCTAGGTCTGGAACTGACGAGCACCTGAAAAAAAAAAATAGTGGGTCAGGTCCACGAGCAAGTTCTTTCTATGATAACCCAAACAGAGACCAGAGAACTATACATCTTTAGCTAACCCATGCAATAACTATATAGTCCATACATACATATACACACTAAAGGAAACCTCACTAGACTATAGGGTTGCCTCAACCTGAATAGTAGGCAACATGCAAAACGCACATGTAGTGGGCATGAGTACCTAGATCTACCAGGGTACACAACCGCACTATATCTAGCTACACATTCCTTGCAATATGCGCACCCTATCCACTAATTTTGAGACTCAAGCTCATATCGTGGTACTATAAATATATATTTATAATCCATCCACAACCAAAGTAGTGCCGCTCAACTGTTCATTGCCTTGACCCGACATAAGTATAAGAATCCAGAAATCCAGTTAGTCATCCAACTTATTAAGCTGACCTGATACAAATATAAGTAAGACTTAACATTTTTAGTTAATCCGTTCCCTTATATAATAGGTAGGACTTAACTGATAAGTTAACCCATCCCTAGAGTGCCACTATCCCATATTGGTGCACTAAATCCACGCAATCCAACAATTGATGTAACAATTTCAGAAGTACATCTAATAATCCAAAGTTAAAAACAATAATAACATTATATCATGCTAACACAAAATAGGACAATGTACAATTTGTTTAAGCTTCCTATATCACATATCCTACACGTACTGAATCTTAAATGGATTGATATATTTTGCTATACAATCACTTAAGCATTCTCCATAGTTTATTTAAAATTTATTTAAATCATTCCTATTCCTTATTCAATGTTTAGGACTCCATAAATCCAATTTAAAAATAAAACAACGATGTTTCCGAGACTTCACCAGGTAAGGCTTGAGCTTCTGTCTCCATTGCTCGAGCACCCTGTCCAAGGCTCGAACATCTTACTAAAGGCTCGAGCTTTTTATCCCAATTGCTCCAACTTTCCTTCTCAGGCTCGAGCTTTACATCCCAAAGGCTCGAGCTTCACAACCAAATGCTCAAGCTTTTCATCCCAAGGCTCGAGCATTGTAACAGTGGTCTAAAAACTGTTACGCAAATCTGTATTTGTTTCAGGAATCTTAGGCACATTTCTACGTTCCATCCATATTTAGATATAATAAAACATCATATGAATCATGCATCAAATTCAAAAAATAATCAAACCAAATCATGAATTTAACAGTTTATACACAAGAACGACCATGAACAATAAGTTCTTAAAACCTATTCCTGACCAATTAAAACATATATTCCAATTTTAATTAATCTTTTAAACATCCCTAAAGTTATACTATAGATATATAGATTACAGATCTAAGGAGAAGTGTAGAGCAAAGAACTTACCTTTAGGATTTGCTAAAACCCTAACCTCTGTCTTCTTCTTCCTCTTCCTTCTTCCTCCTTATTTCTCACTTTTTCTCTCTAAAATATACGTGATATTATTCTCTCTCTTTTTCCAACCCTACAGAGACATATATATAGGCTACATATAAACCATATTCCTTTTCCCAATCCACATCCAATTAATAAAAGGAAAATAAAATTAAAATACTAAAAAGGTAACTAAAAATATAAGTTATGTATAATCTATATATATTATTTATCTAAATAAAATAAATTTGCTAGATTATCTCCAAAGGACTTTTCTTAAATATATATGTGTAACGACCCGAACCCAGGAGTCCGAACCGTATCCGGGTCCTTACTCGAACCCGAGGTCATCTACTATCACTACAGTCATTTCCACTTCTAAACTACAAGGGAACACATCATACTGTAATACCCCTAATTTTAAAAGAATAGTCTCGGTATTTATTTATTTATTTTTATTGTATTTTTTTTAATTGTTTAATTGATTATTTGACCAATTTTTTATGTGTTTAATTGAATTAAGTGTTATTTGATTAATTGGCTACTTATCTATGTGTTATTTGTATTTTGTCTAGGTGTTATTTGTATTATTTGTTTAATTAGATTGTGTACTTAAATAATGTATTTGATTAATTGTAATTAATTGTATATTAAATGATTAAATGTTTTATTTTATTTTATTTTATTTTATGGTTAGTGGTAATGGGCTAACTAATTGGGTCCCATGAACTACTTGGATAAGAGATTGGATGGGTATGGATAATTACCCATGCATAGTTGTATATGTATATATATAGATATATATGTATATACATATATATAAAAAGCAAAGTAATTTATTAATATTATAGTAACTTTATTATTAATAAATAATCTGATGTATATATTTTATATATTTATATAATAAGGATATACATATATTTTACACGTAACATGTTTTAAGTTACCTTTTTAATATTATGGTAACTTTAGTATAAATAAATAATCTGATGTATATATTTTATTTATTTAATGAGGATACAGATAGATTATATACGTAACATGTTTTAAGTTACTTTTTAATATTATGGTAACTTTAGTATAAATAAATAATCTGATGTATATATTTTATTTGTTTAATGAGGATATAGATAGATTATATACGTAACATGTTTTAAGTTACCTTTTAATATTATGGTAACTTTAGTATTAATAAATAATCTAATGTATATATATTTTATTTAATTAATAAGGATATACATAGATTATATACGTAACATATTTTAAGTTACTTTTTTTTTAATATTTTCATTTTTTTATTTTTCTTTATTAAGTTGACTTGGATTGGAAAAAGGAATAGGGTTATTATTTAGGCTATAAATACACAACTATAGGTTGAAAAAGGAGTGAAAATATATCACGTAATATATTCTAGAGAGAGAGAGTTAGAGAGAGAAGGAGAAAGAGGAAGGAAAGAGGAGAAAACCCTTTAGAGAGAAGATCAAGGAAGAAGAAGTTTAACTTTCAGTCCGAAAGTTTAAGGCAAGTTCTTCTTCTATCTCTTTCCTTTTGATTCGTGTTTCTGTACATGCCTAGGAAATTCCAGAATTTATTAAACACATAAAATTAAATAATTATGCATGTTGAATTGGGTTAGAACATAGGTTTTATGAAATTGGTTCATATCTGTTCTTGTGTTATGAATTGATAAAATGTATGATTTTGATTTGATTTCTTATGTGAATTTTTGTATGTTTAAATTATGTATTTTTCATATCTGTGGAATAATGGAACATAGAAACATGCCTAAGATTCCTGAACATTAAATAGGGATTAGGTTTGGGTTTTAATAAATTTAAATAGACTCAATCATAATGATGCTTGCTATTTGAATGTTTTAAACAAATGAATGGATTTAATCTTTTAAAATTTTTTAGCAATTGAGATTCAATGTGTAGGATGAATTGGATATGGAGAATCCTTATTTAACGGTATAATAAAATATCATCATGTATAAGATTCAGTTTGTATAGGACATATGATATAGGAAGTTTAAAGAAATAATAAGTCATTCCTATTATGTGATAACTTGATATCATATTTATCATAGTTATTTATGGAATGTTTGATGTATTTCCTTAATTGTTACATCAATTGTTGGATTGTGTGGTTTAATGCACCGGTATGGGACGGTGGCATTCTAGGGATGGATTAACTTATTAGTTAAGTCCTACCTATTTTATATAAGGGAATGGATTAACTAAAATGTTAAGTCCTACTTATATTTAAGTCAGGTCACCTGAACAAGTTGAATGACTTATGGATGATTAATTTATTATATAAGGGAATGGATTACCTAAAATGTTAAGTCCTACTTATATTCAAGTCAGGTCAGTTGAACAAGTTGAATGACTTATGGAGGATTAATTTATACTGGATAGGATGGTTACTAGATTTTATATATATAAATATGGTGCCATGATATGAGCTTGAGTCTCAGGATCAATGGTTAGGGCGCGTATATCGCCAGGGATGTGTAGCTAGATATAGTGTAGTTGTGTACCCTGGTAGGTCTAGGTACTCATACCCACTATATATGCGTTTTGCATGTTGCCTACTATTCAGGTTGAGACAACCCTATAGTCTAGTGAGGTTCCTTTAGTGTGTATATATATATATACGGACTACTAGTTACTGTTGGATTGACTAGGATGTATACGTGCATCGGATCTCTGCTTGGACTGTAGTAGAGTAGAACTTGTTTGTGGGCCTGACCCACCATTATTTTTCAGGTGTTCGTCACGAGTAGAGGTTGTTCGTGCTGAGCGGGAATCAGTCTACTTCATTCTTCCGATGCTACATAGGAGTTGCTTTATGATTCAGTTTCCTGTTTTAGATTACTGTCATTTGTTTAGTTTAGATTTTCTAGGGGTCCACACAGTATGGATTCCCGAGTTGTATTTTGGAGGATCAGTTGTATCAGAAGAGTTTATTAATTAATGGAAATATATTATGAGGTTTATTATTAGATTATCATTTTAGTTTCTTGTCAGCATTTTATTTATTCTTCTTTATTCTTTTGTACTCTGTGTTCGTTTATTATCAATTTGTTTGGATATCCTCGGGTATTCGGGCGTGGGCCTGGCCAACCCGCATTCGGAAATCCGGGGGTATCACAGTTGGTATCAAAGCACTCCAGGTTTAAGTGTCCTTAAGAGTGTCTTTCATTATGTGACTTCTGCATTGCGTCTCTTAAAACTTAGAGCCCGTATTAGGATTCATTGTACTCTATTTACAGTTCGTTAGGAGGAACTGATGTCAATTGTATTCTATAGTTACAGAATGGTTGGCACTAGGAAAAGAATGGGGTCTAAGGCGACAGTGATAAAGATCCAAAGGAGTAAAGGAGTACGTTATTGATTTCATTGCCCGAAGGCAGAATTAGGGATCGAAGGTTTAAGTTCGTTTGGAGTTACTTTAAAGTATAAGCTAAGGAAAGATTTAGATGTGCATGATATGTCACCACATATCGGGGCCGACACGACTTTAGTTGATCTCAAAAAGGAGACAAGCGGGGATTAAGAGTCCAAAGAGGATCCTATTGGAGGAGATTTCAGCGTATCTAAGAGAGAGGGTACTACATCTGGAAGATGGATGATCGCGCGAGGGTGATCTTGTTTGCTGGTTATATAGCTAATGTTATTTGTAGAATTGGTATTGATTAATCTACTATAATTAAACTGTCTTATCATCTCTAAAAGAGATATATAAGAAGTACTCTTTAGAAGATTGGGGATTTGATGGAGTTCTTATCAGAACGAAACGTATGATTTTGTATCACATTCAGGAAGGTATTGGTATTATGTTGTGACGTTCTAATTCGCTTTATAAAGCCAAGTTAGATAGTTTACATTCAGTGTGTAGGGAGGATGAGGGTTAAGCCCTTAGTATTTGCTTAGGCAAACATATGTTGCTTTTAAGCTCTGTTTAAAAGATATGTTTCGAGGTTGGATGATTACCTACGAAACTATAAAAGGAAATTGTGAAACAATTTGGTAGTGTTGATTTCAAATGAGACTTTCTTTTCTAAAAAGAACGATGTCCTAAGTAGGAGTATATTTTGTGCTAGTGTATTTGTCATACGTGTTTTATTTTCATTAATTATTTCGGTTAATGGTATATGGTTTAGTTGGGGATACAAGTATATGATCAGCCAACTATTGTTTTTAATAATATGAAGTAATAGCGCTATTTACGCTAGATTTGTGAGCATGCGGTCGTAGGATATGGTAGATACACATAATTCTAGCTAATCTATTAGACCTGGACATGCGTTATTCTAGTATATTATTTGGGATTGGATAGTTAAACCATCACTGTGAGTCAAATAATCTAGTATGATTAGTTTGATTTACTTTACTCTAGGTATGGATTTGTGTCATATTACAATGCCATGATAATGGTGGTTGTTAATATTTTGGGATGCTTGAGATGGTAGTAAATAAAGATCACTGTAACACCACGATGATTTATCTGAGGTGCCAGATTTGCTGAACATCTTCTTGAAAAATTTCGGAAGTTGTTGCTAAGTCGAAAGGAGGATTTAGTATGGGTTTAGGTACTTATTAGAATGACACCAATTGAGGATAGTAGATTGAATAAATATTCATCAGTCTATTCTTAATCAAGAATTTTATTCGTGAGGGCGTGTCATTAGGAGGAGTTGCCGGTGTTGCATATAGAGGAGGAAACTAAGTCTTATTCACTTGCATAAATAATATGGAATTTTTTTTTTTTTAGGTCACAATTTGCAACAATTAGCTGTTGCTAGGAAATTGATAACTTATGTAGAGGATGGAAGGATTTCATATTCTTTTAAAGTTAGACAAAGAAGTCGGATTGTCATTAACTTGTTTTAAAAAAGCAGGGTGTGTCAAATACAAGATGGTGAGACGAAACACCTTTATAAAGATGAGGTGCATGATATGCATGGAAAGGTCATAGCTTGTTGACTTTTGTTGAATTAAAGTCATAGTTGACTATTGATAAATGGAATTACTGATTGATTTTCAATATCGGCAAATTTATCACCAATCAGTGGTGGATAGATTTAGTTACAGAATTTGCTTTTGAAGACGCTCCAATTTAAACGTTGGGTACAGACGAAAGCTTGTGGTACTGGACTAACGGTACTTTCTATAAACAAATTGGATGGAGGATGCACGGACTGAGTTTCACAACTTTTAGTTCTTCTAATATTTATTAGATAATAGAGATGGACCATCAAAGATCACTAGATTCTTTGCAGCCAATTCCTATACTAAAGTGGAAATGAGAGAGCATTTTACAGATTTAGTTGCGGGATTTCTGATTTTACACAAGGGTCAGGATTCTGGATGGGATATTGGTTGACTGATACATTAGGTTAACTTGATTCTTGTCTATTTTGAACTGGTAGGACTTTAGTTCATATGAATAGAATGGATCACGAGACGATTTAGATGGATTACAGTGGTGATTCACACTTTATATCAAGTTCCGTTTGGTGGAAGCAATGATGTAAATGGATGCTCTTAACAAATGATAGAATATTTAAATCTTTCGGTTAGTTGTTGAGTTATTAGATGTATTTACAGCAGGTGTAATAATAACACTTGTTATTACTATGGTAGTTGAGAAGGTCAACTTTGAATATTGGAGCTGACCTTGGAGACGGTGTTACCTTACTCAGATGGAGTTTAAGGTACTCGAGGAGGATTTCGTAGTTTCTGTAAATAATGATATGACGGTCGGGCGACTGAGCTAGAAAATTTATAATTTTTTCTTGGTGTGATCAAACAGTTAGAAGGTACATTATGACATCAAATGTCGATTTTGGTAAACAGATACAGATAAGGATGCATATATAATTGCCCTAAGTGTAAAACCTGCTACAAAGGTGGAAAATTGATCATCGGATATCGTAGGAATCTTTAGCCACTTCCTATAACAAATATGGAAGTTGAATTAAATAGGAGTGACGGTTTATGGGAAGGATCGACATTGATTTGGAATTTCAATTTTCTATATGGAATCTGAGTGGTGGATTGAGAAAGATCGCTTGAGGACATAAATTTGAGTGATACTTATTTTAGAACTTCATAGTAGTCCTATAGTTCAGTGATAGTGGTGTTATAGCATGTGGATGTCCATATTAGTGGATGGAAAGTGCTATTTCGAAGGAGCTTTATGAAGATTTTGGAGCAACAGCTCTACTTCATATCTATAGACGGAGGAATTAATCGAGAGATTAAATTAGACCATAAAGGATATATTTGAGGTGTATATCCTAGATTTTTATGGACAGTTGGAAGTGTTTACTTCACTTGTCGGAATTTTATCTGTGATATTGTTGGCACAAGGAGGTTAGTGTGACAACTTTGGAGGTTTTGTATCTTTCACAATGCATACCTCTCATTTGTTGGTTGGAAATGGAAATATGGGTTGTACAATCAGACCTTGACTTCATTTAAAAATATGTCGAAAAGAGATACATCCCTTTGTATTGAACTGCGCGCGGTTGGGAGGCAACAGTAGGATGTTGTTAATAGTTGAACTCGTATACTAGAGTTTTTCTATCAGGGAATAGTTTGCTTGTTCTGTTTTCTATGTAGGAAGAAGGCAATTTTTAGAGAAAGGTAAATTTTACTTATTACATTGACTTTTAGAAGATTGTGTTTCGCAATTGAGGCAGTCGCCTCTGAATTAGCATTACCAAATTATTAGCTCTGGGTGCATAGGAGTTTGTGCGTATATTCTATGGCACTTAGAGGTATGTAGATCATTCCCTTATCGACATGGGAGGATTACGTTGATATTTAATACAACCTACGCATCGTATAATTATTGTATTTCTTAAAATATAGGAACCCTGTCTACCACTTGGTATATTGGAGTTAAGTGGGCCCTTATAGTGATGTTACGTCTACTTGGGAATAGGAGAATATTTTTCACTCACAGTTTCCAAGCATAATGGAAGGAAGTAAGGGCGAATTCCGAGGACGAAATTCCTTTTGTTAGGGGAGAAGAATGTAATACCCCTAATTTTAAAAGAATAGTCTCGGTATTTATTTATTTATTTATTTTTATTGTATTTTTTTTAATTGTTTAATTGATTATTTGACTAATTGTTTATGTGTTTAATTGAATTAAGTGTTACTTGATTAATTGGCTACTTATCTATGTGTTATTTGTATTATTTGTTTAATTAGATTGTGTACTTAAATAATGTATTTGATTAATTGTAATTAATTGTATATTAAATGATTAAATGTTTTATTTTATTTTAGTTTATTTTATGGTTAGTGGTAATGGGCTAACTAATTGGGTCCCATGAACTACTTGGATAGGAGATTGGATGGATATGAATAATTACCCATGCATAGTTGTATATGTATATATATAGATATATATGTATATACATATATATAAAAATCAAAGTAATTTATTAATATTATAGTAACTTTAGTATTAATAAATAATCTGATGTATATATTTTATATATTTATATAATAAGGATATACATATATTTTATATGTAACATGTTTTAAGTTACCTTTTTAATATTATGGTAACTTTAGTATAAATAAATAATCTGATGTATATATTTTATTTATTTAATGAGGATACAGATAGATTATATACGTAACATGTTTTAAGTTACTTTTTAATATTATGGTAACTTTAGTATAAATAAATAATCTGATGTATATATTTTATTTGTTTAATGAGGATACAGATAGATTATATACGTAACATGTTTTAAGTTACCTTTTAATATTATGGTAACTTTAGTATTAATAAATAATCTAATGTATATATTTTATTTAATTAATAAGGATATACATAGATTATATACGTAACATATTTTAAGTTACTTTTTTTTAATATTTTCATTTTTTTATTTTTCTTTATTAAGTTGACTTGGATTGGAAAAGGAATAGGGTTATTATTTAGGCTATAAATACACAACTATAGGTTGAAAAAGGAGTGAAAATATATCACGTAATATATTCTAGAGAGAGAGAGTTCGAGAAAGAAGGAGAAAGAGGAAGGAATGAGAAAAAAACACTTTAGAGAGAAGATCATGGAAGAAGAAGTTTAACTTTCAGTCCGAAAGTTTAAGGCAAGTTCTTCTTCTATCTCTTTCCTTTTGATTTGTGTTTCTGTACGTGCCTAGGAAATTCCAGAATTTATTAAACACATAAAATTAAATAATTATGCATGTTTAATTGGGTTAGAACATAAGTTTTATGAAATTAGTTCATATCTGTTCTTGTGTTATGAATTGATAAAATGCATGATTTTGATTTGATTCCTTATGTGAATTTTTGCATGTTTAAATTATGTATTTTTCATATCTGTGGAATAATGGAACATAGAAACATGCCTAAGATTCCTGAACATGAAATAGGGATTAGGTTTGGGTTTTAATAAATTTAAATAGACTCAATCATAATGATGCTTGCTATTTGAATGTTTTAAACAAACGAATGGATTTAATCTTTTAAAATATTTTAGCAATTGAGATTAAATATGTAGGATGAATTGGATATAGAGAATCCTTATTTAACGGTATAATAAAATATCATCATGTATAAGATTCAGTTTGTGTAGGACATATGATATAGGAAGTTTAAAGAAATAATAAGTCATTCCTATTATGTAATAACTTGATATCATATTTATCATAGTTATTTATGGAATGTTTGATGTATTTCCTTAATTGTTACATCAATTGTTGGATTGTGCGGTTTAATACACCGGTATGGGACGGTGGCATTCTAAGGATGGATTAACTTATTAATTAAGTCCTACCTATTTTATATAAGGGAATGGATTAACTAAAATGTTAAGTCCTACTTATATTTAAGTCAGGTCAGCTGAACAAGTTGAATGACTTATGGATGATTAATTTATTATATAAGGGAATGGATTAACTAAAATGTTAAGTCCTACTTATATTCAAGTCAGGTCAGCTGAACAAGTTGAATGACTTATGGAGGATTAATTTATACTAGATAGGATGGTTACTAGATTTTATATATATAAGTATGGTTCCATGATATGAGCTTGAGTCTCAGGATCAATGGTTAGGGCGCGTATATCGCCAGGGATGTGTAGCTAGATATAGTGTAGTTGTGTACCCTGGTAGGTCTAGGTACTCATGCCCACTATATGTGCATTTTGCATGTTGCCTACTATTCAGGTTGAGACAACCCTATAGTCTAGTGAGGTTCCTTTAGTGTGTGTGTATATATATACGGACTACTAGTTACTGTTGGATTGACTAGGATGTATACGTGTATCGGATCTCTGCTTGGACTGTAGTAGAGTAGAACTTGTTTGTTGGCCTGACCCACCATTATTTTTCAGGTGTTCGTCACGAGTAGAGGTTGTTCGTGCTGAGCGGGAATCAGTCTACTTCATTCTTCCGATGCTACATAGGAGTTCCTTTATGATTCAGTTTCCTGTTTTAGATTACTGTCATTTGTTTAGTTTGGATTTTCTAGGGGTCCACACAGTATGGATTCCCGAGTTGTATTTTGGAGGATCAGTTGTATCAGAAGAGTTTATTAATTAATGGAAATATATTATGAGGTTTATTATTAGATTATCATTTTAGTTTCTTGTCAGCATTTTATTTATTCTTCTTTATTCTTTTATACTCTGTGTTCGTTTATTATCAATTTGTTTTGATATCCTCCGGTATTCGGGTGTGGGCCTGGCCAACCCGCATTCGGAAATCCGGGGGTATCACACATACCAAATCTAAAAACTGAAATACAGATTCTAAGTTTCTAAAGTCCTGTAATTTACAAACTCATCTGTGAGCCATATAAAAGGCTAACCTTATCCCACAATGGTTACCACATGCATCTATAATGGTAAAATTCATAATCTCACACACAAACGAAAAACTAAAAGCTCATTTACATGATACATTACATCCAACTACAGTCCCTGAACATAAGCTTATGAAAGAGATACAAAACAAGTTTAAAGTTTTACAAAACTTGTATATACAACAGAAAAATTAACACAATAAAGTCCATTTAGTCCTATCTAAGCCTGTAGGGATTTTCTTTCGCCACATCCTTTCCGTGTCCTGAAAAACAATAGTAAGGAGTAAGCACAATGGCTCAGTAGAAGATGCCTAAAACGCACTCCTTAATGCCTCCATGAATCCAAACAAAGAATAACGATAAGAAAAAGGGTCATGCTTGTTCGGGAAATAATAATCATCACATAATACAATCTCGTAAACACAACGGAATGCAATGTTAATGAGGTGCTAATGTCTCTCCCCATTATCCAAAATTCTATCGAACATTTTCCTTAAATTTTAGATTTTGCTTTCATTTCAAAAACATAATCTTCTCCTTTTCAAAAATATGTTCTGCCCCATGTAGTACCCAATGTAATGCATGAATGACACACTTCATAGTCTCATAATGTCATAGCATTCCACATCAAAATTTCAGTTCTATACACCATGCTTTAATAACAAGTCAACATGGCAATTTTTAAAATATAACATCTCAATCATTCATACAGCAAATCAGCAGCATCACCAAGGTACTTTAAACATATACAAATTATATTGATTTCAACATTAGTGTCACTTTACACAATACAATTGAGCATGCAATTTTCAGTTTCGAACTCATCGAATAAAACCAACATTGAGGAATCTTAAATTTCAGTTTCTAACTACACAATACGCACCATAAAAGAAGTTACAAATTTCAGTTTTTGTGTAACAATAATAACAAGAATCCTTACAACAAAATAGTCCCACATGTGGGGTAAGTTTAACATAAAATTTTCAGCTTGCAAGTTACAACAACCCAACCATTATAATTACTAAACTTTCAGTTTTATACACATCACATTCAATAATTTAAGAAACTCAGCTTCAATTTTGAAAGCACACAATGCATCATTAATATAGAAGCTAAAAATTTCAGCATTTCAATTACACAACATACTTGTAAAGAAAATTTAATTCTAGTCATGCAATGCATGAGTATTACATGCTATTCAATGTCATGTTACATGCTAATTTCAGCCTCAAGTATCACAACCATAATTCCAGCTTTAGGAACAAACTATGAAGGCAATTTTTAATTCACAACAACTCCACCAAGCTTACAACAAAACTATCCAATAGTTGAAGCAAATCAAACTTGGAATTTCAGCTTGTAAGCAACAACAACATAACCATTGAAATTACTAAATTTTCAGTTTAATGTACATAACACGACCAACATTTAGAAGAGCTCAATTTCAGTATTTATAACACATAACACATCATTGTTATATAAACTACAAAATTTCATATTTAATTCACATATACATGCTTGTAAAAAAATTCAATTCTAGGCATATATTAGTTCAAAACTTAAGAGATTAATTCACAAGAGGTAAAGGAATTGGGGTTTAGGACAACTCCTACCTCAAAGAAGTTAGCCAAACCAAACAAGCCCTTAAGCTTCCAATTTTCAAAATTCCCTAAACCCCTTACAATATTGGTCTCAATAAGAAGCTCTTCTCAAGCTCATCACTTCTTCATCAATGGCTTCATCAAAATCTCACTTTGATCTATCCAAAACCAAGCTTGAAGCTTAGAAGACAATAAATGTATATAGATAGATATAGAATGAGAAAGTGAAGGTTTTGAGAGAGAAATGGGTTCTACCGAGAGGAAGAGAGAAATGAAATGGTTTGGTCAAAATTTGACTTGTGGTCCATGACTTGCCACTTGTCAAAATGTGAATGAATTACACTTTATGGTTAGTTACACTTTTGCCCATCACCATTGAAACTTCATCTATGTCCCAAAAAATAGGAAAATTTGGTAACATTACAATATGTATTATTTAATCATATATATGTATTATTTATTTATATATATAAATAAACACTATCCATGGTCCATTAAACCCATTATTCAAGTAGTCCATAGAACCCAATTAGTTGGCCCATGACTACTATCCATAATCATTAAAATAAAAAAAATTAAAAAAAAAAAAAATCAAATCAAATAAAATATCACAACGCAACAAAACCATTTATTACAGGAAAAGCAACTAGCATTTAAAAACACAAATATACATTAACTAACGCATAAGTCAACTAGATAGATATTTCAAATAAACACATAATCAATTAAATCATATAAACAATTAACAAATAGCCAAAAAATCAATTAATAAATTAAAAACACAATTAACAATTAATAAAAATACTGAGACTATCCTTTTAAAATTAGGGATATTACATTCTTCCCCCCTAACAAAAGGAATTCCGTCCTCGGAATTCACTCTTACCTTCATCCATTATGTCTGGAAAGGTTGAGCGAATAACGTCCTCCCCTTCCCAAGTAGATTTAACCTCATTATGATGACTCCGCTAGACACGTACCAAATGAATGACCTTATTATGAAGAATCTGATCTCTACGGTCGACAATACGATAAAGTGGTTCCATATAAGTTGTATTCGGCTGCAACTCAATCTCACTAACATCAATATGTCGATAACGATCTTCATCGCGAAGAAATTTCCTCAACATGGAACACATTGTGAACACGATCCAAATGGTCCAAAAGTGCTAAACGATAAGCTATCGCTCCAATTCGATTTGTAATCATAAAAGGACTGATAAAACGTGGTGACAACTTCCCTTTCTTCCCAAAGCGCATTACTCTTTTCATAAGAGACACTTTGAGTAAAACCTGATCTCCTACCTAGAATTCCAAAGCACGAGTACGACGGTCTGCATAATTCTTTTGCCTACTCTGGGTAGTGTGCATGCGATCCTTAATAAGAGCAATCTTTTCAGAGGTATCCTTAATGAATTAGGACCCAAAAATCTGTTCTCACCAACCTCCATCCAACAAATAGGAGACCCACAAGGTCGACCATATAAAGCCTTAAACGGTGCCATACCAATAGTCTTCTGAAAGCTATTGTTATATGCAAACTCCACAAGTAGCAAATAGTCCTCCCAATGACCCTTAAAGTCAAGGACATAAGAACGAAGCATATCCTCCATGATCTGACTAACCTTCTCGGTCTGTCCATCAGTCTGAGGATGGTAAGCAGTGCTAAGATGCAACTCTGTACCCAAAGCCTGCTGAAAACTCTTCCAGAATCCCGATACTAAGCTCGAATCCTTATCTGAGATAATAGATAACGGTATGCTATGCAACTTCACAATCTCTGTTATGTAAAATCTCGCCAACTGTTCTAAAGTGTAATCAGTGCAAATAGGCAAGAAATGAACTGATTTGGTTAACTTATCAACGATGACCTAAATGGAATTGTGATCCTTAAATGAATTAGGCAATCCCTAAACAAAATCTATAGAAATACTCTCCCATTTCCCCTCTGGTATTGGTAGTGGTTGTAGAGAACCTGGCGGCCGCTGATGATCAATCTTGACCATCTCACAAGTACTACACTGAGAGACAAAAATAGCAATGTCCTTCTTCATACCCACCCACCAAAACTGTCACTTCATATCCTGATACATTTTGTTTCCTCTTGGATAAACAGATAACTCAGAACGGTGAGTCTCAGTCATCACATCCTTCCTCAGCTCATCAGCATAAGGTACTACCAATCGCCCCTTGTACCTCAAGCCTCCATCAGTCCCAACATGATAGAATGGAATATCCTCAGAAGCTAACTCTGCAACCTTATCAATGCACTGCTGATCTGCGAGTTGTGCCGTTAATACCTTATTAATGATCAAAGGTGTGACCACCATGCATGCCATAAAAGCATCAGACAACTCATTAATAGTCTTCAAAACATTCTATTTAGTAGTGAACAATACAAAAAAACTCCTAGAAGGTCGGCGACTGAGTGCATCTGCCACCACATTCGTTTTCCTTGGATGATACTGTATAGAAAAATAATAGTCTTTCACAAACTCTAACCATCTGCGCTATCTCATATTCAGCTCTTGCTGAGTGAACAAATACTGCAAACTCTTGTGATCATTAAATAATCTGAAGGACTCTCCTAGTAGATAATGCCTCCAAATGCGTAAAGCAAAGATCACAAATGCCAACTCCAAATCATGTGTTGGATAATTAAGCTCATGAGGCTTAAGCTTCCGAGATCCATATGAAATCGGTCACTCCTCTTGCATCAAAACACATCTAAGACCTTGTAAAGAAGTATCTGTGTAAACCAGATATTCTATCCCGCTCTGTGGAGTAGACAGAACCGGTGCAGAAGTCAACTTCCTTTTTAGCTCATCAAAAGTTTTCTGACAGTGTTCATCCCACACGAACTGTACACCCTTTTTAGTCAGATGAGTGAGTGGTCCTACTATCTTTGAGAACCCCTGAATGAGCCTACGATAATATCCTTGCCAATCCGAGAAAACTCCGAATCTCGGTAGGTGAAGTAGGCTGTCCTCACTCTACCACTACTGAAACCTTGGCTGGTTCTACCGCCATTCTCCTTTTTGACACTACGTGACCCAGAAACTTCACCTCCCGCTGCCAAAATTCACATTTCTCGAACTTGGCATAAAATTGGTGTTCACGAAGCGTCTGTAACACTATGCGAAGATGTCTAGCATGATCATCCTTCGACTAAGAATAGAGCAAAATATCATCAATGAACATGATGACGAATTGATCTAAGTAAGCCCTAAAGACTCTATTCATTAAATCCATGAACACTGTTGGTGCATTAGTTAATCCGAACAGCATGACACGAAACTCATAAGAACCATATCTAGTAAGAAACGCTATCTTAGGAACATCTTGCTCCCTAACTCGAAGTTGATGATATCCAAAATGTAAATCAATCTTAGAGAAGTATGTAGCTCCCTTCAACTGATCAAAAAGATCATCAATCCTAGGCAAAGGGTACTTATTGCGAATAGTAACCTTGTTCAACTCCCTGTAATCTATACACAGGCGAAGTGAACCATCTTTTTTCTTCACAAACAGAACTGGTGCTCCCTAGGGTGACATACTTCTACGAATTAAACCTTGGCTGAGTAATTACTGAATCTGATCCCTCAGCTCTCGCATCTCCACTGGTACCATCCTGTATGGTGCTCTAGCAATACGCGTAGTGCCTGGAGCTAAGTCAATCACAAAGTCTATCTTTCGACTAGATGGCAACCCTAGAATCTCTTGAAATACATCATGAAATTCCTATACAATTGGTATGCTATCCAGTGACATAGTAATCTCCTCCCCAGTCTCCTCCTCTACATAAAACAAATATGTTATAGTAACCCCGTTAGAACGTGACATAACAACAACATATATATCCTGTCCGGGTATGGTGAAAACAATAGACCTATCATAACAATTAACTTGGACATGGTAGTGAGATAACCAATCCATCCTAAGTATCACATTATAAGTGTGCATGTCCAGAACAATAGATTGGCTAGAAATCTTAGTCAACCAATATCTAGTGTCACAGGCCAATCACTCTTATGTAGAATGACGGTATCGCCTAAAGGTGTAGAAATATCCCGAGGTCTATCACATACTCACGTCGTCATCCCAGATAATGTAACAAAAGACTAAGATACAACTGAGTGTGTAGCACTCGTATCAAATAAAACATGACCAGATCTACCATAAATATGAAACATACCTTCAACAGCCTGAAGCGTCTGAACATCCTATGGCATGTGGTTGTACACCCTACCATAATGCAACTGCTGTGGTACCTGTCTTAAGGCTGTGGCGGTGCCAGTAATGCTAGCTATGTCTGTCCTTGAATTTGTGGAACCTGTGGAGTGGGTAATTGTACTGGTGCCCTTTGTCCTTGCTGCATATGCTATCCCTATCCCCGTCCTTGTCCTGCTTTAGGACACTGCCTGGAAGTATGACCAAACTCTCCACAAGTGTAGCAACTAACCTAGAAAGTGCCAAACGGCCTTCTCTATCGGTTAGCCTGTGGTTAACCTTGTCCTGCCTATGGTCCCCCATTCTGTTGCCTTTGAATAGGTGCCATATTCTTGTGAGCATTTGAACCACCCTTGTGCTTCTTCCAAGATTACTATCCCTAGAATTTTCCCTTATCATTCTGTCAGTGTCCATTACTATTCCCTTTCTTAGCTGGCTGATTAGTAGAGTCTCTGTCACCCTGCTTCTCACCCCTAGCCTGTCTGAAGTCCACGGTCAACTGATACTGCTGCAAAGCGACGTCCACCACCTGAGCATAAGTAGTGTAGGCTGGACTATCTGTAATATCTCGTTTAATAGACCACATAAGTCCTTTAACGAAACTATTGCACTTCTTCTCCTTTGTATCCACTTCATCTGGAGTAAAAAGAGATAAGCGCATGAACTACTACTCATACTTTGCCACTGTCATGTTCCCCTAAACTAGATTGAGGAACTCTGTATTCATAGCTGCCCTGACTGTAAAAGGAAAGTACTTCTTATCAAAGCGGGCACTGAACTGATCATAGGTCAATGACATCATTTCCTCTGCGGTGGTAACTGACTCCCACCACTATAGTGCATCTCCAATTAGCTTGAAGGTAGCAAGTATCTACTTTTGAACCTCCGTGCATTGAACCAGGCGAAGATGTCGCTCGATGTCCTTCTTCCACTAGTGAGCTGTTTTCGCATCGGTAGAACCTGTAAATTCAGGTGGGCTCCCCTTTGTGAAAGAACTCTTAGCCTTTTCCCAAGGATAAGTCTGAACCACTGGTGCTGATAGAGGTATCGGAGGCTGATTTTGAAGTGCAGCTGTTACCCTTACTTCGATAGCCCGAGCAATGAGGTCATTAAGATGAGAATACTCTGAATCTCTAACCTGATCCTGAGTCTGCTGAACTTCTTCCTATTCCACTTGCAACTAACCATCATCATCTTGAAACCCAGGCAATTATTGTTCTTCCTCCATTTGTTAATGTTGTAGGAAATGTTGCTGCCTACGTGCCGCTTTCCTTTGCCGTCTGTTTCCTTGCATGTTCTGTCCTCTTTTAGCGTTAACCATTCTGTTAACACAAAAAACAGACATCAGTATGAGTTTAAACGAATCGTAAAGGACTACAACGAATCCTAAACTTAAGCTCTACACAAGAGAATATGCTACGTGGAAGTTTTAATACGATATAACCCTAGAGACACTTGAACCTGGAGTGCTCTGATACCAATTATGACAACCCTAGATTCTAGAGCCACAGGTGATCAAGTTTGAGCATCGATCCGAGGAATGCCAAACAATTAAGTATGTAAATGAACACAGAATACAAAAGAAAGAACTAAGAATAAATAAATAGCAGAAAAGAAAACTAAATAATAAAATCCCCAAACGAAATATCCAAAACCTTAAATCATTACAACTAGGAAATCCATCTAGTGGACCCCTAATGATCACCCAACTAAATTAATCTGAAAACCACAAACAGAAACTAAAACATAAATAGAGTCCTACGTAGATCCGGAAGAATGATATGGTCTGTCTCTGCTCAGCACGAACCAACTCTAGGTCTGGAACTGACGAGCACCTGAAAAAAAAAATAGTGGGTCAAGCCCACGAGCAAGTTCTTTCTACGATAACCCAAACAGAGATCGGCGAACTATACATCTTTAGCTAACCCATGCAATAACTATATAGTCCAAACAGAGACTGGAGAACTATACATCTTTAGCTAACCCATGCAATAACTATATAGTCTATACATACATATACACACTAAAGGCTCCCTCATAAGACTTTAGGATTACCTTAACCTAAATAGTAGGCAACATGCAAAATGCACATGTAGTGGGCATGAGTACCTACATATACCAGGGTACACAACCGCACTATATCTAGCTACACATTCTTGACAATATATGCACCCTATCTACTGATCGTGAGACTCAAGCTCATATCGTGGTACCTTAAATATATATTTATAATCCATCCACAACCAAAGTAGTGCTGCTCAACTGTTCATTGCCTTGACACAACATAAGTATAAGTATCTTGAAATCCAGTTAGTTATCCAACTTATTCAGTTGACCTGATACAAATATAAGTAAGACTTAAAATTTTTAGTTAATCCGTTCCCTTATATAATAGGTAGGACTTAACTGATAAGGTAACCCATCCCTAGAGTGCCACTATCCCATACTGGTGCACTAAATCCACACAATCCAACAATTGATGTAACAATTTCAGAAGTACATCTAATAATCCAAAGTTAAACACAATAATAACATTATATCATGCTAATACAAAATAGGACAACTTACAATTTGTTTAAGCTTCCTATATCTCATACCCTACACATACTGAATCTTAAACGGATTGATATATTTTGCTATACAATCACTTGAGCATTCTCCATAGTTTATTTAAAATTTATTTAAATCATTCCTATTCCTTATTCAATGTTTAGGACTCCATAAATCTAATTTAAAAATAAAACAATGTTGTTTCCGAGACTTCACCAAGTAAGGCTCGAGCTTCTATCTCCATTGCTCGAGCACCGTGTCCAAGGCTCGAGCTTCCTATTTCAGGCTCAAGCTTTTTATCCCAATTGCTCGAGCTTTCCTTCTCAGGCTCGAGCTTTACATCCCAAAGGCTCGAGCTGCACAACCAAATGTTTGAGCTTCACAACCAAATGCTCGAGCTTTTCATCCTAAGGCTCGAGCTTTCCCCCAAGGCTCGAGCACTGTTACAGTGGTCCAAAAATTGTTATGCGAATCAACCCAGAATTTCAACTGTGCATTCAATCTGTACTTGTTTCAGGAATCGTAGGCATGTTTCTACGTTCCTTCTATATTTAGATATAACAAAACTTCATATGAATCATGCATCAAATTCACAAAATAATCAAATCAAATCATGAATTTAACAATTTATACACAAGAACAACCATGAACAATAAGTTCATATAACCTACTTCCAGATCAATTAAAACATATATTACAATTTTAATTAATCTTTTAAACAGCCCTAAAGTTATACTAGAGATATATAGATTACAGATCTAAGGAGAAGTGTAGAATAGAGAACTTGCCTTTAGGATTTGCTAAAACCCTAGCCTCTGTCTTCTTCTTCCTCTTCCTTCTTCTTCCTTCTTTCTCTCTCTTTCTCTAAAATATACGTAATATTATTCTCGCCCTTTTTCCAACCCTACAGAGACATATATATAGGCTATATATAAACCCTATTCCTTTTCCCAATTCACATCCAATTAATAAAAAGAAAATAAAATTAAAACACTAAAAAAGTAACTAAAAATATAAGTTACGTATAATCTATGTATATTATTTATCTAAATAAAATAAATATACTAGATTATCTCTAAAGGACTTTTCTTAAATATATATGTATTATTTAATCATATATATGTATTATTTATTTATATATATAAATAAACACTATCCATGGCCCATTAAACCCATTATTCAAGTAATCCATGGAATCCAATTAGTTGGCTCATGACTACTATCCATAATCATTCAAATATAAAAAAATTAAAATAAAATCAAATAAAATAACACAACACAACACAACCATTTATTACAAGAAAAATAACTAACATTTAAAAACACAAATATACATTAACTAACACATAAGTCAACTAGATAGATATTTCAAATAAGCACATAATCAATTAAATCATATAAACAATTAACAAATTGCCAAGAAATCAATTAATGAATTAAAAACATAATTAACAATTAATAAAAATACCGAGACTATCCTTTTAAAATTAGGAGTGTTATAGTGAACGATGGAGACCGGTGTAGGCGGGGTTTCGAGTCAGCTGTGGTGTTACGCGGTGGCTCCGATGAGGTGGGGAACGATGGTCAAATGAGGTGTATGTCACTTTTGATATTTTGATGAATAATGTTACTGAACATGTCTCTGCATAACTCTTCTTTAATTTTGGTATGCAATTTATGTATTTTTTATTTGAGTAATGCTGTAACCTGATTTCAAGATGTTCTGGTGGATTTTGAGATTGACTCCTAGGGTTAATGGGTCATTCGTTTTAGACAATTTGCCAATAATATGATTGAAGAATTGTTTGCTTACTTTTCTTCTAATACAAGGAATATTGAAACATGATTTACTGCAACTGATTAATTGAGGATGAAATACTGAACTGGCCTTTTATATGGTCTCCATTAACATATGAGTTTGCTGTTTAGGGATGATCAACTACTCAACTTCATTGAGATCTGTATATTTACGGCATGCTAGTTCTTTTTTTTTTTCTTTTTTTTTTTTTTCTTCTCCCGCGCTCTCTCCTCTTAAATTCTTTACAATTCCCCTATAACACTCTGCTCATAACCTGCCTATTTCTCAATTTTTATACCATGGCCTGTTGACCTGTTCTGTGAATGAGATATGGTGTTTGTGTTGCACACCAACGCTGTTCCTACATTCTTTAGACACAAAACAATCTGGAGGCAAATTTGAAGGCTTCAATTCATTAATGGGGTTATTTACATCATGTGAGGGGGGCAAAATGGGAAGAAAAAGGGTAAAATCGGATTTTCATATTTACTTTTTGTCAAAAAGTGGTCAAAGGGCTTGTTTGCACATTTTTTGAAATTTATGGACTAACATGCACATTTTCAAAAAGTAAGGACTAGTTCTGCACAAACCCTATATATCAGGATTTATTTTTTTATTTTTTTATTTTTTCACATGTTAGTTTTATGGACTAATATGCACATTTTGAGTTTTATGGAATAGCATGCACATTTTAAACAATCACCTTTTTATTTATTTATTTTTTTTTTATTTTTTATTTTTTGGTAACGTTTTAAGGTATAGGCTCCCCTCCCCTTTGAAGGAGGTGAAGTTATACCATTGAGTTAATGGCGCGTTGGTTAAATGACCGCATTATAAATGCATATCAGTTACAAACCTGACAACAACTATATCCATATCAAAAGCAATTTTATTGCACGATAGTGCAGTTACTGATCTAGCAATTAATGAGTAAAATTGTTAGCAAACAATTTCCAATCAGAACAATTATATATCAAATAATAAAACAAAACACAAGCTTCTCTATGCAAACCCATTTGCTAGTACCTTGCAATCATCGAATTTCATGAGACAACATCTCGTTTAAGCATTTCATCAAACACTGACGAGCTTCAATTATGCAGTCACACATCGAGTACATTATTATTGACCCACTTGCAACAAAGAACTGTTGCATGAACCCATTCTTGACAACCTAGCAATGCAAGCTTGTTCCAAAACTAGAACAAGAAGTTAAAAACTGTCCCGAAACTTGTTCCACCTGCATCGAACAACTATTGCATGAACCCATTCCTGACAATCAGAACTTGGATAATAAATGAAATGAGGTTGTTTTAAATATGGAATTTATTTATTTATTTTTTTCATGGCAAAAAATCACACACCAATTTGTTTTTACGAAAACTCAACCCTGGCCTTAAAGGTAGGAGAGATTCCACGTAAACTACATTACCTTTAAAATAGTCTTCTATCAGGAATATTTTGCTTAGTTTTTAGGAGGTAAAGTTTAATTTGGGAATTATTTGTTAATCATTGATAATTCGAGGGGTTTATTGCAATTAATCCTATTTATTATATGTATATTTGTAAAATATTGTACTAAGAATTAGACTCTCCTCTGAGGTTGACACAT
Organism: Cornus florida; assembly: GCF_030987335.1. Classification (NCBI taxonomy): domain Eukaryota; kingdom Viridiplantae; phylum Streptophyta; class Magnoliopsida; order Cornales; family Cornaceae; genus Cornus; species Cornus florida. Next base: position 69,939,440 of record NW_026775581.1, on the reverse strand, counting down.
TGGCACGGATTTGGTTGCAGAAGTATTAAAGAAATCAAAGGAATGTCAAATTAATCCTTAATTTGTTTGGTGATAGCAAGATTAATAATGGGTCAAACACTGAGAATTTGGTTCCTTTTGTAAAATATAGTACCCTAATAAGTTTTTTTCGTCGTTCAAGATTATCATTAAAGAATCACAATGTTTATAACAAACCTTTTTTTTTTTTTTTTTTTTTTTTTTTTTTTGTATAGACAGCTAGGATTTTTGACTTTTAAGAATCTTTGTTATTTTACAAATAATAATTCCAAAATACTTGCAAACAATGAATTGATTATTGTCCGATTGTATCTAAGTGAAAATATTAGCAAATTCTATTTGTTGTATTGTTGAAACATTAAAGACAATTGCACATTTTCATTTTGTATTTGGCAAGGCACTTTATCTATATATATATATATATATATATATTTAAGCATTTAAAAATGAGTTGTGACAGAGAGCCAAAAAATTGGCCTCGACTACACTTATGAAAAAAGAAAATTACAAATAAATAAACAAATAAAATAGTGAATATGTCTGGCTGTCGGACTAATTATCATTTTCTGTTGTGGATTGAATTTGGTTACTCCTTAGCTTCCTTTTTAAAGTTGGGACTGCAAACAGATCATCCGTGGCCTTTCCTGCTGAAGAGAAATACAAATCAATCTGCCTAGCTTGTTCATTGATCACATATGCTTAATGTTTTGTCTGCCAACTTTTGATTTTAGTCTGTCATTAAAATATATTACTTGATATTAGTTTGTATCAGTTCTATCAGTTCTTGTTCCTGATAAGATTGGTGTAGATTTCTTAAGAATTTTAGTTTAGTTGTATCTGTTCAGTTAAGATATGCCTTTGTTTAAATTACTTGTGACTTCCATTTGAATTTGCATTGACATTAACATCACAATAATTTCATGTTGTGACATTCTTGTGAATTGCATTGATGTAAAAGTAGAACATTAGTGGTAAATAAAGTCAAAAAAGAAAAGAAAAAGAGAGTAAACAAGAAGTGGAATTTGCATTGGCATCAAGTAGAACATTAGGAAGAAGAAGAAGAAGAAGAAGAAGAAGAAGAAGTTGGTATGTAGGGTTGTGTTAATAAATAAGTGTAGCGATGTTGTTCGTGTGCTAAAGGGTTAGGTCTTAACTGTCCCCACCCTATGATTTTAGGTTTGAATTCACTTCCCCTTTATTCCCACTAATTACTAACTCTCCTTGTCATAAAAATAAAAAAATAAAATTGGGAGAACTATTATATTTAATTAATTTTTTTTTTACTTTCCCATCTTAATTTGAAATTTTCACTTTCTTAGGTCTCTATCATCCTAAACTTCAATATTTTCAAAGTTTCTATCTTATCAACCATTTTCCATTTCCTCTTTTGGTTGGGACTTGGGAAGACATTGAAAAAAAAAAAAAGGAGGCAGAAAGTGAAGTGAATGCCAGTAAACTATTATTATCTGCATGTTTTTGTAATGATGAAAACATTTCTATGGAAAACTGCATTAAATGTTTTGAAGAGTGTGGAAGTTGAAAATTCTGTGTTGCCCAAGTTTAGACTCGAGAGGGGGGGGGGGGGGGGGGGGGGATGAATAGAGTCTAAGCAAACTAAGGTCAATTTTTCAATATTGATTTATCAACTAGAGTTAAACTTTACTTCTTTGACAAATATTGAATGATGCAAACTGAATTTAAACTTTAATTGCCAATATTTATGAAGAGGCATAACAAGATATATATGAAGCAATAAATATGAGAGATAAAGATAGAAGTTGCAAACATGTACTAAGCGATTTTAGTGAGGTTCGGAAACTCCTACTCCTTGGCTCAAGACCCCTCTTGAGACTTCCCAATTCACTATGGCTTTTCCTTGCGGGTGGAGAGCAAACCTTTTACAAGAAGCTCTTCCTTACTTCTAAATGCTAAGAGAAACACCTTCTCTTAGACTTTCTTGGGCCACACCAGCCCTTACAAGGTTTGAACAAGATTGATGAAGTATAAGGTGATCGCTTTTAGATCTAAAGTACAAGATTCAGCTCACTCTAGAGTGTATATGAATAACTTGAAGCTCAACTCTCTTTTATGATATATGATGTGTGTAAATGATGATGAAAAGCTTTTTAATTGCTAGTAGATCTTTCTCAATAAATGCAACAAACTCTTATGAAGACTACCAGTCATTATATAGACTTTCAGAACTGTCTGATAAGAGTTATAGCAATTGGACACGCACTTCAAGAAAAAAATGCCCGTTTGAATTTTGAAAATGCAGCTTCGGTCGACTGAAATGAAACACCCTTGTGTTTCGGTCATCCGAAATGGTTTGAAGCTTGGACATCATCCTCTCAGTACTCTTAGTTCGGTGGACCAAAGTAAAGTCCCTTTTTGTTTCGGTCGACTGAAATGATTTCATCATTCTTAGTACTTTTATTTTGGTAGACCGAACTGAAACTCTCAGTTGTTTCAGTTGTCTAAAATGATTTCAAAATTGGAGCATCAGTCTCAGTACTTTTATTTCAGTAGACTGGAATGAAATGAAGTCTATTTCGGTAGACTGAAATAGCTAGAGGTTTTTGGGACAAACTCTTTGTTCATTTCGGTTGACTGATACAATGAACCTTTCCATTTCGGTAGACCGAAATGGACTTTCATTTTCAGGCACTTGTTCAGATGAAAATTTACTTAAGTCCTTTGATCCTTAGTCATTGTGAATGAGTTGATGTGTATGATGTTGAAGATTTTGAGCTTCAAGATGTTCATATATACTTTAACAAGATTTCCTAAGAAACTCACCAACCTAGCTAACCCCATTTTGATGAGTTGTGATAACTTGTCTTGATTCTTGGTTGCTTAGTCCTTTGCTCATGCCTTGGTGATCCTTCTTCAGTTTTGCCCTTGTATTGTAGTGACTTGTTTTGATGAGAGCTTTGATCTATAATTTCACTCAAGAAGACATTAGTGAACATAGAACATCATCAATGAATTATGATCATCAAAAGTCTTAGATTCAAGGTCAACATTCTGTTTTACATAAATTTCTCTTTTACTTATCAACGTGAAACTAAAGTAAGAATATAAAATTTGTACAATTTGGTTAAATCAATCTTCCTATAGACACAAAGGGCTGTAGTCTAATGGCATTTTCAGGTTTTTTAAGAATAGAAGGTGGAGAGTTTATGTCTTAGGATGAAAGTTTACAATACTTCGGATACTGTATCGTGGTGTTCTCAACCGTTGAATGTGGTGGTGAAACCTATCTGGTGACTGATCAAACAACTGAAAAATCTAAGGGTACGATATTCTTGGGGTATTGCAGACTTTCTTGTCCTTAGGAATATGCGAATGTAGAGAATGTATAAGATACTTGAGATATGATACCCCTTCTAATAAAAAAAATTCTTTATTTTTCTTGATAAAAGAGAAGTGGAAAGTTTCCCAATTAGTTCCACATGTATACAAAATTTCATCTTAGTTTTAAACTATTGAATCTTCCAATTATACCCTTATCAAATTGAAGTAGAATTTTGCAATAAAATTTTCTATTCCAAAATTGATATGTAATTTTTTTTTTTTTTTTTTTTTTAAATTTAGTTCAAAGTACTTTTAAATTTTATGATACCCCGTCTAATAAAAAAAACTCTTTATTTTTCTTGATAAAAGAGAAGTGGAGAGTTTTCCTATCAGTTCTACTTGTATACTGTAATGACCTGAACCCGGAGGTCCGAATCGTTTACCAGGTCCTTACCCGAACCCAAAATCGTCTAAGGACACTATGGTCAACTCCAAGGTCGATACATAATATACGTGTCATCCCATGGCTATATATATATATAAAATAATAATAATAATAATATGAGATTACTAATATAAAATATGTCAAAACAGTCCACTAACCCATTTAAACTTTGTGGAAGAGCGTCGTCACTTCCTTCCCGTGACCTGAAAAATTTAATAATAAGGGGTGAGCACAACGGCTCAGTAGAAGTCACTTAAGGCGTCAGGTTTGGACACCCTTGAGCCACGTATCACGTAATGGGATAAAAGATATTGGGGTCATGCATTGGGAGTCCATGTAACATTTACACCACAACAAACATTATTTTTAGTCACACATTACAATTATACAAAAAGTCGTTCATGATATGAAATGTAATGCACTCTGTCCCATACTTGGTCTACACCGACCCACTTTCCACTTTTCCAAAACTGTTAACTGACTTTACTAAGGTGAGATTAATAGCTATCCCCGGTTCCAATTCTGGCAAAGCCTGGCAACCGTTTCGGGCTTAGTATCAACTTTTTCACGCCCTACACCGGGCCGCGCTCCCTCTAGGTCAAGCTAGCCCCAGATTCACGAAATCCAATTCATTTAAAAAAAAAACTTTCCATTTCAAATAAAAACTTTTCTTCTGTAAAACTTCTTTTCTCAAAACCCTTTTCAAAATTTCCTTTCTTGCCATGTCATGCAATGCACCATGTTATGTCCTCTAAACATCAATCTCATCACAACAATAATGATATCAGCACGATAATCACGACTTAATGGACATAAAAAAGGCATTCCATAATAAACAAGTATGATCATAGCATGCATTAAAATATAATACGACAATAGCATATTTCACTACACCATTTTGAGTAAAGCACCTTTCTCAAGAATCAACTATAAGCATGCTTCATATAAAATCATAATAATTCACATCATTCTTTTGACACATAAGAAAACAAATCAGCTTTAAACATTTAATCACGTTACTTATATACACATACAACAATTTCAGTTTATAGTCCTAAAATTTACACTACTTAATGAAGAGGAAAGTAGAATTTACTCAAATAAAAGGCAAAGCTGGAGGTATTAGGAAAACCCCTACCTCAAAAGTAGCCAAAATGCATCCCCACCCGGAAAAGTCAATGCCGGTCAACGGAAGCGGAATGGAAAACTGTCTAGTGGAAACGTAGTCGACGACAAGGAGATTCTACTATTTCAAAGGTGTGTCTCCAGAATCCGACTCAAAGTGGCCCAAAACCCCCTCTAAAATCTTAAAACTAAAAATTTCAAAAATTCGTAAAATAATCACCACTCCTCTAAAAATTAAATCCTTTCACTATGTGATAGAGAATGAAGAGAGGAACATTTTCCATCAAGGAACCAAGACTTGAAACCCGACCAATTGGCTGAAAATTGGAGAAGAAATATGAAATTTAAAAGAAATGAAAAAGAAAAGAAAAAAGAAAGCAGAAGAGAGAGATATATTGCGTGAGAGATAGATGGAACTGATGCTAAAATGGTCATAAGGCCATTATAATGGCTTGGTAAAAGGGCAGGTCCCACTAACTTTAATAAAAATCTCGCCTTAATATTTATATATATAAATACACTTTAAAACATTTTCAACCACATACAAAACATGTATCCATATAAAATGCATTAAACAACATGTATAAAATGCAATGGACCCAAAACACAATTCCCGTACACAACGACCCTAGAAACGAGTCTACTGGGACCTTCCAGTCTGAAAAATGAAAAAAATACCGAAATGACAACCAATGCATTTTAAAGAGTCCTAAACTAGAGAAAATGCCCCAAAAACTCTTAGGACTCACCCGACACACCCCACAGTGTCCGGCACGCAAAACAAGGCAATACGAAAAAGTCCAAAAAAATAAAAATAAATAAAAATTCCAGAAAATGGAAAAAGATAAAAATCAAGATCATTACAATCTACCCTCCTTAATAAGATTTTGTCCTTGAAATATACCCTTCTTAAAGAAGGAGACCTATAATCACACTTTCTTGAGAAACACCTCACCTAACCACAGAACTATGAGCTCACCAACCTTATTGCCTGTGACACTGAATGTCAATAGACAATCACACACTACTGCCACAAATCCAGTGCTCGCCACCCTATGAGGGTACTCATCACTCACAACATCATACACAATACCCGCTGGATTCTACACCCTACTCAAAACCGATATTGGTCCACTTTACACCGCTATGCAAGGCTTTGGAGCCCAAAAGAAGAACGGTCACAAGACCCTTAGACATGATAACATTTGATCTCAACTTATACTTTAAAGGACACACAAAACCCCAGACAAGGAACTCCGTCCATCTCACAATCAAGCTCAAACTCAAATCTACACATCCTTGTCAGACCAAACACTCGTTATCTACCACATAGCTACACCATCACATAATCGCACCAGTGACTACTAACTGTACTATTCAGCAATCATTATACTAAACAACTTCAAGATGACTATACCATAAATCTCCCAACGACTACATAAACATGAGTCACCAAATCAATTGACAAGCGCCGAATATTACATATTCAAGCGCCCTTACTTGCATTGGTTAAGTCCATTAATGGAGTATAATGTACAATTTAACTTCATTTGTGTATTTCTGTCTTGTTTCAGGTCGGTTTCCCCAAATATGATTAAAGAAGCGGTTTTGGCAATTTCTTGTTGAAGTCGGTGAGCTGTTGCCGGGGAGCTATCTTTTGGACCAAACCTCTTGAGTCCTCGTATACATAGTGTTCAAAGTGGAGACCGCGTCAACGCTTAGGCTCGAAGAGGCTTACAAGAAGCCTTGATGAAGTTACAGCCACAAGGCCTCGCGGGCGCTCGCAAAACTCCTCAACTCTCTGCCTTGTTTGGCGAGGCCCCGTAGAGCTCCGGCAGAGCCCCCGCCGAGACACCGCGGGTGCCCGCCACGCCACCGTGGGCGCTCTCCAAACATGCCAGTAGCCATCTTCGAAGATGCAAGCACCCGCGGGCACCCGCCAGCGCCCCGCGGGCGCCCGCTTATCTGCAGAGAGCAGTTTAACTACTCCTGATTTTGTGCCGCATTTGGTCCCCTTATCATTTTTGTGTGGTCCAGCTTCATCCTAGGGAGTTCGAGCTTGAAAAGGGAGGGAAAAGGAGAGTAATTTAGGCTTGATAAGGGGGGAGGCTTGTAAAATCTCATCACACATTTTTTAGCTAAGTTCTAGAAAGAGAAAGGAGTGATCTTGAGGGTTTTGGGTACTAGCTTGCTTAAGCACGAAAATAGAGGGTGGATTTGCTACTTCTTCTTCATTCCTTGTTCTTATGGGTAACTAAATCCTTCTCTAAGGAGGTGATAAAGCCCTCCCTTGTAAGCATGTTTTAGATTAGCTTCTATTTTGAGGATAATGATGTATAGTTTGGTCTTTTCATAATCTAGGGCATATTACTTGATGTAATGAATTTTAATGCACAAAAATGATTGTTTTAAGTTAATTATCTTGTCTTAGATGGTTTCTTATCTCAATCATAATGCTTGCATTTTTATGGTGACAATGGAAATAAGATTGTGAATGGTTTTCATGGCATGTTAATAGAGAAACTTGATAGTCCATTGGTTAGGTATTTGCTTTGATGGTTTATACTTGATTCCTAGTTTCATGTACTTTATCATTTGATTAAAGGCTTGATGATCTTTTGCTTAAGAGAGTATGCTTGATGCTACACCCTAGTTTAGGTAGTTCAAATGTATAAACTTTTGATGGATCATTCTTGGTTTTGATTTAATGAACTTCTTGATGATTATACGGCAATCATGTGTTACTATATAATTATTGACCATTATATATTATCTATCCCCAATTTAGTATTTGTCTAGCATGTGTATAGGGTTGAAGGTGGATTCACTTCCCTAGTCCCTTCTTATTTATCTTTACCTCTTTACTTTAGTATTTTATGCATTTTAATTCTTAATTTTAGTGACAAACCAACAAAACTCTATAAACCCTTTCATCAATCTAAAAGTGATTCTAGATATCTTAGTTGCCATAAACTAGCAGTCCCAGTGGTTCGACTTACCTGACCAATAGCCCTATTTTATAATAATTTGTGCTATTACAAAGGTTGATGTATAATTGTCATACCGATCGATTTTTGGCGCCGTTATCCGGGACTGCAAACGGTTTTGCAACCGAGGTATTAGGATTACCTTTGGTTTGATTGTGCATATTTTGTCTTGTGAATATTTTCTTGCGTGGTTTTGATCATTGTGACATTTTAAGTGTTTGTGAGATTCTAGATATTCAAGGCTTGCTGAGGAAAGCTAGCAAATTTGTAAGTCTAAACGACTTCAGGTAAGTTTTCGAAGCTCTAGTTTCAAAGTTGTGAATATCTTGCATGTGTTAGATTAGATTTAGTTAAGTTGTGAAGCCCTTGTCGAGGCTACTTATTTTTCTGTCTTGATAATTGAGGAGAAAGGGAACATCGTATGTGGAGTTGATGGTGATGAATTGTTATCTTGATTGTGCTATGTGTTGTTGATGTTTGGCCGTAAGTCACTTTCCTTACCAACTCTTGACTCGCCAGTTGACATAAATTCACTTGAAAGAACTCTTAGAAGAAACCTTAGGGAATCTACTAGCATAAGAGAACTTAAAACTGAATTTAACACAATGGTTTAAAATGTTGGAGATGTTAGAAATGAGGGAATCCATAATAATAGAGTTGAAACTCCAAACGTGGTTCCTATGACTCTTCGGGACCATTTCATCCCTACCACTTATGCTTCTCCCTCTTGTATAGTGATGCCAAACATCGAGGCAGCCCAATATGAGATCAAATCTAGCACCATCCAAATGCTTCCATCTTTTCATGGCTTTGAAAATGAGGACCCCTATAAGCACCTTGATGAATTCCTCGAAATATGTTCTACCATTAAGTTGAGGGGCTTTCCTGACAATGCTCTCCATTTGCATCTCTTCCCATTCTCCTTAAAAGATAGGGCAAAATATTGGTTGAACTCCCTTGCTGCAAATTCCATCACTACATGGGCTCAATTGCAACAAGAATTCTTAAAAAAATATTATCCAGTGAGTAAGACCAATCTAATGAGGCGTTCTATTCTTAGCTTTTCACAAAGCGATGGGGAACAACTCCATGAGACTTGGGAAAGACTACAAGACCTCCTTAGGAAATGTCCGCACCACCTAATTCCAAAATGGCAATTGGTGCAAGCTTTCTATGCTGGTTTGACCGACACCCATAGATTCATGGTTGACTCATCATGTGGAGGGATATTTATGTCTAAAAGTGTGGATGAGGTGTGGACCTTATTAGAGAATCTAAGTGAGAATTCATTGCAACACAATTCTTGTAGGGCTCCAGCCTCAACCAATGCCAAGAACACCAACCCTTGTCAACCGAAGACAATGAGGGAAGAATCATCTCAAGTGGATGCCATAGCTCATAAATTCTATCAATTGATGGCACCACATTTATCTCCTTCCTTGTCTCAAAATTCAGCTAGTACGGTGTATGCATCATGCACTAGTCCTTTCCATCTCTCGGAAGATTGTCCTACATCGGAACAATTTCCTAATCCCAATCAAGAGCAAGCAAATGTAATGTTCTCAAGGCTCGGAAATAATCCATATTCCAATACTTACAATCTGGGATAGAGAGATCATCCAAATTTCTTGTGGAGGCAACAAGCCCCACAAAATTCGCAATTTCAACATCAAGGGCATCAAAATCAGCCCTCTTCTCAATTTCAAAATAGGCCATTTCAGGCCTCGTCAAGCTACCATCCTCTGTATAACCCAAATGTCTTTAATCAACCTCCTGTGTTCCCAATTGATGAGATTTTGGCTGCAAACAAGCAAATGATGAAATCTCTAAACAAGCAAATGATGGAATCTAACAAGCAACTCTTGTCATCTTTGTAGCCCACTCTCCAAATGGTTCATTCCCACACTCAGTCTATTGCTAAACTTGAGAATCAAGTGGGTCAAATAGCCACTTTAATGAACCAACTCCTTCAAAGAGATAAAGGGAAGCTCAACCATTTGAGAATCCTAGAGGGATTCATGTGACTGACGAAACCCCTCCTCCGAGTGGGCCTATTCATGAACAAGTCCAAGCAATCACCACCCTAAGGAGTGGTCGAATTGTGGACAACAAGGTTGATGGAGAGAAAGATGGAACAACCATTCCTTCCAAAAATCCAAATCTTCTCTCTAATCCAAAAATCACTCATGGAAATCCAAATTCTAGCACTCATGAAAATCCCAAGCTTGTCAACCCAAATGTAGAGACTTCTTATGAGCCTAAGGCTCCGTTTCCTCAACGTATCTAAGAGTCGACACATTTTGGGAACAAGAATTGCAAAATTCAAGACATGTGGGAAGTTTTCAAGCAAGTAAAGATCAACTTGCCTCTCTTGGATACTATAAAGCAAATCCCTCCCTATGCAAAATTTCTTAAGGATTTGTGCACTCAAAAGCATACGTCCAAAAATCATTTGCCAAAGAAGGTGAGATTAACTGAAAATGTGAGTGCAATCATTCAACACAGTGCTCCTCCAAAGTATAAGGATCCAAGTGCCCCAACTATCTCATGTGTCATTGGCGACAATAAGATAGAAAGGGCCCTCCTTGACTTAGGAGCTAGTGTAAATTTGATTCCATATTCAGTTTACTTAGAACTAGGTTTGGGGGATTTAAAGCCAACCTTCATGGTCTTGCAGCTTGCCGACAGATCAGTCAAGCACTCACGGGGCATTCTTGAGGATGTTATTATCAAATTGGACAAATTCTACTTCCTGGTAGACTTTGGGGTTCTTGACACGGAACCAGTCCATGACCCAAAGAAGCATATTCCCGTGATCCTCGATAGGCCATTTTTAGCTACAGCTAACGCTTCAATTAATTGCCGAACCGGGGTGATGGATATCGCCTTTAGAAATATGCAAGTCAACCTTCACATTTTCCATGCCACTCAACATGCTTCCGAAGAGGATGATTGTTTCCTTATTCATGTGGTCGATGAGGTGGTTGAAGAATCTCTCCCATTCATTCTAAGCAAAGACCCTTTGGAAACTTGCATGTCTCATTTTGACCTCTCGAACTTTGATATTGATCAAGCCATCCAAGAAGTAAATTCATTGCTTGACATAGGTGCTATCATGGATTTTCCTCCTTGAAAGATGCCAAAAGAACCACTTCCTCAACTCTCTACTACTCCTTCGGTCCCTTCCTTGAAATCTCCACCATAACTTGAGTTAAAGCCTCTCCCAGCCCACCTCAAGTATGTGTTTCTTGGTGTCAATTAAACTCTTCCGGTCATCATTGCATCGAACCTTTTACAAGACCAAGAAAATAGCCTTTTAGTGGTGCTTCAAGAGCATAAAGAAGCAATTGGTTGGGCAGTGACTGATTTGAAAGGAATCGACCTTTCTATTTATATGCATCGCATCTATATGGAGGAGGACGCTAAACCTTCTAGAGAGGTGCAGCGCCGGTTGAATCCCAACATGAAAGAAGTGGTCAAGAAGTAAGTGATCAAGCTACTAGATGTGGGAATCATCTACCCTATCTCTGATAGCAAGTGGGTGAGCCCCACTCAAGTTGTTCCCAAGAAATCCGGCCTCACCGTTGTTGAAAATTCTGCGGGAGAGCTCGTGCCACAACGTACCACCACCGGGTGGGGTGTGTGCATTGACTACCGAAAACTTAACTCTACCACTAGGAAGGATCATTTTCCACTCCCATTCATTAATCAAATCCTAGAGAGGTTAGCCGGCCAAAGCTTCTATTATTTCCTTGATGGTTATTCCGGATATAACTAAGTGGCAATTGATCCGCAAGATCAAGAGAAGACCACATTCACGTGCCCTTTTGGAACCTTGGCATATAGATGCATGCCTTTTGGGCTATGCAATGCTCCGGCCACGTTCCTAAGATACATGATGTCCATGTTTTCGGATATGGTTGAAAAATTCCTAGAGGTATTCATGGACGATTTTTTCGTCTTTGGATCCTCCTTTAACTGGTGTCTCCATAATCTATCTCTTATACTTCAAAGGTGCAAGGAAACCAATCTAATTCTAAGTTAGGAGAAAAGTCAGTTTATAGTGCAAGAAGGCATTGTTTTAGGACATGTCATTTCAAAAAGGGGGATTGAGGTTGACAAAGCTAAAGTGGAGTTAATCTCCAACCTCCCACCTCCAAATTTTGTCTGTCAATGCATTCCTTTTTTGGCTATGCCGGCTTCTATCGTCGCTTCATCAAAGACTTTAGCAAAATTTCTCACCCCTTGTGTAATCTTCTGGCCAAGGATGCTCCGTTCAATTTTGATGAAGCTTGTATGGAAGCTTTCGTGAAACTTCGCACTCTTTTCTCATCCGCCCCAATCATGAAACCACCTAATTGGTCTCTTCCATTTGAGATCATGTGTGATGCATCTGATTATGCATTAGGTGTGGTTTTGGGCCAGCGTGTGGACAAGCTTCCACATGTTATCTATTATGCGAGCAAGACTCTCTCTGATGCTCAGTTAAATTACACCACCACTGAAAAAGAATTGTTGGCCGTGGTGTATGCATTAGATAAATTCCGTTCCTATCTTCTTGGATCCAAGGTCATTGTCTTTTCGGATCATGCCGCTCTTAGGCATTTGCTCGCAAAAAAAGAGACCAAACCCCGCCTAATTTGATAGATACTCTTACTTCAAGAGTTTGACATTGAGATCCGGGATAAAAAAGGGATAGACAATGTTGTCGCAGACCATCTCTCTCGTCTACTTATTGAAAAATCTTTTGAATTTGCTGCAGTCCAGGATTCTTTTCCAGATGAGCAACTATTTCAGATTTCCTATTCAAATCTCCATTGGTTTGCGGACATTATCAACTACCTTACGGTAGGCAAAATTGTAATGACCCAGTCATTTTCTTTCCTTTCATTTTCTCAGATTTTCACGGATTTTTTTTTTTCTGTTGATCTTTTCCTTTCTGAGTTCGGTTTCTTGTGACTTAGTGTCATCTTGAGTGCTCGGGGATGGTTTCTGAGACTCTTTTCCTTGGATTGACGACTTCCTTTGAAGACCGAGTCATTTTCACATTTTCACTTTGTGACACTATTCATATTTCATCTTTTTCTCGGTTGTTACATTTTAGTATAACCTCACTTTTCGTGTTTGGATTTGATTCCGGTTTTGCATGCATCCACGATATTTTAAATTCCATACTATGTGTATTTTCACTTTTGTACAAAAGCATGCTAAGTGCTTACTTTTCTTATAAAGGGTATAGATGCAAGACCTTTTTGTAATTTTCCTAACTTTTGGGGTTTTTGTGTAATTACTGTAAAGTAATTATTTTTCGTCTTAGGAACCATTTTGCAATTTAATTTTGGAGATATTTTCAAAAAAGGATTTTTTTGCAATTTCCGGAAAGTGTGACAAGTGTCACACTCTCATTGGTCCACTTGTTGTGATGTGTGTGGAAACACTTTGAGGCCTTGGATGAGGACATGTGGAGGGTGGAGATTTAACCACTTGTTGGCCTAGGATTGGTGCACTTGTTGGCTTGGATGGTTGACAAGTGTAGGCTTGAGATTTAGCCTAGGATGAAGCCTTGGATTTGTGACAAGTGTAGGCTCACAATTTGATCTTGCATTAGTGTGTGTGTGAGAGGTAGTGTAAGAGTACATAGTGAGTGGAGGATCTCTATCCCCTCCACTCACATTTTATCTTCATCATTTTTCATTTCCTTACTCTCTTGTAAAGAAAACCCTAGCCTCCATGGATGGAGCCTAAAGCCTTAAGCTTTGACCTTGATTTTGAGAGCCTTCCATTGATTTCCAAGCTTGAACTTGGGAATACATTTTGTTCCCCTCATCTTCCTCTTCATAACCCTAGAAGGGTTTGCCATTTTGTGTTGATTTTGCCTTGGCTTCTAGAGAGACACTTCTCTAGTGAGGTAGGGAATGTTATAGGGTTATATGTTTGTTGTCTTGCATGTTTTTGATGCTTATACAACTTGTATGCATGTATTGTATTAATTTGAGAAATTATGATTAATGGTAGTTTGCTTATAACTCATTTTAGACTTGGTAAATGGCATGGCCATGAGTTAATCTTTGATATATATTAATTTAGGTTGATTTAGATGACTTTTCAAATCTAGAGATTAAATGGATTTAATTTGGTTTAAATTCTAGTAAATTGTGTTTTGCTTGTAATCCATCTTAGACTAGATATATGGTATGACCATGACTTAGTACTTGATATAAATTAATTTGAGATTATTTGGACAACTTTTAAAATCTAGAGATTTAATTGATTTAAATTAATTAAATTCTATTTGATGATATCTTGCTTATCTTGCACTATTAATTTGATATATGTAAAGACCATGACATATTGCTTAACATATATTAATTTGAGGTTATTTGAAATTTAGAGAATTTAATCACCTTGTTTAATTAAATTCTATCTAATGGCTCCATGGATCTATTGGTATTTTAGAGGTTGTTTCTATATTCAAATCATGGACTTGAACTTGTTATGTATTCACTTGGTTGTGTTTTGAGCATTGGACAACTTTGTTGTTATAATTATATTCATGAGAACATGTTTTCTTTATAGAATATATTGATGCCATGTGTAGTGAATTACACACTTTGTGATTGACATTATGTATGTCATTTTAGAATTGAAACTCTAAGGCATGGATTGTGAAAGTGTTTTCATGCATTATATAAGTTATGTATAAGTTGTGAACTTATTTGGTTTAATTTTGGAATCTTGGAACATTGTTGAGTTGAGATGGCTAGGGTTTGGCTCTAGTACGGGACGTGAGTCCTCTAAGTCATTGAGACAGTGCGCACTTAGGGTGGTCTTCACTGCTGGTTAGTGCCCGGAATAACCATTGAGGTCTCGGCAGAATTCCGAGCTTAGATGTCCAAGTCTTCCACTATTTGTTTTCGCATTCAATTCCAAGTTAACAATCATGTTTATATTGTAACTTGTGGTTTTGGTTATTGGCGATTTTGATGCTGTTAAGTACATCTATGTTTATGATTTTAATGAATCATTTTGATGTTGTTAAGTACATCTATACTAAATTGATATATTTAGTGGATTTCACACTCTTAGATTTCTAGTTGATAACCTAGAGAACCTATGTCTTGATGTGTGGTATTAGATATTCTAATTATGCTAAATTGTTATATTTAGTTGATGTTGCATTTTAGACTTCAAGTTGATTACCTTGAGAATCTATATGTTGTTGCTTTATGTAAGCATGCTTCTATGTTGTTGCTTTTTGTAAGCATGACCCTATGTTGCTAAAATTGCATGAATGAGGTGATTCATGCTAGAAATGATCCTAGGTAGCTAGGATGCTCCTTGAGTCTCACCTTTGACATAGACGTTAGGTGGAATGAACCACGATAATTAAATCATGCAAACTTGTAAAACGTAGGTTGATGCATGCTCATTTCCTACGAGTAGCTTTATGTTACTCACCCATACGATACTGGGGCATATTTCAGGTATAAGAATCAA
The DNA here is from genome assembly GCF_030987335.1 of Cornus florida. Lineage (NCBI taxonomy): Eukaryota > Viridiplantae > Streptophyta > Magnoliopsida > Cornales > Cornaceae > Cornus > Cornus florida. Next base: position 69,924,071 of record NW_026775581.1, on the reverse strand, counting down.
GGTTGCGATTCTCATCATGCTTGGATGATTGGTGGACTTGAAGATTTTCATTTCTTGTAAAGGTTGGCTTGAAAAGCCATTTGTAGCCTTATATGTCAAAAAAATGTATAATTGAATTTAAACATGTAATGTGTACATGAGTGCACTCCTTACAATGTATTTGACATGTATAAGATGAGGCCGGAGGCCAATGACATGTATTTGTATTCTATGTAGTTTTGACTTCATAATATTTTATAAAATATTGAAAAATGTTAAGTTATTGTCTCATTATGTTTGCATCGGGTGTGGGAGTTCCATTTTGATTCTTCTGTAGGATCTCATTAATCATGCATGAAGTGTGGCCAAGGGCCAAATGGTAATTTCTAACCATTTGCTAATTTTGGTTTTCAAAATTTCCATTTCAAATTAATTTTCCCCTTTTTGGCCGTCAGGGAGTCGGATTTTGCATCGGTCGTTTTCGGGAGCCGCGGATCATCCCCGCGCGCTCAAAATCACTTATTACATTTGCGTGCATATTCTTTTCAGCCTAAAAGTGCATTTGGGGTCAAAAGTATGTTTGGTGCAAACTTACATTTTTTGCCGTTTTGAGCCTAAACTGAGCATAAGGGCATTTTGGGGTTTTCACTTGAAAAATAAAGTTTTCTTTTGGCATGGTTGGCCAGAAAACATGATTTTGAGGTTAGTTTCTTCTTTGTGTTTTTCTTAAAAGGGCCCAAAAAGTCCTCAAAATTGCATTTCAAGTCAACAATTTAGGAGCAGCCTACAGGAGTTCGAGCGCTCTAAATGGGGAGTTCGAGCGCTCAAACTTTGGGCAGATCTCTTAGGGCAATTTTCGAGTGCTCGAAGTCCTTGTTCGAGCGCTCAAAGTACTGTTCACGGGTGTGTGTGTCTTGGTTCAGCACTGCACCTCCGACTTCAAATCATCATAACTTCTTCGTTTTAACTCCGAATTGGTCCGTTCTTGAGTCTAAATTGATCGCGTCAAAATAAGCTTTCCAATGGTACTAATTAGAGCTTCAGATTCTTCTTGTGCCTCAAGTTATTCAAGTTTTAGTAAGGTAGTGTCTGTTTTTGGTTCGAACTGGGATAGGGTATCCCTTCTTTCGACTTCAGAACTTAATATCTTTGCCGTCCGGACCCCGAATCAAGTGATTCTTGAGTCTATCTTTATTAATTTTTCGTTGTCTTTCCAATGGTGTGCATAGTGGCACCCATTTTAGTGTGGAATGACCATTTTACCCCTAGGTTCATTCTTTTCCATTTTTAAAACGTTGTTTCCACATTTTCTTTCTTCGGGTTTTGTGACCTCGTCGAGGGTCACATTGGTGTCTTAGAGGAGTGTTGTATCTCTAAAAACTATTGTTCTATCTTTTGCTTCCGCATTTTGGATTCATTTTGGGTCATCACAGGACACACTGGGTTAAAAAATCCAAGGTCGTTACAGGTGGTATCAGAGCTCCTAGGTTTGAATACCTTGGACGACGGATTTTGGGTGCATATCATGCTTATGTTGCCATGCTCTATATGTTTATATGCTTCATGAGAACATGTTTTGGTTTGATAACATATTTATATGCTTATGTGCTTATGTGGTATATGTAGTATGCCATTTGTTTAAGCATAATTTTATTCTAATGTAAAGAGCATGACATGTGATGTGTGCTAGATTAGAATTGTATATGCATTGTTGTGTTACATATTTGGCAGGACTTGGGATTAGTCATTGGATGTTTGAGTTGAGATTGAGTTGTTTGGTGAACTTTCACTTAGTACGATGGTTGGTGAAATTGGTTTCGTTTTGGCATTCTTCTTTGAGGTTGTTGGTGATTATCCACATGGTTTTATGGTAGTATAGGTTATTGTTGACCTAACATTGGTTTGAGGTAGGTGGTGAGATACCTTTTGTTTAGGCTCTCGTGAGGTGAGTCCTTTAGCGTTGCCATGGTGCTGGATTTTTGGTTTGGGCCACGATGAGGTCATGGACCTCTTAGGATCCTTAATTGTTTTGGAAGGTTCCTTTGATATTGCAATTTCTGTGGGCGGGTACGTTGTGGGCGGGTGCATGGCACTGTCATGCTACCGTACTGGCTAGCTACAAGTGCAGTTCGGATGGAATCAATGTTGGTTTTGTTGTGATAGGCATTGTCCTTTTGGTTGGTGATGATGTGAGTTTTGTTTTGGGCGTCTGGTGTTGAAACGGTGATTAATGGTCGTTTTGAGGACGATTTTGGAGATTGAATTGGTTGACTGATTGTATGGCTAAAGTAGCTATTTTGTTGAGTTCTTTTTGTGTGATGATGCTTTTGGGATCGAGTCGATTGATCGATGTTTTGGGTTGGTGAGAGCATTGCATTGTTAGTGTCATGTATAGCGTCACCTCTAGATTCAGAGTTGGATTGTTGGAGTCTTACCATTGTGGTAAAGTCTCACGTTTGTTTTGAGACAGGTTGTTGTCGCATTGGTTTTGGAGTCAATTTATGGCTAAGAATTGTCCTTCCTTTTACCAAGACACTCTAGGACACGATGTCCATAGGGTTCATTGTTGCATCATTTTTGTTTTTCTGCAGTTTCATTTACTACCATTTTAGTAGTATGATTTGTGATATTGTGATGCATGAGTAGATGGAAGTGTATCCACATTTGTTTCCTTGTTGTGTGGCATTAGCATGCCTTCTTTATATGCTTAGAGATGCCATGTTGTTATTACGCTTTAGTGACATGCTTTTGTGCTTACGTGGAAACGTGTTGCATGTACCTTTGATTTTTATCTATGTGAGTAGATTTATTTCTTGATAGTTGCATTTCCTTGTCATATGCATAACTTCCAGGTTTGGTTTTCCCCATTCGTTTCCCTTGGTCGCACGTAGTGTGTATGCGGGTTTCCACGAGGGTTTTATGTTGGTTCGTGCTAGGGACTTCACAAGGAGTGAGTCTCTTCTCTTCGTTGTAGTGTGCACAGCTTTGGGATTGGTTGGTCTATGAGGATCACTATCGTTGTCTTGAGTCTTTGGTGAGAATTTGACGAATTTGGTCGACTTACTTCCATGTAGGAGGTGAAGTCTTTGACCTTGCTGTCTTTCATTTCAGAGATGGAGTCGTGGTGTTGTCCTTCTTAGGACTGGTGGTTCCTTTTCTTTCATGTCTTTCCTTGGGGAGTTTTGCCGTGGTTGTTGACGGGTTGTGGTGCTCAGAGTGAGTGGATTGGTGTGAGATCATTCTAAGGGGACTTGTGTCCATTTGATTGGGGATATGGTTGACTCGTTGTGTGAGTTTAACACTATTTAGGAATGTCTTTTGGAGACTTATTTCAGTTTTGGAGACCTTGATGTGGTTAACTGTTAGAAGAGTTTTGAAAGATAGTTGTTGGATATGGCTTGTCTGGGGAGTTTTCTCGTCCAATTTACAGCTAGGCGTAGCTTTGAGGAATCGTAGTTTTGATGATTGGCTATGGATCAAAAATTGAGGAATTTTGATTTAACTTGGTGTTTCCAAGTATGGTTTTGAGAGATCCATTTTGTGACCTTGGTTATTGGCATTCTGATGTATGTGCCACTTAGTGGACTTGTATTTGGAGGATTTAGTTATCCATGATAGGGATGCAGATCTGATGTTTGATTATAGTGTAGTCTTGTAGTTTATCTGTTTCAGGGAGATATGAAGGACTTTCGATGAAATGTTTTATCGTGAGGTTCATTTTGAATTCTGTAGGCGTTGATTTGCTTGTTAGGTTTTGGATTCCTAATTAATGTTATTAATAGGGTTATTTTGAGACATTGGAGATGTTGGTTTTGCTGTGTTGAGAATTTGGGGCCTTAAGCATAGCGGTACCTATCGCATTGTTGTCAGAGTTTTGGGATTGGCTAGGATGGTCCGGCCGGACATCTTTGGACCATATCTCAACTCTCACAAAATGTTGGTCCCCGTAGTGTTTTTGGTAATGATCATTTTTGACATTGACGTCATTTGTATCGAGAGGTTTCATGGGTAGACCTAGTGGGGGGCAGGTTATGAACTAGTGCCTTATACTGTCATGCTACCGTGCAAAGTTGTGTATTGTGGGCGAGTACTAGTTGTCGTTGATGCTACCTTACTGACGAGTAAGTGTGGGCGGGCACTAGGTACTGTCATTGCTGCCACACATTTGAGTGCGTCGTGGGTAGGTTTTGGTCACTATACGTACTGCCACATTGTGTTTGTTCTGTACCCTGATTTGATACGTGATTATTTTGGAGTCCTTTTTGGTGGATGTGTTTTGGATCCGTTTGATGGTTGTCAGGAGGGATGCTTTCGGTTGTTGTCTTCCGTTCCTTTGTCTGACCTTGGGTTCGGTGTGTGAGTTCTGACTTGTTGTATGGTCGCGTGGTCATTTTCCTTTTGAGAGGTTGTCTTGTCATGAGCACGTGGGTGCAAATGACACGGGGTTGTAGGGTTCCTTTCAACTTTGAGGTCGCTGGTGTAGCGTGTTGTGTGGGATACTCGGAGATGTACTCTATGGTTTTCTTAGTTTTGCCTTTTGTTGGTTGGGGCTGGATTTCGGGGACGAAATCCTTTTAAAGTGGGAAGGTTGTAATGACTCGGTCATTTTCTTTCCTTTCATTTTCTCAGATTTTCACGGATATTTTTTTTCTGTTGATCTTTTCCTTTCTGAGTTCGGTTTCTTGTAACTTAGTGTCATCTTGAGTGATCGGGGATGGTTTCCGAGACTCTTTTCCTTGGATTGACGACTTTCTTTGAAGACAGAGTCATTTTCACATTTTCACTTTGTGACACTATTCATATTTCGTCTTTTTCTCGGTTGTTACTTTTTAGCATAACCTCACTTTTTATGTTCGGATTTGATTCCGGTTTTGCATGCATCCACGATATTTTAAATTCCATACTATGTGTATTTTCACTTTTGTACAAAAACATGCTAAGTGCTTACTTTTCTTATAAAGGGTATAGATGCAAGACCTTTTTGTAATTTTCCTAACTTTTGGGGTTTTTATGTAATTACTGTAAAGTAATTATTTTTCGTCTTAGGGACCATTTTGTAATTTAATTTGGGAGATATTTTCAAAAAAGGATTTTTTTGCAATTTCCGGAAAGTGTGACAAGTGTCACACTCTCATTGGTCCACTTGTTGTGATGTGTGTGGAAACACTTTGAGGCCTTGGATGAGGACATGTGGAGGGTGGAGATTTAACCACTTGTTGTCCTAGAATTGGTGCACTTGTTGGCTTGGATGGTTGACAAGTGTAGGCTTGAGATTTAGCCTAGGATGGAGCCTTGGATTTGTGACAAGTGTAGGCTCACAATTTGATCTTGCATTAGTGTGTGTGAGAGGTAGTGTAAGAGCACATAGTGAGTGGAGGATCTCTATCCCCTCCATTCACATTTCATCTTCATCATTTGTCATTTCCTTCCTCTCTTGTAAAGAAAACCCTAGCCTCCATGGATGGAGCCTAAAGCCTTAAGTTTTGACCTTGATTTTGAAAGCCTTCCATTGATTTCCAAGCTTGAACTTGGGAATACATTTTGTTCCCCTCATCTTCCTTTTCATAACCCTAGAAGGGTTTGCCATTTTGGGTTGATTTTGCCTTGGATTCTAGAGAGACACTTCTCTAGTGAGGTAGGGAATGTTATAGGGTTATATGTTTGTTGTCTTGCATGTTTTTGATGCTTATACAACTTGTATACATGTAGTGTATTAATTTGAGAAATTATGATTAATGGTAGTTTGTTTATAACTCATTTTAGACTTGGTAAATGGCATGGCCATGAGTTGATCTTTGATATATATTAATTTGGGTTGATTTAGATGACTTTTCAAATCTAGAGATTAAATGGATTTAATTTGGTTTAAATTCTAGTAAATTGTGTTTTGCTTGTAATCCATCTTAGACTAGATATATGGTATGACCATGACTTAGTGCTTGATATAAATTAATTTGAGATCATTTGGACAACTTTTAAAATCTAGAGATTTAATTGATTTAAATTAATTAAATTCTATTTGATGATATCATGCTTATCTTGCGCTTTTGATTTGATATATGTAAAGACCATGATATGTTGCCTAACATATATTAATTTGAGGTTATTTGAAATCTAGAGAATTTAATCACCTTGTTTAATTAAATTCTATCTATTGGCTCCATGGATCTATTGGTATTTTAGAGGTTGCTTCTATATTTAAATCATGGACTTGAACTTGTTATGTATTCACTTGGTTGTGTTTTGAGCATTGGACAACTTTGTTGTTATAATTATATTCATGAGAACATGTTTTCTTTATAGAATATATTGATGCCATGTGTAGTGAATTGCACACTTTATGATTGACATTATGTATGTCATTTTAGAATTGAAACTCTAAGGCATGGATTGTGAAAGTGTTTTCATGCATTATATAAGTTATGTATAAGTTGTGAACTTATTTGGTTTAATTTTGGAATCTTGGAACATTGTTGAGTTAAGATGGCTAGGGTTTAGCTCTAGTACGGGGACGTGAGTTCTCTAAGTCATTGAGACAGTGCGCACTTAGGGTGGTCTTCCCTGCGGGTTAGTGCCCGGAATAACCATTGAGGTCTCGGCACAATTCTGAGCTTAGATGTCTAAGTCTTCCACTATTTGTTTTCGCATTCAATTCCAAGTTAACAATCATGTTTATATTGTAACTTGTGGTTTTGGTTATTGGCGATTTTGATGTTGTTAAGTACATCTATGTTTATGATTTTGATGAATCATTTTGATGTTGTTAAGTACATCTATACTAAATTGATATATTTAGTGGATTTCACACTCTTAGATTTCTAGTTGATAACCTAGAGAACCTATGTCTTGATGTGTGGTATTAGATATTCTAATTATGCTAAATTGTTATATTTAGTTGATGTTGCATTTTAGACGTCAAGTTGATTACCTTGAGAATCTATATGTTGTTGCTTTGTGTAAGCATGCTCCTATGTTGTTACTTTTTGTAAGCATGACCCTATGTTGCTAAAATTGCATGAATGAGGTGATTCATGCTAGAAATGATCCTAGGTAGCTAGGATGCTCCTTGAGTCTCACCTTTGACATAGACGTTAGGTGGAATGAACCATAATAATTAAATCATGCAAACTTGTAAAACGTAGGTCGATGCATGCTCATTTCCTACGAGTAGCTTTATGTTTCTCACCCATACGATACTGGGGCATATTTCAGGTATAAGATCAAGGTTGCGATTCTTATCATGCTTGGATGATTGGTGGACTTGAAGATTTTCATTTCTTGTAAAGGTTGGCTTGAAAAGCCATTTGTAGCCTTATATGTCAAAAAAATGTATAATTGAATTTAAACATGTAATGTGTACATGAGTGCACCCCTTACAATGTATTTGACATGTATAAGATGAGGCCGGAGGCCAATGACATGTATTTGTATTCTATGTAGTTTTGACTTCATAATATATTATGAAATATTGAAAAATGTTAAGTTATTATCTCACTATGTTTGCATCGGGTGTGGGAGTTCCATTTTGATTCTTCCGTAGGATCTCATTAATCATGTATGAAGTGTGGCCAAGGGCCAAATGGTAATTTCTAACCATTTGCTAATTTTGGTTTTCAAAATTTCCATTTCAAATTAATTTTCCCCTTTTTGGCCGTCAGGGAGTCGGATTTTGCATCGGTCGTTTTCGGGAGCCGCGGATCATTCCCACGCGCTCAAAATCACTTATTACGTTTGCGTGCATATTCTTTTCAGCCTAGAAGTGCATTTGGGGTCAAAAGTATGTTTGGTGCAAACTTACATTTTTTATCGTTTTGAGCCTAAACTAAGAATAAGGGCATTTTGGGATTTTAACTTGAAAAATAATGTTTTCTTTTGGCATGGTTGGCTAGAAAACATGATTTTGAGGGTAGTTTCTTCTTTGTGTTTTTCTCAAAAAGGCCCAGACAATCCTCAAAATTGCATTTCAAGTCAACATTTTAGGAGCAGCCTACAGGAGTTCGAGCGCTCTAAATGGGGAGTTCGAGCACTCGAACTTTGGGCAGATCTCTTAGGGCAATTTTTGAGCGCTCGAAGTCCTTGTTCGAGCGCTCAAAGTACTGTTCACGGGTGTGTGTATCTTGGTTCAGCACTGCACCTCTGACTTCAAATCATCATAACTTCTTCGTTTTAACTCCGAATTGGTCCGTTCTTGAGTCTAAATTGATCGGGTCAAAATAAGCTTTCCAATGGTACTAATTATAGCTTTAGATTCTTCTTGTGCCGCAAGTTATTCAAGTTTTAGTAAGGTAGTATCTGTTTTTGGTTCGAACCGGGATAGGGTATCCCTTCCTTCGACTTCAGAACTTAATATCTTTGCCGTTCGGACCCCGAATCAAGTGATTCTTGAGTATATCTTTATTAATTTTTCATTGTCTTTCCAATGGTGTGCACAGTGGCACCCATTTCAGTGTGAAATGACCATTTTACCCCTAGGTTCATTCTTTTCTATTTTTGAAGCGTTGTTTCCACATTTTCTTCCTTCGGGTTTTGTGACCTCGTCGAGGGTCACATTGGTGTCTTAGAGGAGTGTTGTATCTCTAAAGACCATTGTTCTATCTTTTGCTTCTGCATTTTGGATCCATTTTGGGTCATCACAGGACACACTGGGTTGAAAAATCCAGGGTCGTCACAAAAATTCCATCCAATTGGTCAAAACAAGAAAGAGACCATTTCTTCTCCCAAATTAAGCATTTCTTTTGGGAAGATCCGGAATTGTTCAAGTATTGCCCGGATCAAATCATCCGGAGATGCGTTCCCGACAATGAAACCTGATGATCATAAAGTCGTGATCCAGTTAATTTAATCCAACATTTTTAGTCATTTTGGTATGCCCCGAGCAATCATCAGTGACGGTGGATCTCATTCCAAAATTGTTACCTTAAATCTGTCATCTCTAAGTCCTATGTCATTCATAAGGTTGCCACACCCTACCATCCTCAAACGAGTGGTCAAGTGGAAGTATCTAATCAGGAGATTAAGCATATCCTAGAAAAAACGGTTTGACCGGACCGCAAAGATTGGTCATTGAGACTAAACGATGCGCTTTGGGCTTACCGGATAGCTTATAAGACACCAATTGGCATGTCACCATATCGACTTGTCTTTGGCAAAGCCTATCATCTTCTAGTCGAACTAGAGCACCGTGCTTATTGGGCCATAAAAAGGCTCAACTGTGATCTCAAACAAGCCGGCTCTACTCGCAAATTGCAGCTCAATGAGCTTGAGGAACTTCGTAATGATGCGTATGAAAGTGCCAAAATCTATAAGGTAAAGACTAAAGCATTTCATGACAAGCACATTGTCAAAAATTCTTTTACCCCTGGACAAAAAGTTTGGCTTTTCAATTCTAGATTGAGACTCTTTCCCGGTAAACTTCGTTTACGGTGGGATAGTCCATATGTTATCACCGCCGTCTTTCCTCATGGAGTAGTCAAGCTTCAAGATCCAGCTGATGGATCTCTGTTTAAGGCTAATGGCCAATGGCTTAAGCCTTACATTGACAGCATAGTCCCTATCAGCAAAGTAGAGAAAGCCCTCTTAACGGACACAGTCAATGTGCGATCTTACTTCGTCTAGCTATCAACGTTAAATTTAGCCCTCATAGGAAGCAATTCTTCCATCCTCCAAGCTTCCTTCTCCCAAGTGCCTAGTTCCACGAAATTTCTGGGAGGTCACAAAGTTCGACCAAAATGTGTATGCTTCCAGAATTATTCATCAGGTATCCCGGCGGTTACATTTAGTTTTCTTCATCATCTTCAGGTCTTTGTTCAACTTCTGGAAATATTCATGGTCATATGGGCATGTCTCCCGTCTTGTCTAACGTTCTTTTAGCATTTAAATCTCATGGCCGTTGCATGTGAAGTTGTCTCGTATATTTAATCCTATGCGGTTCCCAGGATCTCCAACGCATTTTTATCCTTGTTAGAAGTCCATGTGATCAAGTCCAGGCTTTGCAGGCTGAGCCTTGCTGCACAAAGCAGCTTCACAAGAGCTTCCGCGGGCACCTGCCGTGCCACTACGGGCGCCCGTGAAACATGCTAGTATGTTAAGTAACTTTGGGGGGCCCCACCATTGTTCACGGGCCCCCGCTGTAGCTACCACGGGCCCCCACCATTTATCGCGGGGCCCCACCAAACTCCCCAGTATCCCTCGTCGCCCCAAGGGCGCCCACGTTTCCCCTCCGCTGGATTCTTAATGGGCTTTCAAGCCCATTTATGTTGTTATAATTCTCCTTCTCCCTCTCTACTCTCTCCCCAACCCTCTCAAACCCTCAAAACCTCCCACTCTCTTCCAAATCTTGGCCATCTGCATCTCATCCCATCCAACTCTTATTCCCATCTCCCATCAATCAAGTAAGAAAGGTCTTGTGTTCTTCATAGTTTGGTAAGTTCATTTTCTTCTTCCTCTTTCAAGTTTTGCTTCATGGCGGATGGGGTTGCTTGTGTAGAGGATGTCTTGTTGTTGAGTCTAGTGTTTTGTTGAGTAAGGGATTCAAATTTTCAGATCTTTCAAGTTCTCTCACCATTTTGCATCTTTTCCCTTTCTTACTGCACACCAGGTGTTCGTAAAAAGGTCTGAATCAATTCTCTTCCATCCAATGGCTTCTAGAGTGTCCTCCAAGCATGCTAGATCGTTCGAGGGCCCTTCTAATGTACCTCCAACTCCAGATTGGACTGACTGGCCAATTATCCCTGAACTAAAATTTAACATTGGCACTAATTTTGAGCACAATCATGAGACTTCATGGTCAGTCCGTAAGTTGAGGGCATGTGGCCTCGCCTCACTTTTCAAGCCACGGGCTCATGTTTACTACCCGCACGTGGTCCGTCTGTTCTATGCCAACCTGTTTCATTCCTGTGCCGACCCAGAGGTCATCAAAATCACCGTTGATGACGAAGTTTTTGAATTTACCCTTGATGACCTTGCTATGGCTATGGACTGCCCATTGGAATCTCCCGTGGATGGGGCAGGCTTGCCTCTCTATGTTGCTCCTCCCGACATGACCTTGTCCGACATTGTGGGGGAGATTTGCCGCGGCTAATTCACCGGCAATTGGACCACAAGCACTAATAAATCCTTCTTACCATACCGGCTGTGGTTTCTTGATTCGGTTTTGGCCAAGAATGTCCTTCCCATGTCAGGCCACTCCAAGCGTAAGGGGAATTTTCTGAAAGCCCTCTACGCCGCTGAAAAGGAGTACTGGTTTTGCGTCCTACAGCTTGTCTGGGACCAAATTCTTAAGATTTATAATGAGTTGATCTTGGTGAGGTCCAACAGTGCCACCACCTGGGATTTCCATTTCCTTACCTTATCACCAGGTTACTTAAAAATGCCGAATTTAAAGTACCTCGTGGTGAGGTGAAAGAGAATATTGTGTTTGATTTCAACCTTGGGGTTTGGAAGTCTAGCATTGTGCAGGTCAAGACGTCCCGTCAGGCCCGCATTGGGGGCAAGTTGGATTGGGGTGCTCCAGCACCCCCTGTGGCTCCTGCTCCGCCTGTTCATGATGCCCCAACGCCTCCGCCATTAGATGTCATGACCCGAGCTGATTATCTTGCCCTCACTGCTCGTCTTGATGCATTCGACATACATTTTGTCAACATAGAGGGCGCCATTCAGAAAACTCAGGAAAACCAGGAGGTTTTGCAGGCTATGCTCCAGACTTTGATCGACCGAGCACCCGGCGCACCTTGCGCTTCCTCCTCCACTCCGATGGTGGAGTGATTTCATGCTTTTAGTTTTATTTCCCTTTTCTAGTAGTACTATTTTAGACTTCTTTTGGGCCGCGTTTGGCATTTATTTTCCAGTTTCTTTTGAACTTATAACTGTATTCCATTTTGCTTCTTTACATGGATATTAGTTTTGCAATAAATTGCAGTTATCGTTAGTGATTTTTGGATTCATATGATATTTGCTCTGTATAGATGCTTTTGACAGGTTTTTGAATTCAAGTTTAAGGGTATGCTCATGGAATTCACGAAGTGGCCTATTTTTGCACCGCCACTCCATTCCTCCTCAACTTGGTACTATTGTTCTTGGCACTCTCCATTTTTATTTTTATTTTTCTTATCCTTTGTCTTCTCACATTGAGGACAATGTGACATTCAAGTTTGGGGGTGCATGTGCTTACATTCTTATGATTTTTGTTCATTTTTTTATGCATATTAATTAATAAAATCATGTTGTTGGGAGCAATGATAGTGTAATTAGGAACTTTTGGAATCGAAACATGTGTTTAATACTTTGCATATAGAAGCCAAGAGATTTTTGAAAATAAAGAAATTTTTTGAAATAAGCATATTGATTCATATCGGTCTGTATAAGTACTTCAATTAGATTTTCGCTAGACTTCATACTCTTTTACGCTTCACATTGCATATATGCCCACAAAAAACCTAATTGTGAGGTATGTAACCCAATTGACCTTGACCAGGACTCAGTTGATCTGAATTGATGACCCTAATAAATGGATACCCTTAGTATAATAATAATAATAATAATAATATGGCCAGTTTGAGTTCGTAGCCTTTCCAACTCGAGTTATTAAGCCCTAAGAGTGTTTCTACACTTAGCACCCTAAAGCCATCTGGTTTGGGAGTTGTTGGCCTAACACTTGCTACATGGGTCGGTTAGAAAGCTTAAAGGACTTAGACATTGCACGGTCATTCAAAAATAAATAAATATGGTTCGTCGAAGTTCGTAGCCTTTCCAATTCGAGTTATTAAGCCCTAAGAGTGTATCTACACTTAACAACCTAAAGCTATCTGGTTTGGGAGTTGTTGGCCTAACACTTGCTACATTGGTTGATTAGAAAGCATAAAGGATTTTGACATTGCACGACCATAGAAAGTGATCTTTTGAGTTAATCAATAAAATCGTCATTAAGAAACAAAAGTTATTTTATGAATAAAGTTAAGCCTTGGGGACCTCATTTAGAAGGAGATTTAAGGAATTGAAAGCTTGTGTTTTTAGGATTGGAAAAAGAGGGTAAAAGCCGCATATTGGGAATTCGGTTCACTTTCACTGAAGTTAGAGTTAAATTCCATTTTAGAAATGACAATTGAAGTGTTTATATAGGTTTTAATGAGTAGTGCGTAAAAGTTGAAACTTATTTTGCCATTTTGAGTATCAAGGCTTTATATATGTAATGTAGTTTGCTTAATGAGTCTATTTCCAAATTTTTGTTGTTCCAAGTTACATTTGAGCTTCGTAGGTAATTTCTTGCTCCATGATTGATGCATGTGGTCAGCATTCCATTTGTTGTCATTTTTGGTTAGGTTCTATGTTTTGGTTTTGCTATGCGACTAGCAAAATGTAAGTTTGGGGGTGTGATAAGCGCCGAATATTACATATTCAAGTGCCCTTACTTGCACTAGTTAAGTCCATTAATGGAGTATAATATACAGTTTCATTTGTGTATTTCTGTCTTGTTGCAGGTTAGTTTCCCCAAATATTATTAAAGAAGTGGTTTTGGCAATCTCTTATTGAAATCGGTGCGCTGTTGCCCGGGAGCCATCTTTTGGACCAAACCTCTTGAGTCCTCGTATGTATGGAGTTCGTGGCTTAGAGTTCAAAGTGGAGACCGTGTCAACGCTCCGGCTCGAGGAGGCTTATAAGAACCTTGATGAAGTTGCAGCCATAAGGACTTGCGGGCGCCCGCCAAGCTCCTCAACTCTCTGCTTTGTTTGGTGAGGCCCCACAGAGCTCCCGCAGAGCCCCCACCGAGACATCGCGGGCGCCGCCGAGCCATCGCGGGCTCCCGCCAAACATGCTAGTAGCTATCTTGGAAGATGCAAGCACCCGCGGGCGCCCACCAGCGCCCAATGGGTGCCCGTCGATCTGCAAAGGGTAGTTTAAGTGCTCCTGATTTTGTGCTGCATTTGGTCCCCTTATCATTTTTGTGTGGTCCAGCTTCATCCTAGGGAGTTAGAGCTCGAAAAGGGAGGGAAAAGGAGAGGAATTTAGGCTTGATAAGGGGGGAGGCTTGTAAAATCTCATCACACATTTTTTAGCTAAGTTTTAGAGAGAGAAAGGAGGGATCTTGAGGGTTTTAGGTGCTAGCTTGCTTGAGCACGAAAATGGAGGGTGGATTTGCTTCTTTTCCTTCATTCCGTGTTCCTATGGGTAACTAAATCCTTCTCTAGGGAGGTGATGAAGCCCTCCCTTGTAAGCATGTTTTAGATTGGCTTCCATTTTGGGGATAATGATGTATAGTTTGGTCTTTTCATAATCTAAAGCATATTACTTGATGTAATGAATTTTAATGCACACAAATGATTGTTTTAAGTTAATTATCTTGTCTTAAATGGTTCCTTATCTCAATCATAATGCTTGCATTTTCATGGTGACAATGGAAATAAGATTGTGAATGGTTTTCATGGTATGTTAATAAAGAAACTTGATAGTCCATTGGTTAGGTATTTCCTTTGATGGTTTATGCTTGATTCCTAGTTTCATGTGCTTTATCATTTGATTAAAGGCTTGATGATCTTTTGCTTAAGAGAGTATGCTTGATGCTACACCCTAGTTTAGGTAGTTCAAATGTATAAACTTTTGATGGATCATTCTTCTTTTTGATTTAATAAACTTCTTGATGATTATACGACAATCATGTGTTGCTATATAATTATTGACCATTATATATTGTCTATCCCCAATTTAGTCTTTGTCTAGCATGTGTATAGGGTTGAAGGTGGATTCACTTCCCTAGTCCCTTCTTATTTATCTTTACCTCATTACTTTAGTGTTTTATGCATTTTAATTCTTAATTTTAATGACAAACCAACAAAACTCTATAAACCCTTTCATCAATCTAAAAGTGAATCTGGATATCTTAGTTGCCATAAACTAGCAGTCCCAGTGGTTCGGCTTATCCGACCAATAGCTCTATTTTACAATGATTTATGCTATTACAAAGGTTGATGTATAATTGTCATACCGATCATCAATAAAGCGTACTATCATGTACCTAGAATACAACAAGATCATCAATAATCAATGGTTGGACACTTGGTCCTACTTACACACCTAGTCACCCAAGACATATCATCTGAATCCATAAAATACTATTATTCCAACGAATATCCTTCCCAGACTAGATCCACACTGTTACACTGACACAACACACAACACCTTGCTCTCATTATTGCTAACAAGTCGAAACAATCATTGACCTTTGACCCGATATCGTGTTAAAGATGGACAGATTTATGAGAAATGGTTGGCTAGGCCATTCTCGTCATCGATCCGATCTCAACACAGACGTCGTTCCTGTCCTCAAGTCCAAACCTTAAACACAATCTCACACATACCACAAAACAACCATGAGATCTACTTACTATCAATCCATCGCTCTATGTAACCTCAATAACTATACAATCACATACCTGCTCTAAATATCCCAATCATGTCTTAATCCTACAACCCATAATGAGCTAAAAGCAACACGGAACCAAATACCACAATCATTGACCTGCATAAAAACTCTCCAATCTCTCATAACATCCATACCAAGTAAACAACTCCATAACATCATTCAATTCAATTCTTATCTCGTCAAACACATAATGCGACTATCTCATGCCTAAAATCTCAAAACCAGAATCAATCATTCCCATTATTCCTCAACAAAATTCCATATTAACTTTCTCTAATCACGTAGTTCTAAGGCGACATCAACACTTGTCTTCAAGACACTACTCAAATCAGATATCTATAAAAACATCTGAGTACATGACTCACATCACATCACCTAACCATCCTCGAATTTACAGTTCACAATACACCTCTAGCCATCACCGTTAGCACTAGACATCAAAAACACAAAATCCCTATTCAGCAACTCGTGCCTCACCTACCACCAGTCAAAACCACTCTCAAAACAAACACTACCAAAACCAAAGACCCCACTTCCCTCCGTGGGAGTGAGTCAACCCATACATATACTACAAATGACGTCCTTGACAAGACTAGAATAAATGAAAATGATAACGAACCCCGCTCTTAATGACAACTCGTACCTAAATGTACCTGACACCTTATTACACTCTGCTCACCAATCATCCAACCGTGGACACCCAATCTTACCTGCGATAAACTAAACTTCTTACACACAAGGAGAAGAACTAACCGGATACTCGTATGAAACCACGAACTCAAATCTAAGCGACCTGGCCACTAACGAACCGTCATACACTATTGACACTGGAACCTCGCATACGCTACACCGCAATACCCATGTTAGCCAAAACTAATCAGATCCATACCACTCATTCGTCGAGTACTATGGTACAGCTCACGACACGACCATCATATAAAAGCATCAATGTTCATAGCGTACCAACACTAGAAACAATCATTGCCCGTCAGATACCATGTCCTGTTATACCTAGAACTACCATACTTAAATGTAATGTTTCCATTTTTTTATCATTTTCTTTCCTTTTTTTTTTTTTTTGAATTTTCCTGAGTTTCGAGGGTATTTTCGTTTTATCTTATTTTACGTGCCGAACACCGTGGGGTGTGTCTAGTGTGTCAAAGTGTTGATAGGGACATTTTCTTGAGTTCAAGACTCTTGTAAATGTATTAGTTACCGTTCTGGCATTTTTCTATTTTCAGACCAGGTGGTTCCAAGGAGGACCTGCTATCAGGGTTGTTGAGCAAGGGAGTTGGGTCACGGGTTCATTGCATTTCATGCACTATTATTTTATGCATAATTTCATGGTGGTAAGTTGAATAATGTGGTTGTAGATTAAAGTGTATACATATATATATATATATATATATATATATATATATATATTAATTTTAAAGAAAATGAAAGATATTTTAGTGATGGGACCCACCACCACTTACTTTTTTTTATGGCCAAGAGGCCATTACATGGCTTTATTCTCTCTCTCACGACCATACACTCTCTCTCTCCCCAAATTTATTTTTTCTTTTATTTTTCTCTTTACATCTTCAAATCAAGATTGTGATCATGCCTTTGAGAATTTGGTTTTGCCGCTTAACGTAAAGTTGGAGAGCTCGTCAAGATCTATATTTTGATTAGAGCAAAGATCAAATTAGCCAACCTAGGGATTTCAAATTTTTGGGCATATTTGGGGTTTTTCTTCTAATTTGACGTAGGGGTGTTCTAATTTATAACTTCTTTGATTTCTTGTGAATTTTCCCTTTTAATTTGGTCCCAAGCATGCTTAATTTTAGTATCTTGTCTAGGGTTGTTAGGATTATATGTATTCTTGATGATGAATGTGCCTAATGTGTTCATTAAATCCATGTTTATGTTTATTTTTATTGTGGTAAAGAAGCATGCTTAGTGTAGTCATGTTGTATGCCTTATAACTTCCAATTGCTATAAAAATCAAATGATAAAATTGTGAACACAAATGTTTAGAATTCCTTCTCAAAATGTGAATATGATGTTGATGGAATGTGTGGAATTTAATTGTTGATTTGGCATTTGGAAGTATGAATTCATATATGCATTCATTAGGAAGAAAGAGAGGAAAAGTGTTTTAAAAATAAATGAAATTGTTTTTGGGAAAGGTTTTCGAAAAGTGTTTATGAAAACCGGACGCCTAGGAGTCGCCTAGTGGTTCGCGACGTTAGTGTGGTTTAAAGAGGACTAGGGAGAGACCCTAGCGTGGTTGAGCTAACTAGGCCGGATATGACGCCTTGGAGTTACCTTGTGGTTGTGGATGGTTTGCCAATCCTCCTTTCATGATGCCTTGGAATCGCCTTGGGTCGGATTGCACTAACGGTTTGAAAAGTGAAATGGTATTATTTCAAAAATGGGGAGTGACATTGCATGGCATGGCACATCATTGGCATACATTGCGTGTTTGGTAGTTGGGTGACTTATATATGTACTTGTTGACATTATTATGGCTTTACTTACTTTTCCCGAGGCATGACCCCATACTCTTCTAGTCTATTCTTTATGTGGATTCACGGGGTCGTAAGAGGTGTGTCTTAGACACTTCTTACGGAGCGGTTGGCTCACCCCTTTATTATTAACATTTTCTATGCATAGAAAATAAGTGGCGGAAGAAAATCCACCATAGGCTTGAAGGGACTTGAAGTTGTTTTTGTCATCTTTTGTACATGTGATCTCATTTTTTTTGTAAAGTCTCTTCTTGTAAATCTAATCATTTTTGCAAAGTATGGCCGTGTAATGTAATTGCTCTTTTGACAGTATTTTGTTATAAATTAGGATCACGTTGATATTTTGAAAGATGAAATATTTTGGGTTACCCTTGTAATAAAAATGTTGAAAGTATTTTGACTATGGTATTTTTTGTATTTTGTTTCCATGAATTCGGAATTGAACATCTATTAGGTTTGTCTCGTAATGAACTCAGTTTTATGGTGTTTTAGCTATAGTTAGTAGCATTCCAGGGCCTGTTGGCCAGCTGACAAGGAGAATGAGTCAACTGATGGGGCATTTTTGCGTATTCGAGAGAGTTGGGTCTCTGGAAGTGGCATTTCGGCCTGTCGATGAGCCTTATTAGCTAACCGAACCTCCACTTTTGGCCGACCGAACCCTCATCTCCAGTCAGCCAAAAGGCCATTTTATGTAAGTCTCGAGAGCATGCACATTTGTGCATCGTTTCGGCCGGCCAACCACCTAGGTCAGCCGACCGAACCTTGTGTATCAGTCGACCGACATAAGGCTGTTGATGAGCGCTGAATATATGCATATTCAAGCCCCAAAATATACGTATGTTAAGGCCTAAAGTGATACTTCTATCCATAGTTAGACTGATTTATGTTTAATGTGTGTTTACAGGTACTTTCCCAGGTAAATGGTTAAAATCGACTTTATGACGATATCGAAGCTTACAAAGTCGTTGCCGGTCATTCAGAGTAAGCCGAGAGCTTAAATGGTGTAGTTTGAAGAAATTCAAGCCCTAAAGCTTGAGCCTAAATGTTGATGCTCGAGCATTACAACAAAGAAAAGAAGAAAAGTCAACAAGGCATTGAACCTCGAGCCTTGTACCTTGGTGCTCAAGCCCTAACTTAGGGTGCTCGAGCCTTACCTAAGGGTGCTCGATCCTTGACCCTCAAGCTCGAGTATGAGGTGTCGAAAGTTAAAGAGTTGATTTTAATTAAAAGGCTATGCTCCCAGGTCTTGTGCCTTACCTCCAGGATCGAGCACCATTCATTGAAGCTCGAGCCTTGAGTCCCAAATGCTCGAGCCTGGTACTAAGTGCTTGAGCCCATAAAGCTTGGATCGAGCAATGTTAAAAGATTTCAATCCCAAAAATATTTAAGTGTTGAAGAAAAAGATGCTTCAAAAAATAATTGAAGAAAATTGGCAAAGTGTCAATGTGAAGATCGAGCACCAATTCTTGAAGCTCAAACACCAATCCAGAGAAGCTCGAGCCTTGTTCCTAAAGCTCGAGCCTGAACCTTAAAGCTCGAGCCTTTGTTCCTAAAGCTCGAGCCTTCCATGACATGTCAGATTTAAAGTACGGGATTGTTCTCTTTATCAGCCATATCTCATCCCAGATGGGCCAAAAACCTAAAAGCCCACTAGATCCTTATTTTTTTCTATAAAAGAAGGCGTAAGCCTTGATAGAAGAGGTCCAAAATTTCAAGTTCTTTTTACGTTGTTATTCAGAAGGCTGGTAGGGTGGTAACTTTTAGGGTTTCCATAACCTTAGAAGTGAAGATCCTGAGAAGAGAAGTGTCATCCGTGACGATGGAGATGAACTCAACATAGATGATATCTGACCTCGTCAAGAGTAGCTAATTTCTCTCTTAGGGCACTGATGTAACCCAATCTAGTATTATAGTTTGAATGTTCTTAACTCTGGGATTATTTTAGTATATTATGTTTTCTTGATTATACGACTATGAGCAATTGAGACAACTCAATTGGTTTTCCTGTTTTAATAGATTACAAACTGTTATTACTTTGTCTTAGATATAATTGTTTGTTTTCTATTCTCAACCTATCTTATTGGACGGTAACTGGTGGAGCCCTGCCGGCCATAAGAATAGAGGTCATATAATGGTGTTCTAATGTTTTTTATAAAAGAATGTTTTCATAATCTATGCTTAGGAAAGATGGATTATTTGCAAAGCAATTAAAGTAGTTAGAGTAGGTAGGTGGATAGTCCATGCTAACAGTAGATAAGTTATAGTTAACTGAATTTTATAAAATATATTTCTTTAAAACTTGAGTTGAACGAATGTTATTAAGTTCAACTCATTTAAAAACATAATTGGTTAAATTCCCAGAGTTGATACAATTGACTGTGGTATGATGATTGTGGTGAAGTCAAAGCCCTAAGATTTCTCTCTCTGATTACTTAGTTTAATATTTCAGTTTAATTTTAGTTTGTTTTTAATCGTAACAATGACGGCGCCGCTTGTATACACCAAAAAAATGTAGTGAATGTACGGTTCAAAAAAAGCCTTTTAGGTCAAGTTTAAATTTATAAAAGCTACTACCACCACTACTACTAATGTAGCAAGAATGAGTAGGGATCGTCCCAAGGGATTATATGTGTTGGAATTTAACTTTGACTCTAGCGTATCAAAAGATTGCAAAGGAGATAATAGTCAATTAAACTAAGATGCAATGAAATTAAAATGCAAGTAAAGTAAACTAGTGAGAGATAAGGATTAAGAGATATGAAGAGAGGTCTTAGGGTGTTGGAGTCACCACTAAGCTCATGTAATTAACCACTTGCTTTCCATTAATGGAGAATACATTGTTATGAACAAAATGCGACTACCAATTGTAATATTAAGCATGGACCATCAAATTCATATATGAATTGTCTACCTAACCAACAAATAAACTAAGTGTAGAACAACCCATCAAATCTAAGCATGACCAATCAAACTAGTCACAATTGTAGCACATATTAATCTAGAGAATCATGGAATTTGTAATAATAAGCCATGGAATATCAAATCAAGTATAGATTGTCTACCTACCTACAAGCATGAATTAAATTGTAGAACAACCTATCAAACATAAGTATAATCCACTAAATTAAGTGACAACCCATTGAATGAAAACATATGCTTAGCCATCACTAAATCATTAATTAATCACACATAGACATGCAACCAACATAGAGAATATAATGTAGAGATCAATTCCCAAATAATCACACATAAGACAACATGTAATTAAAATAGAGAATCATAGGAAGAATTAAATCAACAATCACAAGGCTAAGCACTAATCAGAACAATATATATATAAATCCCCAAAATATAAATACAAGGCTTTAGATTACACAAGACTTAAGGCTCATTTAAGCTCTAAGTGTAGATCTAGCAAATCATGGAAGAGGTGGATGTGGTCATGAAACCCTCAAGGGTAAGCTCCAAACATGGCTTTATCTTCTTCTTCTTCTTCTTTGAAGCTCTAGAGAGAGTGAGTGAATGGATCTAGAGATGTGTTCTTGAGATGTGCCTCCACTTCA
The DNA here is from genome assembly GCF_030987335.1 of Cornus florida. Classification (NCBI taxonomy): domain Eukaryota; kingdom Viridiplantae; phylum Streptophyta; class Magnoliopsida; order Cornales; family Cornaceae; genus Cornus; species Cornus florida. The sequence goes on along the minus strand of NW_026775581.1, from coordinate 69,902,601 downwards.
CTCTTTTCTTCTGACCCTAATCTCTAACTTTCTAGGGAGAGAAAGTAATGAAAATACAGAAATTACAATAAAATATATGAATCTCTTCAAAAAAATGATTCAATCTCTCATATATATATATAAGGCTTTGAGATCACAAAAATGTGAGAACTCGGCCCTAGAATCTCCCTTTTGAAGCAGTACTCGAGTTGGTTCGAAATGAGCTTCAAATCTGCTTTTTAATAACTTTCGTGAACAGTTCGATCAATTAGACTTTTCTTCAATCAATGAGAGTTCGATCGATCTCACTTTTCTTCGATTGATCAGAAATAAGTTCGATCTATCTAACTTGGCAGTTTTTCAGCATTAGCCTCCTTTTGCTCCAAATTCTCACCAAGGCTTAGTTTGACTCCAAAAAGGCCTTAAGAAACCATTTTTAGCCCGTTTTAACATTATTGACCTGAAATAGACAAAAACACAAATAAGTACTAAAATGGGTAAATAAAGACAGATGAATGGACTAAAATACCCTCATTTAAGGGGTTTAAATGCTCACTTTTAAGCGCTCATCACACCCCCAAACTTAAATATTGCTAGTCCCTAGTAATAAACTATAAAGTAAAGGAATGAAATGAACAACTATATAACTATGAACTAGAAAATAATAAAAAGATAACGCCACTTTCGTAGGGAACATGATTGTCTTTAGCACATGCAATAGGCCTTTTAAACCCCTAGATTACCCCTAGTGGACGAGTGAAGTCTCGTGAGGGTTTCCAGAAATAATACCCACAAACATTAAGCTCTTTCTCACTAAAGAGGCACCAATATTGCAAACAACCACTGGGAGAAAACTATCTCAAGTATGCAATTTTTCAAGCATTTCCAAGCAATCTCCCAAAATCTTAACATCAAGCAAGCAAGTATGGTCCTCCACATATTAAGAAAATGATCATGCAATTCAAAACAACTCTAGAATCCTTTTAAGTGGACCGGCATCAAATATGTTACTATCTAAGCCAACTAAAGAAATGATCATATCCTTTCCCTCAAACTAGCACATAAATCTAGTACCGATCATCAGGACAAAGAGTGGACCTATTTCTTTTTTTATTTTTATTTTTTCCTAATTCTAAGGATCAAAGATGGAAACATAGTGCAATGTGTTAATCTATTAAACTTTTTAGTGATCCATGAGGTCGAGTGTTAGGTCAATGACTCCCAAACCAGATGGCTTTAGGGCATTAGATGTTCAAACACCCCTAAGGAATTACAAGCTTAAATCAACTAGGTTACAAATTAAAACAACCTCCATCTAATCATTTCCCACTTCTTACCTTTTGAGAGAAGTCCTCACTTTATTATTATTATTATTATTATTATTTTTTGAGCATTCAATTATTAACCTACAGTTTGTGCCCTCCACCTTTTGGCGCGAGAAATTTAGTGTTTGATCAGGCTAGAATCCCGGCTACTCAATGAAAAGGGTTTGTTATCCATTTTTATCAAGATGAAAGCTTTCAATGCACTACTAGCTCAATTGGGATATAACCAATTCAATAATCAACAAAGCATATACCCCGCAAATGAATGCTAGTGCGCGCCTGTGCTAGGGTAGAATATTAGAGTAAATCTCAAATCAATCACAAAATCAAGATGATGCAAACTACAAATGCAAGCAAGATATCAATTTTTCAAAAAAATTACTCATAAATGGCATCCACAAGGCATACAAGGAGTATTGGACTCTCAAGTCAACCAATTTTTAAATTTTAAGCAATATAGTCCTCAAAAGATCAAAATCATCACTAGCATAGATCCCAAATCTCAATAATGCATTTAAAGCTCAACCAAAATAGAATGCAACAAAGCTACCTTACCCCCAAACTTAAACGGCACAATGTCCTTAATGTACAATGAGAACAATAGAAAAGATGGAAAGAATATACCATGGTGGAAAAGACATGAAGTCGGGTAGTGATCCAATTTGAAAGACGTCTCCCCCAAACTTGAAATCAATAACCTATTTGAATAACCACACTAGCAAACTCTTATCAAATACAAAATAGGAGAAAAATAATCAAATCATGCATTCTAAGGCAATATAACGCAAGATGAAAGAGAAATATGAGATCAGCCCTAGCTAAAGTATGAAAGTATGCATGACTACACATAAGGGCACAATGGTGAAAAGTTTTTATATTTTTCTTTTTATGAAAGTATGTACAATGAAACAAAATGCAAGAAAAACAAAGAATAATATGCATGAACAAAATACAAAAAGAAGAATAAAAAAAAGTAAAATGCAATGAAAGAATATGTACAATGCAAGAAATGAAAAACAAAAAGTAAGAAAGGATGCAAGAACAAAATAATAAAAAATAAAAATAAATTTTTTTTTGGTGAAAACATGCTAAGAAAAACGAAAAAAAATGTAAGAAATATGCAAAGTGGGTGCTAAGTTTAACGTCTCTAGTAAGACGGAATATTACTTTTAAAGATAAGTATGTACACAAACAAAAATAAAAAGGCAAGTAAATAACAATGCAAGAAGTAAAAATGCAAGGAAATAAATAAAGTAAAGAAAGAATTTATTTATTTATTTATTTTTTATAAGAGAAAAGAAAGAAATAAAATAAAAGAAAATAACAAAAGTAAAAAAAACTGAAAAATAAAATAAAATAAAAGTAAAAAGTGGAAAAAGTCAAAAAGTTAAAGGGGCAAAGCTGTGATCAATCTAAGGATGATCCATCGAAACTCAATCGATCCAAGATGTGAAAACCTGTAGACAACTTCGAACGATACACAGAGATCTGAAATATGCAGAGATTTAAAAATTTTCTAAGTATAGAACTGAGATCGATCGAAGGGATAACTAGATCGATCGAAGGGATAATTGGATCGATATGGAAGAAAGTTCGCACGATACACAGAGAATTGACTGCAGAGAGGTTTGATCGATCGAATGGACACTTGTGATCGATCGAATTGGCATTAAATGCCTAATTTTGAGATAAAAGTGCAGAAAATCCTATGCTAAGCCCCAATGGTGGTAACAAGAATAGAGATTGAAAAATGGATAGAAGAATGTTCATAAGAATGAAAAATAAAAAGAAATGAGGGAGGAATAGAGTTTTGAAACTCTACAAATACTAATGTTTAACGTCTCTAGCAAGACGTTGGTTCAACTCACTAGTCGAACGTATCAAAAACCGGATATGAGACATCCTTATTGATCCTCTTTTCACTTTTCTTATTTGATATCTCACTTAGGACAATGAAATCATCCTCCAAAAGAATGACTTGAAAAGAAATGAAAGTGATGATATTGTTCCTTTCATCCATAGTCTTGAAAACAAAATCAATCATGGTTGGCTTTGCCTCATTTTTGTGCTCTTGAAGTGTATTCAAAGAATCACTTCCTTTGTGAATTAGCAAGTCAATGTCTTTTAAATACTCATTTGGAATATCAAGAAACACCTTCTTTTTATTCCTCTCCTCTTCCTCAAAAATCACAATCTCTTCACCTTCCAAGTTAGCTAAGGAGTCTATTAGAGAGTTTATTTCATTTTTGGAGCTTTCAATGTCGAAACCACAATTTTCATACATTTCCAAAAGGCATTCCTCAAAAGGATCTTTGGAGATAGTAGAAGGAAAGCCCTCTTCAATAAGTTCCTCTTTCTCTTCTCCTACCACCATAGTGGTCACCGTCTCCTCACTCTCTAAAGTAGCAATGGCGGAGATAAAATCATAATCAAAACAAAGAAAGTCCTTATTAATCATATTATGCTCTATTAGATTAGCCACTAACTCACTTGCCACTTCCTCCTCTATATAAGATAAAGTGCTAGGCATTAGCTCACTTGCTACTTCTTCTTTGATGAGCGCTGAAAAGTGCGCATTTAAACCTCTTAAGCTTAGGTATTCTAGGACCTTTATCTATTTTACTTTCCCTTTTTAGACTAATTTCGTATTATTGCCCTTTTTAGGTGTTTATCCCCAAAATAAGATAATTCAGCCAAATAAGAGCTTAAAAGAAGCTAACTCAAGCTGGATGGAAGAAAGGAGCAAAGTGGAAGCAGATTGAAGCAAAGTGTGAAAATTCAACAGGTTCGATCGATCACAAGGACACTTCGATCGATCGAAAGTTCATTAATCTAGACTCTCTAAGATGGATCCAAGCTCTTTTAGATTCCACAAAGTTAGATCGATCCAACAATTCTCAGATTGATCGAAAAGATTCCATCTTATCCTGTTGTACCACCCTACCTACTACTTTTGTCTCATTCCCCAAAATATCTCAAGTCTGTCCTTATCCAAAAAGGCGCAGCCTTGGGAGGATCAATCTAACTAAAGTTTAATAATCGATCACAGCACAGGTTCGATCGATCGAACCCTCTCAAATCAGAAAAATATATATTTCTAGCTTATTAAAAGTTGTCTCATTGTGTAATCATTGGAGGAGCCCTTCTGTACAATCCTAGACCATTGGGTGTGACATTTGAGCTACCTATATAAGGAATATGAGCCATTTTTACACATATGCTTAGAGACATAGTTTTTGATAGTCTTAGATACAATTCTTAGAGAGGAAGAAAAAAGAAGAGGAGGCTAGAGACATTCTTGAGAGGTTTTCCATCTTCCTTAAGAAGAATAGCACTTTTACTATGGAGATAACCCTTGAGGGTTGGATGACACCATTCATGAGTGGCTAGACATCTTCTTGGGGCTAGAGTTAGCCCTAAGCATGCTTTCTTTACCTTGATTTATGTATTTTTGAGGGGATTTGTGTTGTAATACATGTTTTGACATATTTATATACACAGATCTTGTTTATTCAGTGATTTGTGTGGTTTAATTCATCCAATTGATCATTTCATTTTATCCATATGTCTATGTATAGTAGGATAGATGTCATGTGTTTATCTCTATCTCTTATGTTGTTGATGCATGTCTATATGTGTTGATGCTATAGATCTAGAGATTATTAAGACATAGTGCTTAATAGAATGCTCTTGTAGTTTATTTGATGGTTCATACTCATTTCTTGATGGATTGTGCCTCTCCCTTAGTCTAATTAGTTTAATTTCCATGTCATTAGCTTAGAAGTAGTGTAGCTACCTTAGTTGTTAAATGGGAGAACAATTTATGCTTGTTGTTTGATGTTCCATACTTATGAATGCAAGAAGTATATTTCTCTAATTATGTGATGTGTTTAGATTGTGAGCTTAAAGAAGGATTAATGACTTAGTTTGATGTATTGTGCTATTCATTGTGTTGTTTAGACAATATATACTTAATTAGTCATCCATGCTTGTAAAAATAATGTAACGACCCTAAGCTGATCCCATTTAAAAAAAAAAAAATTCGACATAACCTCCCCTAAAAAGGGGCCTACCACAGCCTGCTCAAATAAAAAAAGATGCAATGGTCTTTTAAGACCTATCCAACTTGTCCCAACACATAAACCAAATAATATATCCCTGCATCCCATTCATCAGTTCATTATGCCTCAACAGGGTTTATCTCATGGTAGAACATCCACATACCATTTAATCCAAATTATCATAATTAAAGTCCATGAATATAACTATAATAGCAAGAGTCCACAAATCTCTATACTAAATATGACAAAATAAGGTTTTACAAAAATATGGGACTTAGATACAAAAATAGCAAAATAATCTTCTAATCCAAATTAAGCCTGTGGTGGTACGTCATCCGCCACTTCTTTCCTGTTTCCTGAAAAATGTTAAATAATAGGGTGAGCAAATTGCTCAGTAGGTGGTGCCTAAAACACACCTTTTGTGGCCCCATGAATTCACACCATGAATAGGAATAAAGAAATTGGGATCATACCATATCGAGAAAAAAAATATAACTACCATGCCACATCATTAATCCGATACCACAAATGAATATGCCATGCAATGATATGTCATGCGATGCAATGCCACTCCCCATTTTCCAAAACCATTTCCATTATCATTTTCCAACCGTTAGTGAACCCATCCCATGGCAACTCCATGACGACACGAGAGGAGGATTGGTCACTGTCCCTGACCCATGGCAACTCCATGGCGTCATTTGGGGCCCAGGTAACTCAACCACACTAGGGCGATTTTCCTATTCCCCTCTAGGCCTCACTAATGATATGGTCCCTAGGCAACTCCTAAACGGCCGAGTTTTTCAGAAAATCTTTTTCTCAAAATATTTTTCCCAAAAACCCATTCTTATCCACTTTAAATCACTTTAACCTTTCTTATGCCCCATGACATGCATGTATGTCTCATACCTACATTACTATGGAAAAAAGGAAATTTTCATATAACACAACTAGTCATCCTTTGCTAAAATTTCAAAGAAAATCATACAAGAATTCATACATCATTTCTAGCATAATTTACAACTTTATATAAATAGTAAAGCAACATTTAAACATGATTTTCATACAAATCAACATGTAAATATAAAATCATGAGCTTTACAAAAAAAAAAACAATCATGCTAGGGTAATTACCATCAATTAGACAAATTAATAATAATTACTAGAAGTTAACTTTACACATAAAAAAAATCATGCTAGGGTAATTACCATCAATTAGACAAATTAATAACAATTACTAGAAATTAACCCACAAAGGAACAAGGAAATGTGAGTTAGAGACCCCTACCTCAATTACATGCAAAACCCCTAATTTCTTCACCTCAAACCCTAGAATTTTGAATCTCCTATAGTGCACCAATCAAGGAATTGCTCCTATCAACGTGTTGATCTCGTTGTGGGCTTCGAATAGCTATAAATGGCTCTTAAAAAGACTAAGAGATGAGGGATTAATCAAAGGTTGAAATTTGTAAAAGAAAAAGAAAGAAAAACGAGCAGCAGGAGAGATAGGAGACTGGCCAAGAGAGAGAAAGCCAAAATGGGTCTGTAATGACCCTTAATTGGTTTAATGGTGGGTCCCACCATTTTTTTTTTTGAATTTTCCTTTTTTTTTTTTTTGTTTTAATTTCTCACCACACACACAATTATATACACATATGCATATATAGGCATTACAAACAACCACACACACTCACTATTGTTGCAACATATGTTTTCCCCCACATTAATTGTGAATTGAGTGTATAGAAAGGTGATGCTTAGTGGTGATCTCTAAATCCCAAGATCTCTTTCTCTTGTTTTCTCTATCCTTTAATTACTCGTTTTATATTGATCTTGTTTAATCTTAATTGTAGTTTAATCAACCAAACAACCTATCTTTGATCACTCGACCTACTAACCCTAAGCATTGTTCCATTACTAGTTGCCCTTTAATCCCTTGGGACGATCCATACTCACCCTTGCTATATTTTTAGTTAATGGTAGTAGTGACAATTATAGATGTGAAACTTGGCTACATTGCACATTCACTATCTTTTGCACATCTTTAGGCTTCGGTGCTTGACGAACACCATTCTTCTTCACTCTCATCATTCTCATCTATATAAATTGAAGTTCTTGCTATTTTTTCATTTGCCTCTTCCTCCTCCTCTTGATGATAAAGAGTACTTGCAATTTGCTCAACTTGAGCTTCAAGCTTGGCTAAAATTTGAGAATGTGAAAAGATAAGTTAAGTTTGTGAATTAAGCCCATAAAGTAGAGCTAATACTTTTTCTTGAAACTTGGGTGAATAAGGTAACAGAGGTGGTTCTTCATAAAATGGTGAAGGAGGGTAGTAGTCACAAGGAGGATAATGAGAATAGTCAAGTCCATAATAAGATGATGCATGTTGAAATGAATTGAACTCAACCTCATAAGAATCAAAATATGGTGGAAGGACATAAGGTGAGGGGAAGTAATTTTTCCCCAAACTTGGATCAAACAATGGCTCCATCCATATTCAAAATCCAAATGCAACAAATAATAGCCTCCACACGGGCCGATACTTGGACAAAAATTAATGCAATGAAATTAGCTTCAACAAGGGTTATCACAAGCATGCAAAGAAGTGAAACAATTAAACTACGAGATTTTGAAGAAATGCTCACAAAGGTCCTTAAGCAACTTCAAATTCCAATGCTAGCTTCAAGCTCCAATGATTGCTTTAAGATCAAATGTTTGCCTTCCTTGTAGTCAAGTACCTAATTGAACAAATAATATCAAGAATGAGAAATGAATATACAATGGAAAATACAATAAAAATAGAAGCAATCAAATGAACACTATCGTCTAGTCTAATTCCAACAAAACCGTTAATCCCCAGCAACGGCACTACCACTAATACTACTAACGTAGTAAGAGTGACTAGGGATCGTCCGCAGGGATTATATGTGTTAGAATTTAACTTCGACTCTAATGTACCAAATGATTGCAAAGGAGGGTTGGGTTGGTTGATTACTCTAGAAAACAATTAAATTAAAATGTAATTAAAGTAAACTAGTGAGAGATAGGGATTTAAGGGATATGAAGAGAGGTCTTAGGGTGTTGGAATCACCATTAAGCTCATGTAATTAACCACTTGCTTTCCATTAATGGAGGATACATTATTGTGAACAAAATGCGACTACCAATTGCAATATTAAGCATGGACCATCAAATTCGTGTATGAATTGTCTACCTAACCAACAAATAAACTAAGTGTAGAACAACCCATCAAATCTAAGCATGACCCATCAAACTAGTTACAATTGTAACACATATCATCTAGAAAATCATGAAATTTGCAATAATAAGCCATGGAATATCAAATTAAGTATAAATTGTCTACCTATCTACAAGTATGAATTAAATTATAGAATAACCTATCAAGCATAACTATAATCCATCAAATTAATTGACAACCCATTTAATGAAAACCCATGCTTAGCCATCACTAAATCCTTAATTAATCATACTTAGACATGCAACCAACATAGAGAATCTAGTGTAGAGATCAATTCCTAAATAATCACACATAAGACAACATGTAATTAAAATAAAGAATTATAGGAAGGATTAAATCAACAATCATAAGGCTAAGTACTAATCATAACAATGTATATATATAAATCCCCAAAAATAGAAATACAAGTGTTTAAATTACACAAGATTTAGGGCTCATCCAAGACCTAAGTGTAGATTTAGCCAATCATGGAGGAGGTGGATGTGGTCATGAAACCCTCAAGGGTAAGCTCTAAACATGGCTTCATCTTCTTCTTTTTTCTTCTTTGAAGCTCTAGAGAGAGAGAGAGTGAATGGATCTAGAGATGTGTTCTTGAGATGTGCATCCATTTCCCTCTTTTCTTCTAACCCTAATCTATAACTTTCTAGAGAGATAAAGTAATGAAAATATAGAAATTACAATGAAATATATGAATCTCTTCACAAAAATGATTCAATCTCTTATATATATAAGGCTTTGAGAACGCAAAAATATGAGAACTCGGCCCTAGAATCTCCCCTTTGAAGTACTACCCGAGTTAGTTCGAAATGAGCTTCAGATCTGCTTTTTAATAACATTCGCGAACAGTTCGATCGATCTCACTTTTCTTCGATTCGATCAGAAATAAGTTCGATCTATCCAACTTGGCAGTTTTTCAGCATCAGCCTCCTTTTGCTCCAAATTCTCACTAAGGCTTAGTTTGACTCCAAAAAGGCCTTAAGAATCCATTTTTAGCCCGTTTTAACATTATTGACCTGAAATAGACAAAAACACAAATAAGTACTAAAATGGGTAAATAAAGATAGATGAATGGACTAAAATACCCTCGCTTAAGGGGTTTAAATGAGCATTTTTCAGCGCTCATCAAATAACCAAGCAAAGTTTTCAACCAATTACCTGTAAACCAATAGGTCTAAATTAAAGACTGAATATAAATCTCAGCTCCCTGTGGGGTCGACATCTCTTTTTATAGAACTATTCTACATAGAATCGTCCTATTGCGAGTAATAAAATTAGACACGATCAATTTTTGGCGCCGTCGCCGGGGAGATTAGTTTTTAATTAGTTTATTTTGGTTTACCAGTTTTTGAACTTTCAGATATCTCACCTTAATTCTTTTTCTTTTCAGGTATAAGTTAGCAGTGAGGACAAAGACGCTTAAGGGGTAAAAAGCTTCGGTTTGTTAAACCTTCTGTAAGCTTTTACTATTTTCTATTACTTAGAATATTTTATTTTTGCTACTGTTAGGATTAGTGGAACTAATGCATGTTAACTCACCATAATCGGACAACACCTTTAGTGTATGATCCTGAAATAGAGAGAACTCTTAAACAACTAAGAAAGCTTTAAAAACATTTGAATTCTATAGGAAGTTCCTCTGATAATATGGCTTATTAACTTGATGCACCAGGTAATAATGGTAATGGTAATGGTAATGGAGAACGGGTTCCACCTATTCTTCCACCACAACCCCAATTGAGGGATCATTTTATTCCTACTACATATACTTCCCCTTCGTGCTTTGTTTCTTCGGATGTTGATGCAACCCATTTTGAGATCAAGCCTGCTATTTTTTTTGTTTCAGTCTGCGATTGGGGATCCAAATGCTTCCTACCTTCCATGGGTTTGCAACAGAGGATCTTCATAAGCACTTAGATGTATTCTTGGAATTGTGTTCGACTACCAAGTTGACCACTTTAACCAATGATTCATTCAGAATGCGTCTTTTCTAATTCTCTCTCAAGGACAAAGCAAGAACTTGCTTGCAGTCCTTTCCAACAAATTGCATATCTATATGGGACATGTTGCATAGGAGTTCTTAAAGAAATACTACACTGTGGGAACCACACAAATGAGAAGAGAAATCATGGTATTTTTTCAAATTCCAGGAGAATAGCTCCATGATGCATGGGAGAGATATAATGATCTTCTAAGAAAGTGTCGACACCATGATATTGCTCAATGGCACTTAATATAGATTTTTTATGATAGTCTCACAGATTCTTATAGAAACATGGTAAATACATCCAGTAATAAAGCTTTTCTGTGTAAGAGTCCGGCTGATGCTTGGGAGCTGTTTGAGGCCCTAAGTGAAAACTCAGTAAACATGCTTTTTCCTCTAGGTCTAGGTCTTCACCTGGAATGCATAAGGTTGAAAAAATTTATGAGGTAGATAAATCTAGTGAGTTAGCCACTTAAATAGAAGCCTTGAACCATAAGTTAGATAAAATCTTATCATCTGGCTTCAATCCTGTTGCTAATCCACAAACTACCTTACCCAAGGAAGTTTGCTTCAATCTGTGTTAATCCTAATCATTTTGCTAACACTTGCCCTATGCTGGGACATTCATCTGAGATCCCACAGGAGCAAGTGAATGCTGCATTCTCTAGACCAGCTTATAATCCATATTCTTCTACATATAATCCTAGCTGGAGAGATCATCCCAATTTATCATAGCGTAATCAAAATCAGGGAACTGCTGTTCCTCAATCACAGGGGCAGTATCAAAATTCATCCAATCCTATGCCACAAAATAATTCTTTCAATTAATCTGGTATTTACCGTCCCCCTCAGTTTTGGAATTAACCCACTCAAGCTCCTAATCTTCCATCACCTCCTAGAAATTCTGCTTTTGAGGAACAAGTACTCAATGCTCTTGTTGATCTTAAAGCTAATACCCAACTTTTAAATTCTCATTCTCAAGCCATAGTGAAGCTAGAGGCACAAGTTGGGCAAATAATGAGTACTCTATCTCGAAGAGAGTATGAAAAGCTGCCTAATCAGCTAATAGCCAACCTAAAAGGGTAGACTTACATGATTGATGAAACTAATTCCTCAGGTATTCATCATGAGCAAGTTCAGGCTATCAATACATTGAGGAGTGGTAGAGTAGTTGATAACCAAGTTGAAAAAGAACAGGAGGAAGAAAAAAGGCTTAGGATTCCTATTGTTCCTATCATTCATAGTGCATATCCCAAGGATGTTTCCTCAAGTTCTATTCCATAATCCACAAGAGGAGTTGAAGATGGAGTCACTTCTTCATCTACTACTAACCTTGAGACAGCTTATGAGCCAAAACCGCCTTATTCTGAACGTCTCAAGGAACCCTCCCACTTTGGCAAACAAGGGGAGAAAATTCAAGATATGATGTAGGTCTTTAAATAGGTCAAAATCAATCTTCCTCTACTTGATGCTATAAAGCAAATTCTAGTATATTACAAATTTTTAAAGGACTTATGTACTCTTAAAAGAAAATCCAAAAGCCAAGTTCCTAAGAAAATTTATCTCACCGAGCAAGTCAGTGTCATTCTTAAGTATAACACTCCTCTAAAGGTTAAAGATCTTGATACTCCTATAATTTCTTGCGTTATTGGAAACAATGTGATAGAGCGAGCACTTCTTAATCTTGGAGCAAGTGTGAACGTTATTCCTTACTCGGTGTATGAGAAATTTGGTTTGGAAAAGTTAAAACCTACGTCGGTTGTTTTACAGCTTGCTGACCGTTTTGTCAGACAACCACGAGGTATTGTTGAAGATGTACTCATAAAAGTGGACAAGTTCTATTTTCCAGTCAATTTTATAGTTCTTGATACAAAACTAGTCCATGAGTCCAAAAAGTATATTCCAGTCATTCTTGGGCATCCTTTTCTAGCCACAGCAAATGCTTGCATTAACTGTAGGACTGGAGCCATAGGTTTTTCTTTTAGAAATATGAAAGTCAAGCTAAACATCTTCAATGTTATTCATCATCCCCATGATGATAGTGAATGCTTCTTCTTTGATATTATCGATGAGTTGGTTGAGGAATCACTCCTAACTATTTTATCCAAGGATCCTTTAGAAGTTTGTATTAATCACTTTAATTATGAAGATTTTGATATCGATTCTTCAATAGCTGAAGTGAATTCTTTACTCGATTCCACTCCTATCACAGATTTTCCTCTATGAAAATCTAGGTTAGAGCCTCTTCCACCACTTTCTAATACTCCGCCTATTCCTTTCTTAGATTCTCCACCTAAGCTTGAACATAAACCACTACCGGAAAAGCTTAAGTATACTTTCTTGAGTTTAAATGACACCTCCCAGTGATCATTGCTTCCAATCTTTCAAGTTCCCAAGAAAGTAGTCTCTTAAAAGTTATTGAGTAAAATAAAGAGGCTATTGGGTGGAGTGTGGCTGATTTAAAAGGAATTAGTTCCACAATTTGCATGCATCAGATTCATTTGGAGGAGGATTCTCGAACATCTCGGGAACTCCAATGAAGATTGAATCCTAATATGAAGGAGGTAGTATTGAAGGAAGTTGTGAGGTTGCTAGATGCGCGAATAATCTAACCCATCTCAGATAGCAAGTGGGTGAGTCCTACTCAGGTAGTACCTTAAAAGATAGGTATTTATAGTAGTTGAGAATTCCGAGGGAGAATTAGTTCCACAGCGTATCACTACTGGATGGCGTGTGTGTATTGATTATCGAAAACTCAACTACGCTACTAGAAAAGATCACTTTCCACTTCCATTCATTGATCAGATTCTAGAGCGATTGGCTTGCCAGAGCTATTATTATTTTTTAGACGGATATTCTGGCTATAATCAGGTGGCCATTGATCCTAAGGATCAAGAGAAAACTACTATCACTTCTCTATTCGATACGTTACATACAGATGGATGCCTTTTGATTTATGTAATACGCCAGCAACATTCCAGAGGTGTATGATGTCAATCTTTTCAGACATGGTTGGAAAAGGTCTTTATGGATGACTTCTCTGTTTTCAGGTCCACATTTGAAAACTGTCTCCAAAATCTTTCCCTAGTGCTTCAACTGTGATACCCCCGGATCTCCGAATGCGGGTTGGCCAGGCCCATGCCCGATTACCCGAGGATATCAAACCAATTAGTAATAATCGAACACAGAATAAAATTAAAACCAAAAGAGATAAATAAAATTTATTGAAATGAAAACTAAAATGACAATCCAATAATTGAAACCTCAGAATAAATATTTCCATTGATAAATAAAACTATTCTATTACAACTAATCCTCCATGAATATAAATCGTTCTCCAAATTATAAAACTCGAGAATCCATTTAGTGGACCCCTAAAATATCCCACTGAACTCAAATAACTGGAAATAAAACCAAAGCCTAAAACTTGAAACAAAATCCTACGGCATCGGTGAAGTGAATGACTATATCTGCTAAGCACGATCCAGCTCTAAGACTGGAACTAATGAACACCTGTAAAAATAAGAGTGGGTCAGGCCTACATGCAAATTCTTCTCTAACTGCAATCCAAACAGTGACCCGATACGCAGATACACCCTAGATATCTCAACAATAGCTATCTAGTCCATACATATATATATATATATATCCACACTAAGGGACATTCACTGGACTACCATAGGGGTTTCAACCTGAATAGAAGGCAACATGCGAAAATGCACCCAAAGGTGGGCATGAGTACCTAGACCTAACAGAGTACACCTCAACCTACTATAGCCAGCTATGCATCCACTGCATATACGCACCCTAACCAATGAGTTTGAGACTCAAGCCCATCTTGTGGTACCATAAAAATATATTTAAAATCCATTCATATCCATCCATAGGAAATCCAATAAATCGTTTAGCTTATTCAACCGCACAGACTTAAATAAGAGATCCAATAAGTTGTTCAGCTTATTCAACCGCATAGGCTTAAATATAAGGAAAATTATGTTTTTATAACTCGTACCCTTATTCCAAAATAGGTAGGACAGAGTATTTTGAATTAGTCTGTCCCTAATATGCCACCATCCCATACTGGTGCATACAATCCACAAAATCCATATAATTAATAGAACAGGTAAAGCTGTTCACCAATTAAAATCTAGAAGGTAGGAATTAACGTTTTGAGCTAAACCATACCTAGTATGTCACCGTCCCATACCGGTGCATACAATCCTCCATATCCATGTAAATTACAACATTGTAATAATAAGCAAGTAATTTACAGTCCAAAACCAAATATCCATATCATTGCAGAAAAGTGATTAAAGTTTCAGCAATTTAAATCTAAGATCTAAACCATGTATTTGTAATAAATGGTTTAATAGTTCAACAACCAGCATCCAGAGCATGCATAGATCAGTTTTAATAAATCAACAACTCTATCATGCATTTAAATAAGTTTTATAATCATGTCATAGTCCAAACAATTGCTAAATTAATTTAAGCAATTTAGTTCTTTCCATCCGGTAATAGCATATTAAGTTCTATACTCGTATTCTATTTTATCTTTTAGCACAGAGCCATACATTATGCCACAAGTCTAATTTGTTAATTAAAAGACTCCACCATGCATCTAAAACTTAATTTAGAATCATGTTATAGCATCTTAAATTGTCAAATTAAAACTAGACAATTAATTTCCTTCCAGTCGTTAACCGTATGCATAGTTGTTAAATAGCGCACTGTTAATTTCATTAATACAAAAGGGGTATTTTATGCAATTCAAGACTTTAATTACATGTTAAATTAATTATTAAAAAGTCCATTAAAGTTTTGAGACTATTCAGGAACCCCAAGTGCCCAAAGAGTAGCTGAAAATTACAGTACGCATCAAATTGGGAAGAGCCTACTCTTGGAAAAATTAGAGCAGGCTCCAAAATAGCCTAGAGCCGACTCCATACAACCTTGAAGCTGGCTTTAATCAAGTGGGAGCCGGCTCTTGGCATTCCAGA
The DNA here is from genome assembly GCF_030987335.1 of Cornus florida. NCBI lineage: Eukaryota > Viridiplantae > Streptophyta > Magnoliopsida > Cornales > Cornaceae > Cornus > Cornus florida. Next base: position 69,886,996 of record NW_026775581.1, on the reverse strand, counting down.
GCCGGTTCTCTTCCCCCTTATGAGCCTTCTCTCCGTTCTGATCCGTTTCAGCTTCTCTGCTCCTTCACTGACTTACTCCTATCACTCTGTTGGTTTTTAAAACTGATATTAGGAGTCCAATTTACACCCAGTAGCATCCCATCAAGTTGTTATAATAGTAGGAAATTAATACGACAACAAAACAACAATCAACTTAACATGTTTTTATGCTCAAAAACTTAATACAATCTTGGAACTACAGTTCCATTCCAAACCCCTCTGCTCCTTATCAATACTGAACCTAGGGTCTTATATCATCCCATTAACATCCCCATGGTTCATTTAAAGAAGATGAAATCAAGTACAGTAACAAAAATCACAACAGAACTAAACATGCTTTAAGGAACAAAACTGGAAGCAGACATGCACAAATTGTAAGCAGACTTGATTTAAATACAAACATATCATCAGTATAGCATATACTAAACACGTAAGTTTCAGTTACTGATTTATTAAATCCTAGAGACTACCTAGGTGCACAGAACACGAGCCAAAGAGAAGGAGAAAGAAAAGAACTTGCCTCTATGGTTTTTGAATAAAAACCCTGTCGCAGTCTTCCTAGGTTTTTCGATGATGTCTGTTCTTTGTCAACTCTACCTCATACTGTTCAACTTTTCTCCCCCTAAGGCCGACCTTCAAGCCACGGCCAAAACCCTCTCTGAAGTTGCTCTATTTTTTTCCTCACAACCTCTCTCTCTTTTACTCTAAAACTCTCTGTATTTTCACTGTTCGTGAATAGGGTTTGTGTTTACAACCCTAAGCAGACTTATAACAGTATATATATAGGCATATAAAAACCTATGTCTACTTATATTTAGAGATGGAAACCAAACTAAACCCTAGTGGGCCAAATATACGATCCATAAACCTGAGATCCTAATTTAACATTAAAATTAAATACCTTAATAATTTAACATAATTAACTTATTCAATCAATCAAAACTAATTTAATTAAATAAAACAAAAATCCAATAAATACAAATAAGCAGACCAAATAAAAATAATCAAGTAATACAAATATTCAAACAAAACAAAATAATCAATTAACCAATCCACATAATCACATAAAACACGTAAAATAAATAATCCACATAATCACATAAAACACGTAAAATAAATAATAAAATCCTAATTATATCCTTTTAATTTTTAGGGGTATTACATCAGCGTTGTAGGGAAACCAATCTTATTCTTAGTTGGGAAAAGAGCCATTTTATGGTTCAAGAGGGCATTGTGTTAGGCCATATCATTTTAGAGAGAGTTATTGAAGTTGATAGAGCTAAAGTAGATTTGATCTCTAAATTGCCTCCTCCTACCTCCGTAAGGGGAGTGCGATCATTTCTTGGGCACACCGGTTTCTATCAATGCTTCGTTAAAGATTTTAGCAAAATTTCTCATCCGTTGTGTAATCTACTTGCAAAGAACGCTCATTTTGTCTTTGATGAATCATGCCTAGAAGCTTTCCAAAAGCTTTGCTCTCTTCTTTCTTTAGCTCCTATCATGAATTCTCCAGATTAGGCTCTTCCATTTGAGATTATGTGTGATGCATTTGATTATGCTATAGGTGCTGTCTTAGGACAGCGAGTAGATAAACTTCCTCATGTTATCTACTATGCGAGCAAAACTCTTTCAGATGCATAACTGAATTATACCGCTACTGAAAAAGAGTTGCTTGCAGTTGTTTTTGCTTTGGATAAATTGAGATCATATCTGTTGGGTTCCAAAGTCGTAGTCTATTCTGATCATTTTGCTTTGAAACATCTTTTTTCCAAAAAGAAAATGAAACCCATTTGGTTTGATGGATCCTCTTACTTCAAGAGTTTGATTACGAAATCCGGGATAAGAAAGGGTCAGAGAATGTTATAGCTGATTATCTTTCTAGAATTCTGATTGAGGATACCTTAACTTCATTTCCAGTTTGTGATTCCTTTCCAGATGAACAACTATTTGAGGTTTCTCATAAGGATTTGCCTTGGTTTACTAATATTGTGAATTACCTCACAATAGGCAAAATTCCTTTGTATTGGTCAAAGCAGGAAAAAAATCAATTCTTTTCCCAAATTAGGATGTACTATTGGGAAGATCCCCAGCTACTCAAGTATTGTTTTAATCAAGTCATTCGTAAATGTGTTCTTGAGAGTGAGTTTCATAGTATTACGACCCTTTGTCACGGTTTGGCATATGGAGGTCATTTCAGTGCAAAAAAAACTGCAGCTAAAATTCTTCAGTGTGGTTTCTTTTGTCCTTCACTCTTTCGGGATGCATACTTATTCTATAGGTCATGCCTTAGATGTCAGCCGCTAGGATCAATTTCTAGAAGGAACTTGATGCCCTTAACTCCAATCTTAGTTATTGAGGTTTTTGATGTTTGGGGTATTGATTTTATGGGTCTTTTTGTTCTATCCAATAAAAATGAATACATTCTTGTGGTTGTTGATTATATGCCTAAATAGGTTAAAACAGTAGCTACCAAAACCGCCGATCATGAAGTTGTGGTTAAGTTTATTCAAATGACCATTTTTAGTTGGTTTGGTATGCCACGAGCAATTATTAGTGATGGGGGTGCTCATTTCTATAATAGGTATTTTTCGTGCCTTGGTACAAAGATACTCCATCACTCATAAAGTTGCTTCTGCCTATCATCCCCAAACAGGTGGCCAAATAGAAATATCCAATCGTGAAATTAAGAGAATTCTTGAAAAAACAGATCGTAAAGATTGGTCTTATAGACTGAATGATGCTTTGTGGGCTTACCGTACTACTTTTAAGACTCTGATTGGTATGTCACCTTACCGTCTTGTCTATAGTAAAGGGTGCCATTTTCCTGTAGAGTTAGAACATAAAGCTTTCTGAGCCATAAAAAAGCTCAACTTTGATATGGCATCTGCTGGTCCTAATAGGAAGCTCCAACTAACTGAGCTTGAAGAATTATGTAATGATACTTATGAGAGTGCTAAGGTTTATAAATCAAAGACTAAGGCATTTTATGACAAGTATATCTTGCGTAAGATTTTTGAGCCTGGGAAGAAGGTTTGGTTGTTTAATACACGATTGAAATTTTTCCTAGAAAGTTAAAGTCATGTTGGGAAGGTTTATACATGGTTATTTCTTTTACATGTATAGAGAGGCATAGTTGAGGCAGTAAAACTTCATGATCCTATTTACTTGGACTAGAGAGTCAGTTTACGTTGAGCTATCGACGTTAAACTTAGCATGCTGTCGAGCTGTAGACGTTAAACATAACATTTGTATGTTGTATCATAGTTTTGTTTCATTTTCATTTTTATTTTTAATTATTTTTGTGTGTGTTTTAATTAGTTGTTTTTTTTTAGGTTCTAGGAATTTTTAAGTTTATTTTATTTTATTTATAGTTTAGTTTAGGTTTAGTTTAAATAAGAAAAAGAAAATAAAAATTGAAAAAAATCCAAAAATTTGCCTCAATGCTCGAGCCTGAAAGTTGGGGCTCGTGCATCAGCAGCTAAAAGCTCGAGCTTGCACACACTAAGCTCGAGCCCTCTATCATCGTGAATCTGAGGATTAATGGCGGCAAGCTCGAGCTCATACCCTTGGAGCTTGTGCCTGGTGTTCTAAAAGTTTTAAAATCAGGAAACTGAGTACTCTATCTCCTATAACACAAAGAACATCCATTCTCTATAAAAGGCTCTCCAAGTTCTTTCAATATTCATAATCGGTGATACTACATATTTTCGTCCCAGATTAGCAAGAAATATAAAGGTAAACTTCTCCTTCTTCCCTTCTTCATCCTCTTTCCATTGGTTTTTCCTCAGTTCTTTAGTTTTCTAGATCTAATGAAGGAGAGTATGAGTTATTCTTTGGATATATGATTCTTTGGATTTTGTTTATACATTATCCACATAGACTAGTTGTTTAGATCAACTCTTAATTGATTATTGCACTAAGTTTTGTGATCTACTTTGATGAAGTTTAGGAGAAGCTCGAGCTTTGCAAGTTTAAGCTCAAGCATTGGTTGAAGCTTAAGCCCGAAAGGTCAAGCTCGAGCCTCAATTCACAGATTACAGGAACTGAGAATTCTGGGGGAATTTTAAGGCTTTTCTTGAGGATGGTTTGTCCTACTCCTGCTAAACACGCTAGGGTGGCTAGAGATGTTTTGCCAAGTGCTTGGAAAATAATTCCAATTTCTTATGAAATGACCTTTGATTATCAGGCGTTTATCAATGATCCTCACACAGGATGGGCTATGAAGTCCTTCAGTTACAGGCATCTTCTTCATCTTATGGTCCCTGACATATAGATTACTTATCCTCATCTTGTTCGTTTGTTTTACCTCAATCTTGTTTATAGTGAGGATGACCCTTGGGAGCTTAAGACTAAGGTTGATGGGCATGAGTTTATTATTAATCCTGATGCTATTGCTGCAGCTCTAGAATGTTATCATACACTTCCTGAGGTACTAGATGAGAGGCGTAGTTGTCCTACCTTCACACCTTTTCCTGGGTACCAATTATAGAAAAATTAATTCAAAAACTGTGTGATGGTCGATTTTCCAGGAGAAAACGTAGTAGTACTACCAAGGCAAAAGTTCTAAAGAGGTTGTGGATTCTAGATTCTATTATCTCAACTAATGTCCATCCTCTTGGGTATAAGAATATTAGGAATACTGATTTTCTCTAAGCACTTTATGCCATTCAGTTTAAGCACTGGTATTCGTTCCCTAGGATGATTTTCTGCCAACTACAGGAGTTTTGGTTAGAGATTGGGCCACATAAGAATATTCCTACACATGTGCAAACTTTTCTATATATGATTACTAGACTATTAGAGCTACAAGGTTTTGTGATAGGTCACCGGGAGGAATCTTGTAATGAGTCGCCACAGTTTGGAATGAAGGAATGGGATAAGATGTGGAGACATATACCGGCATATCGCCGCAATGCAGTGGAGTTAGGTGATCGGTCATCGACTATCACAATAATAATCAATCCTTTATAATAGCACAAATCATTGTAAAATAGGCCTATTGGTCGGGTAAGTTGAACCACTGGGATTACTAGTTTATGGCAACCAAGGTCGTTAAATTCACTTTTGGTTTGATTAAAGGGGTATAGAGTTGTGTTTGATTCGTCACTTAAATTAAAATTTCATAAAACAATAATGTGCAAGAGATTTAGAGGAAAGAAATTTAGATAGAAAGGACTTGGGAAGTGAATCCACTCCAACCCCTTACACATGCTAATATATGATTGATTTAGAGAAATAATATAAATATGTGACCATGATATGTAGTAACACGTGGTTGCTACAATATCTTCAAGAAATTCATTAAATCACAAGGCAAGAATAACCTATCAAAGCTTCACATACTTGAACTACCTAAACTAGTATGTAGCCTTAGACATACTCACTAAGCTAGAGATTATCAAGCCCTCAATCAAATGATAAAAGCACATGGAGTTAAGAGACAAGATTAACCCATCAAAAGGAAGCCCTAAGCTATAGATTAACAAATTTCTTATAAACCATGCCATTAAAACCATTTCATAATCTCATTTCCATTGTCACTATAAAAATGCTAGCCATACAACCATAAGAACACATAATCTAAGATAAGATAATTAAATCAATATGATCATTTATATAAAATAATATTCATTACACATTGTAAAATGCTCTAGATTATGAAACTTGGCCCATACATACATTTCATTCCCCAAAATAAATCAAAATTAAAGCATGCTTACAAGGATTGGCTTTATCACCTCCCTAAAAAGGGAGTTAGTTACCCATAGGAACAATGGAGGAAGGAGAAGAGAAGATGAGGCCTTCCATTTTTGCACCTTAAGGGTTAAGAATAACCCACACACTTAGCACTCAATATTTCTCTCTCTAAACCTTCCAAAAAAGGTGAGATCCCTTTTCCAAAACCTCTAGCCCTTTATTTAGCCACTCAATCCTCCTTTTCCCTCCATTTTCGTGCCTCCTACAGCCTTAGGAGGAATCAGGACCACACAAAAAGGGTCATGGGGACAACATTGGAAGAAACAATGCAGCCATATCCACTTGTCTGCAGATGGGCGGGTGCCCGCGGGTGCTTGAATCTCGAAGGAGGCCACTGGAGGATTTGGTGGGCGCCCGCGGTGTTTGATGGAGGGGGCCCACGTGACACAGCGGGGCCCCGCGGATGAAGGGATGCTACTGGGCTATTTGGCGAGTGCCCGCGGACTTCCCACAGGCGCCCGCATCTACTGGCTTGACAAAACCTCACCCCTTTTTCCTTAAACTTCCTTGGATCAGCCCGTGCACATGGTCTTTCTCTTAGGTGCAGTGCAGTAAATCTCATCAGCTCAATGAATCCCTTAGCTTGGCCAAAATGGTAGTTTCCAGCAACAGCGCACTTCGATTCTTCAAGAATTCCTCAAAACCGCACCAATAACCATTTTTGGGGAACCAACCTGACAAAAGATAGAAGTATAAAAATAAAGCTAAAATGTACATTAGAATCAACTAAATGGACTTAGCTAATGAAAATAAGGGCGCTTGAATATGCAATATTCGGTGCTTATCACACCCCCAAACTTACATTTTGCTAGTCCCATAACAAAATCAAAATATAAAACCTAACAAAAATGACAACATTTTAAATGCCATCAACATGCAGTGCAAAGCTCAAATGTAACTTGGAACAAACAAAATGATGGAGATAGGATCATTAAGCAGACTATTTTGCATATATGAAGCCTTGATATACAAAATGGCAAAACACACTTCAACTTTCATGCATCAATCATCATAGTCTATATAAACACATCAATTGTCATTTCTTGAAAAGAATTCAACTCTTGCTTTAGTGAACGTGAACCGGATTCACAATATTTGGCTTTTACCTTCTCTATCCAATTTCAAAACACCAGTCTTCAAATCTTTGAATTTCCTTTTAAATGAGATCACTAAGGTATGAATTTATTCAAACTACAAATTTATTTTATTTTATTATATATATATATATATATATATATATATATATATATATGTGTGTGTGTGTGTGTGTGTGTGTGGTCGTGCAATGTCGAAGTCCCTTAAGCTTTCTAACTAGCCATGTAGCAAGTGTTAGGCCAACAACTCCCAAACCAGATTTCTTTTGGGTGCCAAGTGTAAAGACACTCCAAAGGCTTAATAACTCTAGTTGGCAAGGTTACGAACTCCAACTAACCATAATTAATTATTATTATTATTATTATTATTTATTTATTTTTTATTATTATTATTTTTTTTTGTGAATGACCATGCAATGCCTAAGTCCCTCAAGCTTTCTAACTAACCCATGTAGCAAGTGTTAGGCCAGCAACTCCCAAACTAGATGGTTTTAGGGTGCTAAGTGTGAAGACACTCCTGGGGCTTAATAACTCGAGTCAGCAAGACTACAAACTTAAACTAGTTATTTTTATTATTCAATATCTCTTTTTTTTTTTTTTTAGAAGTTCATGCCGAAGATATCCATTCATTAGGGTCATCAATTCAAATCAACTGAGTTATAGTCAAGGTCAATTAGGTTGCATACTTCACAATTAGGTTTCCGATGTGTATCTGTGTAGTGTGAAGCATAGAAGAGTAAGAATTCTGACGAAAATCTAATTGAAACATTTATACAAACCAACGTGAATTAACATGAACATTTCAGATTTTTCTTTTATTTTCAAAACTATCTTGGCTTCTATACACAAAGTATTAAACACATGTTCAATTTCCAATGAGTTCCATGATTACACTATCATTGCTTCCAACAAAATGATTTTCTTAATTGACATGAATCAAGTTAAGGTTATGCGAGCAAAAATGTAATATCAAAAATGCAACAATGCACCCCCAAACTTAGATGTCATATTGTCTTTAATATGAGAAGACGAAGAAGGAAAAGGAATGGAAAAGAGGGTACATAGAACAATAATACCAAGTAAAGGAGGAAATTCAGTGGCGGTGCAAAAATAAGCCACTTCGTGAATTCCAGGAGCATGCCACCAAACTGGATTTCAAAATCCTGTCAAAAGATATATATACACAGCAAACATCATATGAATCCAAACAAAAAGGAATAGAAATAACTGCAATTTATTTATCTAAAAAGTATAATCCATGCAAAGCAGTAAAAGAAGTGCAGTTATAAGTTCAAAATAAATAACTGGAAAGTAAATGCCAAACGCGGCCCCAAAATAAGTCTAAGAAGTACTACTAGAAAGAAAAATAGAAACTAAAATCATGAAATCAATCCATTATCGGAGTGGAGGAGGAACCGCCAGGCGCGCCGGGTGCTCAGTCAATGTCTGGAGCATGTCTTTCAAAACCTGCTGACTCTCCTAAGTCGCCTTAACGGTGCTCTCTATGCTTTCGAGGCTCATGTTAAATGCATCAAGGCGAGCACTGAGATTATAATAATGAGCTTGGGTCATGACAGGTGGCGGCGGCGCAACAGGAGCAGCCGGAGCAGCCGGGGCATCATGAATAGGGGGAGTAGGAGCCATAGGGGGAGCAAGCACACCTCAATCCAATGCATCCCCAATGCGGGCCTGACGGGACATCTTAAGCTAAATAGTGCTCGACTTCTAAACCCCAAGGGTGAAATCAAACATGTCCTTTTTTTCCTCATGGCGCAGGGGCCTGAACCCTATATTTTTGAGCAGCCGGGTGATAAGATATGGAAATGGAAATGCCCAAGTGATGGCACTGCTCGACCTGACCAAAATTAATTCATTTTAAATCTTGAGGATTTGGTCCCAGACAAGCTACGGGACGCAAAACCAATGCTCCTTTTCAGCAGCATAGAGGGCTTGCAGAAAAATCCTCTTACGCTCGGAATGGCAGGCACAGGAAGGACGTTTTTGGCCAGGATCGAGTCCAAAAACCAGAGTTGGCACGGTAAGAATGATTTATTAGTGTTTGTTGTTCGATTGTCAGTGTATTGATTGTGGCAAATCTCCTCCACAATGTCCGACAATAACAGCTGAGCCGGAGCTTCAACATATAGAGGCAAGCCCGCATCATCCATCGGCGACGCCAGTGAGCAAGCCAAAGCCGCAACAAGATCATTGAGGGTAAATTCGAAAGCCTCGCCATCAATGGTGGTCTTGATGATCTCTGGCTCCGCACAGGAATGGAAAAAGTTTGAGTGAAACAGGCGGACCACACGCAGATAGTATGCACTAGCACGTGGCTTAAAAAGAGATTTGAGGCCACGCTCCCTATATTCATGGACTGCCTATGCCGTCTCTGGATTGAATTCGAAACCATTTCAGATGTCGAATTTGGCTTCGGTTTCGATTGGCCAATCAGCCCAATTTGGCGTGGGAGGCACATTAAAAGGTCCCTCGGATAAGCGAGCACACTTTAAAGATGGTTTGGGTACCATTGGAGTGAAAATAGTTGGCTTAGGAATTTTTTACTGACACCTGGCAGAAGAGAGACAAAAGGATGTTAGAATGAGAAAATCCCAAAATTTTAACCTTATACTCAACAATACACAACCCCAAACAAGTATAAATCCTCCACAATATCATCCCATCCTCCATTGATTAATAATTTAGAGAAAAAGAGTATAGAGGAAGCTTACCCAATTTGGTAGAAACAAAAGCCCTTTGTACTTGATGATGGATGAACTTGAGAGTGAGAGTGAGATGGAAGGGGCAAGGATGGCCAAAAGAAAGATAAATATGGGGAATGAAGAGGAGATGAGTGATGGATTGGAGGGTTAAAGGGTTTTGAGGGCGGGGGTTAAGAGAGTGGAAGAGTTTATAAAGTGAAAATGGGCTTTAGAGCCCATTTTATGATGCTGCGAAGGGGGCCGCAGGCACCCGTGGACGCGTGGCGGGTGCCCGCGAAACTAAAGACCTTACTGCCCACTTTGGTGGGCGCCTGCGGATCTATGGCGGTCGCCCGCAGCTTCTATGAACTTACTGCCCGCTTTGGCACAGGAATGTGGCGGGCGCCCGCACGCACATATGGAAGCTGCTTTTAAGGAACTTTTTGGCCTACAAAGGCTGGGCTGGGATCGAAGGCAATGCAAACATGAACTGAAAACTCTTGGAGACCCTAGTCACCGTGTAGAACCACCGGAACTGGAGTCGGCGCTCAATTGCATAAGCGATAGCCAAAAGGTCCGAATGTCATTTGAATTTTGGATTAGACGAGACAAATGCCTGAATGACCTTGAATACTTCCAGAAGTGGTACGGAGACCTGTAAACGATGAAGAAAACCGAATATGACCGCAAGAATGCTATATGAGACAATTTCGGAAGAGTGCACATTTTGGTTAAACTTAGCGAATTCCTAAAAAATTCTTGGCTATTAGCACTTAGAAGAGGGAAGCTCAGAAGATGGAAGAATTGTTTCCCATGAGTGCTAAATTTAACGTCGATAGCTAGATGAACCAAGATCGCGTATTAGTCCTTGTAAATTAGGTCCGTTAATAGGACTTTCTCTACTTTGCGGATAGGGACTATGCCATCAACATAAGGCTTAAGCCGTTGGCCATTAACCTTAGAGAGAGATCCATCGGTAGGATCTTGGAGTTCTATTGCACCATGAGGAAAGACGGACGTAATGATATATAGACCATCCCACCGTGAACGGAGTTTACCGGGAAAGAGTCTCAAGCGAGAATTAAAAAGCCAAACTTTTTGTCCAGGGGCAAAAGACTTGTTGACAATGTGCTTGTCATGAAAAGCTTTAGTCTTTGCTTTATAGATTTTAGCACTTTCATATACATCATTTTGAATTTCCTCAAGCTTATTGAGTTACAATTTATGAGTAGAGCCAGTGTGTTTGAGATCAAAGTTGAGCCTTTTTATGGCCCAATAAGCACGGTGCTCTAACTCAATTAGGAGATGACAAGCTTTGCCAAAGATAAGTCAATATGGCGACATGCCAATAGGCGTCTTGTAAGTTGTCCGGTAGGCCCAAAGCGCATCGTTTAGTCTTAATGACCAATCTTTGCGGTTTGGTCGAACCGTTTTTTCCAGGATATGCGTAATCTCCCGATTAGATACTTTCACTTGACCACTTATTTGAGGGTGGTAAGGTGTGGTAACCTTATGAATGACGGAGTACTTAGAGAGGACAAATTTGAGATAACGATTTCGGAAGTGAGATCCACCGTCACTGATGAGCGCTTGGGGTGTACCAAAACTACTAAAAATATTGGATTGAATAAACTTAATCATGACTTTATAATCATTGGTCTTGGTAGCCTCAGCCTCAACCCATTTGGAAACATAATCTACCGCTACAAGGATATACTCATAGCCATACGAAGATGGAAATGGTCCCATAAAGTTGATCCCCCAAACATCAAAAATTTCCACATTTAGGATGGGAGTGAGGGGTATCATGTTTCTTCGGGACATGGATCTGAGCCTTTGACAGCGCTTACATGACTTGCAAAAGTTGTAAGCATCCCTAAACAAAGACGGCCAATAGAATCTACTTTAAAGGACTTTGTCAGCGGTCTTTTTAGCATTGAAGTGTCCCCCGTAAACAAGAATGTGGCAGAAATTTAAGACACTTGTGGTTTCGGTTTCAGGGATTCATCGCCGAATGATTTAGTCCGGGCAATATTTGAACAACTCTGGATCTTCCCAAAATAAATTTTTGACTTGGGAAAAGAATCGTTCTTTCTCTTGTTTTGACCAATTGGACGGAATTTTTCCTACCACTAGATAGTTGACAATATCCACAAACCAAGGGAGGCTTGAATGAGAAATCTAAAACAGTTGTTTATATGGGAAGGAATCACGAACTGCAGCAAATTTGGAGGATTTCTCAATGAGTAGACGAGAGAGATGGTCAGAGACAACATTGTCTGTCCCTTTTTTATCCCGAATTTCAATGTCAAACTTTTAGAGTAAGAGTATCCATCGAATTAGGTAGGGTTTGGTCTCTTTTTTGGCGAGCAAATGCCTAAGAGCGGTATGATCCGAAAAGACAATAACCTTGGATCCAAGAAGATAAGAACGGAATTTATCCAAGGCGTACACCTCAGCTAGAAATTCTTTTTCAGTGGTAGTGTAATTCAACTAAGCATCAGCGAGAGTCTTGCTAGCATAATAGATAGCATACGGAAGCTTATCCACACGCTGGCATAAAACCGCACCTAATACATAATCGGATGCATCATACATGATCTCAAATAGAAGAGACCAATTAGGCGGTTTCATGATTGGGGCGGATGAGAGAAGAGTATGAAGTTTCATGAATGCTTCCAGACAGGCTTCATCAAAATTGAATGGAACATCCTTGGCAAGAAGATTACACAAGGGCCGAGAAATTTTACTAAAATCCTTGATGAAGCGACGATAGAAACCGGCATGGCTAAGGAAGGAATGGATTTGACGGACCAAATTTGGAGGAGGAAGGTTAGAGATTAACTCAACTTTGGCTTTGTCAACCTCGATTCCCCTTTTTGAAACGACATGTCTTAAAACAATGCCCTCTTGGACCATAAAGTGACTTTTTTCCCAACTAAGAATAAGATTTCTCTCTTTACATCTTTGAAGCACAAGGGATAAATTATGGAGACATGAGTCAAATGAGGAGCCAAAGATGAAAAAATCATCCATAAAAACTTCCAGGAACTTTTCAACCATATCAGAAAATATGGACATCATGCACCTTTGGAATGTTGCCGGTGCATTACATAGCCCAAAGGGCATGCGTCTATAGGCAAAAGTTCCAAAGGGACATATGAAAGTTGTCTTCTCTTAATCTTGGGGGGCAATTACCACTTAGCTATAGCCAAAATAACCATCCAAAAAATAGTAGTAGCTTTGGCTAGCTAGCCTTTCTAGGATTTGATCAATGAATGGGAGTGGAAAATGATCCTTCTTAGTGGTAGAATTGAGTTTCCGGTAGTCAATGCACATGCCACCCGGTGGTGGCGCGTTGTGGCATGAGTTCTCCAGCTAAATTTTCACAACAGTGAGGCCAGATTTCTTAGGAACAACTTGAGTGTGGCTTACCCACTTGCTATTAGAGATGGGGCAGATGATTCCCGCATCTAGCAATTTAATCATTTCTTTTATGACCACTTCCTTTATGTTAGGATTCAACCGGCGCTGGACCTCTCTAGAAGGTTTTGCATCATCCTCCATATGAATGCGATGCATACAAATAGAGGGGTTAATTCCTTTCAAATCAGTCACTGCCCAACTAATAGCTTCTTTATGCTCTTGTAGCATGGCTAAAAGGCTAGTTTCTTAGTCCTTCAAGAGGTCCAATGTAATGATGACTAGAAGAGTTTGATTTGTACCAAGAAATACATACTTGAGGTGGGCCGGAAGTGGCTTTAACTCAAATTGTGGTAGAGATTTCAATGATGGGACCGGAGGAGTAGTGGAAAGTCGAGGAAATGGTTTTCTTGGTATTTTCCAAGGAGGAGGATCCATGATAGCACCAATGTCAAGCAAAGAATTTACTTCTTGGATGGATTGGTTAATATCAAAGTTTGAGAAGTCGAAATGAGATATGCAAGTTTCAAGAGGATCTTTGCTTAGAATGAAAGGGAGAGATTTTTCAACCACTTCATCAACTACATCAATAAGAAAACAATCATCCTCGTTGGAAGGATATTGAGTTGCATGGAAGATGTGGAGTTTGACTTGTATGTTTCCAAAGGCTATGTCCATCACCCCAGTTCGGCAATTAATGGAAGCACTAGCCGTGGCTAAAAATGGCCTACCGAGGATCACGGGAATATGCTTCTTTGGGTCATGGACCAGTTCCGTGTCAAGAACCACAAAGTTTACTGGGAAGTAGAATTTGTCCATTTTGATTATGGCATCTTCAAGAATGCCCCGCGGATGCTTAACCGATCTGTCGGCAAGCTGCAAGACCACGAAAGTTGGCTTAAGATCTCCCAACCCAAACTGTAAGTAAACTGAGTATGGAATTAAGTTCACACTAGCTCCTAAGTCAAGGAGGGCCCTTTCTATCTTGTTATCACCAATAACACATAAGATTGTCGGGGCACCTGAATCCTTATACTTTGGAGGAGTGCTGTGCTGAATGATTGCACTCACATTCTCAGTTAATCTTACTTTCTTTGGCAAATGATTTTTGGAAGTGCGCTTTTGAGTGCACAAATCCTTTAGAAATTTTACATAAGGAGGGATTTGCTTGATAGCATCCAAGAGAGGCAAGTTGATTTTTACTTGCTTGAAAACTTCCCATATGTCTTGAATTTTACAATTTTTGTTCCCAAAATGTGTTGACTCTTCGAGACGTTGAGGAAACGGAACCTTAGGCTCATAAGAAGTCTCCACATTTGGGGTGATAAGCTTGGGATTTTCATGAGTGGAATTTGGATTAGATGAGCTACGATTTCAATTTTTTTAAGAAGAATTTTTGTCATCCTTGTTTCTATTAGCCTTGTTGTCCACAACTCGACCAATCCGAAGAGTGGTGATTGCTTGGACATGTTCATGACTCGGCCCACTCGGAGGAGTAGCTTCATCAATCACATGCATCCCTCTAGAATTCTCAAATGGTTAAGTAGGAAGCTTACCCTTGTCCTTTTGAAGTAATTGGTTCATGGAATTAGCTATTTGTCCCACTTGATTCTCAAGTTTAGCTATGGACTGAGTATGAGAATGAACCATTTGGAGAGTGGGCTGTAAAGATTTCAAGAGTTGTTTGTTGGAATCCATCATTTGCTTATTTAAGGATTCCATCATTTGCTTATTTGTAGCCAGAATCTTATCAGTTGGAAACACAGGGGGTTGAGTAAAGACATTTAGATTATAAGGTGGACGATAGCTTAAAGAGGCCTGAAATTGCCTATTTTGAAATTGAGAAGAGGGCTGATTTTGATGCCCTTGATTTTGAAATTGCGAATTTTGTGGGGCTTGTTGCCTCCACGAGAAATTCGGATGATCTCTCCATCTCGGATTGTAAGTATTGGAATATAGATTATTTCCAGGCCTTGAGAACATGGCATTTGCTTGTTCTTGATTGGGGCTAGGAAATTGCTCCGGTGTGGGACAATCTTCCGAGAGATGAAATGGGCTAGTACATAATGCACATACCGCACTTGCCGAATTTTGAGACAAAGAGGGTGAGAGATGTGGTGCCATCAATTGATACAATTTGTGGGCTATGGCATCCACTTGAGAAGATTCTTCCCTCATTGTTTTTAGTTGACAAGGATTGGTGTTCTTTGCATTGGTTGAGGTCGAAGCCCTACAAGAATTATGTTGCAATGAATTTTCACTCAAATTCTTGAGTAAGGTCCAAGCCTCATCCGCATTCTTAGACATGAATATCCCTTCACATGAAGAGTCAACCATGAGTCTACGTGGTTCGGTTAAACCATCATAGAAGGCTTGCACCAATTGCCATTATGGAATTAGGTGGTGCGGACACCTTCTAAGGAGATCTTGTAATCTTTCCCAAGTCTCATGGAGTTGTTCTCTATCAATTTGAGAAAAGCTAAGAATGGAGCACCTCATTTGATTGGTTTTATTCACCGGATAATATTTCTTAAGAAATTCTTACTGTAGTTGAGCCCATGAAGTGATGGAATTTGCAACAAGGGAGTTCAACCAATATTTTGTCCTATATTTTAAGGAAAATGAAAAAAGATGCAGGTGGAGTGCATTCTCAGGGAAACCCCTCATTTTGATGGTAGAGTAAATTTCAAGGAACTTATCAAGATGCTTATAGGGATCCTCGTTATCAAAGCCATGGAAGGATGGAAGCATTTGAATTGTGCTTGATTTGATTTCATATTGAGCGGCCTCGATATATGGCATCACTATACAAGAGGGAGAAGTATAAGTAGTAGGGATTAAGTGGTCCCGAAGAGTCATGGGAACCACATTTGGAATGTTAGCCCTATCATTGTTAATTCCCTCATTCCCCAAATTTTCTTCATTACCGGCCATTATATTAAATTCAAGTTCAATTCCTCTTATGCTAGTAGATTCCTTAAGGTTTCTTCTAAAAATCCTTTCAAGTGAATTTACATAAACTTGTGAGTCAAGTGTCGGTAAAGAAATTGATCTACGGCCAAACATTAACAACACACAACACAATCAACACAATAATTCATCACCATAACCTCCACATACGATGTTCCCGTTCTTCACAATTACAATACAGAAAATAAATGGCCACGACAAGGACCGATGCTTTACAATGAAAAGAAACAATAAATAGCCTCGACAAGGGCTACACAACCTAACTATCTCTAATTTTAACCACATGCAAGATATTAATAATTTTTGAAACTAGAAGCTCAAAAGACTTACCGGGAGTCCTCTAGACTTACAAATTTGCTAGCGTTCCCTCAGCGAGCCTTGAGTCCCTAGAATCTCACAAGAACATAAAACACAACAATAGTCAAAACCACACAAGGAAATAATTACAAAACACAATATTAACGATCAAACCAAAGTTGATCCTTCAACCTCAGTTGCAAAACCTTTAGCAATCCCCGGCAACAGTGCCAAAAATTGATCGGTCATCGACTATCATAATAATAATCAACCCTTTGCAATAGCACAAATCATTGTAAAATAGGGCTATTGGTCGGGTAAGTCAAACCACTGGGATTGCTAGTTTATGGCAACCAAGGTCGTTAAATTCACTTTTGGCTTGATGAAAGGGGTATAGAGTTGTGTTTGATTTGTCACTTAAATTAAAATTTCATAAAACAATAATGTGCAAGAGATTTAGAGGAAAGAAATTTAGATAGAAAGGACTAGGGAAGTGAATCCACTCCAACCCATTACACATGCTAATATATGATTGATTCGGGGAAATAATATGCATATGTGACCATGATATGTAGCAACACGTGGTTGCTACAATATCTTTAAGAAATTCATTAAATCACAAGGCAAGAATAACCTATCAAAGCTTCACATGCTTGAACTACCTAAACTAGTGTGTAGCCTTAGACATGCTCACTAAGCTAGAGATTATCAAGCCCTCAATCAAATGATAAAAGCACATGGAGTCAAGAGACAAGATTAACCCATTAAAAGGAAGCCCTAAGCTATGGATTAACAAATTTCTCATAAACCATGCCATTAAAACCATTTCATAATCTCATTTCCATTGTCACTATGAAAATGCTAGCCATACAACCATGAGAACAAATAATCTAAGACAAGATAATTGATTCAACATGATCATTTATATAAAATAATATTCATTACACATTGTAAAATACTCTAGGTTATGGAACTTAGCCCATATATACATTTCATTCCCCAAAATAAATCAAAATTAAAGCATGCTTACAAGGATGGGCTTCAGCACCTCGCTAAAAAGGGAGTTAGTTACCCATAGGAGCAATGGAGGAAGGAGAAGAGAAGATGAGGCCTTCCATTTTCGCACCTTAAGGGCCAAGAACAACCCACACACTCAGCACTCAATATTTCTCTCTCTAAACCTTCCGAAAAATGTGAGATCCCTTTTCCAAAACCTCTAGCACCTTATTTAGCCACCCAATCCTCCTTTTCCCTCCATTTTCGTGCCTCCTACAGCCCTAGGAGCAATCAGGACCACACAAAAGGGTTAAGGGGACAGCATTGGAAGAAATAATACAGCCATACCCACTTGTCTGTAGATCGGCGGACGCCCGCGGGGAGCTGGCGGGTGCCCTCGGGTGCTTGAATCTTGAAGGAGGCCACTGGAGGATTTGGCGGGTACCCGCGGATCTGCGGTGGGAACCGCAGTGCTTAATGGCGGGGGCCCACAAGACACGGTGGGGCCCCGCGGATGAGGGGATGCTACTGGGCTATTTGGCGGGTGCCTGCATCTGCTGGCTTGACAAAACCTCAACCCTTTTTCCTTAAACTTCCTTGGGTTAGCCCGTGGACACGGTTTTTCTCCTGGGTGCAGTGCAGTAAATCTCATCAGCTCAATGAAACCCTTAGCTTGGCCAAAATGGAGGTTTCTACCAACGACGCGCTTCGATTCTTCAAGAATTCCTCAAAATCGCACTAATAACCATTTTTGGGGAACCAACCTGACAAAAGATAGAAGCATAAAAATAAAACTAAAATGTACATTAGAATCAACTAAATGGACTTAGCTAATGCAAATAAGGGCACTTGAATATGCAATATTTAGCACTTATCAAACGTAGTAGTACTACTAAAGCAGAAGTTCCAAAGAGGTTGTGGATTCTAGATTCTATTATCTCAGCTAATGTCCATCCTCTTGGGCATAAGAATATTAGGAATACTGATTTTCTCCAGGCACTTTATGCTATTCAGTTTGAGAATTGGTATTCGTTCCCTAAGATGATTTTCTGCCAACTACTGGAGTTTTGGTCCGAGATTGGGCCAATATGAATATTCCTACACATGTGCTACCTTTTCCATATATGATTACCAGACTATTAGAGCTATAGGGTTTTGTGATAGGTCACCAAGAGGAATCTTGTAATGAGTCGCCACAGTTTGGAATGAAGGAATGGGATAAAATGTGGAGATATATGCCGGCACATTGCCGCAATGTAGTGGAGTTAGGTGATGAGGGTTATATTGCTGTTACTATTAGGACTGACGATGATGATAAGGTTACGGACGAGGAGATGGATCTCTCCAATAACCAACCCTGACTTAGGAGGAGGCCCGCTCCTGCAGCCCAGCTTGAGAGTTCTTCTTAGGTTGAGATTAGAGCTTTACAAGCCAGGGTGGCCGAGCTGCAGGATGGTCAGACGGTGTTGTTGCAGATACTGACTGTGTAATAGAGTATATTAGAGGAGTTACTACACCGTATTTCGTCTGCTCCATCTACTTCTTATAATCACCACCACCACCTATGGATTAGTTTTTTAGGGATTTTCTGTATTTTTGTTGACTAGGGCAGCCTTTTTGATGTATTTCTTTCCATATGATACCTGCTGATTGGCACTGAATATTACATATTCGAGCCCTTAAATATACATATGTTAAGACCTAAAGTGATACTTCTATCCATTGTTAGACTGATTTCTATGTATTTCGTGTTTGTAGGTGGTGCGCATCGTCGCAACACTCCAAATTTGTGCAAAATAGTGTGGCTAAGTTTAAAATTTATAAAAAGCCACTACTAACTATAACTACTAAATATAAGTAGGGTGAGTAGGGATCGTCCCAAGGGATTAGGTGCATATTTGGAATGGAAACAAGGTTGGATTAGTAGGTCGAGTGATCAAAAGATGGTTGGATTGATTGATTAAACTACTAGCTAAAACTAAGCAAGTTCAATATAAAACAAACAATAACAAATAAATGATAGAAGGAACAAGAGAAAAAGGTCTTGGGACTTAGAGGTCACCACTAAACATCACCTTTCTAAACACTTAATGTATAATTAACGAGGGGAAACATGTGTTGCAACAATAGTGTGTGTGAATGATTGTTTCAACAAGCATGGATGACCAATTAAGTATATATTGTCTAAGCAACCTAGTGAATAGCATAACATATCAAACTAAGCCATTAATCCTTCCTTTAAGCTAACAATCTAAACACATCACATGGTTAGAAAAATATACTATTTGCACTCATAAGCATGGAACATCAAACAACAAGTATGGATTATCCTCCCATCTAAGAAACTAAGGCAACTACACTACAACTAAGCTAGGGACATGAAAATTAAACTAATTAAACTAAAGGAGATGCACAATCCATCAATAAATGAGCATGAACCATCAAATAAACCACAAGATTATTCAATTAAGCACTATGCCTTGACAATCTCTAGATCCATAGCATCAACACACATAGACATACATCAACAACACAAAAACTAGAGATAAACACATGAACATCTATTCTAGCATACATAGACATATGGATAGAATGAAATGATCAATACGAAGTATTAAACCACACAAATCATTGTATAAACAAGATTTATATATAAATCAAGTGTCAAGACAAGAATCACAACACAAATCCCCTCAAAATACAAAACCTCAAGGTCTAGAAGGCATGCTTAGGGCTAACTCTAGCCGCAAGAATATGTTTAGCCACTCATTGATGTAGTCCTCCAACCCTCAAGGGATATCTCCATGGTAGGAATGATCTTCTTCTTGATGGAAACCCTAGATGAATGGAAGAACTCCCAAAATGGTGTGTCTCTAGTCTCTAGCCTCTCCTCTCTTTTTTTAGTCTCTAAGTATGTATGTGTGTATGTGAATGAATGTTGCTCTTAAAATGGCTCTAAATCCTTATATAGGTAGCTTAAGTATCACACCCAATGGTCTGGACTCGTGCACTAGGGCCCCTTCAATGATTGCACCATTAACCATCTTTTAATAAGCTGGACTCTATTTTATTTTACACTTGAGAGGGTTCGATCAATCGAACTGTGGTGAGATCTATCGAACTTAGGTGAGATCTATCAAATTTTGGTGAGATCGATCCTTCCACGGCGGCGCCTTTTTGAATAAAGACAAATCTGAGATATTTTTGGGATATTTTGGGAAAAAGACAAAAGTGGTAGGTGGAGTGGTAGGTGGGGATAAGATTAAAGGATTTCGATCGATCTGAGGAAAGTTTGATCAATCGAAGATGGTGGAATCTTTTAGATAAGGACAAAGGCTTGGATCCATCTTGAAATGGCTAGATCGATCACCTCCAGATCGATCAAAGAATTGTTGAGATCGATTGAAAATACTACTTTTCCATCACTTTGCTTCCACTTTGCTCCTTTCTTCCATTCAACTCAAGATTGCTTCTTTTATGCTCTAATTGGGCTGAATTGACTATTTTGGGGATAAGTGCCTGAAAATAGAAATAACATGAAATTAGTCTAAGGCGGGAAAATAATATAGATAGAGGTCGTAGAATACCTAAGCTTAAGGGGTTTAAATGCGCATTTTTCAGCGCTCATCAGTACGTACATTCCCGACGAAATGATTAAAACTGGGCTTTTATAATGAAAAGAATGATAAAGAAGTTTACCGCGTCATTGCCGATCATTCAAAGCAAGCCGAGAGTTTAAATGGTGAAGTTTGGAACAAGTTAGAATCCAAAGCTCAAGCCCAAGTCTTGAGGCTAGAGCCTTGCACCTTCAGGCTCGAGCCTTAATAAAGGGTGCTCGAACCTGACCATAGGTTCGATCGATCGAACTTCCTCTAGCGAGAAAAAGTTAAAGTCCAGCTCATTTATTTCCAAGCTCCTAGACCTCGTGTCAAGCCTTAAGGATCAAGCACTAACACCTAAAGCTCGAGCCTACAGTCCTAAAGCTCGAGCCCAACACCTTGGGATCAAGCACCATGAAGAGAGGATCGAGCACCATCAATAAAAAGATGTTCCAAATAATTTTTGCTCCTAGAGCTCGAGCCTGAGCTTTAAGGCTCGAGCATGAATCAAAAGGATCGAGCACCAACACTTCAGGCTCGAGCATGGTTGAAAACTCTAAACCCGCTTCAATATTTTGGCTATAACTTTTGACTCAAAATTCTAAATTGAGCAAACTTAGCAGTTCTAGAAAGAAGACTCGAAGCCTGATGTTTTTATCTCTAATAGCCATCTCCAAATTCGCAATCTGAATAGGTCAAAATCACGTTACAAAGTCAAACAAAGTTGCTAGCAGGTGATGCTCGATCCTGAACCTAAATGCTCGAGCACTAACACCTAATGCTCGAGCCTGGGACTTGGAAGCTCGAGCCTAGACATCCTGAAAGTCATAAATACATGCGGGAATTACCAAAAATCATATTTCTTTGTTTCCTTATGGGCCCAGATTACCCTAGAAGACCTAAAAGCCTGTCCAACCCTAATTATAAGTTAATTCTTCTATAAAAGGAGGCACAAGGCCATCATATCTAGAATCCATCAATAGATCTAATGTTTCATATCTCTCTCTCACGGCGGCGTTTAGGGTTTTGAAGAAGAAGACCTAAGAGAGAAGTGCAAACCTTGACGATGAAGACTGTACAGATGATATCTAACATCGTTATGAGTGGCTAATTCCTCTCTTAGGGCATTGATGTAACGTGATCCGATTATTATGGTTTGATTGTTTATACCTTGGGAATTTAATAGTTTATATATTTCGATTACATAATTTTGAGTAATTGAGTCAACTCAATTAGTGTTTTAATGAATTAATAGTTTCTAAACAATTAGTACCTTGTCTTAGATATAACTGCTCATAAATTATTCTCAACCCATTCTTATTGGATAGTATCTGGCAGAGCCCTGTCGGACATAAGAATAGAGATTATGTAATGGTGTTTAAACGTTTTTCTTGAATGAACTCTTTCATAATCCATGCTTAAAGAAGATGAGTTATACTACAACATTAGTTAAAAGTAGGTAGGCGGATAATTCGTGCAAACTTTTGATAGGTTATCGTTAGCTAAGTTCAATGAAACATCTTTCTTTAAAACTGAATTAAATAAATGTTATTGAATTTAATTCATATGGTATATAAATTGTTGAATTCCGAAGGTTGAACAGTTTACCATAGTATGAGGTTCGTGGTGAAGTCAATCCCTAAGTATTTCTTCTCTTAATCTCAATCATTTTATTTCATTTATTTTATTTTATATTATTTAATTACAACACAACACAAAATCAAATCTTCTTTCTTGAATTAAAATAGTAATTAATTAAAAACTTGATACACCACCATAGTCCTTGAGGTTCGACACCCTCAACATAGCCCTATCCTACAATGATTTGTTCTATTGCAAGTGGTTAATTTATTATTGACACACATCAATTTTTGGCGCCGTTGCCAGGGACTGTGTCACGATTTTGTTGAGTTTAAGATTAGTTTTATTTTAATTTATAGTTTTAGGACTTTCTGATATCTTACCTTATTTTTTTTTCTTTTCAAGTGCAGGAATCCAGCAGTGAGGACGAAGACGCCTAAAGAATAGAAGCTTTGGTTTCAGGACCTTTTGTGAGTTTTTGTTGTTTTTCTTCACTTGAAATTTTTACTTTTCTTACTATTTGTTACCATTGAAATTAGCTAAATTGTTAGGAGAATTCTTTAAAATTAAACATGGCTAATAATGGTAATAATCTAAATGGGGCACAGGCACCACAAGCACTTATTCCTCTACCACAACCACAATTAAGGATCACTTCATTCCCACCTCATATACATCCCCTTGTTGCTTTCAGTTTCTACAATCTGATGCAACCCACTTTGAGATCAAGCCAGCTATAATCCAAATGCTTCCAACTTTCCATGGGTTTGTTACTGAAGATCCCTTTAAGCACATAGATGAATTTCTAGAATTGTGTTCAACTACCAAGTTGTCCACTCTCTCTGATGATGCTTTTAGGATAAGACTCTTCCAATTTTCTCTCAAGGAAAAAGTTAGAACTTGGTTGCACTCCCTACCTCATAATTCCATAAGCACATGGGATAAGTTACAATAAGAGTTCTTAAAAAAATACTACACTGTGGGTAAATTCACACAAATGAGAAGAGAAATCATAGCATTCTCCCAAATCCCGAGTGAACAACTTTATGATACTTGGAAGAGATACAATGATCTTCTGAGAAAGTGTCCACACCATGATATTGCTAAATGGCATTTGGTGCAAATCTTCTATGATGGATTAATTGATCCACATGGAAACATGGTAAATGCTTTTAGTAATGGTGGTTTCCTGTATAAGATCCCAAATGGTGCTTGGGAACTGTTTGAGGCCCTAAGTGAAAATTCTGTTCAACATGTTTCTTCCTCTAGGTCTAAGTCCACTCCTGGTGTCCCTTTATATGAAGTAGAAAAATCTAGAGAGCTTGCCACTCAAATGGAAGTCTTGAATCAAAATTTTGACCAAGTTTTATCAGATGTTAGTGCTATTAGTTCTTCTCAGCACTCTTATTTGCCAAAGGAGGTGTGTTCTGTCTGTGCTAATCCATCTCATTATGCTAATAGTTGTCCTTTCTTGGGTCACTCTTTCAAAAATCCACAAATGCAAACCAATGCTGCATTCTCCAGTTCGGGTTATAATCCAAATTCCAATACTTAAACCCTGGCTGGAGAGATCCTTCCAATATATCATGACAGAATCAAAGCCAAGGCAATAATGTTCCCAAATTTCAGGGACAGTACCATAATTCATCCAATCATTTGCTAAATAATTCTTTTAATCCATCTTCCATCTACTCTTCTCCTCAATTTAGGAACCAAGTAAGTCCTGATCCTCCTCCTCCAAAGTACTCGTCTGCATTTGAAGAGAATGTCATGGCTGCACTTAGTAACCTTAAGTCTAACAATGAATTGTTGAATTCCCATTCTCAATCTATATTCAATCTAGAAACTCAAGTTGGGCTAATATCTACTCAAGTTGGGCAACTATCTACTCAAGTTGGGGAAATAGTAAAAGTGTTAAATCAGAAAGAGGAAGGTAAAATTTTAAGTCAGCCAATTACAAATCAAGTAAGGCAAACTTACATGAATGATGAGACTAACTCTTCAAGTACTCGTCATGAGCAAGTTAATGCCATCACTACTTTGAGGAGTGGAAATATCATTGATAATCAAGTTGAGGAAAAAGAGGTAGAAAAAAAGAAACGTAGGATTCCTATCAATCCCATTCTTCTAATTCCACATCCCATAGATGTTCCCTCACATCTTATTCCATCAAGCTCCATAGGAGTTGAAGGTGAAGTCACTTCTTCATCTACTCCCAACCTTGAGACAGCTTATGAGCTAAGAGCGCCTTTTCCTGAACGTCTCAAGGGAACCTCTTACTTTAGTAAGCAAGGAGAGAAAATCCAAGACATGATGGATGTCTTCAAACAAGTAAAAGTCAATATTCCTCTCCTAAATGCTATCAATCAAATCTCTGCCTATGCTAAATTTCTGAAAGACTTGTGCACTCAAAAGAGAAAATTAAAAAGTCAAGTCTCTAAGAAAATCTATCTCACTGAGCAAGTCAGTGCAATCATTCAGCATAGCACTCCTCGTAAGTTCAAAGATCCTAGTGCTTCTACCATATCTTGCATCATTGGAAACAATATGATAGACCGAGCACTTCTTAATCTTGGAGCAAGTGTTAATCTTCTTCCTTACTCGGTGTATGAGCAATAAGGCTTGGGAGAGCTTAAACCCACTTCAATGGTGTTGTAACTTGCTGATCGATCTATTAAGCAACCACGTGGGATTATTGAAGATGTTTTCATTAAAGTGGATAAGTTCTATTTTCCAATTGACTTTCTTGTCCTGGATACAGAACCTTTTCATGATCTAAATAGATATATTCCTGTGATCCTTGGTCATCCATTCTTAGTTACGGCAAATGCCAACATTAACTGTAGGACTAGGGCTATGGATATTTCTTTTGGGAACATGAAGCTCAAATTAAACATCTTTAATACCACTCCATATTCCTCAGAGAAAGATGAGTACTTCTTTATTGATCTCATTGATGAGGATTCAGTCACCATTTTTCTAACAAAAGATCCTCCTGCTTTGATTTTGAATCTTTCTTGTCCTTTTTGTGAGTCTTATCACAAACTTGAGCCTAAGCCACCAGCGGATAAACTTGAGTATTCTTTCATAGGTCCTGATGGAACTACTCTGGTTCCTCCTATTTCGAATTTCATAATCACCAATAGAACTGATTTTGGGATGAGGGAGGTAGTTGAATTGTTGGATACAGACTAAAGAGTGGTGTAAAGTTAAACTTAGCATGTTGTCGAGCTATCGACGTTAAACTTAGCACTTGTAGGTTTATACTTTAGTTTGATTTGATTTATTTTCTTTATTTTAATTCTTTTTAGTTTTTCTAGGTTTTTAGTTTATTTGTTTATTTTTCTTTTATTTTAAATTAGGTTAGTTTAGGTTTCTTTTTATAAAAAAAAAAAAAAAAAGGTTAGTTTCTTTGTGTATTTTTCTTTTATTTTTAGATTATGTTAGTTTTGTTTTGTTTTGATTAAAAAAAAAAAAAAAAAATTGATTGACTTGTGCATAATGATGTATATCTGTTTTACTCTATATACTTGATACTCTGATGTATGTTGTGGAATGTGATTATTTTGTCAGGTACAAAGGACTAAGTTTGGGAGTGAGGTGATGATTTCATTCCTCTGAGCTATCAATTCTTGATCCATACTGGTTCTGCGTATTTGGTAATATCTTTCTAACTCTACATCTGTTTTCACACATTGAGGACAATATGCATCTTAAGTTTGGGGGTAAGGCAGTTCCTTTTAAAATTTTGTTATTGATATATTGTGCACAAGAGGATGTAATTTAATTGTTTAAGCATAATTTTAAGTTTGTTGATTGTTGTGATGTCCATATGCAGTCTGATATTAGTTAAAGATGGCTTGTATGCCGAATTCATGCTAAATAGGAATTTTTTTAAAATTTTTATATCAATTGGTGGCCTGTGGTCCACTTTGTCAGGATAGTTACAATTTGATGATTTTGATTCCTAGAATACTTCACTTTGCACATGTTTACACTTACATGCATTCTGTGGGGTACAAATTTGAAGTCTTATTCTGATTTGTGTTAAACTGAGATGAGTAGGTGAATTTGATGATTTTGAAAACCAAGGTATAGGAAAAAATATATTGAAAGAAAAAAATGGTACGTATGCAATGAAAAACAAGTTTTTCACTAATGTGAAAGAAACAAATGAAAAGAGAGAAAAAAGGTCAAGTTTAGGTATGTACCTAGATTGCTTGAATAATTAAGTCCTTAGGGGTGTTTCAACACCTAATACCCTAAAACCACTGGTTTGGGAGTCATTCATTGAAAGTTCATTGCATAAGAAGTTTAGGTTGCCTAGATTACTTGAGCAATTAGGTCCGTAGGGATGTTTTAACACCAAATGCCCTAAAGCCATCTGGTTTGGGAGTTATTGGCTAAAAACTCATTACAAGAGTGATTTACAAAGCTTAATAGACTTGAGCATTACACAGTACCCTTTTGAAAAAAGAATGAGTTGAAAAAAATAAAGTGATGAATGAAATAAATGCATACCTGTAGAAAATTAGGAAAAATACAGAATTTGGAAGGTTTACTTGTGAATTCAAGGATAACATGAGTTAGATGTAAGTATGGATAGTAAGCCACAAGTTTAAAATTATAAGTTCTCTTTAAAAAAAGATTTTGGGGATTGCGATTGTTAAACATGTGATTAAACTGACATATGGAGGCCATGGCTACTGATATGATATTGAGAGTTAGAGAAATTTCATGTTTAATATAGTTCTTTATACTTGTTGTAGTTGACTGATTAATGTATTGTTGGGACATTATGATATGAAAACAAGTTTAAATGAGCTTGCCATGCAATTAAGACACTGATTTGAGAAGTTTGTGGGTATCTTCACTGGAAACCCTCACGAGACTACAACTCGTCCACTAGGGGTAACCTAGGGGTTTAAAGGCATGTTGAATAAGCTAAATGTAACCGTGATTCCCACAAAAATGATTTTGTAGTTCTAAATTGCTAAAGGACTAGCAATATGTAAGTTTGGGGGTGTGATGAGCACTGAATATTGCATATTCGAGCCCCTAAATATACGTATGATAAGACCTAAAGTGATACTTCTATCCATTGTTAGACTGATTTCTATGTATTTCGTGTTTGTAGGTACTTTCCCGAAGAATCGGTTAAAACTGGGCTTTTATAATGAAAAGAATGATAAAAAAGTTTACCGCGTCATTGCCAGTCATTCAAAGCAAGCCGAGAGTTTAAATAGTGAAGTTTGGAAAAAGTTAGAATCCAAAGCTCGAGCCCAAGTCTTGAGGCTTGAGCCTTGCACCTTCAGGCTCGAGTCTGAATAAAGGATGCTCGAGCCTAACCATAGGGTGCTTAAGCCTTAACCCTTAAGCTCGAGCACTAGGCGTCGGAATTTGAAGGAATTGATTTCCAAGCTCCCAGACTCGTGCAAAGCCTCAGGGATCAAGCACTAACACCTAAAGCTCGAGCCTACAGCCCCAAAGCTCGAGCCCAACACCTTGGGATCGAGCACCATGAAGAGAGGATCGAGCACCATCAATAAAAAGACAATTTGGACAATTTTTACTCCTAGAGCTTGAGCTTGAACTTTTGACTTGGAATTCCAAATTGAGTAGACTTAACGGCTCTGGAAGAAGACCCGAAGCCTGATGTTTTTGTCTCTAATAGCCATTTCCAAATTTGCATTCTAAATAGGTAAAAATTGCGTTACAAAGTCGGACAAAGTTGCTGGCACGTGATGCTCGAGCCTGAACCTCAATGCTCGAGCACTAACACCTAATGCTCGAGCCTGGGACTCTGAAGCTCAAGCCTAGACATCGTGGAAGTTGTAAATACATGCGGGAATTACCAAAAATCATATTTCTTTGTTTCCTTATGGGCCCAGATTATCCTCCTTATTAGAACTTAATTCTTCTATAAAAGGAGGCACAAAGCCATCATATTTAGAATCCATCAATAGATCCATTGTCTCATATCTCTCTCTCATGGCGGCTTTTAAGGTTTTGAAGAAGAAGACCCAAGAGAGAAGTGCAAACCTTGACGATGAAGAAAACTACACAGATGATATATAGCGTCGTTATGAGTGGCTAATTCGTCTCTTAGGGCATTGATGTAACCTGATCTGATTATTATGGTTTGATTGTTTATAGTTTGGGAATTTAATAGTTCATATATTTTGATTACATGATTTTGAGTAATTGAGTCAACTCAATTGGTGTTTTAATGAATTAATAGTTTCTGAATAGTTAGTACCTTGCCTTAGATATAACTGCTCATAAATTATTCTCAACCCATTCTTATTGGACAGTATCTGGCAGAGCCTTGCCGAACATAAGAATGGAGATTATGTAATGGTGTTCAAACGTTTTTCTTGAATGAACTCTTTCATAATCTATGCTTAGGGAAGACGAGTTATACTGCAACATTAGTTAGAAGTAGGTAAGCGGATAATTTGTGCCAACTTTTGATAGGTTATGGTTAGCTAAGTTTAATGAAACATCTTTCTTTAAAACCGAATTAATTGAATGTTATTGAATTTAATTCATATGGTATATAAATTGTTGAATTCCAAAAGTTGAACAGTTTACCATAGTATGAGGTTTGTGGTTAAGTCAATCCCTAAGTATTTCGTCTCTTAATCTCAATCATTTTATTTCATTTATTTCATTTTATGTTATTCAATTGCAGCAGAACTGTAACGACCCTAAAATGATACTAATTATATAATCAAAAATTCGGCATGACCTCTGCTAAAAATGGTCCTACAACAACCTGCTTAGATGCATAAAAATGCAATGGCCACTCTTGGACCTTAAAAATTTATCTAACTTGTCCTAACACACAATGCAAATAATACATTTCAACATTCATTTCATCTATTCATTATGCTTCAATATAGTTCAGCTCATAGTGGAACAACTATATGCCATCTAATCAAAATATCACAATTACAGTCCCAAAATTATAATTAAGATCAAAAGTCCATGTCCTACAATGTTTTGATAACTTATATTAAAGTTACATCCCATGAATATAATTATAATAATAAGAGTCTAAAAGTCTTAGTAGAGAATACAATATGCTAAGTTTCACAAAAATAGTGAGACTTAGATACAAAAATAGCGAAAGAATCTTTTAATCCATACTAGGCCTGTGGTGGAAAGTCATCCGCTACTTCTTTTCCATATCCTGAAAAAAAATGTAAAATAATAGGGTGAGCATAAAGCACAGTAGGTAGTGCTTAAAGCACACCTCTTAAAACCCCGTGAATCCACACCATGAATAGCAATAAAAGAACAAGGATCATGCTATGCCGGGAAAATAATTACACAATCACACCAATAATCCAAGTCATGAAAGAAGATGCCATAAAATGCAATGCCAGGTCATGCTATGTCTCTCACCATTTTTTTTTTTTTCAAAACCATAACCGTCATCATTCCCAAACTGTTAGTGAAACCCGTCCCATGGTGACCCCATGGCGGCACGAGAGGAGGATTGGCTACTGTCCTTGACCCATGGTAACCCCGTGGCATCATTTGAGGCGTAGGTAACTCAACCACACTAAGGAAATCTCCCTAATCCCCTCTAGGCCTCACTAACACCACGGCCCTTAGGTAACCCCTAAGCGATCGGGTTTTAAATAAATAAAAAAAAAAAACCCTTTTCAAAACATTTTTCCAAAAATCCATTTCATTTCTTTCAAATCAATTTTTCCCCTTTTCATGCCCAATGCTATGGATAAATATCACATGCTTTGCCAATACTATGAAAATGAAGAATTTATACTACACAAATTAACATGCTTTCTTATAGCAATTTCCAACAAGTTAATTAACACCATAGGCATATAAATTTAATACTTAGACATGCTTTACAACATAAAAATTTCTAAAATTATATGTCATGCTTTTTAATCACCAAACCAAACTATCACTAAAGGCACAAAGGGCTTGAATTAATCAACAATTTACATGCTTCATCATCATATATATCAGGCAACACATAGTCACAACTTTGGCACAATATCTATATAATAAAGCATGAAATTTCTACAAACCAAGCATATTAATTCACAATTTAAGGAGAATAATTCACAAAAGGCCCAAGAAAATGTAAATTAGAAACCTCTACCTCTGAGGATGCAAAAACTCCTAAATAGGTCTAAAAATTTAAAATCCCTAGAGTTAGCCAAATAAGGAATTGCTTATATCAACGCATAGATCTCACCAGGCTCTTCATTTTACCATAAACGGCACCCAAAAATTTCAAGAAATGAGGAAGTAATCAAAGGTTGAAATTATAAAAGAAAAAGAAAAAAAAAAAAAGTCAGCGGGAAGGAGAGAGAACTGGCCGAGAGAGAGGGTGAGGTCTGCTGAAAGTATTGGCTCTAAAGCCATTATAAGTGTTATAATATCATGTGGGTCGCACAATTTAAAAAAAAAATTCTTTTTCTTTAATTAACATTATATATATATATATATATATATATATATATATATATATATATATATATATATATATATCCAATTGAAACATTACATTTTTCCTAACTTAAAAAGATTTCGTTCCCAAAATCAAGACACACCTGGGGAACAAAACAACTTTGGATACTTGGAGCGAACCTCCTGTTCAAGCTCTAAAGTAGCCTCCTTCATGCCGTGATGCCTCCATAAAACCTTTACTGATGATATCGTCTGGTTCCTCAACACCTTCTGTTGTGTGTTGAGGATCTGAACTGGTCCCTCCTCGTAGGAAACATCCTCATCAATGTCCACATCAACTCAACTCAAAATGTGAGACGGATCTAGCTCGTACTTCCGTAGCATCGACACTTAAAAGATATTGTGGACTCTGTCCATCTGCGGTGGCAAAGCAAGTCTGTAGGCAACATCTCCTACTCGATACAATATCTTAAAAGGTCCAATGAATCGTGGCGATAACTTACCACTCTTCCCGAACCTCAATAACCCCTTTCATGGAGAAACCCGTAGAAAAATGTGGTCTCCCACCTCAAAAGATAGTGGCCATCTCTGCCTATCCGTATAACTCTTCTGCCGGCTCTGAGCTGTGAGCAACCTTTGTCTGATCAACTTAATCTTCTCAGTAGTCTCGAGTACTATGTTAGGTCCTAAGGCGGCTATCTCGCTCACCTCAGTCCAACAAATAAGAGACCTACAAAGTCTACCATACAACACCTCAAATGGAGCCATCTAAATGCTCTCCTGATAACTGTTGTGGTAGGCAAATTCAATAAGTGGAAGGTGATCCTCCCAACTGCCTCCCAAATTAAGTACAGATGCCCGAAACATATCCTCCAAGATCTGGATGGTCCACTCCGACTGGCCATCCGTCTGCGGATGGAATGTCGTACTAAGGTGTAACGATGAACCAAATGATGCCTAAAGTCCTTCACAGAACCTCTAAGTAAACTTGGCATCCCTATCTGAAACAATAGCCACTAGAACTCCATACAACCTCATAATCTCTTTCACATAAAGAACACCAAGTGCCTCCGCGTCATCTGTTGCCTTAATAGGCAAAAAGTAAGCCGTCTTGGTCAATCTATCAATAATGACCCATACGGTTTCATTTCCCTTTCATGATCTAGGAAGACCTATTACGAAATCCATAACAATCTACTCCCATTTCCACTGCACTACAGGCAATGGTTGCAACAAATCGGCTGGTCTCTGATGCTCAGCTTTCATCTGTTGATAGGTAAGGTATCTAGCCACAAACTGTGCAACATCTTTCTTCGTTCCGTTCCACCAATACTGACATCTGAAATTGTGATACATTTTAGTACCACCTTGATGAACTGCAAAACGGGAAGTGTGGAACTCCCGTAAAACGTCCTCACGACATCCTGTGGAAACAACAAACTGGTGGGGTCTCGGGTCGTCACTCCCGAAACCCAACAGTTTGTGATACCACAAAAGATAGTGGTGTCTAGCTATGATGAATGTGGCCAAGTTTTACATTTAGAAATTACCACTACTACCTTTCACTAAAAATATAACTAGGATTAGTAGGGATCGTCCCAAAGGATTAATGAGTCGTACTAGATTGAGCAATCAAGATTAGGGTTAGTAGGTCGAGTGATCAAAAGATTGGTTGGTGGTTGAATTACACTAAGATGCAATTTAAACTAAAGTAAACAATAATGCAATAAAGAAAATAAAAGAGAGAGAGAGGTCTTGAAGTTTAGAGATCACCAATAAGCATAGCTTTTCTACACCCCTTAATGAATGATTAATGAGGGGAAAAATATGTATTGCAATAAAGTGTGTGTGTGTGTGTGTGTGGTTGTTTTAACAAGCATGGATGACAAATTAAGCATATATTGTCTAAACAATATAGTGGATAGCACAACATATCAAATTAAGCCATTAATCCTTTCTTTAAGCTCACAATCCAAACATATCACAAGGTTAGAGAAATATGTTACTTGTTTTCATAAGTATGAAACATTAACAACAAGTATGGATTGTCCTCCCATTTAACATCTAAACTACAACTACACTACAATTAAACTAATGACATGAAATTAAACTAATTAAACTAAGGGAGAGGTACAATCCATCAAGAAATGAGTATGAACCATCAAATAAACCACAAGAACATTCCATTAAGCACTATGTCTTGACAATCTCTAGATCTATAGCATTAATACACATAGGCATACATCAACAACACAAGAAATAGAGACAAACACATGAACATCTATTCTAGCATACATAGACATATGGATAGAATAAAATTATCAATTGGAAGCATTAAACCATACAAATCATTGAATAAACAAGATCTATATATATAAAAGTGTCAAAACATGTATCACAATACGAATCCCCTCAAAAATACATAAATCAAGATGTAGAAAGCATGCTTAGGGCTAACTCTAGCCCTAAGAGGATGTCTAGCCACTCATAGATGATGTCTTCCAACCCTCAAGGGCAAGCTCCATGGAAGAAATCTGCTCATTGGTTGATGAACAGCCTCCAATGGTGTCTCTAGCCTCCTCTTCTCATTTGCTTCCTCACTAAGAATTCTCTTCTCTAAGTATAAAAGTATATCTCAAAAAGTGGCTCATATTCCTTGTATAAGTAGGTCAAATATCACCCCAAATGAGCTGGGCTCGTACACCAAATATTCCTCCAATGATTGGATATGAGACAACTTTTAATGAGCTGAAATTTGGATTTTCTTAAGATTTGGGAAGTTCGATCGATCGAACTTGTGGTGAGATCGATCGAACATGGCTGAGATCTATCGAATTGAAGTTGGATCGATCCTCAATGGCGGTACCTTTTTGGATAAAAACAAATCTGAGATATTTTGAAGATATTTTTGGGAAAAGGACAAAAGCGGTTGGCAGGGTGGTACAGCTAGATAAGATCAATCATTTGGATAAGGACAAGATGGTTCGATCGATCAAAGAATGAAGTTGGATCGATCGAACTTTGAAATCTTTGAAGAGGGACAAACATGGCTCAAATCCATCTGGAAGTGCTGAGATCGATGAAAGTTGGATCAATCGAACTTTTCTTGAGATCGATTGAAGTTGATGAAATTCCACCTTTTGCTTCCTTTTGCTCTACTTTGCTCCTTTATTTGATTCATCCCAAAATTGCTTCATTTCTGCTCTTATTTGGTTGAGTTAGCTTATTTTAGGGATAAGTACTTAAAAATGGAAATAACACGAAATCAATCTAATGTAGAAAAATAAGATAGATAAAGGTTCTAGAATACCTAAGCTTAAGGGGTTTAAATACGCACTTTTCAGCGCTCATCACCAACAAACCTCTATACCGTAGACCTCCATCTGCATGTAAGGTCCAATCTTTCACTATCTCACCACTGGAGATCAAGGTGTGAATGGAAACTAAATCCAAATCCTATCTCTGTGACACAATCACTCTCCGATAAGAATAAGCTAAGCCAAAAGACTAAATAAGAATGCCAACTCACTACAAACATCATCATCAAAACACTATAATCCTATCTCTGCTAGATCTTCAAGCATCTTCCATTTCTGAATGGCCAAACTAGCCAAAGTTCCATGAGATTTCTGGCTTAAGGCATCTACCACAGCATTTGCCTTGCCCGGGTGATATTGAAAGTTAAAGTTGTAATCTTCCAAGAATTTAACCCATCTTCTCTATTTGTTATTCAAGTCCTTTTGGGAGAAAATGTAATTGAGACTTTTATGATCCAAGTACACCTCGAATCTCTCACCATACAAGTAATGTCTCCAATACTTTAAGGCAAATACAACTGTCACTAACTCTAAATCATGAGTAGGGTAGTTAAGCTCGTGAGTCTTCAACTGTCGAGACTCATAAGCCACTACTCTACCATCTTGCATCAACACACATCCCAAACCATCACGTGAAGCGTCAAAATAAATCACATAACCCAAGTCATGCTCAAGTATCACCAACACTGGAGTTGTAGTCAATCTTGTCTTCAAATCTTGAAAAGATGACTCACGGGCTTCATTCCACACAAATTTGATCCATTTTCGGGTCAAACGGGTCATAGGTGCTGCCAAGCGAGAAAAATCGTTCACAAATCTATGATAATAACCCGCTAGGCCAAGAAAACTCCAGATCTCAAAAACATTCTTGGGTTGCTCCTAAGTCAAAACTGTTTCTATCTTCGATGGATCCACTGACACTCTACTTTCTGAGATAACATGCCCCAAAAATTTCACTTCTTGTAGCCAAAACTCACACTTATCGTATTTTGCATACAATTGGTGCTCCCATAAAATCTGCAATATAATACTCAAATGGATCTCATACTTCTCCCGAGATCGTGAATACACAAGAATGTCATCCATGAAAACTACCACAAACTGGTCCAACTAATCATGAAAGACGCGATTCATCAAGTCCATGAATGTCGTTGGCGTATTAGTCATGCCAAAAGACATAACAAGGAACTCATAGTGTCCATACCGTGTACGGAACGCTGTCTTTGGGATATCCTTATCCCTAACTCGCAACTGATAGTATCCTGACCTCCAGTCAATCTTTGAGAAACAACTGGCTCCCCTCAACTGATCAAATAAATCATCTATCCTTGGCAAATGATACTTATTCTTGATGGTGGCATGATTCAACTTTCGGTAATCAATGCACAACCTCAAAGAACCATCTTTCTTCTTAACAAACAAGATCGGTGCGCCCTACGGTGACACACTCGGTCGGATGAAACCTTTCATCCTCAAATCATCAAGTTGCCTCTTCAATTCTTCCAATTTAATTGGTGCCATACGATACGGTACCATAGAAATCGGCGCAGTACCTGGCATCAAATTAATAGTGAACTCCACTTCTTAGTGTGGAGGCAACTCTATCAAATCCTCTGAAACACATCTAAAAAATCACGAACAAGTATAGGATAATCTTCTTCCACTACATCATCTTTTTCAGTTATAAGACTAGCCAAGAAATAATCACTATGACTTCATCCACGAACTCTATAAAATGATGAAATGTGGGAATCACTCCGATCCCCCATGAAAAAGAAACAGTCTCCCTCAAGAGTGCAAACTGTGACTCTACTTCTGAAACACTCGATCGTGGCATTAAATGAAGCTAACCAATCCATCCCGATAATGACATCAAAGCTAGTCATCTCCAGGAGGATAAGGTCAAACACAAAAGTCCGCCCGGCTATCACAATGGAACAATCCCACACAACTCAGCTCAAAGACACTGAAACCCCAACTGGCGTATCAACATACAACGCCCGATCCATAAAACTGACCTCTAATCCTGATACAAGTGTAAATGATAATCAAATGAAGGAATGAGATGCACCAAAGTCAAATAAAATACGGGCATAAGAACCAAACACTAGAAATATACCTCGGAGAACTGATGGACCAAAAGATGTATCGGCCTATACAAGTGCAAAGACACGTCCTAGTGGTGCCTGTACCTGAGAACTGCCAACCTGAACACCTAACTGTTGCACTGACATAGTAGGAGTATCCCTCCTAACTAGCCATGAACCCTAAAAAGACATGACAGACTGTAGCAGTGGTGGTCTGAAACCTAACTGAACTGTAGCCAACTGTAACGGCCTCTGCTGTGACCCTCTGCCACTATTGGTGTCTGCTCCCAGACTAAGACAATCCTAAATTAGATGGCCCTACTGGCTACACCCATAACAAGCTCTAAACGAGTTCATAGGTTATTTGGACTTATAATGTCCAGGCTGCTGACACTGATAACAAATAGCCCCACTATTATCTGACCCAACTAGCATAGGAGTAGTAGGAGTGGGTCGTGCTAACTGCTACCCCTGAAATTGAGATGAACCACCCCTGTTCCTCTTCAATGAAGGTCCCTCCAAAGATGATCCTGCATTCCTCTTTTGCTTCCACTGCTCCCTTCTTGCATCTTTATCTTTGGCCTCCGTCTCTAGCATCAATGCTCTTTCCACTGCCTTAGAATAAACCTTGATATACTGTGCCATTATTAGTGACCTCATTTTGTAATCAAGCCCGGAGACAAATTTCCTAGTCTTTTCAACTTCATTGCTCACCATCTCTGGAGTAAAGCGAGAGAGAGAGAGAGGTGAACTTGTTCTCATACTCCGTCACTGACATATTGCCTTGGATAAGGCCATTAAACTGGTCCCTTAGTTCCCAACTCTTGGGAGCAGGGAAATATTTCTCATAGAACAGCTCCTTGAACATATCCCAACTCATCTTTTTAATCTTATACTGATTTGTGATCGGCTTCCACCAAAACTTGGCGTCCTTGGAAAACTTGTAAGTGGCTAGGATGATTTTCACATAATTATCCGTCACATCCATAGAGGTCAATTGAGTTTCAACTTGATCCATATAATTGTCTACTTCCATTAGATCTGCACCACCCTCAAACATCACTAGCATCAACTTAA
The DNA here is from genome assembly GCF_030987335.1 of Cornus florida. Classification (NCBI taxonomy): domain Eukaryota; kingdom Viridiplantae; phylum Streptophyta; class Magnoliopsida; order Cornales; family Cornaceae; genus Cornus; species Cornus florida. Next base: position 69,849,609 of record NW_026775581.1, on the reverse strand, counting down.
AAAACCCTAAAATCAACTTAAGACGTTTTTACGCTGGCATTTCCTCCCCCTGAACTACCGGTTGTGGTACCGGTTGCGGAAGAGTAGCCATTGTGGCCCTCAAGGCATTTTGCAACAAGCGGTTCAATACAAGTTTCGCCGATTTTTCACCCTCCTCAATGGGTGCTTCAACATCATTCCTTCTGGTGGAAACACCTCTTGGGGTAATCAAATCTCTAAGAAGTGTATCTTCTTCATTTTGTTCTGTCAAATTGGAGCTAGAGCTTTCTCCAACATCACCTCTTATCGGCATAGAGCCAACACCTCTGGGTTCCTTTCGTGGTGGCATGATACTATAAAACAAGAAAACGGTTCAATAACGATAGCACTAAAGTCCAACCGTGAATAACTTAACACAAAAGGATACTGCACAAACACTTAGCAGGCAAGACTATGCAATAAGCACATTAGCATACACATATAAACACGTAAGCAAGTAAACAAGTAAATAGTTAAGCATGTTTTTCAAATAACAGAACACTTTAGGAAATAGTCACATAGCAATGTAAACGACTCCCCGAACAATCCTAGGTAGGCCTCTACCCGTCATCTTAATGGTTTTCAAACCATTGCTCTGATACTAAATTTGTAACGACCTTAAAATGATACTGATTATATAAAATAAAAAAAAATTCGACATGACCTCTGCTAAAAAGGGTGCTACAACAACCTGCTTAGATGCGTAAAAATGCAATGGCCTCTCTTGGACCTTAAAAATTTATCTAACCTGTCCTAACACACAATGTAAATAATACATTTTAACATTCCTTTCATCTATTCATTATGCTTCAATATAGTTCAGCTCATGGTGGAATAACTACATGCCATCTAATCCAAATATCACAACTATAGTCCCAAATTATAATTAAGATCAAAAGTCCGTGTCTTACAACGTTTAGACAACTTATATTAAAGTTACATCCCATGAATATAATTATAATAACAAAAGTCTGTAAGTCTCAGTATAGAATACAATATACTAAGTTTTACAAAAATAGTGAGACTTAGATACAAAAATGGTAAAAGAATCTTCTAATATATACTAGGCCTATGGTGGAAAGTCATCCGCCACTTCTTTTCCGTATCTTGAAAAAAATGTTAAATAGTAGGGTGAGCATAAAGTTCAGTAGGTAGTGCTTAAGGCACACCTCTTGAAACCCCGTGAATCCACACCATGAATAGCAATAAAAGAACAAGGATCATGTTATGCCAAGAAAATAATTACACAATCACACCAATAACCCAAGTCATGAAAGAAGATGCCATGAAATGCAATGCCATGTTGTGCTATGTCTCTCACCATTTGTTAAAAAAAACCATAACCGTCATCATTTCCAAACCGTTAATGAAACCCGTCCTATGGTGACCCCATGGCGGCACGAGAGGAGGATTGGCTACTGTCCCTGACCCATGGTAACCCCGTGGCGTCATTTGGGGCCCAGGTAACTCAACCACGCTAAGAAAATCTCCCTAATCCCCTCTGGGCCCCACTAACACCACGGCCCTTAGGTAACCCCCAGGCGACCGGGTTTTAAATAAAAAAAACCCTTTTCAAAACATTTTTCCAAAAATCCATTTCATGCCCAATGCTATGCATGAATATCACATGCTTTGCCAATACTATGAAAATTAAGAATTTATACTGCACAAATTAACATGCTTTCTTATAGCAATTTCCAACAAGTTAATTAACACCATAGGCATAGAAATTTAATACTTAGACATGCTTTACAACATAAAAAATTCTAAAAGTATATTTCATGCTTTTTAATCACCAAACTAGTACTAAAGGCACAAAGGGCTTGAATTAATCAACAATTTACATGCTTCATCATCATATATATCAAGCAACACATAGTCACAACTTTGACACAATATCTACATAATAAAGCATGAAATTTCTACAAACCAAGCATATTAATTCACAATTTAAGGAGAATAATTCATAAAAGGCCCAAGAAAATGTAAATTAGAAACCCTACCTCTTAGGATGCAAAAACCTCCAAATGGGTCTAAAAATTTGAAATCCCTAGAGTTGACCAAACAAGGAATTGCTTATATCAACGCGTAGATCTTGTTGGGCTCTTCGTTTTGCCGCAAACGGCACCCAAAAATTCCAAGAAATGAGGAAGTAATCAAAGGTTGAAATTATAAAAGAAAAAGAAAAAAAAAGAAAGAGAAAAGAAAAGCAAGTCAGCAGGAGAAAGAAAAAGAATTGGCCAAGAGAGAGGGTGATGTCTGCTGAAAGTATTGGCTATAAAGCCATTATATGTGTTATAATATCATGTGGGTCCCACCATTTTAAAAAAAATATCTTTTCTTTAATTAACATTATATATATATATATATATATATATATATATATATATATATATATAATTGAAACATTACAACAACACAAAATCAAATCTTCTTTCTTAAATTAAAATAGTAATTAATTGAAAACTCAAAAAACCACCACAGTCCTTGAGGTTCGACACCCTCAACATAGCCCCATCCTACAAGGATTCGTTTTATTGCAAGTGGTTAATTTATTATTGACACACATCACCTGCCCTAAGTCTTTCTTTCAAAAGCAATGTACTGATTTCTGATATATATATACATGTTTTTTGCTTATATTCTCATTGTGTTGATATTTTAGTTCACTATGATATTTCTCTATACTTTCTCCATATACTTGATGCTCTTATGTGTGTTGGAGTTTATTAATTTTGCTAGATACTACAGATTAAGTTTGGGGGTGATTTAACTGAAAGCACAATCGGGTGGTTTTGAGAGGAACCACTATGTTGAAGAAGACGATGCTGGAAATTCATTTTTACCCATCTGTGCATTATTTTGACATATCTTTGCTAGTCTGCTTGTATAGTAATATCTTTCTAACTCTCTTTTTTGTTCTTCCACATTGAGGACAATGTGCACACTAAGTTTGGGGGTAAGATTGTGTTGGAAAATTTTAAATTTTTGCTTATACACATATATGCTTTGATAATTGATGTTAAAAGCATATGTTTGAGTCTGTTGATGGTCATGTAATCTGTTTGCAGTCTGATGTTGGTTAAAAATGATTTGTATACTAAAATACTGTGAAAGGGATTCCTTGAAAAAAATTTAGATCAGTTGGTGGCCTATGGTCCACGTTGTTAGGATAGTTATTGCTTAATGATGTTGATATCTGAGACACTACACTTTGCACATATTCACACTTGCATGAATTCTATGGGGTACAACTTGGAAGTATTGTTTTGTTTTGAGTTAGACTGAGATGAACAGGTAGAGTTGATAATTTTGATGACCAAGGCATAAAAATAAGAAAAAGAAAAGAAAAGAAACAGAAAAAATTTGGTATGTATGCAATACAATAAAAAGAAAAATTATTCACCAATGTGAATGAAAAGAAAAAAAAAATGAAAAAAATAGAAAAGGATCAAGTTTAGGTTTGTGCTTAGATTGCTTAAGTGATTAAGTCCTTAGGGGTGTGTTCTAACTCCTAATGCCTTAAGACCATCTGGTCTGGGAGTCATTGGCTGAAAGCTTGTTACATAAGGGGTTTAAGTTGCCTAGATTACTTGAATAATTAAGTCCTTAGGGGTGTTTCAATACTTAATGCCCTAAGACCATCTGGTCTGGGAGTCATTGGCTGAAAGTTCGTTACATGGGTGATTTAGAAAGCTTAATAAACCTAAACATTGCACAGTATCTTTTTTTTAAAAATGTGTACTTATAGAAAAAAATGCCTTGGGATTTGGAATTTGAAAAGTCTACCTGTGAATTGAGGAATAGCAAGGAATAAATGCAAGTTGTACAGTAAGCCACACGTTGAATTGTAGGATCACTTAAAAAAAGTATTTTAGAGATTAAGATTGTTGAATGAATGATTAAACTGGTATGTGAGGACCATGGTTACTTAATTGAAATTGGAAGTTGAAAGTTTTTCTGATTACATAATTGGTATACTTATTGTATTTGACTGATTAATGAACTCCAAGGATGATATGATTTCAAAACAGGCTTAAATGTGCTTATCGTGCAATTAAGGCACTAATTTGAGAAATTTGTGGGTATCTTCATTGGAAACCCTCATGAGACTATAACTCATCTACTAGGGGTAACCTAAGGGTTTAAAGGCTTGTTGCATAGGTTAAATGCAACTGTGATTTCCATGAAAGCGGCTTTTTAGTTCTGTATTGCTAAGGAATTAGCAATATGTAAGTTTGAGGGTGTGATGAGAGCTGAATATATGCATTTTTGAGCCCCTAAATATACGTATGTTAAGGCCTAAAGTGATACTTCTATCCATAGTTAGACTGGTTTATGTTTAATGTGTGTTTACATGTACTTTCCTAGAGAAATGGTTAAAACCGGGACTTTATGATTATATCGAAGCTTACAGAGTCGTTGTCGGTCATTCAGAGCAAGCCGAGAGCATAAATGGTGTAGTTTGAAGAAATTCAAGCCCTAGAGCTCGAGCCTAAGTATTAAGGCTCGAGCATTACAACAAAGAAAAGAAGAAAAGTCAACAAGGCATTAAAGTTTGAGCCTTATACCTTGGTGCTCGAGCCCCAACTTAGAGTGCTTGAGCTTTACCTAAGGGTGCTCGAGCCTTGACCCTCAAGCTCGAGCATGAGGCGTCGAAAGTTAAAGAGTAGATTTTAATTAAAAGGCTATGCTCCCAGGTCTCATGCCTCACCTCTAGGATCGAGCACCATTCATTGAAGCTTGAGCCTTGAGTCCTAAATGCTCGAGCAGGGTACCTAGTGCTTGAGCCCATGAAGCCTGGATCAAGCAATGTTAAAATATTTCAATCCCAAAAATATTCTAAATGTTGAAGAAAAATACGCTTCGAAAAATAGTTGAAGAAAATTGGCTAAGTGTTAAAATGAAGATCGAGCACCAATTCTTGAAGCTCGAGCATCAATCTAAAGAAGCTCAAGCCTTGTTCCTAAAGCTCGAGCCTGAACCTTAAAGCTCGAGCCTCTATTCCTAAAGCTCGAGCCTTCCATAACATGTCAGATTTAAAGTACGGGATTGTTCTCTTTATCAGTCATATCTCATCCTAGATGGGTCAGAAGACCTAAAAGCCCACTAAATCCTTATTTTCTTCTATAAAATGAGGCGTAAGCCTTGATAGAAAAGGTCTAAAATTTCAAGTTCTTTTTATGGTGTTATTCAGAAGGCTGGTAGCGTGGTGACTTTTAGGGTTTCCATAAGCGTAGAAGTGAAGATCCTGAGAAGAGAAGTGTCGTCCATGACGATGGAGATGAACTCAACACAGATAATATCCGACCTCGTCATGAGTAGCTAATTCCTCTCTTAGGGTACTGATGTAACCCAATCTAGTATTCTTAACTCTAGGATTATTTTAATATATTATGTTTTATTGATTATATGACTATGAGCAATTGAGACAACTCAATTGGTTTTCCTGCTTTAATATATTACAAACTGTTATTACTTTATCTTAGATATAATTGTTTGTTTTATATTCTCAACCTATCTTATTGGACGGTATCTGGTGGAGCCCTGCCAGCCATAAGAATAGAGGTCATATAATAGTGTTCCAATGTTTTTTATAAAAGAATGTTTTCATAGACTATGCTTAGGAAAGATGGATTATTTACAAAGTAGTTAAAGTAGCTAGAGTAGATAGGTGGATAGTCCATGCTAATCGCAGATAGGTTATAGTTAACTAAATTTTGTAAAATATCTTTCTTTAAAACTCGAGTTGAATGAATGTTATTGAGTTCAACTCATTTAAAAACATAATTGGTTAAATTCCTAGAGTTGATGCAATTGACCGTGGTATGATGATTGTAATGAAGTCAAAGCCCTAAGATTTCTCTCTCTAATTACTTAGTTTAATATTTCAGTTTAATTTTAGTTTGTTTTTAATCGTGACAACCAAGCAAACTTTTCAACCAGTTACTTGTAAACCAATAGGACTAAATTAAAGACTGAATATAAATCTCATCTCCCTGTGGGTTCAACATCTCTTTTTATAGCACTATTCTACACGGAATCATCCTATTGTGAATGGTAAAATTAGCCACGATCAGCTGCCAACCGGCTAATTCTTTTCTTCCACCCTGCCTTGAGTTCCTTTAGTGATGTTTGTTGTTTGGGGGAGTCATAGATTTATAGATGAGGTTCATGCTTCGTGTTGACATAGGAAATGATGGTTGTAACCTTAGTCGACCTCCAGGACCCGGCTAACGGTTCGCACTTATGGGTTCGGGTCATTACATCAAATGACAACCTCTATACCAAATGATGACATTGATCACCCATTCCACCTTTACCTTTCAAGGCGACACTACCTCGAACACCATGTACATAAGACCCGTAACCCCAGTCACAGCAACCCACTAACTCGTCAAAAAGAAAAAGGTGTCTATATGGCAACATCGCCCTCACTGGCTCTAAAAACTAAATTATCCACAATCGCCTCGACTGGCGCATAACCCTATCACCTACCTAACAATACACAACAAATGAGTCATAATCTCTAAACTATCTCCGGATCATACCTTAAACCATTCTGCTTATCAGCATCACGCCTTAATGCCTCTACTACCATTATCCTCGAATGACAACTTAAACTCACGTCCCACCAACTCAACAGGCTATCGCCAAGCGATCTTCCCTCAAGCATCCTTAAAATGACACCATGACAATAAGGGAGTATGCCTCACTCTCGATACTTCCTACAACGACCACTTCTTACCACTAGAAAAGAACCTTCATACGGCAACGCCATGCCAGCAAATCCTGATATAAAAATGAGCACAAAAACCAAAATGCTCAATATCCATCTAGCTCCTCAAAACCATCAATGATGCAATCAGCCACTAACGCTTAACTAGCCACTCAAACCACTATTTCTAGGGCAACTTACGTGCCTAAACAAGAAAATTTCACACTCTAGGTTCAACATCATTACCTCCTATCTTCACTATTCCTCAGAACACTCTTGGCCCCTTAAAGTCAAATGGGGCTACCAGCTAAACCTACGGGATCACCCTCATCCCAATCATTTTAAATCGACAGTCTATTTCTTGGATCCTCAAACACCCAGCACTATCACCTGATAGTTTAAGCATATTCGGAATACAACTCCAGCCCACAACTTATAATTTCTAAAACACAATCCATTTGGTACACAATACCTATCATCTATCACACCATTAACAAACGACCAAACACTTCAATGACCCCTTACTATCGTTCCTGCACTACATAGCTAAAAATGACTACTATGCACCACCTCGAGACTCTCTCAACAACCATAACAACCTACAACCCCGTTCATCCACTGAGCCATGCAATCGACTCATTGAGAGTCAATTACCGACAGCATACACCTGTAACTATCCGAAATAGGGATCATGTAACGGCCTTGGTTTTTCAAGCCAGGGAGTCCTGTGATGAACTGAAGATTCACTCGATAACGAATCCAGATGCGGAAGCAAGAAAATAAGACAATGGTCTCCCAAGGCACAACACACCTCCAAGACACTTTGATAACCTTCCACGAGGTCGTGGAACTCAATGAGAACTGACGCGGAAGCAAAAGATTGGAAATATGACAAATAAGTCCCCAGGGGCAAAATAGTCATTTTACATGGAAATGACGTCCCTAAAATGTATATTATTCTCGAGACACATCCATGACTTCCCGTGAAGTCACGGAACTCAAAAGAAAGTAACGGAAGCGAATTACAAGAAAACTGGACAAAAATAGCCCCAAGGGCAAAATGGTCATTTTTGAAAATATAAAATCAGGTGTTACCGAGCATAGCACTGGGAAGACAGTAAAAAATTAATCAAGGTAGACTCAAGAATCACTTGATTCGGAGTCCGGATGGAAGAGAAAAGTCAAAACAAAGTTTTGATGTCGCCGCGGCCATGAATAGTGTTTTGACAGCAATGAATAGTAACCTAGGCAAAATACTGAAATTCGTGTGCCGTTTTGAGGCAATAAACGACGTTTTCTGGAAAAACACGAAGAAGAAACCCCCCTCAAAATAATTTTTCCAAACAGACCATGTTGAAAGAAAATTTTATTTTTGACGTGAAACCCCCAAAATACCCTTACAATAGACTTTTTCAAATAGTGCAAGTGCGCACAGGAAATCAGATTTGACACGGGGTTTTCGGGTCTTAGACGACATTTTCTGGAAAAATGTTGTGAAACCCCCCCCCCCCCCCTAAAATTATGTTTTCTATGTGTCCATGTCAAGACCGGAATTTATTTTTCAAAAATAATTCCCGAAATCCTCCTAGATTAGTTTAGGCCAAGAGGTTAAAAGCAAAAAGCTGCTACATGTTTTTTTTTTTTTTTGAAATCTGCCAGAACTAAGAGCTAAAACGTGGCCCCTAACGACATTTTTTGGAAAAACATGAAACAGAAACCCCTCCCGAAATCAAATTTTCTACCTGGCAAGGCGGGAGGAAAAAAAAAAAAATTTGTGAAATGGCCAAAATGCCCCCAAATCAGTAGAGGCTTAAAAACTCAAAGGTAAATCCATAGAGTACTCATTTTGTGAAATATGATTCTAGACTTGAAAACGATCATGCACATAAACGTAACTTACCTAATCGGATGTACTACAATGGTTTACGGGTTAAAAATACCGCCGATGCAAAATTTGACCCCCCCACGGCAAAAAAGGCAAAAATGAACTAAAAATAGGGAATTTGAAAACTAAAATTAACAAATGATTTCAAATTACCATTTAGCCCTTGGCCACACTTCATACATGATTTATGAGACCCTATGAAAGAATAAAAATGGAATTACCACACACGATGCAACCATGGTGAGACAATGACTTAGTATTTTTTAATATTTTCATAATATTTCATGAAGTTAAAAGTTACATAGGATACAAATTAGATATCATTGGCCGATGGCCTCATCTCATACATGTCAAATATATTGTAAAGAGTGTACTTATGTACACATTACAAAAATAGAATCAAATTTACACATTTTGATATATAAAGTTATAAATGGCATTTCAAGCCAACATTTACAAGAAATGAAAACTTTAAGTTTACAAATCATCCAAGCATGATGTGAATCCCGAATCTTGATCCCGGTACCTGAAAAATGTCCCCACTACGTGGGTGAGTAACATAAAGCTACTCGTAGGAGATGAGCATGCATCGACCTAGCATTGTACAATTCTATCACCTTAAGGTGAAACATGTTAAAAGGGCTCATGCCACCTAACGTCTATGTCAAGTGAGACTGGGGGATCATCTTAAGCTACTCATGCTATTGAAATGAACTACGGCATATAAGTACACATGCTCAAGTATACTAAACCGTATTAAAACATAATACGCGACATACAAGCTGTAATGACCCGATCATTTTCTTTCCTTTCCTTTTCTTAGATTTTCACGAATTTTTTTTTTTCCGTTGATCTTTTCCTTTCTGAGTTCGGTTTCTCATCACTTAGTGTCATCTTGAGTGCTTGGGGATGGTTTCTGAGACTCTTTTCCGTGGATTGACGACTTCCTTTGAGGACCGAGTTATTTTCACATTTTCACTTTTGTGACACTATTCACCTTTCGTCTTTTTCTCGGTTGTCACCTTGTTGGCGTAATCTCACTTTTTGTAACGACCCGGTCATTTGCTATCCTTTCATTTTTCTTGAAATTTTATGAATGAATTTTTTTCGTTTAATTTTCCTTTCTGAGCTCTATTTCGTGTCACTTAGTGTCATCTCGAGTGCTCGGAATTGGTTTATGAGACTCTTTCATGTGAATTGACAACTTCCTTTGAGGACCGAGTCATTTTCGCATTTTTCGTTTTTGGACACTATGCGTTATTTCGTCTTTTCCCTATTCTGTCATTTTCCCTATTTCGTCTTATCTCCGTTTGTCAATTTTTGGCATAACCTCACTTCTCATGCTCGGAGTTAGTTTTTAACTTCACGTGCCTTCATTTTGACTGGTTTCCTCGAAATAAGTATCTTTACTTTTGCAAGAAAGTACTCTGGTTGCTCCCAGTGTACATAGGGGCATGGATGCAAAGTTCTTTGAAATTATTTTCTTTTCTTGGGGTATTTTTCGTAAATATCTTTTGAAGATATTTTATTTCAGGGGTTTTTAAGAAAATATTTTTGGAAAATATTTTCATTCTGGGCCATAAGTGCAGTTTTTACTTTTTGGAGGGGCCATTGTGCAATTAATGAAAGTTATTACAAAATGTCTTGTTCTGAGCTTGGATCTTTGTACAGGATTCATTTTTATATTTCTTCGAGTTGTGTACTCTTGGAATTTCCTCTTGGTCGATATTTTCCAGTTACAGGGTTTCTGGCCCTAGTTTTTGCCAAACTTGTTTTGGGTATAACTTTCTGCTCGGGACTCAATTTTTGATGCTGTTTCTTCCGTTGTTCATATTTTACCATTTTAAATATTTTTCGTTCACAAAGTTTTGCCATTTGAGCGCGTCTGCTCAAATTTTACTTTTTCAGACCCGACGGGGCCCGTTCGGGGCACTTTTTGAGATTTCTATAAAAGGGGGGTGAGATATTTCATTTTTCATCTTCTTCCCTCTTCATGCACGACCTGGAGCTCCCATGGCAGCCCAAGGGGTGCTGCCATCTTCTCTCTCCTCTTTTGGTTCACTTTTCCTTGATGGAAAGTCTTCGGCGTTAACGTTTGTTGTTCCCCTCGCCGTGCTCTACCTTTCCCCCTTATTAGAATTCAGTTTTGACCATTTCTTGAGTTTGGTTTTGAGGTCAAGTTATGATTTTCATAGGGCTTCTTGTGGATTCTTGTTCACGGTGTTGTCCCCGACAAAACCTCTCGGTATCGTCGAATTCGGAACACTTTTATTTTGGTGGACCTTTGGGATTTTCATCTCAAATTGAGGTAGGAGATGTTCTAGGTTTAAATTCTTGTTATATAGCATGCTTGTGATGCTTATACTACTTATTTACATGATTAAATATAAAATCTAGAGATTTTATTATTTATTTTTCTTGTACGGGATCTAATTTTCTCGGTTGCTCATGACTTGGTTTAAACATGTATCATGATTTTATATTGCCCCTTGATATGCTCATTGTCGTGTATTAAAATTGGAACATTTGAATAAGTATTAAAGATTTTATTTAATATTTATCTTAGGTGAAAGATTAATTCACATGGCCTTAACTAACTTGAAATCAATATGTGTTAGCATATTAAATTAGCCCTTAGCATGCTCTCCAACATAGTTGAATTTGAAAGTAATTGGAAGTGTTTTGAAAATTAGTAATTATTACTTAATTTGATTAATTAATTTGCCCCGAGTGCACTATTCACTCTATTTGAATTCTGACTTGATATTCTTGATCTACATGCCATATAGCTTCACATATATTTGATTTAGAATATTCGGTGAGGTTTTGAAACTTTTCATTTAATTAATTTCCTTGTTTAAGATTTAATCCTCATGGTGATATACAACTTAGAATTGAATTGTGGCATGCTAGAAAATTAAGCTTTGGTGTGGTTGTTCACATATATTAAATTGGGATTAATGGCATGAGAATTGCAACCTTTATTTTATATTTAACTTTAGTGAAAGTTTAATTTACATAGGTGTAACTTGCATGAAATAAGCTTGTAATATGATATTACATTAGTCCTTGGCATGTTCTATAAGATTTGTTAAATTGAGAGCATTTGGTTAAGTTTGAAAATCTAGAGATTTTAATTAAAAGAATTAATTAAAATCTATTTTGTGGTCCCATTAGCTTAATTAAGATTTTAACTTGATATTTGTATTGGCCATGACTTGTTTACTTGTATATATTAATTGTGGACCATTTAAAGTTGCTTTAGAACCTTGGTAATTAAATTAGCATGATTTAATTAGAATTCTACCTTGTTGTTCCAATAACCTAATTGAGTTTTAGAATGGATATAGGTGATGACCATGCCATGTTCTTTAATATGTATTAATTTGAGGTTATTTGGAATTGAATTAGAATATAGGGAATTTAATTATTTTTATTTAATTAAATTCTATCGAATTGAGCCATGGATTTAATTGTGTTTGAAATTCGTTTCTATATCAAAATCCTGGACATGGACTTGTTGTATATTCATTTGGTTATGTTTTGAGCATTGGATAACATAGTTGCTATGTTTATACTCATGAGAATATGTTTTCCATATTGAATATATTCTGGCCTTGTGTAATGATTTTCACATTTCGTATTTAACATCATTCATGCATAGCGTGTAACGAATCGCACACTGAAGATTCGACATTCATCACATCATATTAATTGTGGACTTAGAGCATGTATTGTATAGGTTTCCAAATTTGGTTGTGCTTAGTAGATAGTTGATTATCTTGCATATTCCTATTGATATATGCGTTGTTGCACAACTTGTTGATTTTAGAAACTTGGGGATGTCGTTGTTTGACTATGGCTAGGACGTGGTTCTAATACGGGGGATAGTCCCTCTATATATAGTCTAGTGTGCACATAGGGAGGTTACCATGGGCTAGTAACCCTAAAGTAACTATGTTGTCGGTCTGATCCGGCGTGACGTCCGAGTATCTACTTCGTTTGATTTCGCATTTCATTTTCAAGTTGATAACTAGATGATGTTGTAACTTGTTATTTCTTATTTGTCGTTCCATTTTAAGTTACAGGATGTTAACTTTGCGAAATTGTGCTTTATGCGTTGTATTGGAAGTTCTAATGTTGGTTAAATTGCATCGATATTGAAAATTGCGTTTTGACGTTCTAACATAGCTTAGGAATGATTCTATTGATTCATTTAGAACTTAGATGTTAGGTGGCATGACCCACTACTGTTATTTTGTGCTTTAGATTCTAAGTTGATGGTTTTGAGAACTTATACCTTATTGCATTGTATAACATGCTCTTTCGTTGTTGAATTGTATGGATAATGTGATTCTTGTTAACTTGTATTCAAATATGCTTTTGTCATGTTGTATGGATTACTCTAGACCTAGTTCAATTGTATTGAAAATGCAATTCATGTTAATCTATGCTCAAGCATTCTTCTTGTTGTATTCTTTGGATTATCCCAACCATGATTCGTTTCATACACGTATGTATATCATGATTCTTGTTGCTTAGACTCTAAGGTAGCTTAGGATGCTCCCCGAGTCTCACTTGGACATAGACGTTAGGTGGCATGAGCCCCTTTAACATGTTTCACTTTAAGGTGATAAATTTGTAAAATGCTAGGTCGATGCATGCTCATCTCCTACGAGTAGCTTTATGTTACTCACCCCTACGATACTGGGGCACATTTCAGGTACGAAGACTTGGTTCATGAAGCCTAGCATTTCTTGGATGTCGTGTAGCTTTCAAGTTTCCATTTCATACAAATGTTAGCATGAAATGTCAATTTGTGGACTTATATGTCAAAATATGTATATTCGGCTCCATGTATGTAATGTGTACTTAAGTACACTCCTTTCAATGTATTTAATATGTATGAGATGAGGCCGGAGGCCAATGACATGTATATTGTATTCTATGTACTTTTTAACTTCATGAAATATTGTGAAAATCTTAAAAAATTGCAAGTCATTACTTCACCATGGTTGCATCGGGTGTGGGAATTCTATTCTCATTCTTTCATAGGGTCTTATTAATCTTGTATGAAGTGTGGCCAAGGGCCAAATGGTCATTTGACCCCGTTTTGTATTTTTGGATTCCGAGTTTTCATTCCAAGTTCCATTTTTGCCTTTTTGCCCGTTGGGGGGTCGAATTTTGTATCGGTGGTATTTTTAAGTTGTGGACCATTGTAGCATGTCCAAATAGGTAAGTTATGTTTGCGTGCATGGTTGTTTCCGAGCAAAACCTTATCGTTTGTGTTTTGAACCTCTTGTGAATTCATTTCGCACTTTTTTTGCATATTCTGATCTAGGGGCATTATAGACTTTTCACGGTAGTTTTATTTTCTTCTTTCAACATGGTTGAATAGAAAACATGATTTTAGGGGGGGTTTCTTTTCTGTGTTTTTCCAGAAAATGTCGTCTTGATATTGGAAATCGCTTACGAAGTTTAGCTCTTAGTTTTTGAACATAGCAGCTTTTTGGACCTTCATGACTAGATTTCATGGAGGGGCATTTCGGGCATTCTACATTGAGTTTTTTTTTAATTCTCTCACGAGTCACGTAGAAAACTCAATTTTGAGGGGGGTTTCTTCTTTGTGTTTTTGCAAAAAAATTTATCTAGGCCTCCAAACTCAGCCTCTGTTCTGGATTTTTCTGAAAAACAAACCCACAACGGCTTTATGGGCTGCTTCTGCCAGCCATGTGTGCACCAACGTGCGCACGGCGTGCATGGGCACTCGCATGGGGCTGTCGTGGCCCCTCGCCGGGCCGCCGCGACATCAATTCTTCTTTTGGGCTTTTCTCTTTCGTTCGGACTCCAATTCAAGTGATTTTTTTTTTGAACTTGACTAATTTTTCGCTGTCTTTCCAACGGTGTGCTCGGTTACACCTGGTTCTTCATGGATAATTACCAATTTACCCTTTTTGCCTTAAGTGCTCGTTTTTCTTTATCATGCCGTTTCACCTTCGTCCCGACTCCGAATCATGCGATTCTTGAGTCCATCTTGATTATTTTTTCGTTGTCTTTCTAGCGGTGTGCTTGATGGCACTCGAATCTACAGTTTTTAAAAATGACTATTTTGCCCTTGGGGGCTTAATTGTCATATTTTCGATCTTTTGCTTCCGCATCAGTTCTTGTTGAGTTTCACGACCTCATGGAAGGTCACTTTGACTTCTTAGAGTCTTTTTTTCTGTTTTCGCTTCCGCATATCGGATCCGTTATCGGGTCAATCTTCGGTTCATCACAGGACACGCTGGCCTAAAAACCAGGGTCGTCACACTTTTCGTGTTCGGATTTGATTCCGGTTTTGCATGCATCCAGGATATTTAAATTCCATACTATGTGTATTTTCACTTTGTTAGAAAAGCATGCTAAGTACTTACTTTTCTTATAAGGGTATAGACGCATAACATTTTTGTAATTTTTTTAACTTTTGGGGTTTTGTGTAATTACTGTAAAGTAATTATTTTTCATCTTAGGGACCATTTTGTAATTTAATTTGTAAGATATTTTTAAAAAGGACCTTTTTGCAATTTTTGAAAAGTGTGACAAGTGTCACACTCTCATAGATCCACTTGTTGGCATTGAAGTGGAGGGACTTGGAGGCATCATCTTGTGACATTTGGAGGGTGGAGATTCACCCACTTGTTGGCCTAAGATTGGTGCACTTGTTGGCTTGGATGGTTGACAAATGTAGGCTTGGGATTAAGTCTTGCAAATTACTTTTGGGACACTTTGGGATTATAGTTTTAAGGAGGGGTTTTTGTGCAATTGACCATAGTTGTATGTGTTGACCATGGTGTAGGAACATATAGTGAGTGGAGGATTTCTATTTCCTCCACTCACCCATTTTTCACCTTATGTCATTTTCTTTCTCATCACAAACCCTAGCCTCCATGGATGGAGCTTGATGCTTAAGCCTTGACCTTGATTTTTAAGGGCCTTCCACTCATCTTAGACCTTGAAGCTTGGAACACTTTTTGTTCCCCTCATTCTCCTCTACATAACCCTAGAAGGGTTTGCCATTTTGTGTTGATTTGCCTTGGATTCTAGAGAGACACTTCTCTAGTGAGGTAGGGGATGTTATAGGGTTATATTTTTGTTTCTCGCATGCTATTGATGCTTATATAAGTTGTATGCATGTCTTTTGTTAATTTAAGAAATTAGTGATTTATCATATCTTGCATATAACTCATTTTAGACTTGGTAAATGGCATGGCCATGAGTTGATCTTTGATATATATTAATTTGGGATGATTTAGTTGAGTTTTCAAATCTAGAGATTAAATGGATTTAATTTGATTTAAATTCTAGTAAATTGTATTTTACTTGTATTCCATTTTAGACTTGAGATATGGTATGACCATGATTTGGTGCTTGATATATATTAATTTGGGATCATTTGAATAACTTTTGAAATCTAGAGATTTGATTAATTTAAATTAATTAAATTCTATATGATGCTATCTTACTCATTTGACACTTTTGATTTGATATATGTAATGAGCATGCTATGTTATTTAACATATATTAATTTGAGGTTATTTGAATTTGATTTGAAATCTAGAGAATTTGATTATCTTGTTTAATTAAATTCTATCTAATGGCTCCATGGATCTATTGGTATCTTAGAAGTTGTTTCTATATTCAAATCATAGACTTGAACTTGTTATGTATTCACTTTGTTGTGTTTTGAGCATTGGACAACTTTGTTGTTAAATTTATATTCATGAGAACATGTTTTCTTTATGGAATATATTGATACCATGTGTAATAAATTGCACACTTTGTAATTGACATTATATATGCCATTTTAGAATTGAAACTCTAAGGCATAGATTGTGTGGTTTCAACCTACTTGTGCATGGAAGGTGGTTTTCGTGCATTGTATAAATTACGTATAAGTTGTGAACTTATTTAATTATTTTGGAGTCTTGGGACATTGTTACAAGTGACATGGCTAAAGTTTGGCTCTAGTGCGGGAGGTATGAGTTCTCCCCAATTGAGATAGTGCGCACTAGGGTGGTCTCACCAATGGGTTAATACCCGAAATAACTATTTTGTTCTCGGCAGAAATCCGAGACGTGATGTCAAAGTCTTCCACTATTTGTTTTCGCATTCAATTCCGAGTTAACAATCATGTTTATATTGTAACTTGTGGTTTGGTTATTGGCGATTTTGATGTTGTTAAGTACATCCATGTGTATGATTTTAATGAATCATTTTGATGTTATTAAGTACACCTATGTTTTATGATTTTAGTGAATCATGTTGATGTTGTTAAGTACATCTATGTTTTATGATTTTAGTGAATCATGTTGATGTTGTTAAGTACATCTATGTTTTATGATTATAGTGAATCATTTTGATGTTGTCAAACCCATCTATGTTTTATGATTTTAGTGAATCATGTTAATGTTGTTAAGTACATCTATGTTTTATGATTATAGTGAATCATTTTGATGTTGTCAAACGCATCTATGTTTTATGATTTTAGTGAATCATTGTGAGCTTTGATGTTGTTAAGTACATTATGCCTTATATTTTCAAATGTGGCTTAGGAATGATCCTATAGATTCATTTGGAATATAGATGTTAGGTGGTATGACCTACTTGAGTGGTTTTGCACTTTAGATATCAAGTTGATAACTTTGAGAATCTATATCCAGTTGCTTTGTATAACATGTTCTTATGTTGTATGGAATTGCATGAAGGATGTGATTTATGTCAGAAATGAGCTAAGGTAGCTTAAGATGCTCCCTGAGTCTCACCTTCACATAGACGTTAGGTGGCATGAGCCCCTTTAATATGTTTCACCTTAAGGTGATAAAATTGTAAAACGTTAGGTCGATGCATGCTCATTTCCTACGAGTAGCTTTATGTTACTCACCCACGTAGTGGGGACATTTTTCAGGTTCAGGAATCAAGGTTGAGATTCTCATTGTGCTTGGATGGTTGTGGACTTGAAGATTTCCATTCTTATAAAGGTTGGCTTGAACGTCATTTGTAGCCTTATATGTCAAAATGTGTATATTTGATTCTATATATGTAATGTGTACATGAGTATACTTTTTACAATATATTTGACATGTATAAGATGAGGCTAGAGGCTAATGACATGTAATATACTATGAAATTTTTGACTTCATGGAATATTATGAAAATATTGAAGATTATTGAGTTTTTGTTTCACCATGGGTGCACTGGGTGTGGGAATTCCATTTTCATTCTTCATAAGGTCTTATTAATCATGTGTGAAGTGTGGCCAAGGGCCAAACGGTCATTTGAAGTCATTTGTTGGTTTTGGTTTTTCAAAGTTTCCATTTTAAGTTCATTTTCGCCTTTTTGGCTGTCGGGGGGTCGGATTTTGACTCGGCCATTTTCGAGAGCCGCGGACCATTCCCGCAAGCTCAAAATCACTATTTACGTTTGCGTGAATGATCGTTTTCATGAAAACATCTTTCATTTGTGTTTTGAGCCTCCTATGGACTCATTTCACCTTTTTGTTGAAAAATTCAGCTTAAGGGTATTTTGGGAATTTCCTTGGGGAAATAAATTCCGTTCTTGACTCCATCACATAGAAAATGTGATTTTAGGGGGAGTTTCTTTATGACATTTTTCCGAAAAATGTCATCTTGACCTCGAAAATTGTGTCACAAACTCATTTTTCTGCTAAAACATTGTTTCTGCTGCATTTTGGGTGTTCTGTTCAAGTTGAACCGGTTCAAGAATAGTTGAACCGGTTCAAGGTGTCATTTTGGTTTAGCTTGGGTGTACTACCAATGTTAAACCAGTTCAAGAATGTTGAACTGGTTCACGTCTTCCAGAGTTTTCAGTTTTGGACTTCCAAATTCAAACTGATGTAACTTCTTTTTCTTTAACTCTGAATTGGTTCGTTCTTGAGTCTAAACTAACCGTGTCGAAATAAGCTTTGCAAAGGTATGAATTTCAGTTTTAGATTCTTTTCCTAGCTCATGATATCCTTGTTTTAGTGAAAGGGTGTCGGATTTGGTTCGAACCGGGATAGGGTTTTTCTGGGATTTCATTTCCTTTGGCCTTGAGACTTCATGTGAAGTTACCAAAGGATTTTTTTGGATGTTTTTGATCTCATTTGACTTGTTGGGATTCAAATTCCTTCCTCTTAGGGTAAAATGACCATTTTACCCTTGGTCCTTTTTTTGGTAGGGTTTTTATACCATTGTCTTCATTTTGCTTCGGCTGAGTCTTGAAATTCCTTGAAGGGTCATTCTTATGTCTTAGGGATGATGTACATCTCTAAGGACTTGGTTTCGTTTTGCTTCCACATTTTGGATCTGCTTCGGGTCATCACAGGACACACTAGGTTGAAAAATCCAGGGTCGTCACACAAGCATACATGTTAAAGTACCTTAAATCATGTTAAACAAGATAAGCAATATCTAACACACATACACAAGTGTTCAACATAGATAGAGTACTCGTAAATCAAGTTTACAAACACAAGTATACTAAGCTAAACAAAATACACATAAGACAAGTATATACGGCGCAAGTATACTAAATGAAATTTAAACTCATAGAGCAAGTATACAAGTTCAAGTATGCTAGATTGGATTCAAATACCCAAAGTAAGCATCAATTCTCAAGCTACAAGTAATCCATGATTAACAACTTGAAATTAAATGCGAAATCAAATAGTGGAAAGATTAGGACATGTGGTAGCTAGACCAAGCAAGTATTTTCGGGTAATTACGACCCACAAGGTACCACCTAGTGCGCACTTATGACTTTGAGGGCACTTGTCCATGTACTAGAGTCAAACCCTAGCCATCACATAAATTATGTCCTCACAAGCTTTCCAAAATCAATAAGTTCAAAACTTATACAAAATTAAATGCAAGTTACCACATTCTATGCACAAGTAAGGTTGAATCCATACAAACCATGTCCTAGAATTCAAGTCTATATAGCATATGACATGTCATGTCTTCAATATGCAATTTATACCCAAAGTAAGAATATTTTACAATAATTGAACCAAATTACCATCCTAAGCCACAAGTACTAAATAAGCTACAATTTAGTAATTAGCTTTCAAGGTAAACAATTGTAATATTCTAACAAACTATATATTTACACAAGATATATTTAAACAAGTCATGTAAGATAATGATATCCTATATCATGCTAAGTCCAATTCCTTAATTTAAACATAGGAACAATTTTA
Organism: Cornus florida; assembly: GCF_030987335.1. Taxonomy (NCBI): domain Eukaryota; kingdom Viridiplantae; phylum Streptophyta; class Magnoliopsida; order Cornales; family Cornaceae; genus Cornus; species Cornus florida. Next base: position 69,829,752 of record NW_026775581.1, on the reverse strand, counting down.
AAGACATAATTAAATCCATGGAACAAGTAGATAGAATTTAATTAACTAAAATAATTAAATTCTCTAGATTTCAAATCAATCCCAACTAATCTCAAATTAATATATGTTAAGGGATATAGCATAGTCTTCACATATATCACATCAAATATCGAATAAAGGGATTAAAACACTTAAAATAAAATTAATTAAACTCATTAATTAATTTTCTCTAGATTTCCAAATAATTCCAAATGTCCTCAATTTTACATAAGTTGAAGAACATACCAAGGCCTATTTTAATATCACATTACAAGTTGATATCATGCTTGTTACAACTATGTGAATTAATCTTTCACAAAAGATAAATATTAAATAAAATTTGCATTTCTTATTCAAATGCTCCCAATTTAATATATGTTGATATACATACCAAAGCCTAATTTACTAGCATGCCACAATTTAATTCTGAGGTACGCACCTTCATGAGAATTAAATCTTAAATATAGAAAATAAATAAATTAAATTCTAAAAATTGAACAAAGGCATGCTTACAAGTTGTATATGCTTATATAACAATCAATACAACATTAATATATACCTAAGACACCCCCTACCTCTATTTGAGATGAAAATCTCAAAAACCACCAAAATGAAACCGCTCCGAATCCGGCGATACTTCGGGGTTTTGTCGAGGACAACGCCATGAACATTAAACTCCAAGGAGGACCTACCAAAATCCTAACTTGACCTCAAATCTGAACTCAAAATTTGGTGAAAATGGGTTCTAATAAGGGGGAAAGATGCACGTCATCAAGACAAACACAAAATGCAAAGGCCCTATGACTTTATAACAAATGGAAGGAGGTTTAATTGAGAGAAGAAGGGTGGCAGCCCCCTTTAGGCTACCATGGATGCTTCTGGTCATGCATGAAGAAAGGAGAAGATAGCTTTTTAATTTTATAACCCCCTATTTATAGTAAAACCCTAAAAGTGCCCCGAAAGGGCCCCGCCGGGTCCGGAAAAGTAAAATTTGAGCAGACACGCTCAAATGGCAAAACTTTGTGAATGAAAAAGATTTAAAATAAGAAAATATGAACAAAAGAAGAAACGGCGTCGAAAATCGAGTCCCGTGCAGAGAGATATCTCTCGAACAAGTTCGGCGGCAACTGGGGCCTGAAACCCTGAAACTAGAAAAAAAAAAAAAAAAACAACCATAAGAGAATTCTATGAGTACACGACTCGACGAAAAATGAAAATGAATCCTGTACGAGAATATAGGCTCAAAGCGAGGCATTTTTGTAATAACTTTCATTAATTGCACAATGACCTCCAAAAAGTGAAAACTGCATTAATGACCCAAAATGAAAATATCTTCCAAAAATATTTTCTCTGAAATAAAATATCTTCAAAAAATATTTATGAAAAACACCCTAAGAAAAGAAAGAGTTTCCAAAGAACATTGCATCCATGCCCCTATAGACACCGGGAACAACCAGAGTACTTTTATACAAAAGTAAAGATACGTATTTTGTGGAAACCACTCAATATAAAGGTACATGAAGTCAAAAACCAACTCTGAGCATGAAAAGTGAGGTTGTGCCAAAAAGTGACAAACGGGGAAAAGACAAAATAGGGAAAAGGACAAAAAGTGAATAGTGTCCAAAAAGTGAAAATGCGTAAATAACTCGGTCCTTAAAGGAAGTTGTCAATCCATGGAAAAGAGTCTCGAAAACCATTCCCGAGCACTCAAGACGACACTAAGTGATGAGAAACCAAACTCAGAAAAGAAATTTCAACGAAAAAAATTCATTCGCAAAATTCTGAAGAAAAAGGAAAGGAAGGAAATGATCGGGTCATTACAACCTACCCTCCTTAAAGAGATTTCGTCCCCGAAATCAAGAACATTCCCAGCAGAACCGAACAAGGACCGTACACAAGGTCACACCAAGGAATAGATCATAGAGTACCCAAGGACAACTTCAAAGGTCTTAAGATCAATGAAAAGACACGAAACCACGAACCGTGAGACACCTCTCCAATGAATTGACATACTAACCCAATGTCAACCACCCAAAGGAGATCAAGGAAACTACACATCGAAACAAGGAACACAACCAGAAGTAACATGGCAGCATGAATAGTGACTAGAACCCACCCACAACGTACCTAAGGTATGGTAGCATCCACAATGTTAAGTGCCTGCCCACATTCACATTACTAGTTAGGTAATGCAAGGTAGCATTGACGGCAACTAGCACTCACCCACACACAACCTGTACGGTAGCATGACAGTATAAAGCCTTAATTCGTCACCTATCCCCAACAAGCTTACCCATGAAACCTATCGATACAAATGACATCAATGTCAAACAATCATTACCAAAAGCACCACGGGAACCAGGCATTCTATGAGACTAGCAATATGGTCCAAAATGTTCGGCTGGACCATTATGGCAAATCCAAAACTCTGACAACAATGTCATAGGCACCCCTACGCTTAAGGCCTTAAATCCTCAGTACTTGAAAAAATGATAATGCCAAGTCTCATAACACTGTTGTCAACCACAACAGTCACGAATCCAGAGCCTGACAAGTCTATGCCCTTAAGCCAATGGATTGGACTTTATAAAATCAAATATCCTCATCATCGCCCTAGTCACAACGACTCCTAACAAGACAATGCACCCAAAATCCTCCACGTCGAGTGCTAGTTGACCTACTACAAGGCTATGCCTAGGAATCAAGACATTAGATCAAGCTCACACACACAATCCTGTCAACCAAGGTCATACAACCCCCAACACAGTGTGGAATGATAAAAAGGAATGAACTAATAAAGCAATTAGTCATGAAATATATATATACATATGCAAGTATACATTCACAAGTATACTAAGAAATATCGAAATGGAAATACAATATATATGTACAAGTATACATCCACAGGTATACTAAGCAGTATTAAATCCATGTTAAACAAGTATACAGGCTCAAGTATACTAAACCAAAATGGAATGAAATAAACAACGTGCAAGCATACTAGGTACAAGTATACTAAACATAACTAAAAATCTACGCACCAATTAACTAAATACATAGTGTACAAAGGCAATCAAATATGCTACCTATCACATAGGGGTCAAGCATCAGAGACACGCTACACATCACCTATGACGCTAGCATAACAAGCAGATATAGTAAATGGAAAACACATCATCTATATCATTACATAACTACCAAATAGTCACATCTCCCAACACGTTTCTAAGGCATGCTCAAAGCAACAAGGCATATAAACATGTAGGAATGACTATGCAAATAAAAATCCAATAAAATCAGAAGCAAGAAGGGATGAAATGCCTCTCAAAAGGATGAACTCACCAAAAAGAAATCTAAAAACCCGGAAGAGTCAAATCCCTTACCATGAGGAAATGAATTATCTCCTAGAATGAACACTAAGGTCCCTAAAACAATGTAATACCCCTAATTTTAAAAAGGATATCCCGGGGATTTTAATTTAGTAGTTAATTGCATTTTATTTGGTTATGTGTGATTAGTTGAATTAATTTGATTATTTACTTGTTTAAGTGTTTTAATTCGTAATTTGATTATTTAATTGTTTAAGTGTTTTAATTCGTAAATTGATTATTTAATGGTTTAAGTGTTTTAATTAGTAAATGGATTTAATTGTTTTAATTTACTTTAACTTCATTTTATTTGATTATGAGTGATTAGTTGAATTAATTTGATTGTTTAAGTGTTTAAGTGTTTTAATTAGTAAATTGATTTAATTGTTTTAATTTATTTGAGTTAATTGTTTTGATTTAATTTATTTAATTATAGTTAATTATTTAAGTGGTAAATTTTATTTGTTTTGTTTAATTTGGCTTTCACGGGACTGTATGGGACACATATAGTTATATTAGGGTTTCAGTTTATAGCCGGCAATGTATATATCATAGGTCGGTTTATGGGCCAAGGAGGGCTCTGTCTCTATTAAACAAGGATTAGGGTTTGGGATTTGTACGCCTATATATATACATGCTTCTTGGTATGAAAGATTGGAAAAAAAAAGTCTCTGCTCGCGTAACATAAAAACAGAGAGATACAGAGTGAGGTTTTGAGAGAACAGATTTTGTTTGGTGTGGGATTCGACGGGGATTTCAGGGTTGGACCTAGGAGAAGGGAAGGGCAGAGGTATTAGGAGGCTAGACAGTGTTGCAGTGGTTACTAGAAGTTGGGAAGACGGCGACAAGTTTTGAGTCCAAAACTTCAGGCAAGTTCTTTTCTTCCTCCTTCCCGTTAGCCTGTGTTCTGTGCACCTAGATATACTCTAGGGTTCTAATGGATCAATAATTGAATTAAGCATGTTTTTATATGTCAATTTAACCTTATCTTTGCCTTGAATAAATTCGGTGATGGTTTTTTTAAAGTTCATTACAGTAGTTGTTTCCTAAGCATAATTTGTCTGTGGAACTTGTAGTTTTTGTTTTTCATTTCAACTGTTGTAAACACTCCATGGGGATTATACTGGACATAGTTAGGACCCTTGGGAACAGTCTAAAACTAAATAGAATGGGTAGGAAGCGGCCGGCATTGAAGACGAAGGTCGCAGAAGTCACAGACGGACAGACAGCTCTCAGAGAGGGAGAGAGCCGGTTCCATGGAGGAAGGAGCCGGCTCCCCCCTAGTGTAGAGCCGGCTCTAGGAGGTGTAGAGCCGGCTTTACCCAAGTAGAGTAGGCTCCGATAAAAATTGGAGCCGGCTCCACCTTTGTTCATAACCTGTTTTCTCTCAGTTTACTTCCGGAAGGTGTTTAATGCACTGTTTGAAGCTGTTGTGTGTTGGAACTGTTTTAAAAAAAATATTGGGACTTGCCATAGTGATTAAGAAGTTAACTTTGGGTATTAATAGGTCTTTTAATTGATTAAAGTTTACCTTTAAATTAACGGAACAAACTGTATAAAATTTATGCACATTGTACACGATTAAGGGATGGAAGAAGACTTAATTGCTCAAGCTTATTTTTGAGCATTCCAGTGGGATCTAATATGTTTATAAATTGTTCTAAATACATTATAGGGTCATTGATGTATTGAAGTTGACCTATGCATGCTTTGGAGGCTAATTGTTGAAATAGTAAATACTTTCTTCAATGATATGGATTATCGTTTGGATTTTTAATTGCTAGAACATCAAATATCTTCCTGCAATTATTTGGATATAGTTTTGGAATGTAATTCACTAAATTATGATTTCTATATTGTAATTGGCATTGATATGGAGGATTATATGCATCGGTATGGGACGGTGGCATACTAGGGATGGTTTAGCTTCAAAACGCTAAGACCTAACTTAATAGATTAATGGAATGGATTGTAAGATATCGAATCCTAATTGTGACTAAGTTAGATCAGCTGTAACCAAGTTGGATGACTTCCTGGATTAACGGATGGTAGTTAAGTCATATCCACTGAATAAGTTGAGTGACTAACTAGTTGGTTTATTGTAGGTCAGTTTAATAAATAGTTAAACTGCTTACCCTGGATTTGGACGGACTTTATATATATATTTATGGTACCACGAGTTGAGCTTGAGTCTCAGACTCGTTGGTTAGGGTGCGTATATGCAGTGGATGCATAGCTGGTTATAATAGGTTGAGGTGTACCCTGTTAGGTTTAGGTACTCATGCCCACCTTTGGGTGCGTATTCGCATGTTGCCTTCTATTCAGGTTGAGACCCCTATTATAGACTAGTGAATGTCCCTTAGTGTGGATATATTTATACGTGTGGACTAGATAGATATTGTGAGGTGTCTACGGTGTATCTGCGTATCGGGTCACTGTATGGATTGCAGTTAGATTAGAACTTGCTCGTGGGTCTGACCCACTCTTTTATTATTCTTTTCAGGTACAGGACGATTCCAGCCTTAGAGCTTGATCGTGCTTGTCGAGGGCAGTCTCACTTTCATCGGATTACGTAGGACTTCCCCCGATGTTTCTAGTATTATCTATTTTCAGTTTCAGTTTCAGTTGAATTTTTAGTTAGGGGTCCATCAGTGGATTCCCAAGTTGTAACTTTGAAGTTTTGGAGGATTGGAGTTTTAAATTTTCAGTTACTTGGAGAATTTTACTATTATTATTTCTTTCAGTTTTATTCTATCTTTATTGGTTTTGTCATCTGTGTTCGTATTAAAATACTTTAATTGTTTGATATTCCCTCGGGTTTGGGCCTGGGCCTGATCAACCCGTGTCTCGGATCCGAGGGGTATCATAGTTGGTATCAGAGCACTCCAGGTTCAAGTGTCTCTAGGACGTTTCGTATTAAGACTTCTGCGTAGCATTTTTTATATAGAGCTTATGTTTAGGATTCGTTGAATTCTTTTACGGTTCGTTTAAACTTGTACTGATGTCTGTCTTTCTATGTTAATAGCATGGTTAACACTGGAAGAGGATAGAACATGAACAGTCGATAGAGGAGAGTGGCACGTAGACAGCAGGAACGTCTACAACGTCGGCAAATGGAAGAAGAGTAGCAAATGCCTGGGTTTCAGGAGGAGCAGGAGGAAGTTCAACAGACTTAGGGTCGGGATAGAGATCCAGAGATTCCTCCACACCTCAATGACCTTGTTGCTCGGGCTATAGAGGCTGGGGTAATAGCTGCACTCCGGAACCAACCACAGGTTCAGCAGGCACCTGTACCAGCACCAGTAGTTCAGACGGATTCTTGGGGAAAGGCTAGGAGCTCTTTCACAAAGGGGAGTCCACCTGTGTTCTCAGGCTCCATCGATGCGAGAGCAGCTCACCAATGGAAGCAGGACATTGAGCGTCATCTTCGTTTAGTTCAGTGCACGGAGGTTCAGAAGCAGATGCTTGCTACTTTCAAGTTAGTTGGGGATGCACTACAATGGTGGGAGTCAGTTACCACCCCAGAGGAGAGGATGACATTGACTTATGATGAGTTCAGTGCTCGCTTTGAGGATAAATATTTTCCCTATGCAGTCAGGGCAGCTATGAAGACCGAGTTTCTAAATCTGCAGCAGGGAAACATGACAGTGGCGGAGTATGAGTAGTAGTTCACACGCTTGCCTCTCTTTGCACCGGAGGAGGTGGATACAGGGGAGAAGAAGCGCAACAGTTTTGTCAAAGGACTGATGTGGTCTATCAAGAGAGCTATTACAGGTAGTCCAGCCTATACTACCTATGCTCAGGTGGTAGACGCCGCTCTACAACAGTATCAGTTGACTGTGGACATCAGACAGGCTCGTGGTGAGAAGCGAGGAGATAAAGACTCTACTAATCAGTCAGCTGAAAAGGGGAATGACAATGGTCACCGGCGGAATGACAAAGGCAAGTTCCAAGGGCAACAGCCTTGGAAGAAGCACAAGGGTGGTTCAGATGCTCATCGGAATGGGGCACCTATTCAGAGGCAACAGAATGGGGGACCACAGGCAGGACAGAGTCAGCCACAGACTAACCGACAGAGGAGGCCATTTGGTACTTTCCAGGGTAGTTGTTACACTTGTGAAGAGTATGGTCATACCACCAGGCAGTGTCCTAAAGCAGGACAGGGACAGGGACAGGGACAGTATGTGCAGCAGGGACAAAGGGCGCCAGTGCCTCTACCAGCTCCACAGGTTCCACGGATTCAGGGACAGACACATCTGGCTTTACCGGCACAGCCGTAAACTCAGGGACAGGCACCACAGCAGTTGTATTATGGTAAGGTGTATAACCCCAAGCCATAGGATGTTCAGGAACCTCAGACTATTGAGGGTAAGTTTCCTATTCATGGTTTACATGGACGTGTTTTATTTGATACGGGTGCTACACACTCATTTGTAGCTAGGACTTTTGTTGCTTTATCTGGGATGAGGACGAGGGTATGCACTAGACCTCAGGGTATTTCTACACCATTAGGTGATACAGCTATTATGCATGAGAGTGATGGGCTTGTGGCACTAGATATTGGCAGACTCAGATTTCTAGCCAATCTATTGGTCCTGGACATGCACACTTATGATGTGATACTTGGGATGGATTGGTTGTCTTACTACCATGCCCAAGTTGATTGTTTTGATAGATCTATTATTTTTACCATACCTGGTCAGGATATATATGTAGTAGCTATGCCAGATGCGGTAGCACCTATTTGTTCCATGTGGACGAGGAAAAGGATGAGGGGATTACTGTGTCATTGGATAACATACCAATTGTACAGGATTTCCCGGATGTATTTCAGGAGATTCCAGGGTTGCCACCTAGTCGCGAGATTGACTTTGTGATAGACTTAGCTCCAGGCACTGCACCTATTGCTAGGGCACCCTATAGGATGGCACCGGTAGAGATGAAAGAGCTGAGGGATCAGATTCAGCAGTTACTCAGCCAGGGTTTTATTCGTAGGAGTACATTACCTTGGGGAGCACCGGTTCTGTTTGTGAAGAAGAAGGATGGTTCACTTCGTTTATGTATAGATTACAGGGAGTTGAACAAGGTTACAATTCGTAACAAGTATCCTTTGCCCAGGATTGATGACTTGTTTGATCAGTTAAGGGGAGCCACATACTTCTCCAAGATTTATCTGCGTTCTGGGTATCATCAGCAGAGGATTAGGGAGCAGGATGTTCCTAAGACAGCGTTTCTCACGAGATATGGTTCTTATGAGTTTCGTGTTATGCCGTTTGGGACGACTAATGCACCTGCAGTGTTCATGGACTTAATGAATAGAGTCTTCCGGGCTTATTTGGATCAGTTTGTTATTGTCTTTATTGATGACATCTTGATCTATTCTCGGTCGGAGGACGATCATGCTAGACATCTTTGCATAGTCTTGCAGATGCTTCGTGAACACCAGTTATGTGCCAAGTTCAAGAAGTGTGAATTTTGGCAGCGGGAGGTGAAATTTCTGGGTTACGTGGTGTCAGAAAAGGGGATCGCAGTGGATCCGGCCAAGGTTTCAGCGGTGGTTGAGTGAGGACAGCCTACATCACCTACAGAGATTCGGAGTTTTCTCGGTCTGGCAGGATATTACAGGAGATTCATCCAGGGGTTCTCCAAGATAGCAGGACCACTCACTCATCTGACCAAGAAGGGTGTATAGTTCATGTGGGATGAACACTGTCAGCGAGCTTTTGATGAGCTGAAAAGGAAGCTGACTTCTGCACCAGTTCTGGCTACTCCGTAGAGCAGGATAGAGTATCTTGTTTACACGGATGCATCGTTGCAGGGTCTTGGATGTGTATTGATGCAGGATGAGCGACCGATTTCTTATAGATCTCGGAAACTTAAGCCTCATGAGCTTAATTATCCAACACATGATTTGGAATTGGCAGCAGTGGTCTTTGCCTTGCGTATTTGGAGGCATTATCTGTTGGGTGAGTCCTTCAGATTATTCAGTGATCACAAGAGTTTGCAGTACTTGTTCACTCAGCGGGAGCTGAATATGAGACAGTGCAGATGGTTGGAGTTTGTAAAAGACTATCATTTTTCTATACAGTACCATCCAGGGAAAGCGAATGTGGTGGCGGATGCACTCAGTCGCCGACCTGTTGGTAGTCTTTCTGCTCTATTCACTACTGAGTGGAATGCTTTGAAGAATATAGATGAGTTGTCAGACGCTTTTATGGCTTGCATGGTGGTTACACCTTCCATCATTCGCAAGGTTTTACAAGCACAACTCACTGATCAACAATGTGTCGACAAGGTCACAGAGATAGCTTCCGGAGAGGTTCCATTCTACTATGTTGGGGCTGATGGAGGTTTAAGGTACAAGGGACGATTAGTGGTACCTTTTGCTGATAATTTAAGGAAGGATGTGATGACTGAGACTCACCACTCTGAGTTCTCTGTTCATCCAGGAGGCGATAAGATGTATCAGGATATGAAACGGCAGTTTTGGTGGGCAGGTATGAAGAGGGACATTGCTCTTTTTGTTTCTCAGTGTAGTACTTGTCAGATGGTTAAGATTGATCATCAGAGGCCGCCAGGAGCTCTACAGTCACTACCAATTCCGGAGTGGAAATGGGAGAGCATATCTATGGATTTTGTGGAAGGGTTGCCAAATTCTTTTAAGGGGCATAATTCCATATGGGTCATTGTGGATAGGTTGACCAAGTCAGCTCATTTCTTGCCTATTTGCACTGACTACACTTCGGAGCAGTTGGCGAGGCTTTACATTTCAGAGATTGTGAAGCTACATGGCATTCCATTGTCTATTATATCGGACAGGGATTCGAGCTTTGTATCTGGAATTTGGAAGAGTTTTCAGCAGGCTTTAGGTACGGAGTTACACCTTAGTACTGCTTATCATCCTTAGACTGACGGACAGACTGAGAGGGTGAATCAGATTATGGAAGATATGCTTCGGTCGTGTGTTCTGGATTTCAAGGGCCACTGGGAGGACTATTTGCCACTTGTGGAGTTTGCTTATAACAATAATTTCCAGAAGACTATTGGGATGGCACCTTTTGAGGCGTTATACGGTCGACCGTGTCGATCACCTGTTTGTTGGATGGAGGTTGGGGAGAATCGATTCTTAGGTCCTGAGTTCATCAAGCATACCTCTGAAAAGATTGCTCTTATTCGAGATCGCATGCGTACTGGCCAAAGTAGGCAGAAGAGCTATGCTGATCGTCGCACTCGTGCTTTGGAGTTTCAGGTTGGGGATCAGGTTCTTCTCAAAGTATCTCCTATGAAGGGTGTTATGCGCTTTGGGAAGAAAGGGAAGTTGTCTCCGTGGTTTGTGGGTCCATTCATGATTATGGATCGAGTTGGAGCTGTTGCTTATCGGTTGGCACTGCCAGATAATTTGGACCGAGTACACAACGTATTCTATGTGTCTATGTTACAGAAATTTATGCGTGATGAGGATCGGTATCAGCATATTGATGTTGGGGAGATTGAGTTGCAGCCGGATTCAACTTATTTGGAGCCACCGTGTCGTATTGTCGACCGTCGGGATCAAATCCTTCGTAATAAGGTTATCCCATTAGTTCGTGTGCAGTGGAGTCATCACAATAAGGCTGAGTCTACTTGGGAACGGGAGGATGTCATTCGCTCGCAGTTTCCTGAAATACTGGAAGAAGGTAAGAGCGAATTCCGAGGACGGAATTCCTTTTGTTAGGGGGGAAGAATATAATACCCCTAATTTTAAAAAGGATATCCCGGGGATTTTAATTTAGTAGTTAATTGCATTTTATTTGATTATGTGTGATTAGTTAAATTAATTTGATTATTTACTTGTTTAAGTGTTTTAATTCGTAATTTGATTATTTAATTGTTTAAGTGTTTTAATTCGTAAATTGATTATTTAATTGTTTAAGTGTTTTAATTAGTAAATGGATTTAATTGTTTTAATTTACTTTAACTGCATTTTATTTGATTATGAGTGATTAGTTGAATTAATTTGATTGTTTAAGTGTTTAAGTGTTTTAATTAGTAAATTGATTTAATTGTTTTAATTTATTTGAGTTAATTGTTTTGATTTAATTTATTTAATTATAGTTAATTATTTAAGTGGTAAATTTATTTGTTTTGTTTACTTTGGTTTTCACGGGACTATATGGGACACATATAGTTATATTAGGGTTTCAGTTTATAGCCGGCAATGTATATATCATAGGTCGGTTTATGGGCCAAGGAGGGCCCTGTCTCTATTAAACATGGATTAGGGTTTGGGATTTGTACGCCTATATATATACATGCTTCTTGGTATGAAGGATTGGAAATAAAAAAGACTCTGCTCGCGTAACATACAAACAGAGAGATACAGAGTGAGGTTTTGAGAGAACAGATTTTGTTTGGTGTGGGATTCGACGGGGATTTCAGGGTTGGACCTAGGAGAAGGGAAGGGCAGAGGTATTAGGAGGCTAGACAGTGTTGCAGTGGTTACCGGAAGTTGGGAAGACGGCGACAAGTTTGGAGTCCAAAACTTCAGGCAAGTTCTTTTCTTCCTCCTTCTCGTTGGCCTGTGTTCTGTGCACCTAGATATACTCTAGGGTTCTAATGGATCAATAATTGAATTAAGCATGTTTTTATATGTCAATTTAACCTTATCTTTGCCTTGAATAAATTCGGTGATGGTTTTTTTAAAGTTCATTACAGTAGTTGTTTCCTAAGCAAGATTTGTCTGTGGAACTTGTAGTTTTTGTTTTTGATTTCAACTGTTGTAAACACTCCATGGGGAGTATACTGGACATAGTTAGGACCCTTGGGAATAGTCTAAAACTAAATAGAATGGGTGGGAAGCGGCCGACATTGAAGACGAAGGTCGCAGAAGTCACAGACGGACAGACGGCTCTCAGAGAGGGAGAGAGCCGACTCCATAGAGGAGGGAGCCGGCTCCCCCCTAGTGTAGAGCTGGCTCTAGGAGGTGTAGAGCCAGCTCTACCCAAGTAGAGCAGGCTCCAATAAAAATTGGAGCCGGCTCCATCTTTGTTCATAACCTGTTCTCGCTCAGTTTGCTTCCGGAAGGTGTTTAATGCACTGTTTGAAGCTGTTGTGTGTTGGAACTGTTTTAAAAAAAATATTGGGACTTGCCATAGTGATTAAGAAGTTAAATTTAGGTATTAATAGGTCTTTTAATTGATTAAAGTTTACCTCTAAATTAACGGAACAAACTGTATAAAATTTATGCACATTGTACACAATTAAGGGATGGAAGAAGACTTAATTGCTCAAGCTTATTTTTGAGCATTCCTGTGGGATCTAATATGTTTATAAATTGTTCTAAATACATTATAGGGTCATTGATGTATTGAAGTTGACCTATGCATGCTTTGGAGGCTAATTGTTGAAATAGTAAATACTTTCTGCAATGATATGGATTATCGTTTGGATTTTTAATTGCTAGAACGTCAAATATCTTCCTGCAATTATTTGGATAATGTTTTGGAATGTAATTCACTAAATTTTGATTTATATATTGTAATTGGCATTGATATGGAGGATTATATGCACCGGTATGGGACGGTGGCATACTAGGGATGGTTTAGCTTCAAAATGCTAAGACCTAACCTAATGGATTAATGGAATGGATTGTAAGATATCGAATCCTAATTGTGACTAAGTCAGATCAGCTGTAACCAAGTTGGATGACTTCTTGGATTAACGGATGGTAGTTAAGTCATATCCACTGAATAAGTTGAGTGACTAACTAGTTGGTTTATTGTAAGTCAGTTTAATAAATAGTTAAACTGCTTACCCTAGATTTTGATGGACTTTATATATATGTTTATGGTACCACGAGTTGAGCTTGAGTCTCAGACTCATTGGTTAGGGTGCGTATATGCAGTGGATGCGTAACTGGTTATAATAGGTTGAGGTGTACCCTGTTAGGTCTAGGTACTCATGCCCACCTTTGGGTGCGTATTCGTATGTTGCCTTCTATTCAGGTTAAGACCCCTATTATAGACTAGTGAATGTCCCTTAGTGTGGATATATTTATACGTGTGGACTAGATAGATATTGTGAGGTGTCTACGGTGTATCTGCGTATCGGGTCACTGTATGGATTACAGTTAGATTAGAACTTGCTCGTGGGTCTGACCCACTCCTTTATTATTCTTTTCAGGTACAGGACGGTTCTAGCCTTAGAGCTTGATCGTGCTTGTCGAGGACAGTCTCACTTTCATCGGATTACGTAGGACTTCCCCCGATGTTTCTAGTATTATCTATTTTCAGTTTCAGTTTCAGTTGAATTTTTAGTTAGGGGTCCATCAGTGGATTCCCAAGTTGTAACTTTGAAGTTTTGGAGGATTGGAGTTTTAAATTTTCAGTTACTTGGAGAATTTTACTATTATTATTTCTTTCAGTTTTATTCTATCTTTATTGGTTTTGTCATCTGTGTTCGTTTTAAAATACTTTAATTGTTTGATATTCCCTCGGGTTTGGGCCTGGGCCTGATCAACCCGTGTCTCGGATCCGAGGGGTATCACAAACAAGGAGTCCACAAGTCTTTCCCAAGACTGGCTAAAACACAAGTGGAATCCTAACGCCACAGAAAACAAACAACAATGTAATGGATAGTTCCAAATCTAACCATTAAGAGACACCAACAATAGAACTCAACTTGAGACACCGATGAGTTCGATAAGAACTCTACAGGATCCTATTGGAACCCTAAACATAACCCTAAGACTCCAATGATGAGGGAGAGTAATTAATTACACCAATACAATTAATTACACAAAAGCACTCACACCCCAACCTAAGCTCGTAAAAGATATCCAAGGCAAGACAAGAAGAATTCCAGGTCAACATACTTATCAAATCCCTAACCATCACCCTAAGAAGAAAAGACACGAGAACCCTGCCGTTGAGGCTCAAGAAAACAAACCTCCAAATCCCCAAGGAAGCACTCGAGTCAATCCGACTCATCGTCCAGAGATGCTAGAAACAAGACCCCAATGACGTCACCACGAAACCCTAAGAGATGATGCCCTAACATCAATCTCAACCAACCAAGTTGGGACAACCCGCAATGCCTAAACAAGACATAAAAATAATCAGCTACTAAGCAACATACCAACAAGTTATATACTTAAACAAGTAGTAAATAATCATCCTAAGGTTTTCAAGCCAATGCGTCATGTGATGAACCGAAGATTGACCCGATAACGGATCCAGATGTGGAAGCAAGAAAATAAGACAACGGTCTCCCAAGGCACAACACACCTCTAAGACACTTTGATGACCTTCCATGAGGTGGTGGAACTCAATGAGAACTGACGCGGAAGCAAAAGATCAAAAATATGACATATAAGTCCCCAGGGGCGAAATAGTCATTTTACATGGAAATGACGTCCCTAGAATGTATATTATTCCCGAGACACATCCATAACTTCCTGTGAAGTCACAGAACTCAAAAGAAAGTAACAAAAGCGAATTACAAGAAAACTGGACAAAAATAGTCCCAAGGGCAAAATGGTCATTTCTGAAAATATAAAATTGGGTGTTACCGAGCACACCACTGGGAAGACAGCGAAAAATTAATCAAGTTAGACTCAAGAATCACTTGATTTGGAGTCCGGATGGAAAAGAAAAGTCAAAACAAAGTTTTGATGTCGCCGCGGCCGTGAATAGTGTTTTGACAGCAATGAATAGTAACCTGGGCAAAATGCTGAAATTCATGTGCTGTTTTGAGGCACTAAAAAACGTTTTCTGAAAAAACACAAAGAAGAAACCCTCCTCAAAATAATTTTACCAACAGACCATGTCAAAAGAAAATTTTATTTTTGGCATGAAATCCCCAAAATGCCCTTACAACAGACTTTTTCAAATAATGTAAGTGCACACATGAAATCAGATTTGACACGGGGTTTTCGAGCCCGAGACGACATTTTCTGGAAACTTTTTGTGAAGAAACCCCCCCTAAAATCATGTTTTTTATGTGACCATGTCAAGACCGGAAATTATTTTTCAAAAAAAAATCCTGAAATGCCCCTAAATCAGTTTAGGCCAAGAGGTTAAAAACAAAAAGCTGCTACATGCTTTATTTTTTTTTTTGAAATTTGCCAGAACTAAGCAAAAACGAGGCCCTTAACGACATTTTCTGGAAAAACACGAAACAGAAACCCCTCCCGAAATCAAATTTTCTACTTGGCAAGGCGGGAGGAAATAAAAAAAACACTGTGAAATGGCCAAAATGCCCCTAGATCAGTCGAGGCTTAAAAATTCAAAGGTAAATCCATAGAGTACTCATTTTGTGAAATATGACTCTAGACTTGAAAATGATCATACACGCAAATGTAACTTACCTAATAGGATGTGTTACAATGGTCCACTGCTTAAAAATACCGCCAATGCAAAATTTGACCCCGCCCCCCCCCCCCCCCCCCCCCACGGCAAAAAAGGCAAAAATGAACTAAAAATGGGAAATTTTAAAACTAAAATCAACAAATGATTTCAAATTACCGTTTGGCCTTTGGTGACATTTCATACATGATTTATGAGACCCTATGAAAGAATAAAAATTGAATTCCCACACCCGATGCAACCATGGTGAGACAATGACTTAGCATTTTTTAATATTTTCATAATATTTCATGAAGTTAAAAGCCACCAAAATGAAACCGCTCTGAATCCGACAATACTTCGGGGTTTTGTCAAGGACAACACCGTGAGCATTAAACTCCGAGGAGGACCTACCAAAATCCTAACTTGACCTCAAATCCGAACTCAAAATTTGGCCAAAAATAGGTTCTAATAAGAGGGAAAGATGCATGTTGTCAAGACAAATACAAAACGCAAAGGCCCTATGACTTTATAACAAAGGGAAGGAGGTTTAATTAAGAGAAGAAGGGTGGCAGCCCCCTTTGGGCTGCCATGGATGCTTTTGGTCATGCATGAAGAGTGGGGAAGATAGCTTTTCAATTTTATAACCCCCTATTTATAGTAAAACCCTAAAAGGGCCCCGCCGAGTTCGGAAAAGTGAAATTTGAGCAGACACGCTCAAATGGAAAAACTTTGTGAATGAAAAAGATTCAAAATGAGAAAATATAAGCAAAGGAAGAAATGACGTCAAAAATTGAGTCCCGATCAGAGATATATGCCCCAAACAAGCTCGGCGGCAACCGAGGCCAGAAACCCTGAAACCGGAGAAAAACAACCAAAAGAGAATTCTATGAGTACACGACTTGAAGAAAAGTGAAAATGAACCCCGTACGAGAATCCAGGCTCAAAACGAGGCATTTTTGTAATAACTTTCATTAATTGCACAATGGCCCCTCTAAAAAGTGAAAACTACACTAATAACACAGAATGAAAATATCTTTCAAAAATATTTTCTTAAAAACCCCTGAAATAAAATATCTTCAAAAGATATTTATGAAAAACACTCCAAGAAAAGAAAAAGTTTCCAAAGAACTTTGCATCCATGCCCCTATAGACACCGGGAGCAACCAGAGTACTTTTCTACAAAAGTAAAGATACGTATTTCATGAAAACCACTCAATATAAAGGTACGTGAAGTCAAAAACCAACTCCAAGCATGAAAAGTGAGGTTGTGCCAAAAAGTGACAAACGGAGAAAAGACAAAATAGGGAAAAGGATGAAAAGTGAATAGTGTCCAAAAAGTGAAAATGCGGAAATGACTCGGTCTTTAAAGGAAGTTGTCCATCCATGGAAAAGATTCTCAAAAACCATTCCCGAGAACTCGAGACGACACTAAGTGACAAGAAACCGAACTCAGAAAAGAAATTTCAACGAAAAAAATTCATCCACAAAATTTTGAGGTAAAAGGAAAGGAAGGAAATAACCGGGTCATTACAGATCACCCTTCGACAAACCAATCTCTAAAACAGACTCTTACAACCCACGAACTGAATCACATTAGACAATCGATTACCCGGCATGGGCATGACTCCAGTCAATACTTACGCCACCCTAGACTTACAGAGTCCAACAAGTCCCCTTGACAATCATAACCAACTCGCTTCCTCGGACCGTACTAGAATACCCGAAATACACTTCTACAACCGATAGACTACACTCGTGACTCGAGTAGCCTCTATCACACCACCATTCATGTTGCAACAAGTACTCTAATATACCGGCAACCATCCTAAACTCAACCGCATACTCCTATACACGCATACACATATATATAATAACCGTACCTCATAATTGTCATCATATCATAATTAACATGGTTTTAATCATTTATACATTTTATCATCATGGCTATGTAACATACATTTTAGCAGTTAAACACGTAAGCATGTAAACACTTAACAAATAAGCATGCCTTTTAAAATCGTAAACACATAAGCAATTAAGCAAGTAAGCATGCTTCTCAGATAACAAACACTTTGACACATAAGCACATAAACAATGCAATCCACCTTCCACACAACCCTAGGTAGGCCTCTACCCATCGTCTTACTAGTTTTTGAACCATTGCACTGATATCAAATTTGTAACGACCCGAACCTGGTCCTAATCGTTTACTGGGTCCTTACCCGAACCTGAGGTCGTCCAAGGGCATTATGGTCAATTCCAAGGTCAATACATAATATACATGTCATCCCAAGGCTATACAAAAAAAAATGAGATTACTAATATAAAAAATGTTAAAACAGTTCACTAACCCATTCAAACTTGTGGAGGAGCGTTGTCCACCATTTCCTTCTTGTGACTTGAAAAATGCAATAATAAGGGGTGAACACAACGGCTCACTGGAAGTCACTTAAGGCGTCAGCTTTAGACTCCCTTTAGCAACGTACCATATAATGGGATATAAGATATTTAGGTCATATATTGGGAGTCCATGTAACATTTACACAACAACAAGCATTATTTTCAGTCACACATTATAATTCTATAAAATGTCGTGCATGATATGAAATGTATTGCACTCTATCCCATACTTGGTCTCTACCGACCCACTTTCCACTTTTTGAAAACCGCTAACTAACTTTACCAAGGCGAGATTGATAGTTATCCCCGGTTCCAATTCTGGCAAAGCCTGGCAAACATTTCGAACCTAGTATTAACTTTTTCACGCCCTACACCTGGCCGCACTCCCTCTAGGTCAAGCTAGCCCCGGACTCGCAAAATCCGATTCATTTAAAAAAAAAAAAATCCTTCCCATTTTAAATAAAAAACTTTTCTTTTGTAAAACTTCCTTTCTCAAAACCCTTTTCAAAATTTCCTTTCTTTCACCATGTTATGTCATCTAAACATCAATCTCATCACAACAATAATGATATCAGCACAATAATCACAACTCAATGGACATAAACAAGTCATTCCATAATAAACAATTATGATCATAGCATGCTTTAAAATATTATACGACAATAGCATATTTCACTACACCATTTTGAGTAAAGCACCTTTCTCAAGAATCAACTATAAGCATGTTTCATATAAAATCATAATAATTCACATCATTCTTTTAATACATAAGAAAACAAATCATGCTTTAAACATTTAATCACGTTACTAATATACAAATACAACAATTTTAGTTCATAGTCCTTAAATTTACACTACTTAATGAAGAGGAAAGTAGAATTTGCTTAAATAAAAAGCAAAGCTTGAGGTATTAGAAAAACCCCTACCTCAAAAGTAGCCAAAATGCATCCCCGGCCTAAAAAGTCAACATCGGTCAATGGCAGCAAAGCAAAAACCTGTTCAGTGGAAACGTAGCCGACGACGAGGAGATTCAACTGTTCCAAAGGCGTGTCTCCAGAATCCGACTCGAAGTGGTCCAAAACCCCCTCCGAAATCTTAGAACTAAAAACTTAAAAAATTCGTAAATAATCACCGCTCCTCCAAAAATTAAATCCTTTGACTATGTGCTAGTGAACTACGAGAGGAACATTTTCCGTCTGGGAATCAAGACCGGAAACCCGACTAATTGGCCGAAAAATTAAGGAGAAATATGAAGCTTAAAAGAAATGAAAAAAAAAAAGAAAACAAAAGAAAAAAGAAAACATGAGAGAGATATATTGCGTGAGAGAGAGATGAAACTGATACCTAAAATGGTTATAAGGCCATTATAATGGCTTAGTAAAAGAGCGGGTCCCACTAGCTTTAATAAAAATCTCACCTTTAATATAAATATATATTTATATATATATAAATACACTTTAAAACATTTTCAACTACATACAAAACATGTATCCATATAAAATGCGTTAAACAGACATGCATAAAATGCAATGGACCCAAAACACAATTCTTATACACAACGACCCCGGAAGCAGGTCCCACCTGAAACCTTTTGGCCCAAAAAATGAAAAAATGCCGAAATGACAGCCTTTGCATTTTCAAGAGTCCTGAATTAAAGAAAATGTCCCAACAACTCTCGGGACTCACCTGGCACACCCCACGGTGTCTAGCACGCAAGACGAAAAAATCTAGAAAAAAAAAAAAAAAACATCCAGAAAATGGAATAAGATAAAAATCAAGATCATTACATATACAAAATATCATCTTGGTTTTAAACTATAGAATTTTCCAATTATACCCTTATCAAATAGAAGTAGAATTTTGGAATAGAAAATTAAATATGTAATCTTTCTTTCTTTTTTTCTAAGTACTTTTAAAGTTTAGTTAATTAATGAATATTATATTATGAAGTTAAATTAAGTTTAATTCCAAAAATCTTTGAAGATTTAACTACTATAATTTATAATATACAAAAATTAAAAATTTTATTAAAAATTTAAATAAATTATTATTATTTTTTAAAAATTTACCCTTTATAAAAAATTTATTATAAATTTGGACATGTTTAAATAGTTAAATAAATGAATTTAATTACATATAATTTTTTTCGTAAGTATTATAATTCCAATTTTTTTAATTCGATATAAGTAATTGTGTAACCAAACGATTGTGTTGTTTATAATTTAAATGACTCATTAATCCTATAACATTTTTTTTTAATTTTTTTAATTTTTATTTTTTTTGCCTTTTATACTAAGAAAAAGTAAGACTTGATTTTCCTAATCATTTTTTACAATATAATCAAAAACATATAAAAAAAACGCAAAACTAAAGCTCTGTTTGTTTCGAGGTAAAATATTCTTGTTGGAAATATTTTCTTTTTTTAAGTGAAATATTTTTATTTTTTTACTTTTTGGTGTTTGGCAAATGTCTAGATTTATGTTGAGATCGAGTCCATCAGATGAGCGTGTAAAATAACTTATCAAACACCATAAATTTTTTTTTTTAAAAAAATAAAAATTTACATCCAAATAAATTAGTCTAAATGAATATTGTACGATATATATATATATATATTAAAAAAAAACATAAAAAAGAAAATCAAAAAAACAAACAAATATCTAAAGGTAATCTCTCTTCGCCTTCATGCCTAGTTTTCAACGCTAAACCTCATATTCAGCGCTAGCGAAGGTGAGAAACCACATATCTCTTGTTTCTTTTTGTTACCTTTTTAATCTATCTTTTGTAATATTTCCCATTTTTCTATTTTCCATTTTTTGAGAATTTTTTAATTTTTTGGATTATTTTAATCCTTGTCTGGGGCATTTCTTTGAGTTCAGGACTCTTAGAAATGTATTATTTGCCATCTCGACATTTTTCATTTTTTCGGGCCAGGAGATCCCATGTGGGACCTGCAACCAGTATTTTAGTGCACGAGGATTACTTTTTTTGGGTTTGTTGTATTTCATGCATGATTATTTTTGGCTTAATTACATGGCTATATGTTTAAATGATGGTTGTAATGTGTTTAATATATATATATATATATATATATATATATATATATATATATATATATATATAAGGCATATGGAGATATTATCTTAGTGCTTGGCCCCACTAATCTCGTTTAGCCACTTATAGTGAACAAATGGACATTACATGATCATCTCTTCCTCACGCAGTGCTCTCCCTCACATTTTCTATTTTTTTCTTTTTCCTTTGCCACAGTTGTAAGCTTAGATCTGTACTAAGCTATTGGGAATTTGACCTTGCCACTGAAGGCAAAGTCAACAAGGCCTTCGATTTGATCGGAGCAAAGTTCAGTTTAAAGCACTTTGGATTTTCGGGATTTAAGGGTTTTAGTGGAATTGTTCTTCTATTTGAAGTAGGGGTGTTCTAATGCACTTTTCTTTGAGCTTTGTGCATTATTTCTTGACTATGATGTATAAGCATGCTTGATTATGTTGGAATTTTATTTAATATGAAGTTTTTGTGATATATATATAATTTTTAATGTATCATTTATGTTGAGAATGCCTATGTGCTAATTGTTAAAATGTGAAGAAGCATGCTATGTGAGTTATTTCTTAACTTATGTGTTTAAAATGCTGGTTTGTAATTAGGTGAAAGTATAATGTGCCCTCTAGAGATTTTGTACAAGCATGCTATATTGTTGAATTCGAATGCAATGTGAAAAAATTTATTATTGGCATGATATTGAAAGCATGAAGCATTCATGCATTGCATTGGGCAAGAAAAAGGAAATTTTGTTTTGAAATGAAATAAAAAAAAAAATTGCTTTGGGAAAATGTTTTGATGTTTCACCATAGACGTGGGTAGGATTTTAAAAAATCATTTTGTCATCTTTTTGTACTTAAGTCTCATTTTTGTATAAGCCTATCAAGACATGTACAGCTTGTATATTTTGTGGCCTGTAATTGTAATCATGAATCTTGATAGTGTTTTGATGTAATATATTCAGAGAATAGCTTTTTGATGTATGTAATAGTTATGTTTATATATTTGGAAATGAATAGGGAAATGGTGGATTATTTTTGAGAAGTTTATTGACGTTTATGACTGGGGAATGTTGTACCTTATTGTTGTGAATTTGGGGCAGGTTGTATATCAGGTTTGGCTCACAAACAAGCTCGGTTCATTGAGATTCCAGTTTGCAAATAATAGTATTTCTGGGCTGTCAACCGATCGACGGTGCATTTTCGAGCAGGTCAGAGAGTTGGGATTGTGGTTTGTGTTGTTTCGTCCGGCCGACAACCTCAGTCAGCCGACCGTATCCCTTTTTCCAGCTGACCAACACTGAACCATCAATCAGTTGATAGACCATTTTCTGGAGATCCCGAGAGTATGCATTTTGATGCATTGTTTCGGCTGGCTGACCATTTCAGTTAATCAACCGACCCTTTTGTTTCAGTCGACCGCCATATGGCTGTCAACCAGCCGACACTGTCCCTTCCACTTGCATTTGTATTTCTCCTGTGAAGTTGAAGTTCGGGAACTTGTGGACCTTGGGATAAGGTACGGGTTATGCGTTGACATAGAAAAGGACGGTAATACCCTTAGACGACCTTGAGTTCGATTAAGGACTCGATTAACGATTCGACCCTGTAGGTTCAGGTCGTTACAAATTTGGTATCAGAACAATGAATCGAAAACCATTAGGCCTACCTAGATTTGCATGGGAGGTTGACTTGCATTGTTTATGTGTTAAAGTGCGTAATTGTTTAAGAAGCATGTTTGATTGTTATCTGTTTAAATGTTTAATGTTTTGAAAGACATGCCTATTTTCTTAGTGCTTACATGTTTAAATGTAAGTATATGTAAATGAAATGTGTATGTGAATTGAAAGCATGCTAATTGTGATAAGATGACAAGTCCGAGGTGCATGGTAATGGCAAGTGGTAGGCACGTTTTATGCAGTTTTATTTTAAATGATAATGTGTTAAGTAGCGAGCACGGTTTGTGCAAGCATGTTTTGTATGGTATTGTGATTGGTCAACAGTCGGCTTTTGAATAGAAAAACTACAGAAATTTCGTTCATACCCACATATAACTCACAATTTGCACCTAAATACACACACCTACCTCCACTAGGACAAAGACTTGAGGATCATGATAGACTCCCAAATTCTTTAGAGACTCTTAACATGGTGAAATACAGAAAACATCAGCATCCTACACAAATAACTTTTTAGCAGAGATATCACCTTGCCATGGGACTCACTCCACTCTCCGAATTCATTGGTATCATTCGAATTGAATCATTGGATTGATCTGACTCATGGCGAGCTACCTCCGTTGCCAAACACTCCTTCAATTCCATAACCACATTATCTATGGTTGGCCTTCTGGTGGACGTGCGAGATACACAAGCCATTGCTAATTCTACAACTTTCCAAGCAGAATTAACATCATAATCTTCCTCTAACTTGGGATCAACAATACTTTTAACATCCCCGTTTGCAAGCATGGAACTAACCCATTGAATTATGTGTGTTTTGCCATAACTTTTGGGTGTTGCTGGTTGGCCTGTAATTATCTCCAAGATAACAATTCCAAAGCTATAGACATCACTTTTTTCTGTCAACCTATTTGATGAGAAATACCTGCAAACCAAAATGTATATAACATTTACCTTTCAAAAAATAAAATAAAATAAACATTTATCCCTATCACAACAAAATCATGAAATTATGTTCTCTAGATTCAACGATTGTCTAGTCATCGATTTCGTGTAACAATGTAATTAATTCTTGAAACAAATGATTTCGAAAGATAAACCTTTAAGTACTAGGAAATTAAGGGGTAAAAATACTTACTCAGGGTCAAGGTAACCAGGAGTACCAGCAACAATTGTTGATACATGAGTACCACTTTCAGTTGGGAAAACTCTGGACAGTCCAAAATCAGCAAGTTTGGCTTGGAATTTTTCATTTAATAGGATATTGCTAGACTTCACATCTCTGTGGATTATTGGTGGCTTACAACCATGGTGTAGATATTCCAATCCTTCAATTCCAGTCCACATTTTAGTAGGTAAATTTTAAAAGGAAAATAAGAAGTAAAAGGGGTTTTACTTACTAACCTTGTGCTGCATCTGTCGCTATTTGAAGTCTCTCTTCCCAACTCAAAACATTTTGATTTTTATCTGTGAATATATATAAGCAATTCAAGTCTTTTTGTTAATGACAAGAACTTACAATCATGCATTCTTTTCTAGTCAGAAACATTCTAGTGTGACATTTATACCTGACAGATGCTTTTCCAAGTCTCCATTAGCCATGTACTCATAGATGATTCCCATGTGGGTGCCTTCATTGCAGTACCCAACAAGCGAAGTTAGGCTTTTATGATGAACACTCATAAGAAGTTTGGCCTGCAATAGAAAACCACATTTAGTTTAATTTACTGCATACATTGATGTACTCAAGTTTTCTATAAAGCTATGTTTGCGAGCACCGAATCAGCACTTTGGAATTGGAATTGGAATTGGAATTGGAATTGGAGGATACTTAATTCAAAGCACTAATTCTGTGTTCTCAAAAGCTCATAAATATTCATTTGATATGGAATACTACTGGAAAAACAACATTTTATTGGATTCCATCCTCTAAAAGCAATGGCTAATCAAGCTGTTATTGGAGTTACGCAAATTACCTCCGCTTGGAATTCCTTATACCCTTGAATTGATGATGAAGAAAGCATCTTTACAGCAACTTGAGAATCACCTACATAGCCATGGTATACTGTTCCAAATCCTCCTTTCCCAATAATTCTTTCAAAGTTATTGGTAATACTCATTACCTCCAAGTATGTAAACTCTCGATTCCTTACATCGAAGGAGCCTTCTTTCTGTCTCCTGGCTACTAGGATCATATTAAATTCGATAAAGATAGATTAAATATGGATATTTTTTATTATTGAGAGCTCAATGTTAAGATTTTAACATTTTGATCTTTAAACTGAGAGTAATGGTCCTCATACCTCGTTTTCTCTTTTCAATGATCCATAAGACAGATCCTATTGCAATACAGAGTCCGAACAGTGCAGTGACAGATGCTACTACTGGAATAACGACCTTGTTTTGTGGCTTTTTGCAAGGACTAGACTGACAAGGATTTGTGCTTTCAGTAGCTTGAGTTGAATCGATGCTGTTGTTGATGATAAACATCAAACTAAGAATCAATGAATGCTTATTGTATATGCTATATGTATCAACAGTAGGTACTAAGAAGTCACGATGTAGCAACTTTGAAGTATGGAAATGTTTAATGTTTGACAAGTTCACAAAAATTAAAAGCGACAATGAGGTGCAGTGTATTATTTTTAAAAGGTTTCTGGCATATATGGGGGAGGTGGGATGAAATATTAAATCGTAGATCATTATGAAAAAGTTTTGGTAATTTTGGTTGTGGTTTTGCAAAAAGAGCAAACCTCAATAAGAGCGATCCATTTTCTGACTTTGCAAGGAGTGGTTCTGGAACTGAACCTGTGAAATTGTTTCCTCTCAACTTTCTGCAAAAGGAGAGCAAACGTGATGGCCTGTTTTGTATTCTGTTAAGCTTACAATTCATGTCACAGAGAAAAGTAACTTACAGGACTGTCAAAGAAGCCAATTGAGATAGGAAACTAGGCACCTGCCCTGTTAGTTTATTGTTTGACAAATCCCTGAATTAAACAAAAGGATAAATTTGTTTACTATTTGTCATATAGAAGATTAAATTGGATTTGCATCTTATTAGCAAGTTGGCATCTTATTGGTTCTTGTGAAATTGAAATACTTACAAAGATTGTATCACCATGAGACGGGATATGTTAGGAGAAATCTCCCCTGTCAGCTCACTTGAGGACAAGTTCCTACATTGCAAGTTGAATAATCTTGTGAATATATGGAATTGGATGGAAAATTATTAAGCATGGTTATTTAAAGGCATAGACGTACAAAGATATGATCCTGGGAGGATTGAAACCGTCATTGCTGCAAGTGAGGCCGACCCACAAAAAGGCTACAGGAGCACATGGATCTCCTTGCCAGTTCCTTGTCACTCTATACGTTGACTTGATGCCCAGGATAGCAGAAACTAATAATCAGAGAGATTTAGTACATGAAGAAGAAAAAGCATTATATGCAATACCATTGAAATTTAAGCAGATGTAGGTAAGAACTTACCATCTGTATCATCTGTTTGTAAATGTATAATTGGTCTAGCAATATAAATCTCCATGGCATTGATGATGGGCGGAAGAGTTGAATTTTTTGTTTTGTTGATTGTAATATTGAACTCTGGGAAAGACAGAGGTTTTCCGTTGGAGTTGGACACTGTGCGTGCTGATAAATAATCGGGAACAATAGGTTTGTCCAACACTGATGTCCCATTTACAAAGATGTCGAACTCTCTGGATTGATTAAGCTGAAACACCTCAACTTCAGCAAAGTGCATGTAGACATAAAATTGGTCAGAAGAATTGATAGGATTCCACTGCAAGTTCAATGAGTCGCTGCCATTTTCTGACGTAGTAGCCGTGCTCATGACAGCAAGTGGTAGTTTGAATTGGTTTGAAGCTAGGGAATTCATGGTAGACAAATTTCTTATCATCCTGGGGTTACTCATCAAGGAATTGGGAGTAGGGTTCCATATACGATCATAAGCATCATCTTTGAACCTATATGAGGTACTGGTACCATAATGAGATTTTTATTCAGTAATATAAAGATATCAGATTAATCTTCCAAAAACAATTTGATGTGAAAGATGGCATACCTGGCTAATTCACTTGCTGTTGAACCATAATCAAAACGATCAAAAAAGACTGGTGATCCATCTGCAGTTTCATATACAGAGTCATACAAAGGCCTTAGTTCTAATGCTGATATGAAAGGTGTTCCAAGGCCTTTGTCTAAGAGACAAAGGTATATATAATCACTGGAAAGGATATGTATGATCTCAGTCCACCAAATAGTAGTTGTATCAAGCGATGATATTGTGTCCCAGAAATCAACTCCAAAGTGCAAATCAAATGTTGGTGGGTTATTTTGGTTATCATAGTTTCCATACATGAACCAGGCCCTTATCAAATATTTGCTACCTGTCCCGTTTGCAGGTCTTAGGGTGTAGCAATTTCTGGATCCTTCAGGAAAGCTTCGAACATTCAAGAATTGTTGTTTGAAAGCCTTGAATTCAGGAGATATAGTCTTGCTTACACCAGTGTCTATAAAAGCTGCATCTGAAATATAATGTATTCCGGTTGTCTCATCTGTGTAGCTGGAATCTTCAGATATCCCACAATCCATGCTTATGAAGCCTGAGAAAGAAATGGACAAAAAGGAGAGACCTTATAATTAGCTAAATGTTTAGAGCAACAACAATATATATATATATCATATTGATAGTTACAAAAATGTGTTTACAAACCTGAAGGGTCCTGGGCATCAACCACAACTGCAAGGGCAAAAGCACCAAGAATTAATGCAAAGAGGAAGCATTTTGGCATCCCCGTTCTTCTGCTCAGAGTCTTCATGCTGAAGAGGCAAAGCGTAGAGGATGGTTGATCTTATATTTATATTCCAACTTCATATATATAACAATAGGCTGCTCATGTTGCCAAATAGTATAATAACGTAAAATATTTGTTCTATTCCATCAATCCTACTGAAACCTAAGCTATGATGGTGACATAGATAAACTTTTGGCAATGTGTATACAAGTCAAATTGCGAATCATAATGTTTATTTTAAATGTTCAAATCGTGTGTAGTCTTGTTCATCATGTTACTTAACCTGTAGCAAATATAAGAAAATACATCTGAAAAACATTTTATTTTATTTTATTTTATTTTTTTTTTTTTTTTGGGGGGGTAAGAAATACAAATGAAGTAACGCCCAAGCAAAATTTGAAGTTATTATTATCATTTTTTATTCAAAATTTTTGAAGATGCACATATTAACAAGAATTTAAGTGACTGCCATAGTGTTCAAAATGCAATCGGATTGTTAAGTGACTTGAAGCTCGACAAAATATCAATGTAGAAAAAGGATACTGAAGTTGATAAGGCAAATGCAATTTGAAAGAACAAATATAAGTAAAGGTTGAATCCAAATTTTCTCATAATTACTCGTACCCGTAGCTCAGACTGACTGAGGAACTAAAGGGATTGTGTTCGTTCACATATTAACACTTCAAAACACTACAAGAAATGTGGGCTTTTACGACATAGTATTTACAGAGCTTCTTTATTTTGCCTCGTGATTACCACCATTTACGGAGTTTTTAAAAAGAATCCTCGTAATTGTTACATATTTTCACGAGGATTTAGTAGAATCTTCGTAGAAAATGTTTTTTACGGTGTATTAAAGAGGTCGTGAATATTTAGATATATTTACGGCATATTTGTACACTTTTCACGGGATAAATGTTGCTCGTTGATAAATATTACATTTAAGTCCTTTTTTTTCCCGTAAATAAGCAATAGTACTTACTTTTAAAATATATATAGAAAACAATAAAAAAAACGAACTTAAGTTTTTTTACGGTGTATTATAGACGCCGTGAATAGATTTCACATCTAAGGCGTATTTTTTGCTCCGTAGATAAGCAATACTATTTTTAGCCTTCCCCTCGCGAGAAACTTAGCGCCAGATAAATTATTTTTTTAATTAAAAAATATTATTAAACATAATTAAGTTCTTTTAGGGTGTAGTAAAGACGCCGTGAATAAATTTCACATTTAAGGTGCCTTTTTTGTCTCGTAGATAAGCAATATTTTCCAAATAAAATTTTCCCCGCTGGCGGGAAACTTAGCGCCAAATAGCAAAATAAATGAATTTTTTTTAATAGAAAACATAATTAAAAATTTGACAAAAACGACGTAGTTTTTGTCAATACCTTATATATCATGTCTAAGCCCTTTCTCTCTCTGCTCCCCTTCTTTCACGTTGAAGCTAGCCCTAACTTTCCCTCTATGCTCTCTCTCTTTAGATGAAAAAGATGCAGATGATGTTGTAGATTCCCTATTTGAGTTATCTCTCTGGTTCACCTCTCTATTGGAGCAGTGAAAATCTAATCGAAGCAAAGAAAGACAAATCGAAGACCCCTAGAAAACCCAAGGAAAGCGTTCTTAAATAGAGTTAGTGTGGCGACCTTGTGGGCGGGTGTGTGTAAGCGTGTGCAGGGGGCACCAGTAGGCTACTACACTGGGCGAGCTACAGGGGCACAATCCCACATCGTCTGGGTGTGGATGGGGCAAGTGCTATATGTAGATTCAACACCCTTCTATGACACAACGCGTTTTAAAGCCGTGATGGCCGTGAACCCATCAGAACTCTATAGTTAAGCGTGTTTAACTTGGAATAGTACCAGGATAGGTGATCCCCTGGAAAGTCTCTGGTTTGGGTGAGCCAAAAGCGGATAATATTGTGTCTGGCTAGGGTGAGGGTCGTTACAAATGGTATCAGAGCCTGACCCAGCCAGAAGTGTGGCCAACGAGGACGTTGGGCCCCAAAGGGAGGGTGATTGTGGCGACCTTGTGGGCGGGTGTGTGTGAGCGTGTGCAGGGGGCACCAGTAGGCTACCACACTAGGCGAGTTATAGATGCACAATCCCACATCGTCTGGGTGTGGATGGGGCAAGTGCTATATATAGATTCAACACCCTTCTATGACACAACGCGTTTTAAAGCCATGATGATCGTGAACCCATCAGAACTCTGTAGTTAAGCATGCTTAACTTGGAGTAGTATCAGGATGGGTGACCCCTTGCGAAGTCTCTGGTCTGGGTGAGCTAAAAGCGGATAATATTGTGTCTGGCCAGGGTGAGGGTCGTTACAGTTAGTCTGTCTCTCTTTCACTCACTCACTCTCTCTCTACATATAAATAATTATTTACATCTACATTTTTGCATTATTTATTTATTTGTATATATATTGCTTGAGATTTCTGTGTGCAAATTTGGGTTCGGGTGATTCATTTATTTTTCTGCAGAATCACCAGCTGAGTTTTTTACTGAGAGCAAGAACATTGCTGGGTTTGATAATGTGAGTTTCTTAGCCTCCTGTATAATTTCTGTGGGTTAGAATTTTAATGGTTTTGAGGCTTTTTTTTGGAATTTTTTGTGAAGGGTAATTTTTTTTTTTTTTTTTTTTTTTTTTTCCAGTACTTGTATTAGTTTGTAGCTGAATAATTTTGATATGTACTATCTGTTGCATTAAATATATAATCTCTCATCTGTGATGATGGAAGCATGGTGTTAGTATTAGGAGAGTAATTGGTGAATTTATATCTAGTCTAGTGCCTCGATTGAATTAATTTGATTGGAAAAACTTTTTTGTTGTAAATTTCTGAAATTCTTTTTTTTTTTTTTTTTTTTTGGGGGGGGGGGGGGGATGTGGGGAAGTTAGAAATTTTCCATTTATTTCTCTACGTGGGTGAAAACTAGATAAATATTCGCCTACTAAGAGAATTTGCAAATTTAAATTGTCTGAAGTTGGTTGGTAGATTCAGTGAATCAGGGGTAAAGTCAAATTCCGGATATCTATATAGAAATCTGTTAGTACAAGTTCGTAGCTGTTCTGTTTTCCTTCAATCGTCAATTCTGCAGTTTATTTTGCTTTCAACCAGGGAAATCTCTCTACACTACTGTGAGAGAACTTGTTAAAAATGCTCTTGATTCAGCAGAATCCATATCTGAGCTTCCTGTAGTAGAAGTAACAATGTAAGTGCTTTTCATTTGTGCATATTCCTGCTATGGATATCTGCATGACTTAGGTAGGCAAGCTTTAACATATGAGATAATCAAGCATGTCATTTAATACTTTAGTTTTACTATTTTCAATTCTTTGATGCTTTAGTGAAGAAATTGGAATAAGCAAGTTTAATTCTATGATTGGTCTTGTTGATCGTGAACACGTTGATGAGGAACTTTATGATGATTTCGAGACAGCCAAGGCTCATGAGGTGTGGGCCTTATACCTAAAATAGCCGAACAAGTATACCCACAGCTTCCCATTTTTAGGTGTTATCAAATCCACAATTTTTGTCTTAAAAGTTTTAAAAAATGTGGCAAATTAGTTTTAAAAAATCATCAACAAATGGCTTGAATAGATAAAAATATTTTTATCAGTTGGTCACAGGATTTGTTAGGTTGAAGAAAAAATTTACTGCCATGATAGATTTTGTGATGTATCCATTTATTGTACTCTGTACGTTGCTACACCCCAACCTTGACTGTACAATATATAGTATTGTGGCATTTAATTCGATGGATAGGATTTTCATTGATTGAGCTTTTATTGGTCCACATGATTGATATTAATTACATTTCACCATGGCTAAAGGAAGCAGAAGGGGTGTGTACATATTTAATCACTTATGGATACTTGTATAAACTTTTACTTATTTCTGGAAGCTGTGTGAATATATCTATCATATATAGCACACATATTTCTCATAAACCATGGATAATTTTGATCGACAAGAGTGATTCTGCAAGGACATTCATGGTAATCATCCAATTTATTAGCACCCTTTAGACTAGAGCCAATCACACCTTTACATAATTCTTTGAATTTTAACATTGATTTAATAATTCACATTTGTGAATTATGGCTAGTAGCAGGTTACCTCTTTACTATGTAATCGTTTCACCATTCATCAACTGGCTGCTTGCCCTATTATATTGTCATCAAATATTTGTCCACAATATAGACATGTCACATGGATGAGACCAATAAGCTGAAGGCCCAACAAATTTTAAGAAGAGAGAAAAAATAAATAAAAATCAAACAGGTAGGATCGTATGATCCTCTGATTCAAATCGTAACTTTGACAACCATGTATGTTACTGACTCTTACTAATGTAAAACGTGTTTCAATTTAATGCCCTACTTGTTGAGGATCTCTTAAATCAAATCTTGTATATTTTCAGGTGCAATCACTGGAGCTATAACAACTCCTCTTGATGTCATAAAAACTAGATTAATGGTTCAGGTACAGATAATGGATCTTTTTTCTTACTTTTCTTTCTATCTTAATCTTTTTCATAGAAGGGGAGTAATGCAAATTCTTTCTTCATTTCATCTTTTCAACCTTTGCAGGGGTCAGTAAACCAGTACAAAGGTATATTTGACTGTGTTTGGACTATCATTAGAGAAGAAGGGACTCCTGCTCTTCTAAAGGTATGCTCTTCCATGCTACGCCTTTTATCCCATAAAATGCAATTCAAAGTACAGTAATCATTCTTTGTGTTCTTTTCTCTCGTTGCTCTTTTCAATTTACATGATAGCATGGGAAACTATTAAGAAAAATGTTCTAATTTTGTTAAGATAGATAGCATTTCTAACTTACGGACATTGAGGGTCATATTTGAATAGGAATTGACTTAAATTAAAATTATATAAAACACTCTTAATCAAAAAATCAAAACTAATAGATACATATACAGAAAGAGATTGACGAACCTTAATTTTTTGCTTCAAATTGACGTGTATAGCGGTTTGAAATTCGAAGAAATTATGGATTCAAAATAGGAACCCTAGTTTCTTCATAAAACGAACAAATACAAGCAATCTTTGATGCCTCCCTCAATGAATTGTCAAACTTTGCTTCAAATTAGAGCAAGGATTAGGGTTCTTTTATGGAGATCTTCGTTTCAAAAACTCATGTCTGACAGCTTCAACAACTTGAATAAGTTAGCTTCAAATCAAATCTCATACATCTACACCATATCAAAATAATTTATGAAAATAACACCTAGAACAACCCACACATCTGCACTTTCATACACACATATATGCGTACACGAAAAATAATATCTAAAAAGAAGGCAAAATACCCAAACTCTGCCACACATCTACAACATAAGATCTCATCCACCAACACCATACCAAAGTAAAATAAAACAAGATAATTAAGGACCAAAATCAATAAACTAAAATACGCTCAGAGTGTAGTGAGAGTTATTTCATTACCAACTTACTGTCACACCCCAAAACCATAGGGCGTGATAATAAGGTTAAAACAAAAAAAAATGGAACAACAGTTTCCAGCTTAAGAAAATTCTGCACAGCGGTTCCTCAAAAAAACATAGAAAATTCAATTATTATCGAAATGAAGCAAACTAATTTTTTTAAAAAACTAGACTCAGATGAAAATGTGACCGAGTCACTCCCGGATGCTAGAAAAACACCAAGGAAAACAGTTTTTGGAAGGAAGAAAGCTCTCACAGCTTGTGCTGAAATGGAACCAAGTGCAAAACTTTGGCCTGCTTAGTCTTTTAGAGAGCCAATAAAATTTTGGGGACTTAACCTTTAGAAACTAGACACTTGAAATAATAAAACTAGAAACTTTCATAATTTATTGATTTCGGGAAGGCCGTCAAATTCTTTTCTCAAATTCAGTTTCCAAACTGTGACCAGAAACCAAACAGCAAATGATATAAGATTTTTTAAAAAATATCCACCAATCGAAAAAATATAAAAATTTTGTAAGAGACTTTATACACAAAGGCAAACATATGGTAAAAATTTCATAGCGTTTGAAGTACTAAAACCTCTGATTAAAATTTGTTTCCAAGAAAGTACTAGAGGAAATTTAAAACAGATTTTTTTTTTTTTTTCTTTAAATAAAACCCTCTAACAGAAAATTCAGAGCCTACCCCCATGAACAACTTATATAATACATAGGCATAACAAAGATCTAAAGAGGCTAAGAATATATATATTGCATAAAGTCATCCATAGAAAGATAATTTCAGTCCAAATTTGTACACCCAAAAATAAAGAGTCACAACTCTGATGCCCAGTCACTAAGTACATATGCTACCATTAGCAGGCTATACACAAAACATCTAGATACAGTACCTAGTCCTAAAGAACACATAGCAGAGAGCATGTTGTCATTTTCACTCTAGCACAGCAACCACGACCTTAACATGGTTTCATAAGGCATCAAACATGAACAAAATAGTACTTCAGGCTAATATTTTACACAAAAACACCAAGCACAAGATGCTCCACAAAAGGATCCCATCTATGGGAACTCAAGCTCGGGTCTAGCATTGCCGTCCTGAGCACCAAGACCTGAAAAATAACAAGGGTGAGACAATGCCCAGTAGGAAAGCCTTTAACAAATGCCTCCATGAGGTTTTAACTTTTAGGTACATGATCTGATTAAGCAGAATTATTTTGGCGTAAAATTGATAATATACATCAGTCTACCAACATGCTAAGTTCTGATTGGAAAACAATTTACCTATGTAGAGTTCTAAAATAAAATCATAAGCAATACTTGTATGTAACCAAAACTCAGATCATGACCAAGCATATGTATAATATCTTAGCTAAAATCAAGCATTTGACTACAAGAAAATCATGTACTTGTAACAAGAAAAAATATAATTTTATGGAACATTAAACTGGGAAACGGAACTTTAAAAAAATAACTTTCAAGGCTGCAAGAGTTAAAGAGAATCCCTACCCAATTGAAGGTAACAACTAGAGGTGGTGAGATTAGATGGTGTGTGGGTAAAATGCCTACATTTTTAGCCTTAGTCCAAACCCTTCTTCTTCTTCTTCACTTTCTGTTCTTCTTTCTCTCTGTCAGACAACCCACGGCTAGAAGTTTTCTTTTAGGTTTGGCATGCAACAACTATGAGGGAACTAGTTACAAGTGTAGTGCTAAATAATTAAATGTGTCTCCAAGTTTTGCATATGAATAACACCTACTTCTTGATCCCCTACATGCTGCCACATGCAAACCCACTAAACCACATTCTATTAATATCTCAATACTCCCTCATTTCCAAAAGTAATCACTCAATGGCTCTACCCATTTTATTTATTTCTTTATTTTTATTATTATTTGTTAACAACTAAATTCATCCCATGAGTAAAATAGAAAATTAAATGAAACTCATGACTATAAATTAAATACTAGATCAAAAAATTATATACTAAACAATTAAGGAATTATAAATTGCCAACGAACCGTGCACAACCGATGCATTTAAATAAATTCCAAGCAATTAGGCATGTACTAATATTGAAATGCAACACATGAAATAGGTAGAAAGAAATTTAATCAAAAATCATGTAATTCTGGTCCTAAAATAGGGAAGACTTAATTAACTTTAAGGTTGTCACACTTACTCTTTGAAAAGACCATTTTCTGCCTTTATTCACATTATCATGAATATAGTTAGATATTCTTCTTGCTAGAATTTTGACAATTTTTTTTTATCTTTTGTGATAGGTTAGTAGACAAAATAATTAAGCTATTAGTGATGGATAAAGAAAGGATGCACATGACTTACAGGTTATTATTTGTAGTGGAGTGTGCTTATAAAAGTTAATATTGTCTACATTAATTTAAGTTTAATTAAATGTTAAAGCTTTAATTTTATAGAGTTGATCCAAAGTATTTAGAAGGAGCACGGAGGTTTGCTGATTAGGTGCAAGCGAATGCGGGCCATCCAGAAAAGATTTTATGCCCTTGTAATTGTTGTCTAAATGCAAAGCACCAACACTTCGACATAGTGTTTAGGCATTTATTGGAAAATGGAATGGATCAATCATACACGATCTGGTACTTTCACGTGGAAAATCTGAGTGAATCTCCCTAACATGGAAGTGATGTAAATGATGTTGAAATACCAGCGACGTATCAGATGTATAGAGATATTTTCTTTGATGGTGGTGATGATGTTTCGGATCCAAACTATGAAATAAGAGAGGATGAGTTTAAAAAGAAGTTAGAATATGCTGAGACCCCTTTATTTCCAGAATGCACAAAATATACGGTTATGTCTGCAATTGTTGCCTTATACAAGCACAAAGCAACAACTAATTTATCTGACACTGGTTTTGATGGACTTTTTCAAATGTTTGGGGATATGCTTCCAGAAAATAACAAACTTCCTAAGAGCTTTTATGAAACGAAATTTTTTTTGAAGACATTTGATTTAGGATATGAGAAAATAGATGCTTGTAAGAATGACTGTTGTCTATTTAGAAAAGAGAATAAGCACATGACTAAATGCCCAAAATGTGGTGCTTGGCGGTGGAAAGAGAATGAGCGTACTAAGAAGGTTAAAAATGGTGTCCCAGCTAAGGTGTTGCGGTACTTTCAATAGTACCAAGGTTTAGAAGAATGTTTCGATCCCCTGAAATAGCAAAACAACTAACGTGGCATTCAACTCATAGAAGTGGGGATAGAATGATGCGACATCCGGTTGACACACCTGCATGGCATACGATAGATAAAAAATGGCCTTCTTTTGCATCAGATTCAAGAAATTTAAGATTGGCCTTTCAACTGATGGGTTTAATCCATTTGGTGACCTTAGTTTGGCATATAGTTGTTGGCCAGTAACATTGGTGGTATATAATCTTTCACCACTTGAACTCATGTCTAAAGAAAATATGATGTTGACATTACTAATCCCAGGGCCGAGACAACCGGGGAATGATATAGATGTGTATTTGGAGCCACTTATAGATGATTTGAAAGAGCTATGGGAGAAAGGCGTGGAAATTTATGATGCATTTGCAAAGTCCACTAATTTGAAGGTAATCTTGATGTGGGCAATTAGTGACTTTCCGGCTTTTAGTAACCTCTCTGGTCATGTTACAAAGGGTAAAAAAGCTTGTCCAACATGTAGTGATGACACATGTTCAAGGTGGTTGAATTGTAGCACCAAGATTGTTTACTTGGGTCACCGTCGATGGCTATCTCCTACTCACCCATTTCGAAAAAAGAAGAGTTGGTTTGATGGGAGTGAAGAACATAGGTAGAAGCCTAAAATATTGTCTGGGACTGAAATTCTTCATGCTGTGAAAAATATTAAAAATGATTGGGGTAAAAAAGCGAAGGGAAAATTACATATCAAACCAAAAATTGGAAAGAGGAAACAAAAGACAAAAAAGGATGAAAATGTGGCGTGGAAGAAAAAATCCATATTTTTTGAATTACCATACTGGGAGGTAAGTATTTGTAATAGAAAGTCGTTTATTTTTTATTTTTTTAAATAAAATATTATTTATTTAAGTTTATAATATGTTTTAAAAAAACTATTATTCCATTATTTGTGTTTTAGGTATTACTCGTTCGCCATAACTTAGATGTCATGCATATTGAGAAAAATGTTTGTGAGAGTATTATTGGCACCCGATTGAACATAAAAGGAAAATCAAATGATGGACTCAAGTCTCGTAGGGATTTGGAGGAAATGGGCATCAGGGGGGATTTGCGCCCACAAGATTCAAAATGGAAACATTTCTTGCCACCAGCACATCATACACTTAAGAAGGAAGAAAAACAGCTTTTTTGTAAGCGATTACAACAATTAAAGCTACCAGACGGCTACAGTTCTAACATTGGGACACATATATCATTGGATGAATGCAAGGTTGTAGGTTTGAAATCTCATGATTATCATGTCCTAATGCAAGAATTACTACCGGTAGCGTTACGGGGAATTCTACCAAAGGGTGTAAGGAATGCCATATTTCGCCTATGTGCATATTTGAATGAAGTATGCCAAAGGGTGATTGATAGGAACTCAATGGAAAGATAGGAAAATGAAATTGCTGAGACATTGTGTATGTTAGAAAGATTTTTTCCTCCATCTTTTTTCGACATTATGATTCACTTGACTATTCACATCGCACGCGAAGCTCGTATTTGTGGATCAGTACAATTTCGTTGGATGTACCCATTTGAGAGGTACTAATATCAACTTTTCCTTCTTTTATGTAGTTAGATATTTAATATTATAACATATATATAATTTATTTTGTTTTTATGTGTTTTAGGATGATGAAGGTTTATAAAGGATATGTTAGAAATAGGGCGAGACCTGAAGGATGCATAGCTGAAGGCTATTTGGCTGATGAGTGTGTGAAATTTTATAGTGAGCACATCAAACAAGCTTTTAAAATAGGGTGAGACATTCTCGAAATGAGGATTTTGAAGGTGAGACAATAATAGATGGCAGTCCAATTTCGAAGGGAATTTTGAAAGTCATGTCGAATGACATGTTACAGATTGCTCATCGTTATGTCTTGTTCAATAATGCAGAGGTGGAACCGTACACAGGGTTAGTATGATATCTTCAGGACTTATTAATTTGTTATAAAAATAACAATGAAAACTTACCTATAGTGTTTGCCTCACAAAAAACATTTGGAGGAGCTTAAACAGATGGACAGGTATCTCATAAGGAATGCAAGCACATTACAAAAAAAACATATGGAGACCTTTTGTTTGTGGTTTGCAAATGAAATTAGTGCAGCTGGTAGTGATGTGTCTGATATACTTATGTCTCTTGCAAATGGGCCTAGAAGAGAAGTCATTTCACATTCGGGATATATTGTTAATGGACAACGATTTCACACCAAGGATGTGGAGAGAAGCACACAAGATAGTGGTGTTTCGCTTGAAGCGGAAACTATATGTCAATCTAGTGCAAGAGATACAAATCAAGTTCTAGGAAAAGTATCTTACTATGGTGTTTTAAAAGATATACTTTTGTTACATTACCACACATTTAAAGTGCCAATCTTTGATGGTGAGTGGGCAAACATTAGAAATGGCATCAAAGTTGAAGATGGATTTGTATTAGTTAACCTTCATGAAGGTCAAAGTCAGTTTCAAAGTGATCCCTTTATTCTTGCTTCACAGGCTAAGCAAGTTTTTTATTCAAGGGAAGATGAAACATCTAATTGGTATGTTGTACTTAAAGCGCCGCCAAGAGGTTTTAATGACTTGGAGTCTTTCGAAGAAAATAGTTGTGTCTTCTGTGCCATTAGATGTATCAAGATTGGACTCAAATGATGATGATGATGGCAATGAAGAGTATGTGCGGTTGGATTGTGAGGGCATGACCGTGTAGATGTATTAAGATTTTACTGGAAGTCATTTTATTTTATTTTATTTTGGGACTTTGTTTATGTAATAGCCTTTTACTGTCTTATGTTACATAAATCAGGTTTTTTGCATTCTATTGTAGTGCTTTATGACATGTCTTCTTGTAACTTCACACCTCACTCACTCTTTTTATCTTTTAAATACTACTCCATATAGGCTTTACTTTTGTTTAAATAACTTGTACACATGTTTTGTGGGTCTATCTGAAGTGTAGAACACCCTCAATATCATCTATATTTGCAAGAACATATATGTATTTTTTATATTTAAACATTCTTATGCATCTTGTATTGTCTGGACCCTGAGTTCTATCACCAATACACTGATATGCAGGGGAAAAATGATATGTAATGTTATGCTTGAAATATCTATGGCTTGAAATACTTTGTTTATTTTTTTTCCTGGAACTTTTTGATTTTAAAAATAGGTCATTCTCATTATAAGAGCAAAGGAGTACGAATTAAAGAGGGAAAAAGATAGATAAATTTCAGCATGCGTGGTCCCGCAGAAGTAAGTAATTAATATATCGATTTTAAATTATAATTTTGTTGCCTCGTATTAAATTTTAATGGTTTTTCTTATTTTCTTATCTTGCATATGTTCTCATATAAAGTCCTCTAAAGTAGGTGCAAAAAGAGGACTAAGAGAGAGGAATTGTATTGTGGCTGCATTAAGGACTTCGAGAAATGAGGGAATTACTATATCAGATGGAGATTCAAACTCTCCCCATACACAGTTAGGTGGACAATCTAGAGGTTCTAGCGGGGTTCCAATCGATTATGATAGTGGAAGCACCTCGGCAAATGATGCTTCAATAACTCCCTCTACTCACAAGGGTCCTCATAAGGGTAGAGGTCCATCAATATTAGCAAATGCAGTAGTAAATGATAACGAGTCACCACTTCCGATTGAATTTAATGAAAGAGGGCAACCAATTGGTGAGAATAGTCTAAAAAATTCTACTAGCATTGGAATAATAGCACGACAGAATGTTCTAATTAGCTCAAAAAAGTGGAAAGAGGCTTCAGCTGAGAAAGAAAGACTCATATGGACATCTATAAAGGTATGTTCTTTTCTTTCATTTTATGTGATATATTTGTTTCATTATAGGTATTTGACCTAAGATTCAATTTTAGAATTATAATTGAAATAAAAGTGATGACCAATTTTAATAGCACACACCACCATTCATAATTGGACCTAAGCCATTAATGATAGGA
This sequence comes from Cornus florida, assembly GCF_030987335.1. Classification (NCBI taxonomy): domain Eukaryota; kingdom Viridiplantae; phylum Streptophyta; class Magnoliopsida; order Cornales; family Cornaceae; genus Cornus; species Cornus florida. The sequence goes on along the minus strand of NW_026775581.1, from coordinate 69,789,443 downwards.
AATTTTCCCAAAAACTACTGATTGTTTGATTTTTACACTAAATGTAGCAAAAATTTGAAGTCCCTGATTTTCATAAAAAGGATGCTTTTAGAAGAATGGGAAAGAGTTGGGGTGATTATAGAACACGCCTTACAACCAACATATATAAGTCAAATGAAGATACAGAGGATATTGATTCATTAAAGCCTGACAGTATACAATCAATCGATGAGTGGCAACAGTTTGTGAGTAATCGACTTTCTGATGACCACAAAGTAAGTAAAATATTGATCAAATTATTTTCTCTAATAACTTTCTTCTTTAGAAATTAGTAATTATATTATTTGTTTATAGCGAAAGAGAGAAAAATCTCAAGAATTGCGAAAGAAGCAAAAGATGCCTCACACAACAAGTCGTAACGGGTATGCTCGTCTAGAGGACGAAATGGTAAGTAGAACTAATTATTCCATCTTTCTTTTCTTCTTTCATTCCATGAATGGATCTTGTTGTTTGATTTTGTACATGTATCAGACATATTTTGTATCGATATTTTGTATTTAATCATGTGCTTTGGAAGCTAAATTGTGCATTATTAGTGGAAATTTCAGCTCAAAGTATACAACACAGGAAATCTTAGCTTCAATTCTCTACACCAATAGGGATACAACTTTCAAACCACAATGCAGCTTCTCTTGATGCTCAAAATAGATTCCCATAGTCTTGTCTTAGCCTTTTCTGTTTTAGGGGCACTTCACTAATTCTGTGGCTGGTCCTTCTTGAAACTAGCTTCCACAGCTTACAATCATCATATAACACATGCTTCAATTACCACAACTCTGTTTTTAACAAGTTAGTAATAAGTCACAACCCAAACCAAGCTTCACAATTATTTTCTGCAGCAGTGATGTTCTTAGGGACAGAATTGTAAATTTGCTGTGGTACATCTCAGTTCTGGATTCTCCCATTCATATAATATCAAACTAGAGGTGCTCAGATGAAAATTATGTCAACTACACTCAGGTATGACAGTCACACCACTCACAGCAGGCCATTAAATTTAAATAAAACCTGATTTGTTAAGTCTATTAGGCCTGAAACTATAAAAGGTTATTTTTCTGATATGTAGTTTAGATTGTACAACTCTGTATCATCATTATAAGCATGATCAAGCAACAATAATGCATGTAACATAAAGATGTATCACTTTTAAGTTCACATACAGCTGCAATGCATCAGAAATTAAATATAGAGCAGGTTTGAGATCTGAGAATTGATACCAGCTCTAGAGTTGTTGTTTTTGTGGCTTCCTGCAGATGTAAATCACCAACTTATACTTGCTCAGCCCTTGTCTCAGCTCCAAAAAAGACCCTCAGCACTCTTTGATTATCTTCGAGACCCTCATTTTATACTCTCAGCCCTCTTTGATTATCTTTGAGACCCTCATTTTATACTGAATTTAGGGTTGAATTTCAGCTTAAATGATCATTTAAAATCTCTGTAAACCTCTCTTATTCTTTGGTCTTGAGTCCTCTTTAGCACAGCCTCTCAAATGTAGCTCAAATAGAGCTGAGAACACACATTTTTGTCCTCTTTAGCACAGCCTCTCTTGTAATCGCTGCAGCACTTATCTATGTGTGTAAGTATTTGAAAAAAAATTTATTAGCAAATTTTACACAAATATTATACTAACTTGTATAATATTAACATGTTCTATTATCTATACACAAATATTGTTCCTGTGTAGAGAAAAAAAACTGATGCACCTGACTCTATAACAAGGGTTGATGTATGGATCGAAGGTCACATGAGGAAGGGTGGGAAACCTTTGAACGATGTGACAAAAGAAGCAGTGGTAATATATCTTTCCTACCTATCTTATATTTTTTAAAATTCCATTTATAAACATGCTTAAAAGCATAACAACAAACATGTTTAAAATATGGAATTTCAGAAACAAATGAAAGAGTACACCAAAACCCAACCTAAAGGCACAAGCTCTCTTCGAGATGATGGAGTCACTCATGTACTTGGTCCAGAACGTAAAGGCCGAGTTAGAGGCCTTGGTTTTGGAGCAACTATCTCTAAAATTGAGGCAAATGGTTTCCAAAGGGTGTAAACAAAAAGGGTAGAAGAAATAGTTGAACAAAGAGTCGAACAAATCAAACATGAAATGAGAAATGAGATTATGAATGAGATGAAAGCCTTGTTGGTAAGTGTTACAACAATTTATATACGTATTATTTTCTGCCTATATAGCATTTGAATTTAATGTACTAGTTTTTTTAATCCAAGTTTTTATTAATTGTAGTCCCAAAATGCTAGCGCTGGTTCTCAGCCTAATGCTATGCCAAGTCCTATTATAGAAGATCTACAAGGTTTAAAATGTGAGTTGTTACACTGGAATGGGTCAGGTGTAGTTATTGCAAAGGCTGAGATAGCAGCAATGGATCCCAATGCGTTAGAAGATCATTTTCTAATTGGTCCAGATTGTTGGAAAGTATGGATTGATGATATCTTGGTCGACGACTGTCCTTTGTATCGAGCAAGCCTAAATGGAAATTTTTATCTTCGTGCTGCTAACACAAGCTCGGTTGTATGGCTTAAGAAATATGTGAAAATTATTCAGGTCAATTAGTTATTCATTAACTTATTATTATATTTCTTAAATTAGTCATACGATCTGATTTTTTATGTATTTGTTTGCATTACATTTTTAAAATATTTTTTTATAGACAGGATTGATTATCACCAGTTCATTAGGAGCAGAAGAATCAGAATTTCTATGATTCCAGTCTACAACAAAGGTCAAATACTAAGCTTCTTTTATGATTGCACAATTTTAATGCATTTTATACTCATACTTAGGGGGTCACGTGCCTTTAAGTGACCAATATTGCGGTGTATCTTGAACTTTATTGCCTTATTGGTACATCGGCCCGTGTGGAGGCCATTAAATTTTATTTCTTGTTTTAAAATGTTGAAAGCATAGGATTATGGGATCATCGTATGTGGAGGTTTTGATTGATTATTGTGGAGGAGAAGTTGTTGATGTCATGAGATTTTTCTTGGATCGATTACGTGTTCAATTTTATTAATTGATGATTTAAAAATATGATAAGAACTTCATTTATACCATCTTTCCACTCCATCCGAATTTGACAAAGCCAAATGCAAACACAAAGCCGCCAACAAACAACCACCACTGAGAATAGTATGAGAATAGTAAGTTGTGAGTCATCATATTTAAGAGTCAAAAAAGTCGTGTGTTGAATGAAGAAATCACAAAGGATAAAAATTATTGATGGGAAGGAGATTTCTTCAAAACTTTGGGCCCCCACAAAACAAACACAAATGCACCTTTCCTTTTCTATATAGAATGACAGCAATATGTATATATCAAAAGAGTTAAAACTAGGTCATGAAACATTTGATTTATTATTCTATGTGAAGATATCCGTTATCATTTAATTCAGAAAAAAAAATTATATATTGACATTTGATGAAAATAGGATGTACTTGTGATGAAAATGTTAAAAGATCACTAACCATTGGTTTTTATATGTTGAACTGTACCCAATGTTAAACCGGTAACTTCACAATGTAGCTTCAAAATAGACCTTTACTTGTTTCCCCCAACCTAGGTATCTTCAAAAACACTTGCTCAAAAGAATAGCACAATGATAGGAGCAAGATAAAACAGTTTCTCTTCACAAAGGCTTAAATCCCAAAATTGAGGTTAGACAAGTCTTTTCACAATGCAGCTCCTGTTCAGGTCTTTAATTAACTCCCACAGCCTTGTATCATCAAATTATACTTGCTTGATTGTTTAGAACACTTTACATAGCAAGTTACAGCAATAGGCACACATAAGCAGGCTTAATCCCACAAAAACCTAGCTTTTAAGCTTTCAAGGGCAACTTTGTGATTTAAGCTTAGGAACACCTCACAGTCCACTCCCCTAGTCTTTAATAGGCTAGATACACTTAAGCTTAGGAACACCTCACAGTTCACTTCCCTAGTCTTTAATAGGCTAGATACACTTGCTTAGGTATTAATAACCAATTAACAAGCAAGGTATATTCCAATGCAAGGTACAACAGCATCTTCAGTGTTAAAACACTGAATTTCAGTTTTAAAAAGAAAACATATATAAATTAAACTACCAACAAACTGAGATGTAGTGTTCATGAATTTCAGATTTGCTCATAGTCATGAGATAAAAAGACTACATATTATGATATTGTAGTGTTCATGAATATAAATGTCAATACCCCTTTCAAAGCCAAGTTAATCATTTTTCTGCTTAGATATTATTTATTGCCCATGCAAGATAAAATGCATGCTAAGAGTTCTAAAGCAACAATATATACATGATTGCTGATACCAGAAATGCAGTAATCTTGAGATTTCAGGATCTCTCTAGGAAAGCAATTAGATTGATTTACACATGAGGGAAAGAGATAAATTAACGATGCAAATTCGACAATTTTACAGTTATTCTTAATTCTAGATCAGTCCTAGTCTATAGTTTGCATCTAAGCAGGGAATACCGTTAACAAGAATATAAACATCCGGCACTCCTTTCAAACCCCTCAAAAGGGAAGGAGAGAGAGAGAGAGAGATTAACGGCATGAATCTGACCATTACACCATACCACTTCCCTTCCTCCACATGCACAAACGTTTCACTATATACCTTTGTATTTGGATAGGGTAAGGGTTATTACAAATGCTCATTATTGTGTCAGGTAGGGTGAGTCCCAAGTAAAGGACATAAAAAGCGGCTAAAATCGCCATAAAGAAGCCGGCAAAAGAGGAATGAATTGGGGTCTAATGGAGAGAAAGCTTAGATCTGTTTCTTCCCTCGAGGTTAGGCCAAATTGCAGGCAATACCTTTAACGTTTTAGAAATTATAGATTCCTCCCTCAAAGTTGGCTCCGTTATAACAGATTTTAGCTTTGTGTTCTATTTTATAAAATTTACAGAGATAAGATAGAAGCCAAAAGAAGAAAGGAAGATAAATAATTTGTGTTCTTTTGTTTGATACTTGAAAGAGAGAAATTGGAGAAATAAATAAATAAAAAGAATAAAGAAGGGAATAAAAAGGGAAGTAAGTGTGGAGGGTGGTTTAAAATTTTGCTTGCATTGTTGAGACTAATTATGGATAGTGTGTATTTTATATAGAAGTTGATAAAATATTCACTGGTTGGAGAAGATCTCTAACCAATCCATTACAATTACACATATCGCCAGTCTCAAACTGGGTTAGGGTCATGGGGCTGGCAATTGTCATAACAACCTCATTAGCTTAGATGCAAGTCATGTGTGGTGTGTCCATAGAAGGTCCACTTTCCTAAACCAAACTTCAACTTGTCAAGATGTTGGTGGGTTGGTTTGGTGGCTAAGAACTAGTCGCTGCATATATGCCATAAAAATGATACGGGTCATTATGGATAGTGTGTATTTTATATAGAAGTTGATAAAATATTCACTGGTAATTGTCATAACAACCTCATTAGCTTAGATGTAAGTCATGTGTGATGTGTCCATAGAAGGTCCACTTTCCTAAACCAAACTCCAACTTGTCAAGATGTTGGTGGGTTGGTTTGGTGGCTAAGAACTAGCTGCTGCATATATGCCATAAAAATGATACGGGTCATCATCTTTCTTTCTCCAAGCAAATAGTGTGTGTGTATGTATATATATATATATGAATATAGTATAGAATAAAAAATAAAATAAGAGGAGAGGTTTTGGAGCAACGAAGCCTTCCGAAGAATAACTGCAACAACCAAAATTGAAAGAGGGGTTCACCCAATCAATGTACCTACTATGTCACTAGACCTTTTTAATGTAAAAAGATTGAATCTTTGAAAGAAAATGAGAGTTCTGAGTTAAACATATTCAAGTTCCCTTTGACGTACAGTAGAGTGTTTTAATGAGAAAAGATTGAATCTTTGATTGAAAAAACCTCAATCAAGGTACCTGTTATATCACTGGACCTTTTCAATTCTAAAAGATTGAATCTTTGAAAGAAATTGAGAGTTTTGAATTAAACTTATTCGAGTTCCCTTTGACGTCCTAAAGAAGTCCACTCCCCTAGTCTTCAATAGGCTAGATACACTTGCTTAGGTATTAATAACCAATTAACAAGCAAGGTATATTCCAATGCAAGGTTACAACAACATCTTCAGTGTTAGAACACTGAATTTCAGTTTTAAAAAGAAAACATATATAAATTAAACTACCAACAAACTGAGATAATATATATATATATATATATATATATATATATATATTTGTATTCAAAGTTTCAGATTTGCTCATAATCGTTGCACCAAAAACCTACAATGTTTCCGATTTGTTTCAGAATGTTTCAGATTTGTTCATAATCATGAGATAAAGCGACTACATATTATGATATTGTAGTGTTCATGAATATAAAGAGATTATGATATTGTCTGTTCTCATACATCCTTGTAAAAATCTAGTATTCAATTAAGGAAAATTATCTGCTTCAAATATAAAAGCAGATCTAAGGAAAAAATTCTTAGCAAAATGTTTGTGTTTGATTCATAAAATGATAATCTTGTTATTTCCTTTTTTATTAGCATTCTGAATTTAAGACTTGTGTGATACAGTTACTTTCTTGGATTTTGCAGCTACTTCCTTGGATTTTGTAGCTACTTCCTTGGATTTTGTACAATGAGCTGGTTTTTTGACAAGTGCAGACTGAAACTCAAGTGCTAGAAGGTTTATCAATTTTTCAACAGAAGTGTTAAGAAATTGATGATTTTCTTGACAAATGGATGTACTTTCTATTTTGGAACATTGATAAATGATGAATTGTAAAAATGTTTTAACTCTTTTGATATATTTAATGGGATATGTATGTTTTTTGAATTGAAATGAATTATAGCTGAAAGTGATGTAAATTATAGGTAGTGGATGATTAACAGGAATTAATTAAGGGTGTATTATTTATATAAAAATATAAAAATATATATATATATATATTTTATTTACGGGGAGCTTGAAATACCGTAAATAAGTGAAAATCTTCCTTAAATAACTTTTCTACGGCATATATGGCAAGTCGTGAGAATGGTTTATATTATTTACGGGTACCTAAAATTTGCCGTAGAAAAGTTTTCTACGGCTTGATTTAATGCCTCGTGAGATTATTTACGGGTAGTTAAAATTTGCCTTAGAAAATTTTTCTGCGGCATGATTTTGTACCTCATCAAATTATTTACGGATAGTTGCAACTTGCCGTAGAAAACTTTTTTATGGCAGCCGTGGGTACCTCGTGAGATTATTTACGGGTAGTTACAACTTGTCGTAGAAAACTTTTCTACGGCAGCCGTGGGTACCTTGTGAGATTATTTACGGGTAGTTATACTTCGCCGTAAAAAAATTTTCTACGGCAGGCGATGGTGTCTCGTGAGTTTTCTACGGGTAGTTACAATTTGCCGTAGAAACCTTTCTACGGCATGCCTCGGCACCTCGTAGGTTAATTAAATAAAATTTAATATATATAAACGAAATTATTTTCTACGGCGACTCTATTGTTTTTCTACGAGGTAGATTTTTTCTCGTAAAAAAAATTGAGTATTTATGGAACCCTCATACACGAGTGCCTAGGATGCGCCGTGAATAGGTTTCCACAGCGTTTTTGGCCCCTCGTGGAAGCCCTTTTTTCTTGTAGTGAAACAACAAGGTAGACTAAAAAAGACACAAATTAAATAGAAATATAGCTAAAAGAAATTATAAGGACGCCCAATGCGAACCTTTGGTGGACCTCCCAATGCGAACCATCAGCTCTGATTAAGGTTGAACTTCCCAAAATGAACTACTTGGCTCTACTTCCAGTGGTTTGAAAATTATTGTGAGAGATATATATTTTGGAAAGATTGTGAAAAATATATATTTTAGTTTTTTGGATTCAAAACATAAGGGTTTTTTAAGAAGTTTATTTTTTAAAAAAAATTACTTAGGAATGGAATGGCCATTCCATAGGTTTAGTTGTGGAATGGATTTTCATTCCAATGGAATGGAAATGCTGCATTTGGTATGCAGGAATGCAATGTCCATTCCAACCATTCCTTTGTTTGGTATGCAATTTAAAGTGGGAATGGCCATTCCATTGGAATGAAAATCCATTCCTGAGAATGAAAATTTATTTCACAACTAAACCTATGGAATGGCCATTCCATTCCCAAGTAATTTTTTTAAAAAAATAAACTTCCCAAAAAACCCTCGTGGTCCGAGTCCAAAAAACTACCTTCCACTACAACCACCTCCACATTTCACCACCTGCCTTCCACCACCACCACCACCGCCACTGACTTTTACCATCGCCCACCGCTTTCCACCACCACCACGTACTGCCACCACCTTTCAACACCGCTACTGCCACCACCTTCCACCACTACCATTGTCTTTCACTATCACCACCACTTTCCACCACCACCGCTACCGCCTTGCACCGCCACCACCTTTTACCACCTCTACTGTAACGACCCGAACCCAGGGTCCGAACCGTTAGTCGGGTCCTTACTCGAACCCGAGGTCACCTACATCAAACTCGACATTTCTAGAGTCAAAATGTCACCATTTCACTTGAACTGCGTCTTTAGGAAGTCTCAAAACACATTCCAATGATCAACATGATAAATACCAGAAGAATAGGTGAAGAATGGCCAAACAGCATCATTTCGGTCGACCGAAGTGGAGCTTCTGTAAAGACCCAAATCCTCATGGATCCGGATTATTAAATGGGTCCTTACCCGACCCAGAATCGTCCAAGGGTAATACGGTCCTTTCACGTTAAATTCAATTATCAAGGTCCAAAAAGGGTAAGATGGTAATTTGCTATAATTCAATAATTTGAGACTCAAGGGCATAATAGTCATTTACTTACATCACGCAATAAATAAAATAAGGTTCGGGACAATATACTCTTTTCGGTAGTCAAAATATATTTATTGCACTTTGATTGGGCCATAAGGTAAATACTCATATATCAATTGGGTGCCAAAGTGTAATTAAGAAAGTTAAAAAAATAATGTTTATGGGACAAGAACCGGTCGATGTATATGCATTATGCATCAGCTAGTTTAGGTTATAAACAGTGGAAAATCCCAATGCCGAGATATCGGTCGATATGTGGGAAGCTACACGTCGACTGGTTTGGAACGTATACAGTGAAAAGCTTACTGTCAGGATACCGGTCGACGTGTGGGAAGCTACACGTCAACTGGTTCACGCAACTCGATCGACGTATGGGATTTTACGTCGACTGGTTTGAGTCATCCTCACTCACTGTCGAGATACACCAACTTTGAAAGTCAATCACCCACACCACTACACTCACGTACATACGTAAATACATTTCAACATCCACAATAACAACAACTACAACGTTAACATAATTTACCACACATTATCAAAATACACTAAACGATTAAGGTAAAACTTAATTACATTACCCCACTGGCCATGTACATGCTAAAATCCAAATATTTTACATGTTGCAAAAGTAATACATCCTAAGTCAACATCTTTACAAAATAAGTTCAAGCTCTACAAAAATACATCCAAAATGCTTCCTAAGTGCTCTGAAGCATGAGGCGGATTATCATCTGCCAACTCTTTGCCGTGACCTGAAAAGAAATTTAAATATGGTGGGGTGAGCAATTTGCTCAGTAAGTGGCGCCTAAGAGGCACCTCTTGAGTCCCCGTGAATCCAAAACAAAGAATAGAACCATGGAAATCGGGGTCATACAATGTCGGGAAATTACAACATGGTTTCCAATCTCAACATAAATAATATGATGCAATGGGGATGCAATGCATGCCGATGTCGCTCCCCATTTTTCACATTTAAAATCATCACTTTCAAACTGTTAATATAACCCGCCCTTTGGTGACCTCGCAGCGACACGAGAGAAGGATTGGCTACTGTCCCTGACCCTTGGTACCCCTGCGACGTCATTATGGCCCAGCTAGCTCAATCACACTAGGGCGACTCCCTAGTTCCCTCTAGGCTATATTAACACTCCGGCCCTTTGGTAACCCCGCGGCGACCGGTTTTTCTCCAAACTGATTCAAAACAATTTTCTCCCGAAAATCCCCTTTTTACTTTATTCAAAACATTACCCATCATGAAACCCAATGACTTACATGCATGTCTCATACTTTTAATGCTTTAACAATAAGGGATTTTCACATAACACAACGAACCATGCCTTCATCCATCATTCATAGCATATAAACAACATAATAAGCATAGAAATTCATCATATAAGCATGCTTTCCACATAATACATTTAATACATGTCCTCACATAACCACATATCCATAATTAAATCATTTTAAACTATAATTAGCACAAATAAGCATGTTAAGTCACAATTCAAGTAATTTGACTCACAAAAGTACAAGAGTATGCGGATTAGGAAGCCTCTACCTCAAGTTTGTGCAAAACCCTCAAAATAGTTTCTAAATTTCAAAAATTCTATGGAGGACCAAAGCTGAAATTGTTGGTACTCACGCGTAGAGCTTGTTGTGCTTTCCGTTTTGCCTCAAACAGCACTTAAAAATTCCAAGTATTGAAGTTGGAATCAACGCTTGAAGTTTGCTTGTGAGAAAGGAAGAAAAATTGCAAAGGAAAGAGATGAGAGAGAGACTTACGGGAAAGGGGAAAAGAATAAGAGACCAAAGTGGTCTCTATGCCACTTAAAAGTGGTTGTGGGCCCCACCATGAATTTTAATTTATTTTCTCTTATTTTCTTTTCTTTTCATTTACACCACATAATACATGAATCACATCATCATACAAATACTATATAAAACACATAAAATAAAATGTATGAAATGCATGTGGACTCAACCAAAATCCCGTACGAAAAACGTGAAAAGACAGAAATACCCTCGTGGCGATGAAATTCAGGAAAAATAAAAAATGTGAAAAATTGGAAACATCATAATCTCCCCAACTTAAAAAGATTTCATCCCCAAAATTAGGCCATACCTAGGGAAGAAAAGAACTCTGGGTACTTGGAGCGAACCTGCTATTCAAGCTCCCAAGTAGCCTCCTCGACTCCATGGTGTCTCCAAAGAACTTTCAGTAACTGGATTGTTTTGCCCCTTAACACCTTTTGCCATGTGTCAAGGATCTACACTGGTCCCTCTTCATAGGAGACATCTTCATCGACATCTACATCAACCCAATCCAAAATGTGAGATGGATCCGGCTCATACTTCCTTATCATCGATACATGAAAAACATTATAGGCTCTATCCATCTGTGGTGGTAATACAAGTCTGTAGGCCACCTCTCCCACGTGGTCCAAAATCTCAAACGGTCCAATGAACCATGGCGACAACTTGACACTTTTTCCAAAGCTTATCCCTTCCGTGGAGAAACCCGTAAGAAAACATGGTCTCCCACCTCAAAAGACAGTAGTCGTCTCTGCCTATCTACATAGCTCTTTTGTCGGCTTTGATCTGTGAGCAATCTCTGTCGGATTAATTTAATCTTCTCGGTGGTCTCGAGTACAATGTCGGGTCCCAAGGCGGCTGTCTCGCCCACCTATGTCCAATAAACTGGAGACCTACAAGGTCTGCCGTACAACGCCTCAAATGGAGCTATCTCGATGCTCGCCTGATAACTGTTGTTGTAGGCAAACTCAATAAGTGGTAAATGATCTTCCCAACTACCACCCAAGTCAAGCACACATGCCCGAAGCATATCCTCCAAGATTTGGATAGTACGCTCCGATTGGCAGTCTGTCTGTGGATAGAATGCCGTACTAAGATGCAATGCTGAACCAAACGCTGCTTGAAATCCCTCCCAGAACTTCGAAATGAACTTGGCATCCCTATCTAAGACAATGGTTACTGGAACTCCATGTAACCTTACAATCTCCTTCACGTAAAGATTACCAAGTGCCTCTGCATTATCTGTTGCCTTAATAGCCAAAAAGTGAGCCGTCTTGGTTAGTCTATCAATGATGACCCGTACGGCCTCGTTGCCCTTCCATGAACTTGGAAGACCTGTCACAAAATCCATAACAATCTGCTCCCATTTCCATTGCACTACAGGCAATGGTTGCAACAACCCAGTCGGTTTCTGATGCTCGGCCTTCACCTGTTGACAGGTAAGGCATTTAACTACAAACTGTGCAACATCCTTCTTCATCCCATTCCACCAATACTGACGCCTCAAATTGTGATACATCTTAGTACCACCTGGATGAATTACAAAGCGGGAAGTGTGAA